>NC_056688.1:93557252-94767252 GCF_018350215.1 Panthera leo
GCTATATGACGTAGGGCAGTCAATGCCACCATTTAAAGCTTGTGTCTTCTTCATCTTTAACATTACAATGTTAATGGTAACAGCATCATACTTTGAGAGGATTAGGTGAGAAAATGGATGGAAATCATTTAACACACCATCTACAACATGGAAGAAGTTTGTGATTAGCTGTTTTTTACCCTGAGAAAGCTATTTGCCAGGTCCCTCATCTGATATATGGCAGGAATGGGGGTGGGGAGGAGGTTGATTTGAATGAAGCATCATATGTGGCATCAGCTTTTCTGTTGTTGATGCTGAGTATTGAAACTGATATTGAAGTTGATTACACATGGATTTCTCAAAATACAATATGGCCCTAGATCTCTTTATGAAGATAGCAAGCTGACCAGTTCCACAGTCTCCACTGAAGATATATCATATTATACCAGGCACTCAGCAAAATATACTTATTAGCTTTCACATGGAAAACTGAATTACATTTTCCAATAGAATTAGACTGGTGAGCACTATCAGGAATACCTTTTCAAGGCATAATGAAGAACCAGTTTTTGGTCAGCTACCATATATGAAAATAATGCATTTGGAAAGAGTACCATGTTCTATTTTCTTTCACACTTAAAAAAAGTTCCTCATTTCAACAACCATCTTCCTGAGGTATGTATTGGGATGATTTTTAGAGAAACTTCCATCCTTGGTATTTGAGAAGGGTTTTAAAAACCGGGGTGTATTGCCATTTTATTGATTTCTGGCACTGGTAATGAATCATTGGCATTTTAAGACTTCACTAGAACATATAGAGACATTTTGTAAGTGATGAATGATCCTAGGGTTGCCTACACTCTCTGTAGCTTTGGGGAGAGAAGCACTAGAGAGCCATGGAAGGCTACCTCTCTTAGGAATTCAGGCTGACACTGGTTTATAATTTGGCCCATGGAGAAATATTAACAATCATATCACATGGCTTGGCTTATCATGCTTTGCAGCACACACAATGATCTCAAGTAATAAACTTCCATGAGAACCTAATTGTGGCTTAATCTCTTTATGTGAGACATTTCTTTCTTTCCAGTGAGATTTTCAGGTAGAATCAACCCCTTAACCACATTCATCTGGCAAACCAGAGAGACTTCCACTCAAGAAACAGTCTAGTTCCTGACATAATCAACAAACGTATATTGATTTAGGGTACCTAATGAGATTGCTATGATTTAAAAAAATCGGAAAGACCCTATGGTGTAAACTAGGCATTTATGTAGTACAATCAGGTTGCCTGTCACTGGTTCTTTCTTCCTCTTTGTGCTTTTTTCTGAGCAAGATAGAATTAACTAAGACATTATTCAGAAACTACAAAAGTAAAACAATTATACAGTTTCCAATACTTTTCTTCATTCTAAAATCATTCTTTAGGGCATGATAAGATTAACAGTATTAACATGTGTTTGCAGTGCAAGAGTGAAATGTTCTATTCTACTCATAACAATCCAAGAATCATTTCCCTAGTTTGGAACAAATATTAATGAGAGTATGGGACTACCAAAGAGAAGTCATTCCTTCTTTCCCATAGACAAAGCTATTTTAATGGAGAAAGAAACATTTTTCTACTATTTTGTCTGACTTTTAATAGGTTTTACATTCTTTAAATCAGGTTTATTGAAGTATAATCTTAAAATACACCATTTACCTATTTATGTGTACAGTTTGAATAGTTTTGAAAAATGCATACATCTACATAACTGCTGCCATAATCAAGACACAGAACATGTTCTTTAATCCAGAAGTAAATAACCATAATCTTCTCATGTATCTTTGCAAATGATTACCTGCTCTATCCCTGGTCCTAAACAAATACTGATTTGCTGCTTTCTGTCCCTAAGATGATATTTAACTTTTCTATAATTCCATATAAGTGAAATCACATGCTCTGTATCCTTTTGTGCCAGGTTTCTTTCATTCGGCATAGTAATTTTGAGATGCATTCACATTGGTGCATGTAATAAATTTGTTCCCTTTATTGATGAATAGTGTTCCATTGTAATAATATATAGCAATCTATTTATCCATGTACCCACTGATGGATATTTGGGCTGTTTCCATTTAAAGCTATTGAAAAGTTGCCATAAACTTTTATGTAAGTCTTTTTATGACATATACTTTCATTTTTCTTGTATAAATACCTAGGTTTGACATTTCTGAGTCATATGGTTTATCAAGAAGTTTCACCTGACAAGAAAATTCCTCACTTTCTTTTAAAATGGTGAAACCATTTTATATTTACGTCAACACTGCTTCATATTCTCACAAGCATTTGATATTATCAGTATTTTTTTAATATTTATAATCCTACTGTGTTTGTAGCAATATCTCTTTGTGGTTTTAATTTGTATATTGATAATGATTAATGATGCTGATCATTTTTTTCATAAACTCATTGGCCATCTTATTTAATGAAGTATCTGTTCAAATTCTTTGCTGATTTTTTTTTCACTGAACTATATGCCACCTTTTTTTTGTAAGGGTTCTTTATATATGCTAGATACAAGTCCTTTTGAGCGTTGCTTTTAAGGATCCTTAAGTCAAATTTAGTGCATCCTTTATTTTGAGTTTGTTTAGCTCTACCACTAAGGTACACCCTTCTAATGTCTATACAGATACACAAGGTGTTCAGAGAGACTCCTCTCTCTGGCCAATCAGAACACATTAGGCCTTCTAACCCTGTTTGTGTTCTGGGAATTAATCAGTTTACAACTTCTGGTCAATCTTTGCCTGGCTTCATGCAGTTTCAGTCTGCTTGTTCTGTCTTACTATCCTACAACAGATGCAAGGCTACTCTGTCAAAGATTTCTGAAACACCTTCTCTGAAAAATTCCCTCCTCTCTAGCTCTCCATGCTACTAATACAAGTAACCTCAAATATCCATCTTTGTCTTGTCAACTCAGTAAGACTGTTATGTTCTATTTATAATATCATTTCAAAAGTGAATCCAAATTGCTCATAGGACTCATCTTGTTTCTCTTCTCTCATGGATCATAATCCTGTGTTTCCTGTTTTGCATTGTCTGTAAACAGCTGTCTTACAATTTTTGTCCAATTCTCTAGTTGTTTATGGTAGGAAGATAAATCCATTCCAATTATTTCATTATGGCTGAAGGAGAAATCTCAATATTCTTCTTAAATTCAGCTCAGCCACACAGATGGAATAGAAGACATTTGCATCCAATTGCATATTTCATTTAGGAATTTCAAAGTTATTTTATTCTAGGATAATATAGTTAAAAGAAGATGAAGAGATAAATGTGTCAGTGTGTGTATGTGTATGTAAGTATGTTCTGCTTTATGTGCTGGGTCTAACAAAGATTAAAATATCAAAAATATAAGAAATTAAACATGTTTGTTGAACAAGCCAGAGTTTGATCCTGTGACTTCCTATAATAGGAAAGGAAAGGGCACACTGATGTTAACTTGCTCCCTCATACAGAGTATTCTTTGGCAGTTTTGCGAAACCAGGTTTGACATACCTTATTCTGTTATGTTCCTCTGCTATAATATATACAAACATGGACAAAACAAATCTAGTATATTTTGAAGAAAAATGAGAGATTTGTTTGAATTACATATATAATTCAGGGCTCATCAGTTTTTGCCAAAAAGTGGGATACGACAGGTAGATTTGCTAGGATAACCTGGCTACCTGTTGCATATCTGTAACTTAAAATACAGATTTTTTAAGGCTGGTTCAGCCTCTGTTTTATGTTGTTTATGTCTAAACTCCTCTCATGGTTAGATCTTCTACACTAACTTCTTTAGAGGCTCATTCCTGATCTCCTACTAAACTTTGTATTTTTGAGATAAGATGATGAGCTTGTTACCATGGAGACCTAACTCCCAGGTAAATATTACTTAATCTCACAAAATTTTGTATATTAACTGGGTAAAAATCTTGGCTCAAAAACAAGGAAAGTTACTTGTAAAAGTAAAGACATCTGAAAACTCTCTCTCTTCAAATACACACACACACACACACACACACACACACACACTTATATATACACACACACACTTAAGTCTATACATTTAAGTATATGTACTTCTATATAATTTATATACTTATAAAAAATGTGTATATATGTACATTATGTGTACTTAGATGTTGATTTGTGTTGGGTCCCTTCCAAGTGCCTCTACAACAGGCCTGAGAGCCAGCAAGTGCTGCTTATATTTAAACCCATTCCATCTGTTCTCTGGCTCCTAGAATGAATTGTGCAAACCAGTACATATAGTGGTAATTTAACGGAAATATGTATGAACTACACACGAATAACCATTTAGGAAATAGCAATGAAATAAAAAAAAAACATCTAATTAAAAATACCCAAAACAAAATAGTATCTAGAAAATAATACATGTAAAAATAAATGTACAAAATCCATATGAAGAATTCATGAAATTATTTGTCTTCTTGTTTTTGAAGACATAAAGAATAATAAAAAATTACTTTGTAGGAAACATTCTTGTTACTACTTTAATCAGGAACTCCGGAATTGAATGAAAACTATAATTTTTTAACTTGATAAAATGATTTGGAATTATTCTGTACAGATGGACAATAAATAATGGACTTGCCAAACAATGCATGGATTTGTCTTATATATTTCATTTGTATTACTTGCATATTTAATTAACAGAAAAATAAATTAGGCAAGACAACAAAAAGAACAATATAAAATGTTACTATATGTTCAACTCTTAGCTTACCCAGTCCAAAATATTTTCAAGCTCATGATGTTAGGCCTATTGCTAAATATGAGAGCCAAAGATTTACATTCTTCTTGGTTACATTAAAAAAAATTTCATGGAGGGGAGCCTGGGTGGCTCAGTCGGTTAAGTGTCCTACTTAGGCTCAGGTCATAATCTCAGAGTTCGTGGTTCAAGCCCCACGTCGGGCTCTGTGCTGACAGCTCAGAGCCTGGAGCCTGCTTCGGATTCTGTGTATACCTCTCTCTCTGCCTCTCCCCTGCTCATGCTGTGTCTCTCTCTGTCTCAAAAATAAATAAAAACATTAAAAAATATTTTTTTAAAATTTCATGGAGAGAATTATAATATATAGTTACAAATAAAGAAGCAGGAATTTTCCTTAGACCTAAGACTGAAAGAGTCTCAAGTATTAAAACTTCCTAATACAGTTAAGAAATACTGGTTTCTGGCAGAGTAAGGCAGTTTGTAAAAATATCATGGATATTTAAATGGAGACAATGATAAAGTTATGGGTATAACAAAATGTTACATTGTAGAATGGCTACTTTTGGGTGGACACTGGCTAAAGTGGATGGGTCTGAAATTATAATCAGTTAGGAATCATGCCAAGAGAGAAGTATACCTTTGTCAGTATACAATTATATGTGAATCAGTATTTTCAACTGGATATAAATTTGTAGTTATATAATACATATGATGCTACATTAAGGTGCATCAAGAGAAATCAAAGTGGCTCAGTCGGTTAACCATCAGACTCTTGATTTTGACTCAGGTCACGATCTCATGGTTTGTGAGATTGAGCCCTGCATCAGGCTCTGTGCTGACAGCACAGAACCTGCTTGGGATTCTTTCTCTCCCTCTCTCTCTGCCCCACTGGAGCTCTCTCTGTATCTCAAAATAAATAAATAAATAAATATTTTTAAAAAAGAAGTCAAAGGGAGATGGTACGGTGTAGCAGAAGACTTATTTATAAATATAAATATTTATATATATAAATACTTATATATAAATTAGAAGGGTTATTATGATTATCATCCTTATTACTCAATTATTTTAAAACTAAGGGATCTCAAATTTTTAAGACACGGACATGGAAATGTCAGTCAAATGGAATGTATCACTCAGGAAAAAGACAAGATGATAACCTATAGTTAGAAGCAAAAGGCTATTTTGCTTTCCTTCCACCACCTCCTTCCACCTGCTCCCTTAGAGCCACAATGGTGTTAGCTGTTTATACAGTACTTGACTGGGAAAATAGTCCTTTCTGAATCATAAATGGTTATAACCAATCTATCATGGCAATACCATGGACATCAATAGAATGATATCAAAAGAGTGTAGGTCCAAGAGTTAAGCAATCCAGGATTGATCTTTATTAACAGACTAGTTCAATTTCTTCATCTTTAAAATAAAGTTTACATAGGATTCCTTCCTTAGGTATATCCAGTTTTAACATGCTGACTCTTAAAAAGTTCAAAACATATGCATCCATCAAGTAAGAGGTATCGAGTATTCTTTGCAAGAGATGGGGTATTTGCTTACATAAAAATTATTTTCTGCTTCTCAGTAACTACCAATATAAGATACCTTTTTATTATCATCCCAGAAATGACAATGTTTTGAATGCATTTATGGCACTGGAGACTCCTTTGTGGACACACGTATATAGAAATAAAAAGAAAATTCAGAAACATACAACAGTAAATGGATGCCCTCATTTTACACACCACATTCCATTTTTCTCATCTAATTTCTAAGATGACAAAGCAAGAATAGAAAAGATCCTGAGAAGGGTAAGAAATGTGATTACTATAAAGCAATTTCCTAACAGGAGAATTTCAGAGGACGGGAGCTATTTAACATGAAAAAGAGAAGATACCAAGGAGGATAATAGAGCTACATTAATGATGAATGGCATACAGGAGGGTAAGTGTTTCTGTTTGACCTACTTTAAATATATAAAATAGATAAAAAAGGTCATCACCAAAGTCCTGTTCCTAAACACCATTATAACAAATGGCATTTAGAGATTGTTCTTTGAAATTGACCCTCATATAGACTTCTTATAATGTATAATAGAGTAAAAGAACACTCCATGAAATCAGAGAGCTACCAAATTAAAAACTGATTAGAAGATTTTATATATATATATATATATATATATATATATATATGGAAAACTAATGAACATGCAGATTGCCAGTAAAATTTCATGGAGTTAGAAGGGTATAGAGAAGGAAAAAGGAGAAAAAAAGGGGGAAGGGGGGGACAGTAAAAGATGCAGAAAAGTTGTAAAATGAATATATATGTGTATGTGTGTGTGTGTGTGTACATACACACACATACATACACATTTATATATGACAAAAATGTATATATAATAGGATCAACCAATTGCCAATTGATCATCAACTTATAATGGGTTCCAGAAATACCCGGAGCCTTCACTTTAGAACAACCCACTAAAGCATGACAGTCTGCATTCTCTAACTTAGTTTGGGATAGCTCCTTGACCTTTTTCAGTTTATGAAGCTTTCTAAATAATAGAACCTCAACTTTAACATGAGGATAACATTTCGTATTTGGTATAATGTTCCTTATAACTAGAAACACAAAAAATAATCGCTAACAGATATGACTTCAGCAGAGCAAAAGATCTTAAGATATTCCCAATATTCTTATTTATTAATTTTGTACTTGGAGCGCCTGGTTAAATGACTGACTCTTGATTTCAGCTGAAGCCATGATCTCATGGTTGGTGGGACTGAGCTCTGCATTGGGCTCTGTGCTGACGTATGGAACCTGCTTGGTATTCTCTCTCTCCCTCTCTCTCTCTCTGTCTTTCTCTCTCTCTCCCTCTCTCTCTCTCTCTCTGACCTCCCGCTACTTGCTCTTTCTATCTCTCTGAAAATAAAGTAAAAAAATAAATGTTATTAATTTTGTCTTTTATGTCTTTCCCCCTGGTCTATTTGGACCCTAATCGTTGAAGGTGAAAATCTTGTCTTAAGAAACGAGTTCTGCTTATGCCAAAAAGCTATAACTCAGTTCATTCCTAAATGTACCTAAATGCAGAGTAAATAAAGTCAAGTCTTAGTACATACAGATTGTTGTAGTCAGGAAAGTGAAATGGCAGGCTTTCTATACTGTAATAGACAAAGCCATCACTTAAGGTTTACAGTAGAATACAAAAATGCCATTTACAATTTGAAACAAAAGAACCATTAGCTTTCTGCCCCCTTCACTGCATTATTGATTTGCTTTCATTTATTCCAGCCAAAAGCCTGTGTGCCTAACCATTTTTTATTCTTTAAAATGGGTATTCCTGATTTTGCTTCCAGACAACACCTTCCAACCTTCTTTTCCTGCTGTCAGCTTTTTAGTTTGTTTCATTAATAAACACTTTCATTTCCTGTAATTATATTGTTAGCATATTTTCTTGTAGACACCTTTTACCACACCACAATAACATTTTGTCAGGTCCCCTGTTTTAAGATTGAATCACTGTGAACAATGACTACTGCCCCCTGGCTCTGCTCTGAATGTATGTTGCTTCATTTATTCTGACATCTGCACCCAGCTCTGTTCTGGGTGCTCTGAATGCAGACAGAAGAGAATGACAATGGCATTCCCTCTTGCCCTTCTCTAGTTCACACCTCACCCAACCAAATAACACAGTTTCGTTTTTGGTTTTAATTCACAGCATTTTTATTAGCAGTGGCGAAATGACTTGAAGGAGACTAAAATGCCCAGTTGAACCTAATTTTACCAACTTCAATCTCAAACGTTTTCTCTTGCTCTAGGGTGTCTTGCTGCAATTAGTAATTGGCACAAGATTCAGTTCAAGAAGGCTGAGTTTGGGCAAGCAATTAACTTGTAATGCCAATTTGTTTAGAGCCTTTGCTACTGTGTTCCTTGTGACAAAGACTATAATAGAATTTGTGCATCTTTTATAAAGCTGGGGGATTTTACTCCTATTCATTAGATATGATTTCAGTGTTGTCAATTTACAGCAAAGACTTAATAGATACACAAACAGAACTACTTAGCTAGTTTTTATCATCAGTTTACTTTTATCAAAAATTATTTTAGACATTAACATAGCAATTTTGTCATAATGAAGACCACTATCCTTAAATGACCAATTATTGCTTCAAAATCATAAACAGGAGTGCTGATCAAACTCTACATCTTAACATTCTGCTATTAATAATGATCTTTGTTTATGGGGCACCTGGGTGGCTCAGTCGGTTGAGTGTCCGACTTCGGCTCCTGTCATGATCTCTGGGCTCATGAGTTCGAGCCCCATGTCAGGCTCTGAGCTGACAGGTGGGAGCCTGGAGTGTGCTTCGCATTCTGTCTCCCTCTCTCTCTGCCCCTAACCCACTCACATTCTGTGTCTGTCTCTCTCAAAAACAAATAAACATTAAAAACTTAAAAAAAAAATAATGATCTTTGTTTAAATGGCACCAAAGTTTAAAAAAATGGGCAAACTTCTGTATCACAGAAATAAATTTATATGTATAGTCCACACAGAAGATGTGAGTTTCCAAACCGTTCAACAATCTTACAAGATATGACTCATCCAAAGGAACACTACCTTATTTTTCTTTTCTTAATAAAACTACTACGGATATTACCTTCTTTACCCAGAAATTCTACTGGCTTACATTTTTGAAATTCTTAGTGAAAAAGATATATAATATGTTTAATATCATATTAGAGAAAAATCCGAATTTGGAGAATCATTCCAACAACCTAAGACTAATGAATAAGGGAGGTAAGTTTTCAAATTGGGTAAATTCATTTGAGTTCAGAACTTGTTCCAATCTTAGGGTAACATGATATATTTTCATTAAGTCTCGTAAATCGATTCTAAAGGTGATTCTGAACGTTGAGTCCCAGAATTGTTTTGTAAAATGGGGTAAGGTCATGTTCTTGAAAGAAGTGTCTTACAAGCAAGTTACCAGCACAACATTCATTGGACAGGTAATGCTATTTTAACAAAGCTGATGTGCATATATTGTCATAGGATTCATTTCAAGTTATCTTTTAGTTGAAAGAAGAAACATTGACCAAGATTCTAATCAGCTAAAGATAAACCTAAACAGATCTATATTCACTAAAGCCAAATCCAATGTGTTATATCTATTTCATACTTTGTTCTCTTGGGCTTCTACCTCACTCATTCACAATGTCTACCTCCATGTCTCAGAAAGACATTTAGAAACAGGCAAGCACCCCCTTTAAATGTCATCTTAAAAGCTTTAAGCAGCTGACAAGCAGTCACTAAGCAACTGCCCAGGTTCATCCTAGAGAAGGTTAAAGAGTTGAAGCCTGTTATAAAGTGGGTCAAGGGATCAAGGAAATACACCTTCTCTAATAAAACTCTGCCCTACTTCTCATCAGACTGCTGTGGTGCTCAACTGTGATCGTGCATTGGGAAAGCAAAAACAAAATAGTCAATATGCAGTAGAGGTGAACTGACTTAGATCTCATTTTTTACTGCTATAATTAATCAAGCAATAATAGTAACATTCTGAACACCATTTTAAGAGTTTTTCATAAAGCTCACTCATGCCTCACAACCACTCCCATTTTGTTTCTCCCTTGTTCTTGTTTTGATTGCTGGCAGATTATTTTTTTTTTTTTACAGAAATATATGTGTTGGTTTTAAACAAAGTGGATTAACTTGAAAGGTCTGGTCTATAATAGTACATGCTGCAGTCTATTCCATATGACAATCATAGTGAACGTTTCACGACTAAAAACCCTTAGGCAGTGTCTACAATACCACTGATCTTTAGGCTAAAAAGGGAACAAAATGGTGTATGCTTTTTAAGGTTTACTAAATCTTTTTGTTTGTTTGTTTCAATAAATTTAATAATAAATTAAACCAAGAACAGGAGGGAAGAAAAAAGCAAGGAAGGAAGAAGAGAAGAAGGTATAAAGGAACAAGGAAGAGAGGAATGAAATTTGAGTATTTGTGATAAAAACAAAAACTGAGGGTTACATAAACCTTGCAGGAAAAGAACAATTTAAGAAATACCTGTCAAGTTTCAAAATAATGAGTCTCCCCATTAATTGCAATGATAATATATTTGTAGACTTAGAATTTAGTGAAATCAGCTACAATTTTATAATTATCACACAGTTATACAATCGATGTTGTTATGCTAATTAACACATTTCTGTCTGGATAAGATAAGAGATGGTGCCCAAGAATGAATGCAATTCTGTGATTCACAGGCTGAATTCTGTTAATGTCAGATGAGATGTATGAGTAATAACAAAACCTGGGTGTGAATTTCAGGCCCATTATGTTCCTGTAGTTACAATGTGTCCTTCAACTTTTAAACTTCCAGTCTTGTAATTTGCAAGTCCTTTTCATTAGATTCCAACTATCATAAATTATTTAACAGTTAATTTGACTTTTACTTTAAGAGGAGTGATACTGCTAAAGGGTATTATTAGGGATCTTATTGATGTCCCTGCAATGGCATCTCTTGGTATAGTTTATGAGAGAAATGATCCATAGCCACCATTTACTCTTTTTCAAAATATGCAATTTAATATGTTTTCTCATCACTGTACAATCCTTTGTATTTATTTATTTTTATTTTTTAAAAAAATTTTTTTAACGTTTATTTATTTTTGAGACAGAGAGAGACAGAGCATGAACGGGGGAGGGGCAGAGAGAGAGGGAGACACAGAATCGGAAGCAGACTGCAGGCTCAGAACCATCAGCCCAGAGCCCGACGCGGGGCTCGAACTCACGGACCGCGAGATCGTGACCTGAGCCGAAGTCGGACGCTTAACGACTGAGCCACCCAGGCGCCCCTGTACAATCCTTTTTAAACAATGCCTTTGTACACTGGGCATAGATACTATCAAGAAATCTTCACTTGAGATGAAAAACAAGTGCTTCACCGGAAGCTCCAGGACTATTCACTATCCTCTGGTAGGATGGAGGGCGGTGCTGTCTTCTCAAATGACTCAAGACAATATAATTTCAACTGTTCCTAGGAAAACAGCTTCATATCCTACTCAGATATTTTTCATTAAATCCCAAATGATTTGCCAGGTTCTGTCTAAAATAGACTGGTGCATCTAGGACAATGCAAATTTCACTTCAACCTTTATGCAAATCCCTCCATCATGCATTATCATCCTTTCACACACAGCCATCTGTAGAATTAGAGGAGCAGTGGATATTGGATAGAAAATGAGTTAAGAAGAAAGAAACTTCCATGGGAAATCAGGTTTGTCTTCATTCCTATAAAATCCAATAACCTCTTCCAAATTATACGTGACTGTTGGTGTCTTTTATTCTTTCCTGGTAATCTTCCTAAAATGTTGACCTCTGGATATAACCTTACTTGAAAGATGAAGGACCAGACTGAATGGCGCTGAAAGTTGGTAAGGTTTCAATTTTGAATTTGGGTCTCTTTTGCTGTAACAAATTGAATTATTAGCTACAAATATTCATTCCGCTGGAATCATTTCCTATATGTACACCATTGTCATGGCCCCATGGTGTACTGAGTAAACTTTTCCAACCATGGATTTTAGTTTTGGCCCTGTGACTTGCTTTGGCTAATGAGATGTTGGTGGAAATGACTTGAGCAGATGCTTGAAATAGCCTGTATGGTTATTAAGCTTGTCATCTTTGCCTATGCCATCATCATGAGAAAAAAATATCTTAAGTAGCCATAGTCTTTGAGCTCCACACACAGATATGAGCCTTAGAGCCACCACAGCTGATGCTTAGAGACCCTAAAGCTGAATCAGAGACACTCCAACCAATGTTCAGATTTATAAGTGAGATATAAAGGTATATTGTATGCCTTTCTGAATTCTTTTTTGATTGTTTATTAGCAAACAATCTACCCCACCTGACTTCTGCTCTGAATAAAAGAACTGGGGGCACCTGGATGGTTCAGTTGGTTAAGCATCAGACTCTTGATTTTGGCTCAGGTCATGCTCTTGCAGTGGTAGGATTGAGCCCCACATCGGGCTCTGCACTGAGCACGGAACCTGTTGAGATTCTCTCTCCCTCTCTCTCTCTGCCCCTCTCCCCTGCTCACTTTCTCTCTCTTTCAAAATAAATAAATAAACATAAAAAAAATGAATAGAAGAACCGACCAAAAACCTTGAAAGCAAAGTAAAGCTATGTTACCGGGCAGCATTTGTGTAGGTAGTAGGGATCAAGAGGGAGAAATTTGGGTTTATATTACTTTCTCTGCTCCATAACTTTTAATACTGTTTTCTTAGCCACCCCAAATAAACACACACATCAAAGATAAAGCGTGCTTGCTATGGGGATGTGACTGCAGGACAATTTCCCAAATCTTCATTAGGATTTCCTCCCCCTAAACCACCTGTAATAAGCAAATGATCTAATTCATAACTGTGATTCATTTTTGCAAAACTAGCTCTGAGTCAAGGTTGCTAGATCCTCCCTTGAATTGAGACAACCCCTTCTGTGTTTCTCTTATACAGAAATGTTGGTATTGTCATTGCTGGCTGGGGGGCAGACAGGTGCTATGAGGCCCTCCACCTCCATATCAAAATGAGGTGGCTTTTACTTGGTGTTGAAGAGCTTCAGAGTATTTCCTTCTATGCCTCAGTCTCTGCCAGGCTTATCTCTCAGATGCCAGCATGAACACTGAGAAACAAAACCCTACCCTTCCATATTTTTCAGTTTCTTTAGAGAAATTTACATATTTTCTGGATTACAAAATCCTTTCTGGCACAGCGCTCTGTAACAGTCGTTGAATAGGGTCAGGAGGAGGAACAGAAGGAAAAAGGAAGGAAACAGGGGATCTGACTTGTCTTGCTCTTGAGTGCATAGTTCTGTAGTTAGTCACCCAAAAGTCTATCCCCACTGTCTGCTCCTGCTCTTTGTACTTGCTGACAGCAAGCTAGAAGAGTCCGCAACTACGTGGAAAAGAATGGTTCTTCTCCACCACGCATCTGCAGGGGCAGTATCCTCTCTTCTGGTTTACCTATCAATGTGATCCCATGTATTTTCTTATAAAGTTCTTCAAAACATCTGAACTGTCTAAGACATGCCCTCTGATACTGGTCTGTGTTGCAGATCTATTCTTTTACTGTCATAATGACATTTAAATATCAATGGAAAGGATGTAAAAAGCATGTGCTCAATCTGCTATCTTAATCCAGAAGTCAATTTGACAATTTACAAAGGTTTGATTAGAGGCACATAATCTAGCTTTTACTTAAAAAACAAAAAGCACACTGCAACAGGGATTGGAACTAGTTGAGCATGAAGCCAAGTCAGGTTTTTTGTTTGTTTGTTTGTTTGTTTGTTTGTTTTCCCCTAAGTGATCACACTACAATTTTTTACATTTGGGATTTCCAAAAAGGGACAAGTGGAATGAAAGTAAGACAAATGACAGCAGCCAGCCCAGGCACAGAACTCTTTGCATGGGAGAAAAGAGACTGATATACAGATATCTATATCTATAGCTTTCAATTTCTCTCTTATCTCATCTTTTAACATGAAAAACATTGCCTTTATATATGTTATCTTATTTATTCCTTACAACCTGGTGAACCAGATAATCCTATTGCCATTTTTAAAATGAGAAAATTAACTAGAGATGTTACATAATTGTGGAAGTTTACCATAGACACCCAAAGCTTAGTTTGAACCTAATTTCTGTATTCTCCGTTGAGAGATTTTGTCCCCGAGTCTCAGGTTATTCCAAAAAGCACTTCCCCATAGGCATACATCACCGGTGTGGGGCTCTACTTTCCCTCACGATGAATTCAAAGCAGCTGGATGTGTATTCAATTCTAATCAAGCAACTAAACATTTGTTTCTCTTCCTTTCTCCCTTCTAAAGTTCTTTGCCTCTGACTTGGTGGGCCATCTGAGTATACTCTGGTGCTCTAAGATTTGCAGTCTCACTTACCTCTGAGGATAAATGCAACCTCAATACTTGCTGCAAATGTTTAAGTTCTCAACATTTTCAGGAATAAAAATGTCACAACTAAATACGAGAAAATATACCAAGGATACCCTATTTACTAGCAGGTAGCTTGAGTGATACTGCTACTACTGTTAAGAATTGAATAATGAGGGGTGCCTGGGTGGCTCAGACAGTTCAGCATCTGAGTCAGTTTCAGCTGCTCAGGTCATAGTCTCACGGTTCATGAGATCAGGCCCCCCGTAAAAGAATTGAGTTAATGAGCAAAGATGTAACTTTTCTCCTCATTTTTATTTTTTGTCCTCTAATTTTGTTCTGTGACCTGTAAGGCCCATTTCACTTGCCAACAATGAGAGTTTCTCTAGCAGTTTTAAGAAAATAGTTTATTAACTTATAATGTTTCTCCCTTCAAATCTCCTAAAATACCATGGATATAAGATACATACTTAGGTATAAAAAAGATAATCTGAGAGGCACTAACATTTCTCGTAAAAATGCAAATTAAAAAAAATATAAGCTCATGGATAAGTGGGGTTCACAGGTAAGAAAGTGAAAGAAATCAAGTCTGAAGTCATAGACCATCCTTTCATTATTTAACATCTATAGCTATAAATAGTTTAGTCTAGCAAAAGGACTGAAATAAAATTAAACTTTTGTTATAACAAATATAATGTTTACTTTAGGAAAGGTATGAGCCAGAAATCAGTTTAGTCTCTCCTTACTGGTAACTAGTCTCTGTCATCCAAAATGTACACAGCCCATTACACACCAATATCTAAAGTGGTTTGGGCTTCCCCCCATCCTAATTTCCATGCTTTTCAGGTGCAATACAATAAAAATGAAGGTCATAAATTTACTTTAGCAACTTCTTAAATACATCTTTCATCTCTCTCACTCTCACCTCTCTCTCCCTCTCTCTCTCTTAAGTGGCATGCTCAGTAAGTCAATGAGATTTTTAAAAAAAAGTTACTCTGCTCCTCTGTAATTCAGATATATTTCTAAGACTTAGTGGCTACTTGTCAGCTCAATTCAGAAAAAAAACCTCATCCTTTATTGAATCCGTGTTAAATGGGAACATAGAAAACACACAAATGTTTTCATAAGATGAAATAAACAAGTATACTAAATACCTGTTAACTATAGACATTGACAAGTCTTCTTATTCAACATTTGTTGAGTTAGATACCTCCCAAAGTCATAACATATAGGGAGCAGATATTCTCTGGACATAATCCATGTCTACCAAGTGTTACAGTACAAATCCATAGACATGATAATAGAGTCACACACTAGATGTCATATTAGCACATATGTGGGGTGTATTATTGCAGCCAAGAGGCTGCAACAGGCAATGATAGGCCAAAACAAATTCAAGTAAGAGTTCTCTATGTGCCTGAGTTTTAAAGAATTTAAAGGTTGAGCAAGATTTTTTTCAGATTGAAAAGAGCAAAGACAGTAGAAAAGAATATGGGAAGGTCCTGAAATATTAAGTAACTAATAAAATCGGGGCAACATTAGAAAATATAGAAGATTAAGACTGTAACCATAAAGACTGGCTAGACTACAGTGGCTCTTAACTGTATGATAAAGCAGTGTTTGCCATTGAAAGAATTCATGATGTGGAATCATGTTATCTAGAATGGATACCCTACAAGTGGTCTGGACAAGGTTAGAGGCAGGGGCAAATTTATTACATTGGCAGTTTTTATGCAGTATGTTCTCTTTTGAAGTTAGTATTCACAAATTAGAATTGTTATAAAATATGATTTTATTACCTTACAGCCATAGAGAGACATTAACACCCTATTGTGTGTCAGCTCAAATACTTTAATGACTTCTATGATAATCACCTATTCCCATATATGTAAATTTGAGTTCTTTTGTCAATTTTGATTGGCTGAGGTGATCACAAAATTCCACATATAACCATGTTAGAAATTGGATGCTAACACTTAACTAAAGTGCTAATTCCTTTCTGATGTCTGTGCTGGCTGCAGGATTCTCTCTGAGGTGAACGTGAGATCCAAGTCCCCCATATTGCACATGCTGCCTTAGCTAAAGGAAGCCAAGGGGATTCTCCCCTAGGACCACTTCAAGTAGAAGCAACCAAAAGAACTTCCAATCAAGAGAACATACTGCATTGTCCTAAAATCTCTGTAAAACACATCTTCCAGGCACTCAAGTCTATGTATTTAAGTCTCACATCAACAAAGCTTTCCATTTAAATAGTCCCTGTTGGGAAAATGCATTAGTGTTTGCGATCTGTTAATTATAAATAGGCAGACTACTAATTCCTCCTGTAAGGTTTCCAAGACATCCTGTGAAAATTAATCATGATGGATTTTTTTTTTACATTTTTGTTTCTCTCCAATGGCTAATTATAGCTCCAATGAGTCTAATAAGACTGTGCCACAATGCTTCTATTGATAGTCTTTAGAATCGCAGGAAGCCTAAGGCCCAACTTATTTAATCAGAGGTCTTGATTTGTTTGGAAAATTACCACAATATGAGCTGTATTTTGTCACTCGGGGCCTATGTGATGAAGGGCTGTGAGTCCTTTTGTTTTCCTTGCTCCGGATGAGGATTATTTAAAGATCTTCCCCTACCATGAGCATTCTGGTATAAGGGAATACAGCACATGCAGCTACTTTGGGGGTAATAAAGCAAAATATCTTGGTTTAAAAGAGCATTGTATGCTGTTGATAATAAACTGTAATGATTTTACAGCAGTCTCCTCTAGTAAATACTGTGTCTGAGTCTTTCACATTTAGAAAATCATTAAGTTATTCTCTTGAATCAGTTAATTTCTCCCAAGTGTTCTTATATCTTGGGAGTCCAAGAAGTGTTACTTGAAAATATGAAGAATTAGAGTTGCTTCTGAACATACAGAATATGAACCAAGCATAGTGCTGCTGGAATACCTAATCCCATATGCACGTGCACTTCCTGTACTCCAGATGCAACTTTGCCCTGGCTTCCATAAAATCACCATCAGAAACACTTAGAAGAAATATTATCTGTGCAAAAGGTTCACAACCAACAGAAAGGTTATATTCCAGTTGAAAAATTATTTAGAAAATGAATATGCAAGTAATTTACCTTTTGTAATGAAACACACCTGAATTTCATGAAGTCCCTCTGCTAATTCAGTGAGATCTGTAGGTGGATGGTGCAGGATGGGAAATAAAGCTGCCTCATGAAGAGAGATGATCTTCTCATGCTAGACTCCCTTCTCTTCCTTCTGGAACAGAGAATGAATTGGGTTCAGTATCGTCTCCTAGATAGCAAACAGGCTACTCATGTTTGTTTAACATTCAAATGGAATGTGATGATTCAATGCATGGAGGTAAAGCCCTGCAATCTCATGAGTTTTGTTCTAGCTGGTAAAAAGGCTATGGCTTTTTTTCCCCTCTGTGGCTTTGGTGTACTGATCTTTGTTTCCCTCTCTCTACCAAGTAGCTCTGAAGCTCTGCATACTTTTCGAATTTACACTTAACATAACTCTAAGCATCAATCATTAGGCAATAAACTTCAAATATTTTACTACTTCTCCAACATGTGGCCAAAGATATTCTACTCTCAGCTCTACTCTAGTGCTTGTTTAATTTGATTACTGGGGAAAAAATGACGTATTTCATTATTTTTATCCATTGAAATAATTATAACATCCATAGAGATGTTTCCAGGAGGAAGTAAAAGAATGGAATAAGGTTTCTCTGTATGATTAAAGTTTATTCCTCAACGATGATGAGCAAGTTGAGCAGGCGTGTGGGCTAGTGGGAAAAGAAGTTTAATAGCCAAAGAGAAGAAATGGCCTTTTTTGTTGTGTTTTAAGTCCAAAAGGAGAGGTTTAAAAATGTTTGAATTATTAGATATCTCAGTTCACTCACCTTTGAAAGAATCAACCAAAAATGCACAAGAACATAAGAAGTTACGAGAAGCTACAAGAAGTAATGCAAGGTGTTTCTCAAAAACCCTTAAGAAATAATGCAATTATTGTTTAAAAGTTTGAGGGGCTCACAAAAAAAAGAAAAAAGAAATGAGTAAGAAATACTTCTTAGTAAGCCTTGTTAGTTCCTAAACTAAGTAAATAAAACTATTCAGTTCAAAAATGACTGCAGTTAAAAGGAGTTTATCTAAGCAACTGAAAGAAAAGAGAATTTTCAAGTCCATCAATCTAGTACATAGTAACATCATCCTTATTATCAGTAACAGTAACAAACTACATTAATATACCCAGTCATAAATTGAAAATCTATGCATGGATTAACTGATTTAATCTTCACAGGAAACCAAATAAATAGGTCAGTACTACTACAGCCCTTATTATGAATCAGGAAACTTGAGGCACAGAGAGGTTAAGTATATTGTCTAAAGTTATACTCTTAGGAAGTGATAGAGCAAAGGTTTAAAACAAGATTGTCTAGAAATAGAGTCCATGGTTTTAACCAGGAAGTGTGGTATATACTTTAAAAGGTATATACCAAAATGTTATCAAATTGGATATACTTAACTGGTGGAAATGTTGGTCATTTTCAACTTCTTTGTGCTTTTATGTACTTTTCACATCATCTATTACAAATACAAATACTTCTAGAATTAGGAATAAAATATCTTGAATATACTTTTAAAGAACTCTTACTAGCATCCACACCTCTCATTTACTTTCATAAAAAAAAAATTTAAAAATAAATGTTCTTTTTCCAAATATGCCCATTTCTGTATTAATGTCTTATGTTATTAAACCACCAGAGCACTGAAATAGCCTTCATCAGGGAAGTGGTTCACAAATCAGTCCCCTATAGATGGCATAATCATAATTCAGAAGTCTTGCATTAGTTGAAGGGCAACCAATATATGCTAAGAATCTCATAATGAAAGACGTATAGACACTGGACTATAGATTTTGGGATATTTGGGGAACAAACATGCAGACAGATAAATAAGTTCAACAAATATAAAGTACAAAGATACTTTGAAGTTAGGAATTAGAGCGATTCTCACAAAAGCCAGCAGAAGGTGGTTGGGGAGATGGGTGAAATAGACAAAGGGATTAAGAGGTACAAACTTCCATTTATAAAATATGTAAGTCATGGAGACAGAAAGTACAGCATAGGGAATATAATCAATAATCTCGTAACAATATTATATGGTGACAGATGGTAAGTACACTTATCGTAGTGAACACTGAGTAATGTATAGACTTGTTGAACCAGTATGTTGTATACCTGAAACTAATATAACATTGTATGTTAATTATACATCAGTTAAAAAAAAATAACATCAAGAAAAGTGATCTACAGAGACTAGGGGATGTAAGAATGGTCAGGCATATGTTATTTTCCCGGATAGCCTTACTAGCCATCATGTCTCTAGTTATCTATTATGAGACTCACAATTCTGCACAGTGTTACCTATAAAAACAAACAAACCAAACCAAACAAAAACAAAAAATACCTCTTCATTCGTATAGGATGGAAGGGAGAAAATAGAAACTATATCAGTTTGTGAAACTGGGAAATTCCAAATAATAGGTCTCTATACTACAAGCATTACAAGTGCTAATGTCTAAGGGCTCTTGGGAACTATTAGGCAAATCTATGAAACTTACTTCTACAAGTAATGCTGTTAGAACATTCAATTGTGTTCTCTAAGAACAGTAGTGAAACCCGTCAAATAATCTAGGGAAGCCAGAGCTATAAGAAAATCAGATCCTGACTCAAAGTCTGTAACCATAAGTTAGTGCCAAAGCCACAAAAGGTGCCAATATTAGTAAATGAGGTTTGGTATCTGTCCTGGGAGCAAGTACTGGACAAATGACCCAAGAACCATGTACTGAGTTCTCCTAATTCATTTCTCTTGAAATAGCTCCCACTTTCTTCCTTCTACCTCCTTCATTAAACAACACACCTTTTACTAAAGATAATTTCTCTACTCCAACCCTTCCCACCTAATTTAAGATTGAGGTTCTTCATCTGTGTTTTCACAATGGTTCCTTCCTTTGGTAGCACTCAATGACTTGTGATCTTACAAAGCAATGATGCACTCTAAAAAGAAATAGATATAGATAGATATAGATATAGATATAGATATAGATATAGATATAGATATAGATATAGATATATTTCACCAGAACACTGCAGCAGAGAATGCAAAATATTAGCAATGATTACCAGGTATGGAATCTTTATTTGTCCATATTCATTTTTGTTACTATTAGAAATGCAGGGAAAAAAATGAACATAGTAATTATGTAGAAAGTCACAGCAGAGTTATTTTGTGTCAGGTAGAAATTTTTGCATAAGCAGTTTAAAAAAGAAATCCTTCCATTTTCTTATAAAATTAACATGTTTATTTGAGGGGAGTATTTATGATATATCCTTAATTATCAAAAGAGAGGTAATATAATTGAAAATATTTTCAAAAGAAAAGCCATATATTTTATTCTTGGGTTATAAAAGGCCAATTTTGATTTCAGAAAAAAAATGTTTAAAATCTTCCAATTAGACCTGTAGGGTTTTAAGAAATAATTATGCCATTTTCATCTAAGAGAAAAGTAGCAAAACAAGTTAGGTAAAAATTACCTAAGACAACTGGTAGTTCAAAGAAAAATGTGTCCTTTCCTCCTATGTTCCTAAAATAATAACATGAAAATATATTATTTTAAAATTTAGTATTAGCATATGTTGAGTATATGTAGGTCCCCCAAATGATGATTTTTTTCAAGTATTTTTGGAACTTGAACATAGGGGTACTTTGGTATTATACCCAGGCTTTGGGGATCTACTTTATAGAAAATATGTAAATTTCACTAGTCACTTCGCATGCCTTGGGTAGGGGGTCTGGACAATAATCAGGGTGGCAAAACCATCACAATAAAGGAGAGAAAAGAATAAATGTCTAATTGCCAAAGGAGCCTAAACTCAAGAAGAGAGCTGTACCAGATGTTCAAAATAGTATGGTCATGCATTTTGTTAAGTTACATGTCAAGAATATAGTACAAACTGAATGTCTAAGTTCACAAAAGTTCACATAAAGAATGCTGATTTTAAAACAATGAATGAGTTTGGAAAGCAAAAGAAAAATATGTTAGGATGAGAGAGATCACTTTAGCTATGTTGTGAGGAGATAAACTTTTAATTGATGGGATCAGTGATTTTGTGATAAGCAATGAGACTCAGTCCTGCAAAAGCCCAGGGTCTTTAGAAAAGTTATAATAAATGAAGAGTTTGTATTTAGAAAAGTTAGTGTAAAAGAGAGCAATGAGAATTAAATATGACAGCTGACTTGGGGAAAGCAGAGGAATAAGGAAGGCTTCTGATGGACCACCATAGATACCATACATGATAGGATTCAGGCAATATCTCTGAACAAATTGGATCAGTGGGCAGGCAATAGAGAATAATTTGGATACAGTGATACCAGGTAGCTTTTAAGAAAATGAGAATTTAAACAATGGTAACAACCATGGAAGAACAGAATACTTAAGAAGGGAGACTATGAGCAAATCTAGGTGCAAATCAACAATGATGAAAGTCTGATAAAAAATGACTCTAAAATTTTGGAGTAAGAAAGAAAGAAGAGTCTGTGATTGGGATATATGAATGGAAATGAAGAGGGTGAGGTAGACCGGGTGAGGTAGACCGGGGTAGGCAATGAGCTAAAATGAGGTTGGTTTTGAAAAAGTATGTTCCAGATTAATATGAGAAATCTGAGAGAAGATATTCTATGGAAAATTAAGGTAAGGTCCTGGAGAGATGGTGGGAAATCTAGTTAGAAATGCATATTGGAGGGGCACCTGGGTGGTTCAGTTGGTTGAGCATCTGACTCTTGATTTCAGCTCAGGTCATGATTTCAAGGTTTGTGGGAACAAGCCCTGCATTCAGCTCATGTTGACAGTAAAGCCTGCTTGGGATTTTCTTTCTCCCTTTCTCTCTGCCCCTCCTCTGCTCACGCATGTGTGCTTTCTAAATAAATAAGTAAACAAACAAACAAACAAACAAAACAGAACAAATGTAGATCTGGAAACCATAGGGATTCTTGGTCGTAAATGAAACCATTAAAGCAAAGAGATACACAGAAAAGATCTATGAGTCTTAGAGATAATCCACAGTTAGCAGGTTAGAAAAAGAACAAAAGAATATCTTATTAGATAAACTAAAATGGTAACTTTGGGATCATCTAGGTGGCCTTGTCAGTTAACCATCTAATTTCGGCTCTGGTCATGATCTCATGTTTGGTGAGTTTGAGCCCTGCATCGGGTTCTGTGCTGACAGTTTGGAGCCTAGAGTCTGCTTCGGATTTTGTGTCTCCCTCTCTTTCTGCCTCTCCCCTTCTCATGCTTTGTCTCTGCCTCTGTCTTTCTCTCTCTCTCTCAAAATAAATATTAAAAAATTAAAACTAAAAATAAACAAAATAAAATAAACTGGTAACTTTGATACAAAATCAAAATATATTTCCAATTTTCCATAATTCACCTATAAATAATGAGTAAAAGGGAAATAAATACATGGAAAATTACTTTACACTACTCTAAGAGGCTATCATGTCTTTCTTCAAGACATTGAGTCTTTCTCCTGATCCATTAGCTAATATTATTAACCTTACCTGTAAATAAAATTTTGGACATGGATTTTCATTTAGCCTGACCAAAAAGGGAAAAAAAAGTGTCTTTATATAATGACAAGCTTCTTGGGAACAGAGGATCAGTATTTGTTGGTTATAGACAAAATACTATACAACACCGTGTTCCCTCTAAATGAATAACAAATTAAAACATGACCATTGTTATTAAGCTAAATTCCTTCAAGTGTGTAGGAGTCAAGCTCAGACTTAGAAATACTATTATTAATTACAATGTTTTTTTTTTTTTTTCCCAAACATTGGAACTTGCATCTGAGCAATGGGATTCCAATTCTGTCTGCCATCTGTACTGTTGGCTCTTCATCTCTACGCATGTGGTTTTCAAGTTCCTTACTTGAAATGATCTTTGTCCTTTAAACAAAGGGCTACAGCCCAGGGTCTACAGGTACAAGATGCTGACTTGCAGCATCCATCTAGTGTGCATCAACCACAGAAGTTTAACGAATCACTTTCTTGCCTGCCCTTGACCTTGCCCAGAATGCTCTGTGTGCAGGAATCGAGAAACCTGTGAGGCCATATGCTGGGAGTCAGCCTTTGACCGTTTTCCCCCATCCAGCTGTCGTCCTGAAAGTAACATCACACACACATACATTTTTCATACACATGCAAGTGTCTCAAATTTTGGCCACAGGGGAACCATATTCAGAAATTATATATTTGAGTTGTTCAAAGTGAGATAATTTTCAAATGTGGAATTTGGGAGTTGTGAGTAATCATAGATACTCTCTCAATTTATATGATCTAATTTTGATTCTTAAAAAAATAAATAACAATATGCATGTAATAAAAGCAATAAAATATACAGTAGATGCATAATAAAAGTCTCTGTTTCTCTCTACCTAGAAGTTACCAGTATTAGCAGTTTCTTTTACATCCTTCCTTTTATATGCTTATAAACAAATACAGTATCCTATCATTTTTGTAAATTGAAATCATATAATTTATATTATTCTGCTTTGGTTATAGTTGGCAAAGAAAGCTAGAATCGTTGCACATCAACACATATGGGCTTACCTCACTGTTTTCAAGGACCATGTAATATTTCACTTTACAGAATTATTATAATTTATTTCATCAATCCCCTAATAGTGGACATTTTAAATTATGTTCTTTTTCCAATAATTTTCTCCTGTCCCAAACAATTCTGTAATGTTTAGTTTTGTGCATCTTAGCATTGTTTTGTGATTATATATGTGGAGTAAAATAGTATCAGGGAAGTTCTGTGTTATCCATTTGTTTTATTTTTATAGCTTATTTTATTTTAAATTTTTTTAAATATTTACTTTACTTCTGAGAGAGAGAGAGAGAGAGAGAGAGAGAGACAGAGTGCAAGTGGAAGAGAAGCAGAGAGAGAGGGAGACACAAAATCTGAAGCAGGCTCCAGGCTCCAAGCTGTCAACACAGAGCCTGAAGGGGGGCTTGAACCCACAAACCATGAGATCATGACCTGAACCGAAGTTGTATGCTTAACCAAATGAGCCACCCAGGCACCCCTCCATTTGTTTTAAATATAAGCAGCAGCATAGTAGAGTTAAAAGATAACTGACTTTGTAGTCAGGCTGACCTCAATTTGAATCTTAGTGCAGTCACTTACTTCTCTGAGTTTCTTTTGCATAGAACAACCCTTCTCTGAGTCTCAGATTTCCTCCTTGCAAAATGGTGATAAGTCCTTCACAGTGAAGATTTTGAGGTTAACTACTTTAAAAGATACCACAAGTAAGTATGTATTCCAAAACTCATAGCTAAGAGAGAAGGTAAGAGGAGGAAGAGGAAAAAAGAACAATCTCTAAGTTCAGAGCTTTAAAGTCAGAATTGGACTAAATGTCAAGTCCTCTCGATTTCAGATGAATGTTTTTCCAATTAATTGCACTGAAACTTTCTAGGCTCCATTTCATCATTTGTCTTTGCCCATTGATTATGAGGGTATCTTCACCTTGTCTGCCCCACATGGTGCAATGGCTAAGAAACTTTTGGCAAAGTCCATAGAAACAACTGAAAGAAGTCTAAGCAGAATAGGACTGTTTTGTTGCTCTATGGTCTCTTCCAACTGGGGAAGTTTTTAGGACAACGCTCAGCCATGACAGCAGTTACGGATTGAGGGAGAGGCTTGACTGTGGTCACAGATGATACACACTTGATCAATACCCATCATCTGTGAACCAGGGTGGTGACTGGCTGGTTATTAAGAAGCATTCACTCCAGTGACATTCATCTTTGTCTAAATTTACTCCTTTAAAATGCCACGTCACAATCAGACTTTCACATTTGTCTGAAGGAGATAATCATCATTGTCTTGAATATATATATTCTTGACAATGGCTTTGTGAACTAGACAAAGGAACTGCTAACGTTTATGTTGGGGGGGGGGTGTTGAGGAAGATAAGTTTTAGAGGCATTAATCAATTGGCCCCTATCTTTTAGCTCCAAATTCACTTTTCTTTCTACCATATAATACTGAATGCCATTGTATTTTTTTCATGTTTATTTATTTTTGAGAAAGTGCAAGTGGGGGAGGGGCAGAGAGAAAGTGGGGCAGAGGATCTGAAGCGGACTCTGTATTGACAGCAGCAAGCCCAACATGGGCTTGGACTCACAAACCACAAGATCATGACCTGAGCTGAAGTCAGGTTCTCAACCAACTGAGACACCGAGGCACCCCTACCATTGTATTTTAATACAAGACAATGATGATCTGGTCACAGATCTTCCTCTAGTTCTGCATGCACCCTTAGCTCTTTTTGGAAAAAGTAGCCTCCATTCATATACTTTCAGTAATGCCACACTGAATATAACACAGACTGCTCCGCGTGGCTATCAAACCTCTCCTTTTTTCAGTCCAGCATTTATGAATAGCCTCATGTCTATCATCTGTGAGCTTCAGGCTCATCAGACCATGTTTCTGTCTCTTAAATATTCCATGCACTTCTTCACCGCCATGCCTTACCTACTGGCTTTCCTTCAACTTAGAGTTGCTTTTGTCCATTATCCACCCACATAAATTATATTCTTTTTTTTTCTAAGCAAAGCAGATAAAATCTTGACTGATAAGCCCTTCCTGATTCCTACAGTCCAATGAATTATCCCTTTTGCATAAAGAAAAACAAATACGTATATACCTATAGTGAACTCACATATTTTTCTGCCTGTCTTAAAATTCTTTATATTTCACCTCCCTGACCAATTAGAAACAATTTATGCGCAAGGCTCATAACTGTGTCCCATAAGAATTGAACACCTACCTAGGCATATTTACAGTTCCCTCCAACTGGTGTGCTCTTCCTCACTAGGCCCTATCCAATATTCAAGGACCAGTGGAATACCTCCTTCCCCATAAAACCTGTTCTAAGTTCCTTTAGAGAGACATATTCTCTTTTGAATTCCAATACTATTTTAGGGCAATTTCCTCTCTTTTTTTGGTTAAATGTTTATTTATTTATATATTTTGAGAGAGGGGGTGGGGAGGAGCAAAAGGAGAGGGAGAGAGGATCTCAAGCAGGCTCCACACTTAGTGCAGAGCCATACGTGGGGCTCTATCCCACAACCTTGAGATCATGACCTGAGCCGAAATCAAGAGCTAGAGGCTTAACTGACTGAGCCACTCAAGGGCCCTGGAAATTTCCTCTTTCTTATACTACAGTGGTTTTAAGTATATTTCCATTCTTCCAAAAGATTTGAGCCAGCATGTAGGTGCAGACTACACCTATTTTGTTTAGCACTGTATCTTCAGAGTCCAAGGCACAGGAGACACTCAACAACATATATGGAGAAACATAATCTTCTTGCTCAAATCATCTATGCTTATGTCTAATACATTTTTAACCTTTCAATGACTCTTATTCAGAATTCAGTAAGTTTTATTTTTAACCATATGCAATTACCATTCCCACGGGCACCTGGGTGGCTCAGTTGGTTGAGCGTCAGACTTCAGCTCAGGTCATGATTTCAGGGTTCGTGGGTCCAAGCCCCACTTCGGGCTCTGTGCTGATAGCTCAGAGCCTGGAGCCTGCTTCAGATTCTAAGTCTCCCTCTCTCTCTGTCCCTCCTCTGCTTGTGCTCTCTCTCTCTCTCTCTCTCAAAAATAAATAAACATTAAAAAAATTAAAAAGAAGGAAATTACAATTCCTCAGTTCACAAACAGTTGAGTATATGCAATTTCATTTGGTTCAACCTAAAAGTTACGGGTTGAATGGAATGATGGATAGATAAATGAATGAAAATTCCTCACAGTTGTAAGTCATGGCATGTGTGCATTATAAATCACAATGGAAATATTATTTCATTTGATGGAAAGTCATTGGGAGGTCAAGGAGGGAGAATTTGCATTAAAGTACGTCACTCTCCTACATGGAGAAAAACACATTTCAAATACATCATTAGCCACAGGAGGATTAGTACAGAGTACACATCCACCAGGCTTTTTTACCACTACATTCATTTTCCTTTGTGTTCACCAAAATGAAAAATCCCTGTACCTGAGTAAAATAACAAGCTTGCGTCTTCCTTTGTCCTTCCCTGGTGAGCATTTCAGCTAGGAGAAGTCATTTTGCTACATTCCATTCTCAAAGCTGTGCTGGAGAAGCCAGAAAATCACAACAGCTCAGAAGTCAGGCCAACTGTACACGTCAGGAGACCACCTTTGCTATGGGACTTATACACAGCAGTTGCATAAAGGGTGTGCATTGCCCATACTTTTTAGCTGACATTGGCCTGGCGTGTCCCAGATACCATTAATGAGCTGGGTTTCCCTCCACGGTACCGACAGGCCTTTTTGGAATTTACTTCTGTGTCACTGCAGCATTGTGTAGAAATTAAGGCATGGGTTCTAGAGGTTGAAATCACAGGGTTCAAATCTCATTTTGTAATTTTTGCTAAATTTTGCAATCTCTCTGCACCTTGATGTCTTTATTTCTAAAATTATTTAAAACTAAAGTTATATTATGGGGCACCCAGGTGGCTCAGTCTGTTAAGCATCCGACTTCGGCTCAGGTCATGAGTTCAGGTCCTGATCTCACAGTTTGTGAGTTCCAACTAGACTCACTGCTGTCAGCCTCTCAGCACAGACCCTGCTTCAGATCCCCTGTCCCTCCTCTCTCTGTCCCTCCCTCACTTGTGCTCTCTTAAAAGATAAATAAAACATATAAAACACTAAAGTTATCGTAAAGGTTTTTGTGACTGTGATAATGCTTTAGAGGAAGCCAATTTAACAGATTCTCTGTTTTATAGTGGGTGTTTAATAAATGATAGTTTACAAAAACCTTTCTGGTTCCCTTTTACATTGTTTAATATTTCCCTGGACTGAGAACAAAGGTCCACATATACTAGATGCAGAGATGGAATACAGAAACCAAAGAATTTAATTTAAAAAACCCAGAAATCGAACATATTGCTTGGGAAGCAATAATAATAAAGTAGAATAAGAGGAAGCAACTGCAGAAAGAAAAGGATAGAGAGAGAAAGAGAAGAGGAAAAAGCTATCATTTCTTTAGCACTCATTGTATACCACAGACTGAGTCCCATTCTTGTGTTGAGGATCATATAATAAAGTAGACTAAGCATTTCAGAATAGAGAGAGAATAGAAAAGACATAAAAAATGAGAAAGAAGAAATGAGAAATTTAAGCATCAGTCCTGACAGATTAATATCCTGATAATAAAGATTGCAGACACCATGAAGAATAAACATGGAAGGAAGAAAATGATCAAAATAATAATTTAATTTCTCAGAAATAAAGAACATACATTTCCAGGTTTAACGGACACTCATGTGCCCATCACAATGGTTGAAGAAAGGCTCACACCAAAGAACATCTTCGTAAATTTCAAAATATTGGTGGGAGAAAAGAAAAAGCTGAAGAAACTTTTTAAGATAAAAGACAACGCAAAAAGGATTCAGAATTATAGCGGAATTGGAATTCAATAAAATACTAAAATCTAGGGTAAAAAATTGAGTAACTTCCTTCAAAACTCAAAAAGAACAGGTAGGTGGCCTCCAATACTATAGCCAGCCAAACTACCAGCTAAGTACTTAATATTTCTGTGGTATTTGATATATGGCAGGAACTGCTGAAAACATACTACACATATCAGCACATTTGATTCTTCAACAGGCCTAAAAGTTAGGTATTATTATTAGTCTCATTTTACATATGAAGAAATGGAGTGACGAAACTGTTAAAAACAGTGTGTCCTAAAGTCATACCATGCCTATGTGTGAAAACCAGAATTTAAAAAATACCCCACAATCTCGCTTTAACCAAAAATAATAAACTACTAGCCAATCAACTTTTGCCTCCATTAGGTGTGGCTTTATCATCCTAAGCATAAAACCACTTCATAATAAATTCAAGAGAATGTTTTCCCAATCTGTAAATATGTACTTCAGAAATAATTATAGATTGCCTATATGGTTCTTATGTTTTTCTTGCTACTTAAATATAATCAGGTAATTGATCAAAACCTAACTTTAATTATTATATGGATTTCTTTCTATTTCCCCTTCCCAATGGTCTTTTTCTAATTTTACTAAAAATATTAACCTTCTCATAGGCTCCATTTTCTTATAAATTTGATGAATGAGTCTACACACTGAGCTCATCCTTGCCCTGAATTAAAATGCAAACATATTCAGTAGAATAAGAAATATTTCAGTAGGATAAGAATATTTCTAAAGCTTTGGTTTAAAAACATGCTTCCAAGAAATGTGACTTTTCCAGTGACCCAAATATTCTTTAAGCTTCTCACATCCCCAGGATGTACACCGCCTAATTGAAATAGTTTCATAACCACCCTTGTTCTTCACATGTTTAGTGACACCACTCAAAGAAGCACATCAGTCACCTGGCTAATAAGCATTCTCTGAAGCCCATGGAAACAGAGGGAAATTCTCCCTTTATTCTTCCACTGTGAATTATGTTCCCTAAGCATGTATTATTATTATTCTTATTACCCAGTTGAACTAGTATAATTTGCAGTTGGATAAATCATAAGCCAGTGGATTCTCAAGCCTCCCCAACTTATTACGTTACTTCATCCAAAGATTTTACAGCAGAGAGCACTGGGGATATTACAGATGACTCAAAATTATATATTTTTTTCCTCTCTCCAAAAGCTGTAAAAGTGCAAAAACTCCTATGCAGAAAACTCACATAAATAATTAGCACTTCATTGCATTGCTCAAAAAAATATTTAAATGCACTCATAAAAGTGCAGGGTTAGCTCACTAGAAAGTGCTGGTGTTTCCTAGATATTCAAATATATACTGGTTCCTAAATCAATATTAGAGGTAGACAAGACATTTTTAGGTCTAGTCGCCCAGGATCCAACACCCTATCTTATAATAATAATACTCTAGTGGATTGGGGAATATAGAACCCATTCTCTGTTCAGACCATACTGTAGGGGACACTCTCTTTACTTTATAACCCAGATTGAAGGCCGAGTTTAGCTAATCCACAATCCCATTACCTGGCTCCCAGAAATGGTTTAGCAAAATATACACCCCCTAACTTGACCTAGCTAAACAAGAACTTTTGTTCAGTACTTGGGAGAGGAGAATGATTAGGGATATTACAGATTTAAGATTCTTAGAACAGCTATGGTGAAAGTATGTTGCAAATAAAGCAAACCCACAGACTTAAGTTCAGAAGTAAAAAGAGAGTGAAGAAACAAGGTCTGCTCACATCACTTGACCTATTGGATCAGCCTCTGGAATTTTGAATTTTGAGAGCCATTCATTTCTAAACCAGATTGACTTGGTTTCTCAGGTCCTTGTTAAAAAAAAAAGTCTTAATATTCTACTTGACATGCAATTATGAGGGTATGTAAATATTTGAGCGACAGATTTGTTCATACATGAAACTAGAAATCCTGGGTGTACTAAATACTAGTTTCGGGAGTGTGGAGATAACTAAGGCATTATTTCCATCCTCAGTCTACAACGGAGTTATTTTCCCAGGATCCTTGTTGAGGTTCTTCACTTTCTTATATAAATTTCACAAAACCCATGGATATAGTTGTCAAGATTCTAATGCTCAGGCAAACAATATTTAATTTCAGTTTGGTCAAACTATTGTTAAATCAGTTCAGAGATGTGAGATGTATAGGGTTCATTAGATTGTCAGATTCATTGTTTATTTTGAGATTACTCTTTCAAAAATTTTTTTGTCTTAATTCCAGTATAGTTAATTTACAGTGCTATATTAGTTTCAAGTGTACAATATACCAAGAGGTTGGTCTTTTAACAAATAATTAAGTTTCATTGTGTTTACACAGGATAAAGCACAGTCCTAGAAATCAGATTTCCTGTTGTTCTGGCCTTGCTACTTGACAATGGTAAGTTTCCTGAACTAGGAAAATCAGGGCCCTACGATGTCCCTAATGTCCTACCGCTCACCTTCAGTACTAGAGAGTGATAATTTCTAGATGCATAGGGTTTCTCTTATTTACATTAATAAAACAGAAAAAGGCTTACCACCATTCTTGTTACCCGCTGCTGTGTAACAAGCCACATCAAAATGTGATAGCCATGAGAAAACCAAAGAAAACAAAACAAAATATTTATTCTGCTCATGAAGCTGCATTTCAAGAAGGGCTTATTTTGTTCCACTTTGTCTCAGCTGACTGGCTTGAAGAATAGGGCTGAAATCATCTGAAGGGTCACATACTCATTCCAATGTCTGGAACCTGGGATGGAAGGCTCCGGTTGCAGCGGGGTGGGGGAGGGCAGGGCAGTTGGCGTTCCTTGGGCCCCTCTCTTTCTCCATCTCCATCTCCATCTCCTTCTCCATTTGAGTTGCTCTCCAGCTCCAGCTCTACCATTTCTGTCGCTGAACTCTCTAGCAACGCAGGTGCAGGGAAGCTAGACTTCTTGCATATCAGCTCGGGGCTCCCATGGCACACGTTCCAAGAGAGAGGCAAACAGAAGCTACAGCACCTTTTTTTGTTTTTTGTTTTTTAATTTTATTTAAATTTTAGTTAACATATAGTGTACTACTGTTTTCAGGAGTAGAATTTAGTGATTCATCACTTACATAGAACACCCATTGAACAACAGAACAAGTGCCCTCCTTAGTACCCATTACCCAGGTAGTCTATCCCCCACACACTGACCTCCATCCACCCTCAGTTTGTTCTCTGCCATTAAGAGTCTCTTATGGCTTGTTTCCCTCTCTCTCCTTGTTTTTGTCCCTTCCCACATGTTCACCTGTTTTGTTTCTTAAATTCCACACATGAACGAAATCATATATCTCCATCTGACTTATTTCACTTGGCATAATACACTCTAGCTCCAACCGCGTTGTTGCAAATGACAAGATTGCATTCCTTTTGATCACTGAGTAATATTCCATTGTATGTATATACCACATCTTCTTTATCCATTCATCAGTTGATGGACATTTGGGCTCTTTCCATAGTTTGGCTATTGTTGCTATAATGCTGCTATAAACATTGGGATGCATGTACCCTTTCAAATCTATATTTTGTATTCTTTGGGTAAATATTAGTAGTGCAATTGCTGCATTGGAGGGTAGTTCTATTTTCAACTTTTTGAGGAATTTCCATACTCTTTTCCAGAGTGGCTGCAGCAGTTTGCCATCCCACCACCAGTGCAAGAAGGTTCCTTTTTCTCTGCATCTTCACCAATACTTGCTGTTTCTTGTATTGTTAATTTGAGTCATTCTGACAGGTATGAGGTGGTATCTCATGGTTCTGGTCAACTAATCCTCGACAAAGCAGGAAAGAATAGCCAATGGAAAAAAGTCTCTTCAACAAATGGTGTTGGGAAAACTGGACAGAAACATGCAGAAGAATGAAACTGGACCACTTTCTTACACCATACACAAAAGTAAGTTCAAAATGGAAGAAAGATCTAAATGTGAGACAGGGAACCATCAAAATCCTAGAGAAGAATACAGGTAGCAATCTCTCTTACCTTGGCCATAGTAACTTATTACAACACATGTCACCGGACGCAAGGGAAACAAAAGCAAAAATGAAGGATTAGGACTTCATCAAGATAAAAAACTTCTGCACAGTGAAGGAAACAATCAACAAAACTAAAAGGCAACCTACAAAGTGACAGAAGACATTTGCAAATGTAGCACCTTTTTTGATTTACTCTCAGAAATCACAGAGCATCATCTCCAATGCAAACTGTGAACTAAGGCAGTGACATAAAACTGCTCCCTTTTAAGGAGAGTGGAGATAAAAACTGCCTTTAATGGAGCAGTTCTGAGATTCTAGAAAAGTAGGTGAGATCATAAATGTTACAGCCATTTTTAATAAAGACACCAAGATCACCATACACAATTATATGTGAGTCGCATGTATCTGCATATTTTGACTTTGGTCATTTCATTTCATTTTAGTTCCACAAATGTCTGCATCTGATTGCTATATGTAATACTAGAAACAGTCATTATTTCTCAAAAACACAGCACCACGCAGGTAGGAAGAAAGGCATACCCTAGTTTTGTACTAGAAGACAGAGTGAAGCCAGCCTCAAATTTGAAAATTTCCTTCATTTACCCACATTACAGAAAATTAAAGAGGACTTCTGGATTTGAGTTGGGTAGAATAAAAAAAAAAAATCTTTCCTTTTTTCTATAATTCATCAAAAATAGCTACATGAAGGGGTGCCTGGGTGGCTCAGTTCGTTAAGCATCCATCTCTTGATTTCAGCTCAGGTCATGATCTCACAGTTCATGGGATTGAGCCCCATATTGGGCTCTGTGCTAACAACATGGAGCCTGCCTGGGATTCTCTCTCTCTCCTTCTCTCTCTCTGCCCATCCCCTTCTTGCTCTCTCTCTCTCTCAAAATAGATAAAATTAAAAAAAATAGTTACATTAATATTACATTTGTAATGACCCAAGTGGATGCTTTCTTTGAATTTTTGTCCCTCCCCTTTAAGAAAACTGGATGTGGTTGTCTTCAAAATATGCAGCTAACTTTCTAGGCACCTCCCTCACCTTTGTTAACAACTACTCTCCATGTGCCACACAGCTTTCTCCAATACACTGACAAGTTGTCAATAACTACAAGACTCAATTTCACAGACTGTCAAGAGATAAATTTCAGCCAGGTCTGAAGACAATACGACGACATTTTATTTTGACACTGTAATGGGCTGGTGCTACTTGTCCCGTGACAGGCTACAAGGGTTGGCTCTCACCTCCTGGTTTTTATCATCACCCCAAACCCTGTGATCATAAGTCTATCTTTTAAGAAAGAAGGACAAAACAAACTGGGAGCACACCATTTGTTTATTTCATCCTCTAGACTCCCTCTCAGTATTGATGGGATTGACTGTGAGAGATAACACCATCATTGACCTTGGTGTGTAAGGAACAAATAAGTTGTATACTCCTAAGTTCTCTCTGACAGGACAGAAGACTTGAGGACTGTGCCACCCCTTTCTGTGGCACCATTAAAATCTCTTCCGAAGAGCAAACAGAGCTGTCTTCTGAAATTGTAAATACTATCAAACTAGTGAGCACTGCAGGTCTCTGGCCTGACTTTTATGGGTCCTTTTGAACCTCTGCTTTTCAGCTACAGTATCACATGTTCACAGTAATTCAACATCTCAATCTCAACTTGGAGAACCAGCATATGGCAAGAAATACAAAATGGTGTTCTATTTGTACAGGACCTTAGGGAGAGCTGTAATTTAGAAATCATCAACTTGCTTGATACAGCATTCAAAGGTACCAATAAAAACCTTTGTTCCTGCCTCTGCCTGAGTATGAACAGCTTCCAACACCATGGCTTGTGGCATTGTTTTGATTATCTGGAGTAACACAGGCATCAGACACATCTGGGTCTAAATCCCGTTTCTTCTAATTACTAGTTAGTTCTATGGTCATGGGCAAGTGACTTAATAACAAGTGTATTGGTTTCCTTATTTATAAAATAGGAAGAAGGATAGCTGCCTATGTAAATTTCTCAATTTGAGACACAGAAATGGTAATTAATGAAAACTCAACACAGTGCTAAGTAATCATCTATTAAATGAGGGTAATAAAAGTAATAAAGCTATAAGTAATAGTGTATCTTATGTTGTACATTGGAACATACCACTATGTCATCATTCAGACTAGTACAGATTTACTGTCCATCTTGGCTTTGATAAAATGGTAACAAAACTTATGAGATGATGAATATACTAGCATTTTCAGAAACATGTTTCCCATTCCTTACCTGCTTATTACTATCTCGAGCAACTTTCTTTGTATAATCTTCACTTATCCATCACCCAAGTCAGCCAGAGTTCTTGTTCTCAACTCTAACTCCCCACTGCATGTGTTGTAATTTGATTAAGCAATTAACATATATCCTCTAATTTTTGTTTTATTGTTTATGCTTTCCTTTCATCTTCCCTGAGCTATTATGAAGGAAGGAATGTTCTCTGTACTCCCTGCCCACTCCTCTGCACACTGAGCAGAGCTAGAAAATCATGAAGCCACCCTGAATTGTCTCATTTTCATGCATGCCACCAACCCCCAGGGGCTCCTGGCAACCCTATTATCTAGCCCTTTCACTATTTAGATGAATGTTTCCTGCCTTCTCTGATCTCAGCAAACCTTCAAAATCCCCTTCTCTTTCCTCTCATTTGATAACTTGCTTCCTCTTTCACTAAGGAAGATCAATCATAGAGAGCTCTCCCAAGCTCCCACCACAGACACACAGGTATCCAAGCCCATACACCTTTCTTCCTGTGGCTATGGTTGATCGGCTGCATCCACCCCCAAACCTTTCACTTCCCAGCTCCTCTCACCTCTTAAGGGATACTACTTCAACAATTTTTTTCACTGCTGGAGAAATCCCCTCAGTGTTCAAACATACCATTATAGTTCTATCTTTTAAACCATCCCTCTCTGAACCCCATTGCCCTCCAGGCACCATCCCATTTCTCTGCTTCTCTTTATAACAAAACTTCTTGAAAGAATTTTCTATACCCTTTATCTCCAATTAATTCCCTCCCATCTCTCTTGTACTCACTCCAACCAGGCTTCCTCGTCTATCATTCTACTGAACTGCTCTTGTCAAAATCAAAAATGACCTTGTTCCAAAGAGCTAACCTACACAAAGCATCAGTTTCTTTCTCTCTCCTCCTCAAAATCTTTTCTAAACTTGGTCTGAGAAGACTCTACTTCAGGGCCTTGAACTCACAGATTCTACTACTGGGTAACATGGTGTTTTTGTCTGTACCTTCGAAGACTTTTACATCTCCCCACCTTCCAGTCCTACTTATAAGCCTTACTTGTATTTTTCTTCATAGCACTTTTTGCTATAAACTATTTTACTCATTTGTTAATTTACTATACGTCTGCCTCCACCCCTTTAGAATAAAAGCACCACCAAGAAAGGAGGGTTTTCTGCTTGCTTGTTTATTCCACTATTGAAACTCCAGCACCTAGGATAGAAATTGACATACAGTAGATGCTCATTAAACATTACATTTTGAATAAAATAATGCATTTATCTCCCTATCCCTAGATCCCAGCATCTGTCTTACAAAGTGTAGACCCTCAGTAAATAGTAGTTCTTCTGCAATTTGTTGAGCCATGTTTATATTATTCTCCCTAACATAGGAAGTTTTCCAAACTTTTATGACCTTCAGGATTGGAAAGATTAAAATGTAAATAATGCTTTGAAGTGGCAAGACTGCTCATAATAAAGATTTAAAAAACTCCTCTTTTAATCCAGATCCTATCCAGCTACTGCTTCATCTATTTATTTCCCTTCATAGCAAAACTCTTCAAACATATTGTCCCTATTCATCACTTCCATTTCCTCACCTCCTGTTTATTCTGTACCAGCCTCAACACTGATTTTCATTTCTACTATTCCACAGAAATCACTGTTGTCCAGGTTGCCAGTGACCTTTTGGTGGGCTCATCCAATGTTGCCTTACCTGCCTTATCTTATTTGGGCTTTTGACAGCAATTCACATAGGTGAATATTCTCCTGCGGAAATACTTTCTTCTCTTTGCTCTGTGTCAGTGCGGGTTTCCCATCTTTTTCAACAGCAATCTTTCAGTTTCCTTTGTTAGCTCCTTCTCTCTTTGAGCTATGAATATGAGAGCAGTCCAGTGTTGGTCCTGGGCCTTCATCAGTTCTTTATCCACACTCTCTCCATGATGATCTCATTTTGTCCCATGGTTTGAAATCATATCTATATGTTAATGATTCCCCAAATTCTTTCTCCAGCCCTGATCTCTCTTGTGAGCTTAACCTCATTTATTAAACATAGCATTTTCCATTGGATGTCTAATAATCATTTCAAAATAAGTATATCTCAATGGAACTCCTGGTTCTCACTTCTCATTTCTGCAATCTGCTGTTTCCCTTGCCTTCTTCATCTTAGTCAATGGCATCAATACCTACCTAGTGTCTTACAACAAATACTTATATATGATTCTTCACTCTACTTCCCTCATCCCCACACTCAATCAATCAATATACCTTTTTGGTTCTATTTCCAAAAATATATCACCCAACTCTCCTCAATTCCATTGTAAGCAACCTAGTCTAAGTCACCATCATGGATCATGTGGATTGCCACCATAGCTGCCTAAATGATTTCCCTATATCCTTATATACCTGTTTATAACCCAGAGCAATTTTTCTAAAAATATGTATCAGATAATAACATCTTATTGCTTAAATACTTCAAAGTCTTCCAAGTTCACTCAGAATAAAATCCAAACTCTTCTCATTTTCTGAGAAGTCTTCCATAATCAGACCTCTGCCTTCTTTTCGAACCTTGTTCTTTATGTTCTAGAAATCCTGGATTTCTTTTGGAACCTTTAGAGGAGCACTCTGATTCTTTCCTCTGGGTAGCTGGACTTGGTCTCCTTTCATCTGGAGGTGCTTCCCCAAGCTTTTTTCATGTTTCTTTTCTTCCCAATGATCTCACTCCAAATGTGACCTTCTAAAACAAGCCTTCCCCAAGTCCATTGTCTAAAGCATCAAACCATCTTCCCCCTTTATGTACCCTAGGTCTCATCACTATTACAGTTCCTTACTTCATTTCCTTCAAAGCAGCTAAGATTGCCTCACGTGGTCATGCCCATTATATTCAATAACTGCTGAACTGTCCACTCTTACAAGAATGTAAGTTTCTTGTGGACAGGAAACTTGACTATCCTATTCATAGGCATTTCCTCAGAGCCTAGTACAAGGACATAATCATATGGAAGCTATCAAACATGTTGTTTTTTTAATGTTTACTTGTTTGTTTACTTGTTTACTTGTTTGTATCAAACATATTTGTTTTTTTTAATGTTTACTTATTTACTTATTTATCAAAAAGAGAGAGCACAAGCAGGGGGAGGGGCAGAGAATAAGGAGAGATAGAATCCCAAATAGGCTCCATGCTGTCAGCACAGAGCCTGACATGGGGCTCCATCCCACAAACCGTGAGATCATGACCTGAACCCAAATTAAGAGTCAGGCGCCTAACTGACTGAGCCATCAGGATCCTCAAATATGTTTTGAATTAATATATCAATGGCCATGTTGGGTTTCACCCTTGGGTTCTATGTCCTCGTGTGTAAGATGGGGAGAACAATACCCACTTTGCTGGGATGCCAAGAAGAGCAAATATATAAAAGCCAGTGTAAATGCTATGGTTCCTTCAGAATACAACAATAATTTTTATTTTTTTAATTAATTTATTTATTTTGAGAGAGAGAGAGAGAGAGAGAAGGGGAGGGGCAGAGACAGAGGGAGAGAGAGAGAATCTCAAGCAAGCTCCGCACTGAGGCTCCAATTCATAAACTGCAAGATCATGACCTGAGCCAAAATCAAGAGTTAGATGCTTAACCTTTTGAGCCAAGCAGGTGCCCTAATAATTATTAATGAAACTTAGTGTAATTCCAACCTACATGCATCCTTTCTCTCTCATTTCACTTATCATCATTGTAACTATTGCCTGGTTTCTTATGCAATAGTTTATATTGTTTGTTAGCTTAGGCTATGACTTCCCAAAGATTATTAAATTCAACAAATGCCAAATATAGTGGAAAATGAGATGCTCACTTTTATTATTAGTCCTAATTTGTAGTAATAGAATGGAGTGGAAAGCTCACACGTTTTTAAATCACATATAAACAGGTTTCTGTTTGGGTTTCACAAACATTACTAGTTATGTGAGTTAGGCCTCTGACTTAACTCTCTTATTCAAAGTCTTTTCATTCATAGAATGGAGATAGTTACATACATTTTTTCAACATACTTATAGAAGATGAGTGCTTAATAAGTAGCACCTGTAGTATCAATAATAATAGTAAAATAATAATATCTTATGAACTAAGCTTCAGCAAAGAAGCTTTGTTTTCTATACACCCATTGCTTTTTGTTCTCCATGATAAAGTGTTATAAGATTTTTAGGCTCTCTGCTGTCAGTGCAGAGCCTATTTTGGATCCTCTGTTTCCTGCTCTCTCTCTCTCTGCCCTTCCCCTGCTTGCCCATGTGCTCTGTCTCTCTCTCTCTCTCTCTCTCTCTCTCTCTCTCTCTCTCTCTCAAAATTAAATAAACATTAAAAAATGAAAAAAAATAATGTGTTATAAGATTTTTAGTGCTTTCCAAAACCTGGATTGAGAATATACAGATGGGGAAAAATAAATATCTTTGCTCTATGATCTAAACCACAAGAATACATAGGTGAGGAAGAATAAGTCTCCAATGGCAAAAATCCTAGCACACAATTTAATTTTCATTCATGAAAGCAAGTGCTGTGAATAATGGGAAGCTGCAATTGCCAAAATTAGGATAATCAAAGATTATGGCACCAAAGAACAAGAGAAGCTATCAGTTACCTATTTGTTTCAAACAGGTCCGTGGAACTTGTTCTCTGCAAAATGTGTGGTTTAAAGAAAGAGAAGGAAATGATGCGAGAAAGAAAATCAAAAGTGTAGAAGAAGCCTATAGATTCTGGAAAGGCAGGGAGGATATATGCATTATATATAATATGTATTTACTATAGCATATCATATTATATCCCCATCACACAGTGCATTTCTTCATGCAAACTTCTTGAAATCAATTAAAGTTAAAAATTCAATGAAATTTCCCCAAGCATTTGCTCAAGATCCCAGAGTTCATTATCTCATAAAGAGCAAAGATTGGTCAACTTGTGTGGTTAAAAGACACTGTCAGGATGTGATCCAACTGACCACGTCACCCCAGAGAATTTTGGAATCTACAGCACAACTCCTTCTTTCTTGTAATATACTGCACGCCCTTCCCTTAGACTCTTTCCCTAATCATTCTTGATACACGCTTAGTTCTGATTACCTTCTCCGGTCCATAACCCCGCCTTTGCAGTTCTTAGATGCTTTCCAGAAGAGTGCTGATTGCTCTCCATGGGGGGTGGGGGGTGCCATAGTCTGTCACCCACAATTCTCTTTGGCTTTCTTCTTGCCTCTTCTTCTTAGAGCTGATAATTTATGGCCCATGTCTTTCCCAAGCAATGACAATCTCATTAGAATTGACTCCCATTGCTACTGTTATGTCAATTTCAGTGGAAATGCCACCCGCTCAGTGCACTGGTTGACCCGTACCTTCCTCTTTAACTCTAGCCCGACTGGTTGTCAGATAAACATCAAGAAAAGGAGCTTAGTATAAAGGCAACACTTTCGACAGTGCTATCTGATTATGTGTGTTCTAATAGAGAAATGACCTACATTTTTACTTCCCAGCATTAAAACTAATAACTAAATATCTTCTTTATTAGAATATAACTGCTTTCCACACAAGTAGTCAAAACTATGTAATGCATTCACAAAGTTAGTAACAGTGAAAGTAGAAATATAAGAGGACTCTTTTTGACCTGTTATAAAGAGAAAGGAGTAGCCCACTTGGACTATATGAGAGAGTTGGGTCCATCTGGTGAGGCAGGAAGTAAAGCTCAAAGAGATCAAAGTTGAAGCTTGCTGTCACTTTAAAAGTTTCACACATATTGACTGTTGTCTGCTTCTTTGGGGAATGAAAATGGCAGATCCTTATCTCTAGGACACTAGAGGCAACCAGGATAAACTGGAATGTAAAAGCAAGAATACTGCAATCACTTTGCATCTGTATGCCAACAGATTGCCTGGATTTCACTCTCAGCTTTTCATTGAGATCATAGAGCAGCAAACACAGCAGAAGATACCCAAGAGCAAATGTGAAAACCAAAACCAGATGTCCTATCTTGTACAGAGTCACAACAGATATCAGGATGCTCTTCACACACTACTCTTTGATGTTTTTGCCTTTTTTTCCATCTGAGAGGGGGGTGTTCTGTTCAAGCAAGGCAAGAGTTCAGAATGGTAGCCACTGGATCCACATCCTGATTCATGACATTGTTACTATGTTTTTCAGCCACATTCATATGTAGCGTCATCATTATTAGCATCATAGTCATGAATAGAAAAGGGTATGTGGACAATTATCTAGTGATGGGAAATTTTCATTGTTAAAGTAATTTCTAGATAGAAGACCATTCAATTACAAAAACCTGGGAGATTTCTGGGCTTAGAAATCAACTTTGAAATGACTTTAAAGTTAGGAAGTCTATCAGACCTAGTTTCCATAGGGCAGTTTGACATTTTTTTATCATCAAACTTATTGCAAAATACATTATACGCAGAGGTGATTGTGAAGGTTTTTAAATGTCTCTCTAACACATAGGTGGAATACCCATGGTTTCTTCATGATAACATCTTTTAAAAAGGCAGGTAATACTGGATGGGTGAAAATGCAGAAGCTGATAGACAACTGTTTCTTTTTCCCTCTGAGCCTTGCCTACAACAGTTAGCTTAATCCAAGACTAGCATAATGACAGCTGTCTCTGTTCTAAGATAAATTGTAGCGGTATAATAAATGACGATCCAGAGCTAGAACAGCCAACCTGATCAACTCTCTGCCTCATTCAGAAAACTTGCCTGCCAGTGTGTCTGTACTAGGCAGAAAGCTGACACAATATTTATCTAACTGAAGGGAAATCCAGGTGGCAGCTATCTGAGATATCCCTTTCCTCTTTTTTTGCACAAATGAAAGAAAGAGGGGGGGGCACTTTCTGAGACCATGGTTCTTCATATAAGGAAAGCTGAGAGTAATTTTTCAGATCCTTCCAACTAATGAGGACACCTGGATTTCAATGACCCTGATAGATTCCATGCATTGCTTATTTAAGGTTATTTTGGGAGAACTCAGTCAATTCATCTCAGTAGAAGTACACTTTGATGCAAGGGTTACATGGTTTATTAAGACTTTAAGTATTTTACCGAGATCTAGTTTCTAGTTGAGTGTTTTACTGAGATCTAGATCCCTGGTCCCCAGTCTCTGACATCATTCATGCCCACCAAATTCTGCTCCTTCTCCCATACTCTTTCACTCAGTGAATGAAAGCATATCCACTAATGTGCCCTAATCAGAAACCTGAGAATCTTTGTTGACTCCTATTTTTACCTGATATTGCAAATTCAGTCTTGCTCTCCAACTTTTGTAAATGCTTGCTCTGTAATGCTTAGAACCATATCCTCTCAATTCCCCCTTCTGGTGTTGTAAGTTGGGCCTTCTCCTTTCCTCACCTTTATTATAACAATATTCATAATATCCTTATAATTGGCTCTAGTCTTTACTTCCATGTACTCTGACAGTGACAGCATAATGCCCATTGTCTGCAAATCTTTGTACACAATGTGCTCATGTCAGGAATTCAGCCAAGCTAATTATGCCACCTTGGCCTCAAGATTTGGTTTTGTTTGTTTTTCCTTAAAACTATAAAAATATCTACATAAAGTGCCTTGATAAATGAATGACTAACAACAAATGGAAAATAAATATTATTTTTCTCATTACATCACCTTTTTCACCCATCTTCCCTGTGTGGGCTATATCCTGGCACCTTGTTTAAGAAATCAAGGGTCTGATGAACCCCCTGTGCTATTTCCATAACATCTATGAAAACCTCTCTTATGGCATTCACTGAATTATAATTTCATGTTCTATTCTCCCCAAGGATTCTGAGTTCCTGGAATACTAAGTGTTTTTCTTTCTGCCTTTATGTACACAGTGCTTAGCTCAATGTGTTAGTAGGTGCTCAACAAATCTTACTTGATATATTATATCATGCTACACTAAATTTGTGATTAAATCAAATAAACTCAGATATATAACAGTTCAGCTTGTTTCTGTAACTATTAAGTGCTTTGTAATGTTAAATACTATTGTCATTATCACCACTATTATTAAGAATTAGCTTAACTCCTTTCTCCTATTCTCACTCAAGTTCTATGAGAGGGACAAAGAAAGAAAGAAGAAGAAAGAAGGAGGAGGAGGAGGAGGGGAGAAGGAGAAGGAGGAGGAGGAGGAGGAGGAGGAGGAGGAGGAGGAGAAGAAGAAGAAGAAGAAGAAGAAGAAGAAGAAGAAGAAGAAGAAGAAGAAAACAAGAAAGGATTAATCCTAAAAAATACAAAAACTTTTTTAAATTAACTTTTTAAGACTAATATTCTATACCATTTCCCTTATTATTCTATTATTTTATATTGAGATTTCATGTTTGGAATGATGACTTAAAAAGCTATTGCAATTGGGACACCTGGGTGGCTCAGTTGATTAAGCATCTGACTTTGGCTCAGGTTGTGATCTCGCAGTTCGTGGGTTCAAGCCCCACATCAGGCTCTGATGCTGATGCTTAGAGCCTGGACCCTGCTTCAGATTCTGTGTCTCCTTCTCTCTCTACCCCTCTCCTGCTCATACTCTGTCTCTCTCTCTCTCAAAAGTAAACAAACATTAATTTTTTTTAATCTATTGCAATTATCAGTTCCTAAAGATAGATCTGAATCAATAGGCTCCAAACTAGATTAGGAAAGTAGATTTATAATTTCTAAAACAGTTAAATTTGTCATTCAAAAGACACCAGTCAGAAAACAAAGAAGAAAAGCAACATAGTGGGATATATATTTTCATAATCACACATCTGATAAGGAATCTGAATAAAAATAGTTAAGGAACAGTTAAAAACTGTTGAAAAATAGTTAATGAACAGTGTAAAAACTAGCAAAAGATTTGATGGGGCACCTGGATGGCTCAGTTGGTTGAGCATCTGACTCTTGGTTTTGGTTCCAGTCACCATCCCAGGGTTGTGGGATCGAGCCTTGCATCAGGCTCTGCACTGAGCATGGAACCTGCTTAATACTCTCTCCCTCTCTCTCATCCTCTTCCCCGCCCTCTCCCTCTGGGTCTCTCGCTCTCCCTCTACCCCACCTCAAAAAAATAAATAAATAAAAATAAAAATTGGCAAAGGATTTGAATAGATATTTTGCTAAAAGAGATATGTGAGTAGTTAACAGGCAAATTTTTAAAGATTCTCAAAATCTTTAGTCATCAGGGAAGTACAAATTAGAGCCAAAAGAAGATATCAAAGCATACTTTCTAATAAAAACACCAATAACAGCAAGTTCTGATAAAGATATGGAGAAACTGGACTCCAGTTTCCAGTTACATTACTAGAAGGAATATAAATGATAAAGCTACTTGAGGAATCAATTCACCACTTACAGTGTTAAATATAAACTTACTTTGGAACCTAGCAAATCCACTCTTAAGAATCTAAGCAAAAGAAATGAAAATACACGTTCCTACAAAAACAGCTACCCAATAGTCACAGCTGTAGCATGCAAAATAGCCAAAATTAGAAACAATCCAAAACCTATCTTCTGAAAACCTGATAAACATAATGTACTAGAACCATACAATGAAATAACATTGAGCATTAAAAGGAATGGCCTATCTGGGCTGATGGCTCGGAGCCTGGAGCCTGTTTCCGATTCTGTGTCTCCCTCTCTCTCTGCCCCTCCCCCGTTCATGCTCTGTCTCTCTCTGTCCCAAAAATAAATAAAAAACGTTGAAAAAAAAATTAAAAAAAAATAAAATAAAAATAAAAGGAATGGCCTACTGATAATGAACTACAACAGGGATTGAATTCAAAAATACGTGTTAATACTAAGTAAAAGAAGCCAGATGCAAAAGACTACGTAGTGTATGATCATTTTTATACCGAAATACACAGAAAAGGCAAGTTTATAGGCACTGCATAGATCAGTGTTTGCCCAGGGCTGAGGATAAGAGTGGGGCATACCTGCAAGAGGCATGAGGAAACTTTGAGGGGATAATTGAGATATTTTAAAACTGAAATTTGGTAATAGTTATACAATCCTATAGTTTTATTTAAAATCATAAAGTTGTACATTTCCAATTTGTGAAATTTATAGCATTATACTTCAATAAAGCTGTTAAAATATATAGTTTTTGTATAAAATTAAAAATTAAAAATAGATTAAAATGAAAACTAACGAAATTAAAAATGAAAGTTAAAAATTAAAGTAGAGGGCTCAGTCAGTTGAACATCCGACACTTGAGTTTGGCTCAGGTCATGATCTCATGGTCCGTGGGTTCGAGCCCCACATCGAGCTCTGCACTGACGCTGTGGAGCCTGCTTGGTATTCTCTCTCTCTCTGTCTCTCTCTGCCCCTCCCCTGCTTGTGCTCTCTCTCCCCAAATAAATGAATAAGCTTTTAAAAAAATTAAAACTTGAAGTAGAAAGTGCCCTTGATGACTTCCTAAACAGTGTCTGCACCATATATGAAATAGGGAGTCAGATAAGGCAGCCTACAAAAATCTATCATCTCAAATTTCTGGATTCATTTTTCCACTACTAAAAATCCTCATGTTTAAATATTCACTCCAGCCAAGCTTTGTTTTCTTAACCATTCTATTAGTACTCATCTAAATTCATGAATGTTTGAAGCATCATTCATCATGCTAATAGTCTTCTTAATCGAAATATCTAATACATATTTCTAAACAGGCCTGCCAGTCAAACTATTACATTATTAGAAATGTCGACAGTCTCTGTGAGTGGAGACCCGGAGTCTACTGCCCCTAGTCAAAATTTGAATTGCATTCACCATTTCTTGTTACTGCTATCTACATTCTCAATCGCTCAGAATATCATATGCTAGGCTACAAGAGAACTAGTAAAGATAAGTATGCTCTCTCACAACATATGTAGTCATATAAATGCTGCCATCACTTCTGCCCCACTGCTTGGTCAGGTCACTGCTCTTTTACAGTGACTTGGTCTTTGCTTTTAAGTGGCTATTACAGAGAAGATAATAGCATTTCAGTCTGCAAGAGAGGGAAACCGGTGTTTATCTGGTACCTGCTAAGGACTAGACATTATATAGGTGTTTCCACATACATTAGATCACTTACTCTTAATAACACTCTGAATTTGATTTTAAAATTTGCTTTTTATATACAGAGAAAATGAGACATAGAGAAGTTAACTACATTATTCAACTTTGCCCAGTAGTTTCTTGGCGTGTTCAGATTAAAACCTCCATTTATAAAAATGATGGCTCTCACTCTGCCAAGCCACCAAGACATAGATGATTCATATGCAATCAGAAAAGAATCCTCCCTTCCCTCATCTCTTAAAGGAGACCACCCAGACTCAGTTTCTTTAGAATTACCCACGGAGTCTGTGTTTAGCCAAACTATAAAATAAGTAAAATGAAATATCATTCAGAAAGAAAAAAAAAAGAAAAAGAAAAAAATGGCTGTCACTATTCCAAACCACCAAAATATGGATCATTAACATATGCCTATTTCCCTTCTTCCTGTCAAATTATACTCTGCTATCTCAAGCAGACATCTAAACGCACTCCATCCTCTCTGAAAAACAACTTGGCATTCATAGCAAGAAATCAGTCATACACTGGCCATAACAATAAAGTAAAAGTCACTGTAAATAATTAGTGCTATTCAGTATAATGTATACTCATCCTAAAGTGCCCAAAGCTGAAGCATTTGTCACAACATATAGATGGTTTGAGCCTGGCCTTCATCTTTCCCACCTCTGTTTCTTTTAAAGAATAGTAGAGTGACACAGGGGAGTGTTTCCTTTCCTCTTCTGACACAAGATATGTCATATCCCCATTACAGAGTCTGACACAATCCACTCAGTCCACTTGACACACCTTGAATGGAAACCATGAAGGTAGGAAGAGCTAAAATCTTTCTGGAATGGAAGAAGCCAATTGCACAAGTTTGCTTGTTTGTTTGGGTATGTGTCTTTGCAAAGAAGAAAAAGAAAGAGAAGGAGAAGGAGAAGGAGAAGGAGAAGGAGAAGGAGAAGGAGAAGGAGAAGAAAGGGAAGGAGAAGGAGGAGAGAAGGTGGAGGAGGAGGGGGCGGAGGAAGAGGAGAAGGAGGAAGGAGGGAGGACGAGGAGGGGGAGGAAGAAGAAGAAGAAGAAGAAGAAGAAGAAGAAGAAGAAGAAGAAGAAAGAAAAGAAGAAGAAAGAAGAAGAAGAAGAAGAAGAAGAAGAAGAAGAAGAAAGAAAAGAAGAAGGAAGAAGAAGAAGAAGAAGAAGAAGAAGAAGAAGAAGAAGAAGAAGAAGAAGAAGAAGAAGAAGTTTATAAACCAGCAATTTTTTGTTCTTTCACTTCATGTGTCTCCATTATTTTATATTCTTTGGGCCTCACATATATTTAATGAGTACAGGAGGATAAAATAAGAAAATTGCTGGGTTTGTGAGGATTCCTTTCTGTGTGACACACCCTTTCAGCATCCACAGGCACAAAACCAGGAGCAGATTTATAAAGGGGAGAATTATTTTCCCTCCCAGGTAGAACTAACTGCTTGTTAAAGAGCAAATCATTCCTTTCTATTTAGCCAGATTGCTCTCTCTCAATTGCTTACTAAATCATGGAAATTGAACTTTCTTCCTGCAGATATAATTCTTCTTTGCAGTCAATATGTAGTCAATGCATGTTAATACAGTCAAGCTATTCCTTTCTCCTCCCACTCTACCCAGAGCCCCATTAATAATGGCAATAACAGCAACATTTGACATTTATACAGCCTGAAGGATTCCAAAAAGATTTCACCAATTACTGTGAATAGAGTTCTGATGAGCTGCTGCTACTTTTGAGACAGGACAGTAATAAGTAGAAGCACAAAGCTGCAATGAGACAGATTCTGCCCAAGGGTATGTGCCAGATGCCCCCTCTTTTAAAAAACTGCAAAATATCACTCATACACATGTAGAAAAATCAGGTCTTTTATTTTTAAAACATCTAAAATATATCATTGGAAGTCAAATGATATTGAGCTGATTAATTGAAATGAGACATTAAAAAGGCTGGAACTCCCCATATCAAGCTTATTTCCACTGGTTTCCATTTTTTAGATGATTATTAACCACATGAATGGTTTGCACACCAATTGGAAGCATGGAGAGACAATAGACAACTCCAGTTGTCCTGTATTTTAAATGTTCCCATGTATTCCTGTATCCTTTTAGGGGCCAGCTCAGGTTCAGGACAACCTTTGAACTTGGATGATATCAGTCCATTAACTAAAATATTCCCCTACAGACAGAAAACAAGAGTTTCAAGAAGATTTAATCCTTCTTTATTAAAAACAAAACAACGGGGCACCTGGGTGGCTCAGCGGTTGAGCGCCTGACTTTGGCTCAGGTCATGAGCTCACAGTTTGTGAGTTCAGGCCCTGCGTCAGGCTCTGTGCTGACAGCTCACAGCCTGGAGCCTACTTTGGATTCTGTGTCTCCTTTTCTCTCTCTGCCCCTCCCCCACTAGTGCTCTCTCTGTCTCTCTCTCTCTCTCAAATAAATGTTAAAAAAACAACAACAACACAACTAATGTCAAGAACAAAAGCTTTTATGAGATCTGAGAAATGATACTATCTTTACAAGCTGTACTTACCTAAAAATTTATGTAGTAATTTTAGATAACTTGATCATTCAGAAATAGTTTACTAATAATACAATCTGTAATAACATACACAATAATGTTAATATCTTTTGATTGCCTTAAAAGGAATGTTTTAGAAGCACGGCCTTACTAGAGCCCCACAAAAACCCAGTTCCACTATAATACAAGTGTTTAAAGACTTCTGTAATTTGAATACTCAATTGAGCATACCTGGGAGACTGGTTGCTGAACTTATTTGTTTAAATCCATTCTAGGCTAATGAATGTTTTTTGTTTTTTTTTTCAGCTGGGATTGCAAAAGAGGGGGCCTGTCCTGATTTACATTCCCTAAGGAAGCTGAAGGGCTTTGCTGTGAAGGAAGTCACCAGAATTCCCAGACAGGTACTATTGTCTATGATTACACATATCTATGAAATTCAGACAAGGTATATCTACTATATGGGCAGAAGAGTAAAGGGAAAAATGAATAGTTCTTCTTGAGCCTGAAGCCAGAAGCAAAGACAAAAATCTTTACAATCATTCTCTAGAGAGACATACATGGACTCTTTAAGCCTAACTAAAACCTAATAATAGTAAAATCTGCATAATGCAGTTATAAATACAAATCTCCATGTAAATTCCAGTACATGGTTCCCCAGAGAGAATGGAGCATTCCTACAGTGACGATAAATGATCTGAGGACGTTTTAGACTAGAAAAATTAATGACTTGATTTTTTTCTTTTTTTCTTTCTTTCCTTTTTTTTTTTTTTTTTTTGTTTCTTTGCTTTCTTTTGTTCATTCGTTCTTTCTCACTTTGTTTTTTGTTCTTTGGTACAATAAAATATATGTGTGTGTGTACGTGTCATTAAGTATCAAATTATCTCAATTCCAGACAGAAAACTCTATAGGTTTTCACATTTCATTATCAGGTGAGTAGAGTACATATCATACATGAAGGATTAAGTAAGGTAAAATATATCACCTCTCTGATGAAGAGGCATGGCCTTTTCCAGGGAAAATGTACTGGTGCTCATCAAAGATAAAAAGCATTACAATCCCTTTTTAGAGTTCCCCCAAATTTATAAGTCCATCACTGTAGCAGATTCTTATGATCTTATAAATTGATAGATGTTTCCAAAAGTGCCTAAGACAAAAATTGCATATAACCAAATTTATGCTTGAATAAATTTTCATGTGTACTGTTCTTTATTTTGTGTATATACAAACACACATACTCTAAGAAAAGGATGAAATATATGCTATATAAATGTATATGTTATCCACATATAAAACACAAATATTGCGTAATTTTCTTGATAGGATCATATGAATTATGCCATTTATTTTTCCTAATAGTGAAAATAAATGAATTTACACTAGGATTATGCAGCTATATGATGCAAAAGACTATTTTAACTATTTTCCAGATTTCTATCAAGAATATGCTTTAGTTTCCTGGGTGGCTCTGTTGGTTGAGCTTCCGACTTGGGCTCAGGCCATGATCTCACGGCTCGTGAGTTCGAGCCGCACATTGGGCTCTGCTGACAGCTCACTGCCTGGAGCCTGCTTCATATTCTGGGTCTCCCTCTCTCTCTCTGCCCTCTCCCACTCATGCTGTATCTCTCTGTCTCTCAAAAATAAACAAACATTAAAAAAAAAGAATGTGCTTTAGTTTGCTAATGTCTAGAATATTCCAAAGTCTCCAGGCTAATGGTAATGTATATTGACATGTTATAAGAACAAACTCTTTATATATATTTAAACAATGTAAAGTTTTGGGTTGTGTTTTAATTTAATATTTAAATTTTCCACCTTTATACTGAAGAGACACATTTAGGTTTAAACATTTAACGGTCTGGATATAGAAAATATTATGCAAATGGATATTGCCATCTTTTAAACTCAGAAAATTACTGATAGGAAGAAATGCCATAAAAAACTTACTTCATGTTCTGGCTTCTGCCACTATCTACTTATCTAGCCTACAGCAAGTTACCTATACTCTTCAGGGTTTTATACCTTCATCTGTAAAATTAATAGTTTGGACTAGACAATTGGTCTTAAACTGTTCCTCTGAAATATTACTAAAGGTCATAGGATGACAAAGCCCCCATTCTTCCTATTCTCTACTGCTGTCTGCCACCAAAACTACCTAAGCCATAAATCTAAATATTTACAAAACTATACCAGAATAGTTATTAAAACTATTTATTTTCTAGCACATAAGGCACTTTTTACTCAACACATTTGCTAAATTTTTTCTAGCCATATCCTGGTTTCTAAATATACTAATGTACCAACAAAAATCTTGGTTGGAATTCAAGACTTCCTGCCATTCATTCTCCTATCTGAAGTCTCAGTCCTGGTAACATCATAATTGGTTTCTATAGAAATAATTATATTCTCATAAACAAGATACCTGAATTCTGCTTTGATGGAAATATTTTTAATGGAAATGAAATGAAAAGCAGTATATTACACAAAACATTGTTGGGCATTACTATGATATTGAGGGTGGAAAAACAAATGAAAAGATAGTTTTGAAAACTCCTTCAGACCATCAGGTCGTACCAGTATTTAAACAGTATGGATGGCAACCATAAAGAAAGCTCAAACTCTGGATGAATTCTTACCCTTGTCTCAGAGATGGAAAGGTTTGCAGCCCCTGAAACTGTAGAGAGGAAACATTCTGGAATGCTTTTGCAGAGTAACATATGGTTACAGAGCTGCTTAGAAATATTAGTAATTTCTTTGGCAATACAGTAAATCAAAGACTATTGCTACAGATTTGTTCCTGAATATAACTAAAAGCTGTTCGAATTACTTTATTGGATGATATTTAACAGCAAGCATTGGACAATTATGTAAAAAATTCAAAGAATATTAATTCTACCAAAACTAAGGCCATTTGAAACAATATTGTCCACATTCAGATGTGCTCTATAGAAAGATTTAAAAAAAAAATTCTGGCTATTGATCTGTCGTCAAATCATTATTATCCTCCATATAATAAAAAAAAAACATACATTGATACTGAGTCCAAGATCTATTAACCTCTGTGCCAGGTGCTAGGCTATAAAAATAAAAATAGTGTAATCTCTATGCTTAAGATATCATTTCATATTGCAGTTAGACATGCAGATATACTAAAAACAGAGACAAAGTAAGATACTTTTAAGGGGTACCCACAAATGACTTAAAAACACTGAAAATCAATTATTATTTTCTCTGGAAATGTGTGAGTCAAGTCTAATTCAAAGAAGACTTATCCGAAAAACTAGCATTTGGACAGTGTCCTGAGGGATGAATAGGTGTTTGACAGCAATACACGCAATAAGATAAGTTGCCTGTTTAGGGGTCTTCATGTGTAAAAAACCAGCATAGGCTGTTCGGAACTACAATATGACTGGAGTATTAAGAGAGAAGATGATATACATGCTTTTGCTAAGATTGAAAGTAGCTTTTCGTGGGAAGACAATTATTCAATAATGGATTTGAATGTGGATGAGTATAAAATACAGAGCAGTGTGTCAAAAATGTTAGGGACATCTATGTGGCATTTCTTTTATCCAATTTTCCATTACTTTGTGGGTACACATAATACCAATTGGTATCTCATTGTGTCTCCATATTTGCTTCAGATACTGAACAAAGCTACAGTGGAAGCCATCACCTCCTGACTGTCCCTGACATCCACAGTCCTGACAATGGCAGATTTCTCCTCTCTGATCACTCTTCCAAGTTTTCTTGGAAAATAAATTGCTCACACTAAACCAAAGGTAAGTGCCCATGGCCAATTTTGAATGGCAGCCCTCTAGTGATCTCTCTAGAGACATCATATACTTTGAGTTCATTAGTTAGTAAGCTTTTTGCAGAGAGAGAGAGAGAGAGAGAGAGAGAGAGAGAGAGAGAAGAAAGAAAGAAAGAAAGAAAGAAAGAAAGAAAGAAAGAAAGAAAAGGAAAGGAAAAGAAAGGAGAAGGCAGGGAGGGAGAGAGGGAGGGAGGAAGGAAGGAGGGAAGGCAGGGAAGGAAGGAAGGGAAAACACAAATCAAAGTGGTATAAAATAAAAGGTAGCTCACAAATGAAGGAATCATATTCAGACAGGATTCAAGAATTGATTGATACAGGAGTCTCCCTTCACCCTTCATACTGACATACACAATATGAGGCTTCATATATTGAAGCCCTAACTCCCAATATGATAGTATTTGGAAATGAGGCTTTGGGGAGTTGATTGGGTTTAGATAAAGTCATGGGGCAATACCCTCATGAGGAGATCAGTGCCTTACAAGAAGAGATAGTGGAGCTCATCCCAGCTCTTTCTCAGCTAAGTAAGAACACAGACAAAAGGTGGCAGTCTGCAAGCCAAGAAGAGAGCTCTCACGAGAAAACAATAATGCTGGCACCATGATTTTAGACTTCCTGCCTCCAGAACTGTGAGCAAATAAATTTCTGTTGTTTAATCCCTCCATCTATGGCATAAAACAAGGCTAATTTATCTTACTTTATAAGCTGGTCAACAACAGCAACTTGATTTATCTATCCTCAGTTACATGACTAACTTCCCATGGGTCCCAAGAATAAGATATTTCATTCCCTAATACCCCAAAACCCCTGAACAAATCTATGGCAAAGAGGATGGAATTATCATGGTTGATGTCAATTTATCTGCTACAGTGAAATGTCTGTTGAGAAATGAATTACAGTGTTCAATCTGAAGCATTAAAAGAAACTTGTTGCTATCACTAATACTGCCACAAACAGTATTTTCATGTCACTCTGTTAGCAGAGCCTCAAACACTGATTCTCTTTTCTGGTGGCTCTCCAGAGGTCAGATATCACATCCTAGGCAACAGGCAGCAGTAACAGAAATGATGGAGGAATGCATGACTCAGAAAGCTTGCCTCTGGAATCTTATAACTCACTCACAGTGATTTTTTGTTGGGTTCTAAGTAATAATTTCTAAGCACGTGGTGAACATTTATAATACTACTTTTGCTTTCTGTTAAATGCATAAAAAGTAAAATTGAATGTCACTATTCTCTAGTAGAAGAGAGAAAGGATTCAGATAGTTTTATTATGATCTAATCCCTGAACCAAGTAAGAATTAGATGAGGTTTTGAAATAGACCCATTCAAAGTTCCCCCAACAGACATAGCTCATAAATCTGTCTCCTGCCCCTCATCTACAGGTCATATAGGTTAAAGCAGTTCTTTGTCATTAGATTAAAATGACAATAAGTAATTAGATTTTAAACCTTAGTACATAATTAAATACAAAACTTGAGATTAAATTTATAAAATGTATGGTCATATAACATGATTTTCCCTTGAACAACATGGGGGTCAGGGACACTGACCCCTGTGCAATCAAAAATGCATGTAGAACTTTTGACTCCCCCGAAGCTTAACTACTGATAGCCTATTACTGACCAGAAGCCTTACTGATAACGTGAAAAGTAGATTAACACATATTTTCTATGATGTATGTATTAAATACTATATCCTTTCAATAAAGTAAGCTGGTGAAAAGAAAATGTTATGAAGAAAATCATAAGGAAGATAAGATACATTTACATTGCTCTACTGTATTTATTGAAAAAAATCCATGTGGTCAACCCCATTCAGAGCCACGTTGTTCAAAGGTAAATTGTATATAAATAAAGATTTTAAATTGTTAAAAAAATAAATTTAAAATATTCAAAATAACTGGGGTATCTAGAATTTATGTAGTGTTCCTGCTTGGGATTTATAACAAAATAAATTTTAAAATAATTTTTAATATGCCAGACTCTGTTCTAGGCACTGGAGACAGAACAGTTACTACCTCAAATCAAAAGAACATAGAATTATCATGTTTCTTTAAGAAATACCACAATTAGGATCCCCAAATGATGGACAGAAGTGAAAGGAGCTTGAGGATACCTATTACTATCTCAGTTAACAATGAAGACCACTCTGATAAATCAAAGGTCAAGTAAGTAAAAACTAAGATTGGAATCTAATTCTTCTTTGTCAATTATTTTTTACTTCTGGCACAACATATTGAAAGAAAAACTATTTTTTTATTAGGTACATTTCAAATTTATAAAATATTGATGAAGCTTTACCCAAAATATTGAAAATATCAAAACAAAAATTTAGATTTGGTTTAAATACAATTACCAAAGGACCCAGAGTGAGGCAGAACATGGGAGGAAGAAAAACTCGTCACATAGATAAAAGGTAATATCCATAATTATTAATGTTAAGATTGTATGAATTCACTTATTTTGAAGATTTTTTGAGGTGGTGCATTTTGGCTATGACTGTGATAACATGTAATGCAACATAAGCATGTGAAGGCTTCACAAGATCTTGGAATATTCTGTATCCTTGTAAAATGTTAACATTTACCGTTAATCTTTAAAATTCTATTGACTTTTTTATTTCAATTAAAGCTGTTTAAAACTCACTTCAAGGGTGTGGTTATAACATTAGATGATATTTAGAAAGGCATAGCAGATCTTGGCATGATACTTATCTAAATTCACCATGAAGGAAATTTACCAATCTCAGGCTCAGAATTTGTCTTTGACTTGTCTTCTCACATAAAGTCTCTGCTTGGCATTATTAGCAGAATGGGAATTATTTACAGATATAGGGAAGGTTCTAAGCCAGACTCATTTAATGAAAATTAATGGGAGACATGTATGTAATTTAAAATTTCCTAGTAGTAACATTTAATAATAAACAGGTGAAATTAATATATTTAGACAAAACTATCCAAAATATTATCAACATAAAAACCAATACAAAATATCACTAAGAGGGGTGCCTGGGTGGCTCAGTTGTCCAGTTGATTTCAGCTCAGGTCATGATCTCATGGTTTGTGGGATTGAGCCCCACATGGGGCTCTGCATTGACAGCATGAAGCCTGCTTGGAAATCTCTCTCTCTCTCTCTCTCTCTCTCTCTCTCTCTCTCTCTCTCTGTCCTTCCCCCACTCATATTTTCTCCACACACACACACATACATATATTTTATATATATATATATATATATATATATATATATATATATATATATCACTAAGGTATTTTAAATTGCTATTTTTCATCTTAGAACTTTGAGCTCTGGAATACATTTATCCTATAGGACATCCCAAATTGGACAGCCTCATTTCAAGCACTCAATGGCCACATATTGAGTATTAGGTTCCAAAATGATCAGCAAAGTTATAAACTGTATATATCCTTTATAGTTCCTGAAAATAGGACAATTTTAAAATGATTATTTTTCTTCCAAATAATAGAGCATGTTTAAAAGATGTTTAAATCAAATAAATGTGTATATATCGAACTAGAAACAATTATTAAAACACGTATGAAGGATTTTGAGTATGTGTGCATGTGTGTGTATGTGAGAGAGAAAGAGAGAGAGCGACAGAGAAGGAGACTACTGATAATCAAGAAAGCTAAGTACTAACATAGGATGCTTTTGTTTGTTTTTATTTGTGCATTCTCATGAGAGAGAGAGAGAGAGAGAGAGAGAGAGAGAGAGAGAGAGAGAGAGAATGTTAGTGGGGAGATAGGCAGAGGGAGAGAGAGAGAAAATCTTAAGCAGGCTCCACATTCAGCATGGAGCCCAATGCCGGCCTGGATCCCCTGATCCTGGGATCATGACCTGAGCTGAAATCAATAGTGGGCAGCTTAGCCGACTGACACACCCAGGTACCCCTGACATAAACTGTTTTACATAGATTACAAAATGAATGACTATGCAAACCATTTCATCTCTGTTGATAAATACTTGATATCTTCAACTGCCACATAAGGGAGTTGGTCTGAGTAAACTCTCTACCCTATAATCATTATGAAAACAGTTTGTTATGTATGTGTATCCATGTGTCTGTATGTGCTCTATATTTACCAACAGATCACAACTGCGGTATTATCACACACTGTCCATCACAGTAAACTGTAAGATTAAAAATAATCTAGGACAAAATTATAAAAAATACATTTTAAAATTGTGATAAAACTATAAAGATTAAAACTAAGAAATTAATGTACTTAAAACTAATCCAAAAATTAATATATTTTATATACTCTTGAAATCCAGTATACTTCTTAGAGTGGAAGTGAAGGGGAGTTATAACTGACCCACTAGAAATTAAGTATATTGTAGGGTCCATCCATGGACAAATGCCTGATATATGAATACCATTTATCATATAGGCCATGTATTCAAAAATTTAAAAAAACAAGTTCATTTATTTATTTTGAGAGAGAGAGAGCATGTGTGAGTACAAGCATGGTAGGGGCAAAGAGAAGGAAGACAGAATCCCAAGCAGGCTCATTGCCATCAGCTCAGAGCCTAATGTGGGGCTTGAACTCACCATGACTTGAGCAGAGATCAAGAGTCAGATGCTCCACCAACTGTACCACCCAGGGATCCCTCATGTATTCAAAAATTTAAAGCAAATGATTATATGTATGCTTCTTTGTTACTGAGATGGCTTAATAATGGATGCAGATTTCAACAAGAAGATGTCATTCCAGACCTGCCCTTCACATTCCCTGAAAATCATTCAAATGAACAAGGTTCTTGGAAATAAGAACAAAGTGAATTCAGGCATTCAGTAAACCACAATGTTGTAGCTTTGCCTTTCGATATGTCTGTATTAATACTGACATTCCATCTTGTGTATTGTGGATTTGGATTTTGGACCCAGAAAGAGGCTCAACAAAACACATGCAAAGAAAACAAAATAAAACAACAACAAAATGGTTGAATAAATGGCCTTGGATTCTGGAATTTAAGTATACACACTTTCTAACTCTATTCTCAAAACTTTGGTCACTTGATTAGAATGTGATAGACGGTATCTCAAAACAGTGAAACTGTAGTCCCCAGTAGGACTATTCATATATAGAAAATAGGAAAGTTTTTTTTTTATGTTTATTTATTTTTGAGAGAGAGAAACAGAGTGTGAGCTGGGGAGGGAAAGAGAAAGAGGGAGACACAGAATCCAAAGCAGGCTCCAGGCTCTGAGCTGTCAGCACAGAGCCGGACACAGGGCTTGAACTCACAAGCCATGAGATGGTGACCTGAGCCAAAGTCAGATGCATAACCAACTAAACCACCCAGGTGCTCCCAAAATATTGAAGTTTAAAGGAAACATAAACATAGCTCAACAACTAAACCAGGATTCTTATCCCTGATATAGCAATGCTTCTCAAACCATCAAGGCCAATTTATTTTACCCATTATTGCAGCCTGATACTTCTATAAAATATTATAAAAATGAATTACTAAACAGATAAGAAGAAAAAGATATACAAAGTAAAAGACCACATGTTTTATTATTAGATCAAAAGACAAAATTGATCAAATTGCTTTAAAATTTCTGAGCACACACATTCAATTTCTGTACTTATATTTTTAGGGGTTGAATTTAAGTTCACAGACTATGACTGGTATGTGTTTTTTACTTCTTTGACTAATGTATCTCTAAACTATCTCTCTGAATAGATGATGTCCTTACAAAAAACAGGGAACTTACTAAGGACAAAGAACACTTGGTTTTAGAAATCTACTTATTAGAAAACAAGCCATTAACCTGGAAGTTCCAGAAAATGTACATTAAAACATGAAACATAAATGAAAGTTATAGATTATAGAAGGGCATAAAAGATAAAGACATAAAAATATTAGTATTTGAATATTGCATAGTTATATTTAGAAAATTTATATATATATACAAATAATTCATTATAAAATACAAAATAAATATTAGTATGTTGGCTAGATTGAATCATAAAACATCAATAGCTTTTACTTATATCAGCAATAAGCAATAAAAATATAATGGCAGTTAAATTTGCCAGTGTGTATTCTTACCACATTTCATCTTGTTAGATTTGGTCCATTGCTCCCTTTGGTAAAGATATTTTTGGATCTTAAATTTGTCATCCAACAAATTTCATATTCATAGCACTTCATTTGCAACATTGGTAAGTGTGTCTCTACAATTTAATTCCAGTCATTGTATGCTCAAAAAGTAAAAAAAAAAAAAAAAAAGGAACAATCTAAAAAGGAAAGAGCTACCACAAAAATAGCACACTTCAGGACCCAGAGTCACATGACTCACTAGTTAGTTCTTTAATGATAACACAGAATTCTGGCTTCTGGGGCACATATTTGCACTCTCACACTAACCAAACTTCTCTCAAATTAAGTCTCCATTACATGAGGGTAAATGAATCCATGCCATCCTGGTTTCATCATTGAAGGAAAAGGATTCAATCTCATGACCCATGGAGGAAAAGCTTTATATGAAAGAGTAGATGATCCACTTTTATACAAATTAGATTTGCCCTAAGCCCTGTCTTCATTATGTGGGAGCAGGTTAAGCACACACAGAGAGGTATTAGGTATATCATATGCTCTTAAATTATATGTCAATAAGAAAATATGTATGAAAGGAAGGTTCTAGAATTGATTCTATGCACTGTTTGGGGAGCATCAAAGACTCTTAAAAATACAGCTTCATGTTCTCTGCTGTAGGCCAAATTTTCTTAATAAGATAGAAATCCACTTCACATTTATAGGAAACCTTATAACACTCTTCTCAGGTAAGAGAGGGATGTGTATTAGAGTCGTTAGAAAATAATAATGAAAACATTTCAAAATAAATGACTTTGTATTCAGACCAAAAAATGATTTCAGCTCTCATGTTTACCAGCCATATATCCTAGGGCAAATTATTTAGTCTCTCTGAGCTTTACCTCCCTCTGTTCTACAATGAGTAGAATAATCCCTACCTCGTAAGGTGATCATGAGGATTATATGAGATAAACTATTCAAAGAGCTCCATAAATGGCCATTCTTGTTATTATCTCATCCATCAACATCATTTTTATTTCATCATCTCTGTCTCTATAGTTCCAACCATTTCTCAGTCATCACAGGATAACCATGGCTTCATATTTTGACATTTCACTAACTGTGTGACCTGGAATAAATCCCTCGATTTTTCTAACTTCCATTTCCTAACATTTTAAAGGAGGGATTTTTGTTGTTGTTGTTGTTGTTGTTTTTAGTGTAGGATATATTTAAAAAAAGATTCTTTTCTTTTAGTATAGAAATGATATCCTCCACTTAATAGTCATACATGTAGCTGTAGTTAATTGATACAATTCACCTGTACTCTTAGGAATTCATAGGCCTATGTTTTGATACCTGCTCCTCTATCTAGGCAAGCATGGCCTACAGTTAAGTGATCACTGTGCCAGTTATTTCAAAGACTTTTTTCAGGTCCAATGTTTTAATCTCATAGTTATACAAAATCAGTCTTTACTATAATATGATGCTCATGAAATTTTATGATGCTTATTTAGATACTATGGATTATATTTTATCTCTAGTGTAAGTCATGTTGGAACCACTTTTTCCATAGCTGCAGTAATTCCATTTGTTATTATGGGAAGGACAATAGCCAAAGTTGAAGAAATGCCTTTACCTATTTGCGACAGCCCACCCCCACCCCTACCCCCAAACCCCTCTCTGTCTGCACTAGTCATAAAGCCTGCTTAAAATTCTCTCTCTCCCTCTGCCGCTCCCCCATACATTGTCCATACACTCTTTGTCTCAGAAAGAAAGAAAGAAAGAAAGAAAGAAAGAAAGAAAGAAAGAAAGAAAGAAAGAAAGAAAGAAAGAAAAAGAAATGGAAAAAGAAAACCAACAACTACTGAAATCCCTAACATTTAAGCAAAAAAACTGACCATTGATTGTTAATCACACACACACACACACACACACACACACACACACACACACACACTCATGTAAATACTATTCATTTGCTTTTTTGGAAAGAATGCATTTTAGACTTCTAAAAAAAAAAAACAGTACTATTAAAAATGGCACATTTAATTAAATGCATCTACTAGTGCCAAAGTAACCTCAATCATTGGTTGCTTTTAGGATTTATTGTGAAAAGGACACTACAACAGATATCCCTGCTGGTATTTTCAGTGTCATTTTTCTATGGGCTCCAAATGAAGTAGGAACTCTACTTCTTTTTGACATTCCAATCTTTCCCAATGAATAGTAATTCTAGAATTCTAAAATGGAGTTGGGAGAGAGAAGTATTTTCACATGTTTTTATTTTCTTGTTTTCAAAAAGGTTTTCAGATGGCTTTGGCTAATTGAAACAACTGTTGAAAATTTACTTGGCATTTTTAATTTTCTCAATATTTTCAACCCTGATGAAAATGTTTTCTCTCTAAGAATATCTCCTTCTGGGATCTAGCCACTTGACTCATGAAAAACGTATATTCAAAATTGCATCCAATCTATTCATCCATCTAGGTAGTTACCACCTGGACACTGCTAAGACAAACATTCCCAGTGTTCCCATTTTTTCCTTCATGTAAGCTAGCTTGGCAATGAACATGTATTACTTTTTCTAGACCATCTATGCACATAAAGTCTGCTCTATTGGTTCAAGAAGTTTGTTTGTTTATCTAAGACAGACACACAGTTGTCATATGAGTAGCAGTAACTGACCCAAACACTTAGGGGGTTTCGTGGTTTTGTTTTGTTTTGTTTTTGGAATTTCTAATTTCAAATGTTTGACTCTGGAAATACAGAAAGAATATAATGCTAGTGAAAACTCCCAGAAGTGTGTATATTTATAAACTGTTGTAGGTGTCACAAAAGAATAAATGCCTCTTCCTTTATCCAATCAACTCTTCATTCGTGATCAGAAGGAATCTACCTTTTCTCAAAATTTTAAGGGACAAAATAGGAATGAGGATGCACTGTGACAATTGGCTTAAATAGTCTCCAAAATATATATATTCCTAGAAAAGGGCAAATGAGTAGGAGAGACCATAAGCCGTGCTACATTTGCATATAATATGATTTTTCAGCATTTTCTTCTATTATCCCTGCCAAACACACACATGCAGCATTGCCTATAAATTTTGCTATGTTTTCCAAATTCTTCTACTAAAATTTCTCTATTGTGTGTCTAATTTACAAATTAAGACATTTGTTATAATCACTCATCACTATTTCAAACCCCATTGAACCTAGAGTTAATACATGACATGATTTAAGACGAAGTGAAATGGCCAAAAGGCAGTAAACAATTGAATTTTCCAAGAAGGGTATTCATTATTCTTGACCCTCATATGGCTACTTGTGGTCTGGAGGTAGAAAGGATCCTTCTTGGATCCTGAAAGGATCTCTAAAACTTAAATACTAAAGCAGTGACTTACAGGGTTAGTGCCTCACTAAGTAGAATAAGAGAAGCTTGGACATATGCCCACTGTTGAAGAGGAAAACATTCTTTTGATGGTACCTATTCTCCAATTCTCTTAAAAAATTTTCATTTCCAAATCAAAACTTTTGAAACATCTAGAAAAAATCATGACTGGTTCTCACATAGTTGATAGACTACATAGAGAAATATCCCAACACTCTAAAACAAATATACTGTGATTCATTTTTCTCTCTCCCAAACTGATAGTCCCTATTTCAGTAAATGGCAATTTTCTTCTTTCAAGGAGTTTAGGCAAAACAACAACAATAAGAAATAATCACAACAACTTTTCTTCTCTTCATTTTACATTCCACATCAAGTCTATCTGTGAACCTACTTATTTTGATATTAAAACACATTGAGAGACATACTGAAATATAAAAATTCAAAATTGATTTTAAAATATTAAAAAAACAATTAATACTTTAGCAGAAGATCACTAAAAAGTGATACAAAATTGTTAAAACTTACTATTTAGTGTAAGTCACTGGTATCCACAAAAGCTATTTTGATTTATTTTTTCTGTAATAGGCATAAAATAAGAATAGAAAGTAGCTGACTCCGGGTTGGGGGGGGAGGGGGCGGGGAAGTAAAGTGTAAAAAACACTTTACACAGGAACTAAAATTTCCAAAGAGTGCCCAAAACTTAAAATATATGTACCTAAATCACTTCTATCAACATTTAAAGTGCATAAAGTGATAAAACCCTAGGGATGATATTACAGTGACAATAATCAACATAGTAGTAGTGAGACAGCAAACTCTCTTGTAAAAGCAAAACACATTTAAATATATATCAAAAGATAGATGAACACTGATATGTGTTTCCGTTTATTACTCAGTACATCTCCCAAACCCCCAGCCTTCATTCTACCAATGTTATTTATATTTCTTTATTTTACTACCAGGTATTTGATTGTATAATCCACTCCAATACACACTCCTTTAACTGCAAACCTGATTTGTCAGCACTCTTATAAATCGGCATTGAAAGGAATAGAATATAAAAGGCAGATTTTAGAGTTGTGCGTAATGAATTTTTGCAATAAATGAAATAGTGGAAAATCCAGATAACATAAAAATTGTGAGTAACATTGAGTTTAAAATAGTAAACACCATTAGAGGTAACACTAATCCATTTACCATCTGGTGATATACCACTGCTTCTGATTTCCTTGAACTGGTAAATAAATTTTGATTGTTTGCTATTTCTCTTTTTAGTCAAATCAAATTTCTCTTCTTTTGAGCTCAGTTTTGACTTAAAAATCAAAAGATTAGAAAGTTTTAGAAAAGAATTCACTTTCAGGTTAAGGCTTTATAAATAAAGAACAGTGAGGGAAAATAAAAAAAAATTAGATATATTTTGCTGCACTTTCTTAATATTAGTGACTTAGTTTACATACATGCTTTGGGAATCAAAGAGACTCATCTCTTCTATCAACCACTTGTCAATCAAATTCTTTTCTCCTTATTAGAATTAATGGATAGGATAAGGCCACAAACAACATTCCCACTTTCACAGGAACAGATAGCTGGTTTTGTTTACACTGATTATGTATAGGAGTCATCTGAACTAAGAAAATATAATAATATATATTAATGATCGATATGGTTTGAAAGTAAATACTTGTTACATCTAGATGACTCTATATGTTTAAAATATTATTTCTAAACTTTCAAATGTTTTCTAGTTGAATTTTGAACCCAGTTTATCTGTTTCAAGAAACGGAAATAGAGTGATCTTCCTAATCTCTAAGTCAAAATCAGTATACACTTTGTGTATGGGATTTATGGCACAGTTTATATCATTTTTAGTTTCAGTCCTAGTCTTTGTGTGATAAAACTTTTCTTCTGTTTACCCATAGTCTGTGTAACAGACTGATGTTAGTGTACCCTCCTGCCCTGAATTCATATATTGATTCCCTAACTCCCAGGTTGGTTGTATCTAGAGGTGGGGCCTCTAAGGAAGTAATTAATGTTAAATGAGGTCATAAATGTGGGCCCTTGATTTGATAGCATTATTGTCCTTATAAAAAGAGATACCAGGGAGCTTATTCTACTTCCCTCTTTCCCTACTAACATGAAAGTAGAGATCCTGTTAGCACACAACAAGATGGCAGCCACATACAAACAAGAGAAGATGCCTCAGAATGAAATCTACCCTACCAGCACCTTCATCTTGGACTGCCATGTTTCAAAACTGTAAGAAATAAATTTTTATTGTTTAAGCCAGCCAGTCTGGAGTATTTTGTCATGTCAGCCTAAGCAGAGAGCAGACTAAAACAGTCTAGGAGCCAATAAAAACACTGGAGATGATAAAGTTTTGCGAAAACACTGTTGTCTCTTAGTCTAAATGAACCAAGATTGCTAAACAGAGGGCATGTGCATAGTAAACACTGATTTAGCCATATTAGAGGATAGGTGTAGATAATTAACTCAGTCCTCTGTCAACTATACTCTAGCCTCTCATTTCTTGCTCACAGGATAGGATACAAATATATCCTCTTCTCTTACTGGCATGTTTCTGTTCTTGCTCCATTTCCCTTGTCTGGCACTATATATACACTGCTGTCAGGTAATGTCTTTTGAACTTGTTCAGACTTAACATTGTAAATCACTAACCCTGCCTTGTGCTTCACCATCTAAGGTTATTATGTGGTTGGACTACAATTCTTGATGTTACTACTTTGTTACCAGTTACCACTGTTTGCCTTTGGGCACACTATAAGTCAAATGCATTGACTCAGTTTCCAGATTTCAATGTTGGACTTTGAACACTGCAACTCTGTCCCGCTTAGTTCAGCCTTATGTACCATACCTAATATGGATGTCCTCATGTCCAAGCAACTGCTCTTCATATTCTGCAGGATGTCCTTATATATAGCAGTAAAATCCCACTATCTTCAGCTCTTGATGCACTGATTTGTTCAGATAAAAAATAATTTTATTTTGCTACCTTACAATCTAGCCAAATGGTAGAAAAGTGATTCTCAATCAGAAACATTGCAATAAAGTCAAGATTTCTTGGAAATCCAAATTCTTGGGCTCCATCCACACCAAATGAATCTGCAGCTCAGCAGTTTTAACATGCACTCCAGGTGATTCTAACTGTTGGAGAACTACTTGCCTGGTGCAAACTCACCCCAGGATAGTATAGTAGCCACATTGCTGACTACTACCTATATTTACCCCCATTAAGAAAGCCAACTGGCCTTTCTGGACTACTTTATTCTCCTGCTTTTTTCTTGGAAGTTTGGACTTTCTCTTAGCCCTTTGCTTTCAGCAATCCTATATCCCAGACAGTTGTCTGAGAATATCTCCCATCCCAGGGATTCTAAGATCCCTTTTCTTGGAATCATTTTTCTATTCCCGATACTATATGCCTCCCAATTAGTTGACATTTGTTAACACCACCCTATTTTCACCTGGCCTTAGGCATTATTATTGTCAACAATTTCAAAACACCCAAGTTAATTAATAAATTAGTGGTGGATTCTTTCTAGGCTGATTTGCAATTTTTCTATCAATTAAAGGGCAAAGGCCTTTTTCTACTCTCTACCTTCAACTACTTTAAGCAGTAAAGCTAAGGAATTTGCTCTCATTGGTAAAGCTACATGCAACTATTAAAATAAGTTTATGAAGATTCTTAAGCCATTCACTCCATAAGAGCTGTTTGCCAAGCACTACACTCAAGTATTTATCTCACTTAAGTGTTGGTGTTCACATATTAGCCATTTTAAATTGCTGTATTTGCAAGTTCAATATAGTAAAATATTAGCAATTTCATATGTCTCACTCTAAATACCATATTTTAATCTCCTTCTGATAGCTGAGATAACTGAGTGTTTACAAGTATGAGGAGCTTTACATAAGTAGTGAAATTGAATAAGCAAAGAAAAACGTAACAATTTTTGAACCCATAAATTTGTAAAACACAAGATAAACACCAAGACTTACCATTAGTGCTCATGACTTTTTTTTTTTTCTTTGCCAAAGAGTGAATTGCCCTGTACTCTGCAGAGAGATGAAATGGCCCTTGAAAGATCTGTGGCATGGAGAAAGCTGTGTTTTTGCAAATGTATGGTTGATTCTGCAACATTTATTTGTTTAAATCTTGATTGCTTGCTCTAAAGAAAACACAGCAATCTAATTTCCATTTCAATGATTGGTAGAGGAATAGAAATGTGATATAACTTGAATAATGAGGCAAGGTGGGATTATCTGCTAGGGATCATTCCATATTCCTGAAACAAACAAACGAGTAATGAAAAAAAAAATGCTCCCTCCCTTTCCACTGACTCTTGGCAGATCTGGAAGTGCTACAGTCATCTTACTAATGATCTGAGTATAAAAGGCAATCCAAGGGCCGCCTGGGTGGCTTGGTCGGTTCAGCGTCCGACTTCAGCTCAGGTCATGATCTCGCGGTCTGTGAGTTCGAGCCCTGCGTCAGGCTCTGTGCTGACAGCTCTGAGCCTGGAGCCTGTTTCAGATTCTGTGTCTCCCTCTCTCTCTGCCCATCCCCTGTTCATGCTCTGTCTGTCTCTGTCTCAAAAATAAATAAACGTTAAAAAAAATAAAAAAAAAGGCAATCCAAAGAAAAATAGATTAGACATATGTCTTGATATGATTGAACCACTGGATCAACCAATCCTGAAGCCAGATCTATCGCTAGAATTTTAGTCTTTGATCACAGTTTTCTGTTAACTGCTTTTGCAAACAGACTAATATAAAAAAGTGATTCATTTTATCCACTACAATCTCTTAGGAAACTTCCCATTTCTAAATGGTACTTACATACTATAACAGTACTTAAGTATCATACAACCTGAGGACCCTGGCAAGTTGAAAATATGTATTCTAAGATTGGTACTTACTTTTTTTTAATTTTAAAAATGTTTATTTACTTTTGAGATGGAGTGGGAGGGAGAGAGAGAGCAAGCAAGCGAGGGAGGGACATAGGGAGAGGGAGATTCTGAAGTAGGCTCCAGGCTCTGAACTGTCAGCACAGAGCCCCACACAGGGCTCAAAATCACTAACTGTGAGATCATGACCTGAGTCGCAGTCAGAAGCTTAATCTACTGAGCCACCCAGGCACCCCTAAGATCTGTGCTTATTGATTGGTCTTTGGAGAAAGTCAGGTCTCAGTTTCATACTACTCCCTTCATGTACTGGATTGTGGCCTCATACACGTAATTTAAAACCTCTTTAAACCATCAATTATCCATCTGTAAACTGGGACAATGTGAGTCCAAAAATGTTTAAAATAAAAGTTGGGGCTTCTGGGTGGCTCAGTTGGTTAAGCATCCAACTTTGGCTCAGGTCATGATCTCCCGGTCTGTGAGTTAGAGTCCTGCGTCGGGCTCTGTGCTGACAGCTCAGAGCCTGGAGCCTGCTTCTGTTCTGTGTCTCCCTCTCTCTCTGCCCCTCCCCTGCTCATGCTCTGTCTCTCTCTAAAAAATAAACATTAAAAATAAAAAAAATAAAATAAATTAAAAGTTAAGTGAGATAATATGAAATAATATTAATATGTTTAGCATTGTGACCTAAAAGAGAAATTCAATAAATATGATTTAAGTTCCTTTTGTTTTGTTTTTCATGTACGTGTGCACGTTAACCCTTTAAGGCTTAGTTAGATATGATCTAACTGGGGAGAAGGCTTATTTGACCTAAAAATAATAAAAGTATTTTATGATAAAAATTAAAGGAGAGATGTCCTCATGAGCTGACATCAATCAAGAACATCAATGTGATACCATAATTAATAGGAGTAAAACTATTCCACATTCTCATACATCATTTTTCATTTAGTATCTTCAGTTAAATATAGTGAGGCCAGATTGAAATTTTCTGGTACCAACTGAAAACTGAGATCATAATGAATTGGAAGTACTTAAAAATATATATGGTAACTGAATTTCTAAGTTCTTTCTTTCTTTCTTTCTTTCTATGTTTATTTTTGAAAGAGAGAAAAAAGAGCACAAGCGGGGGAGGGGCAGAGAGAGAGGGAGACTGAGGATCCAAACCAGGCTTGGCTCTGACAGCAGAGGGCCTAATGCAGGGCTCGAACCTGCCAACTGCAAGATCATGACCTGAGCTAAAGTACAACACTCAAATAACTGAGCCACCCAGGCACCCCTATGTTAACTGAATTTTCATTTTGAATAGCTTAAGGAGTAAATATAGGTGTCTTAAATGAGATGGATTTGAAGAAAAGCTGGCATGAGCTAATATATCAAGTATACTAATACTCTATGCACCATTCTGTTGATCAACGGGATGGAGAAGTGAACAAGTCATTCAAAGGCACATTTCATAACATTTCATTCTGCCTCAGTCATAGATCAATATCCATTCTGTTCTATTCTGTCAATAAAGCAGTATCGTGAAATTCAAATTGTATCCATATAGTTAGTTTCATCTTAAAAATCTCTCTATGATAAAGTTGATGTAGCAGTTGGTTGTAATGTTAGGTCTTGGTTAAAGGAAAAAGTGAGTGGGAATACAGAGGTACATTTATTTGCCTCAACTTCTCAACTACACACACACACACACACACACACACACACACACACACACACACACACCACTATAAATACGGTAGCAGCTGATGATGATCCACTAGTGGTTACCTGAAAGGCTAATTTGAGAAGGATTCTAAGACCTTATCAGAATTCAGAGGGGACGAGTGTGAGATGGATAAATGATACCTGACATGGAAACATAAAATGGTAACAGCTGCATCAAGATTTGATTTGTTTGCTTGTTTGTTTGTTTTGCAAACTTTGCTTTAAACAGTTGAGCAACTATCACATTCTTTGACCTGAACTGTAGGGGAAAAAAAAAGCCAAAAACAAACTTCAGTACATCTGAAAATTACTCCCCAAAGTTTTACCATCATTCAGAAATATTCAGAAAGTTTCAAAAAGTCAAAAACAAGAAAAGATAAAGGCAAGGATCATTTGGATTGTCCATTGACCTATTTTAAATTATGAACAACTCTGGGATCATTAAGAAATTAGGCAGTGGATATCATTCAAAACGCATGTAGAATTAGCTTATTAAACCAATTTTGTGTTCTTGGCAACGATCAGAAGAATGAACAGGGTGAGCTGTGGTATGGAAGAAAGGAAACTAACTTGGGAATGAGAAATGGAGTCAGTTGCCATGATAGAAAATTTAAGGGTATCATAACAACCAGACATGGAGATGATAGCTGGGCAGGAAAAAAAAACAAGTAGCAGGAAGGTGTGGAAGACACATTTGATGGATTTGACTATTCTGTCCAAGGCTGCTTAGGTCAGTCCATGCCTACACCACCAACTCAACATTAACTGGAGGAGAAATCAAGAATATCACAACTGAAGCAAAACTACCTAAGGTGATTTTGTGCAGCAATCAGATGTACCTTTCTATGTGTAGATTGGCCTCTGCACATCACTCTGCTGTTTTTCTCATTTCTCTGGAGCAATCTCTTGACTTGTAGCAGTATTCTCACACAGAGACAGGACACCAAGGCTTTCTTTGTCCAGGAAGCAACTTTATTTGTCATGCTGGCATGTGTTCAGTGGGTCCGTAGCCAAAAAAATGAGCCCCAAGTGCAGCAGGGTGTAGCTTTTTATGCAATTTCTACTGTTTTCATCTCCCATATACAGTGACATGTAGTCGGACTGGACATAGTCCAAGTTACGGAGTTATGTCAGACCTACACATAAGTGTCTAAAAGTCGATTGGGCCACGTTGCACACTGCCTTCCTTTATTCTGAGGAGGCCTCAATCACATTCCTTAGGGAGGGGCTCTACTACAAACTAAGTGTCTCAAAATACCATCTCTCATCCCCACACTACTCTGCTTCTTAAACTATACCTTCCTTGGAACGCCGTGGCTTAAAGGAAAGAGGACTGTTCTCAGGGAGTTGCAGATATTTATCCAAATATCATCAGTATTTGATTAAAGGGCAGTCAATTGTCCCAACTCTTTCTTCATGGAGCCAAGAAGCACTAACATTTTGGAATTAATCCACTGATGTCTAATCTCAGTTTCCTGACAAGGGAGGGCTGTGAAATAGATTCTAACGGGGGTGAAAGTTTTCCCATCACCCCAGGTTCTTACAACACCTTACCCCAAACAGCTGGCATTGTTTCTGGGTCTGTTCAAAAGAGAAGAGCCCTGTCTGGAGACCAGAGCTGCATTTCTATCATCTGCCTAGTTACCAAACCCATGAGGGCAAGAGAGTTTAGTTTAGATCCTCACTGTGTCTTAGGCTGTGTTATCCATAATATTGGAGACTATTTCTTTGTCATTATTCCCCGACAGCTATAAAGCTCTTAGGTAGGAATAGGTGTAATACTCTTTTCAAACACTTCTTGTTTCCCAGCGTAGCTTTGTTGCTCTATATGACAAAACAGCAATATTATAAACCTTCTAAATATTTTTGTGTGACCAAACATAGAATTAGTTAATGACAAAGTCTAATCAAGTAGAGACTGAGTTTATATATTTTCTGTTATTAGGGTGACTGGTCAGTCACATGACACTTTTAGCCTTGATAAAACAACCATTGATCACGTCCACATTTGAAGGCAAGAGCTGAATTGGCTGAGTGTAAAAAAGACACATCCTAAGACAGATATGTAGAAAATGATTTTTCCCTATTGACATACTGACTAAAGTTAATGTTGTAATTGCAATCTGGGAGTTAATTTCCTTTTAATAGTTGATACTTCCATTTCTCTGCTCAAAATGATTGTCAGAATAAAACTCATAATCCAAAATGTCTGGAAATAAAGACCATTTTCTGTGTCCTCCAACTGTATTATGAAAGTAAGTATTTCTTTTCTTCCTTGTGCTCAGATTTCAAAAAAGAGATTAGTGCAAAATGAATTATAAAGTACCTAAACTGTTCCAACAATCACATCTCCATTCTGGTGAATTTAGTAAATGCGTTTTATCTCTCCACTGAGATGTTTTTACTATAATGGAAAACCCAATGAAATGTTTCCTTATTAGGTCTATTATTCATCCCTTATGCCTTCCCTACCTTTACAATAGTAACTGAAAGGGCACAGTGAAGATCCAATTTTTATTCTGCATTTTAATAGCAAGTTAATCAACTCACCACCCATAAGCAGTGGGCACACTTGTTATGCATAGTGTTGCTTGGGGCCTTTCTGAGATGTGTGTTTTAGGATTATTTCACAGCATTAAACTAACCAATGATAGGGAAGTAATGTTTTAAAATCTCCATGGGGCATTAATTAACACAACCTTTATTTTTATGAATTTTGCATAGGTGTAACTATAGAATATGGTGTCAGCCGACAGGTTTTTCAAAAGACATTTCACAGTTACCTGCCTCAGTATAAAAGTGAAGTTGTAAATTGGGTGTGGCCACCATGCATATACCTTCCTGGTTTGGCTGAAGAACTTATTTGAATGAATCATTAAAAACAAACAAACAAACACACTCAGTTTATAAGTACAAAACATAAACTGATTACAGGATCTATAGCTATGAATCTCATTTTACAGTGTTAATACCCAGACTCGGGATAGTCTTATTTATTTTGGTTTTATGATATGACGTTGTTATAGCACATTTTATATTATAATATATTTTTATTTTATATTATTATTTATTTACTTTATGGGTTTTTTTCCACATTAGGTAGATAAAAGTACAGGAAGAAAAACAGTTCTTTATTTTTTCACTTAGTCTTTCTCTGTAATAGTCCAGTCACAAAGAGTATCAAATCTCCAGTTTATACTGAAACCTCTACTCCAAAATATCTGGGAGCCATCCATTCCTGTATGTTAAAACGTGGGCTTAAAGAGAACTTCATGAAGTCTGTAGGGTGTGAATTCTTAAAATTCTAGGAAAATGCAAGCCGTCTAGAAATCACTTTGTTTTTGAAACATTCTGGATATATAGTTACATGAAAGAAAATTCTTTGGTAGAAATTATTCTAACTAGATACAGATTTGTGGTCCACGTCAAAGCCTTACCTACAGCTTCATGATGAACATCGAAAATGCAGTGCAGATACTGGATGTGTCGTAATATTCATTCTTGGGAAAGAGAGACCAGTTGGCCATGTTTCCTTTGTCCGGAAGGAACCTTTTTAAAACACATTTCATCCTGTGCTTCTGCAATTAGCCGAGACTGTTTAACACATTTATATATTTGAATACTTAATTTTCCTTATGAAAGATTTTCTGCTTACAGCCTTGGTTGAACATGTCTTCTAACAGAATTAAAATGTGTAAGATGGAATATTCGTGGCATTGACATTTCAGAAGCAACATTTTTTTTTCCTTTTGCTTAAGGGAGTAAACAAAATAAAACACAAACCATTTTTCCTAATTGATTCAGATGTTTCAATGAAATTGTTTCATCCTGCAATGTTCCATAAAGTATGTGATCGAGACGAGCTTGTCTTCCTTTACTCAGCACAGGAACTGAGTACAGAAAACAGCTGTCCCATTAACTGGAGCTGAGAGCCACAGCTTAGTATCTATGTCGTCCTCAAGAGAACAGAGATTTAGAGAATGGGAGTTTCCTAGGATGAAGATTGAAGGTATACACCATATGATGACCACAGGGGAGATGAAGAAAAAGGGATGCTCAAATTGGAGATATCTAATTGAGTATCCAGACCAAACTGTTCACTTTGCAGATGAGGCTTAAAAACAAAGGTGTGAAGGGTGATTTCTGGGAGGTGAAAGGACTAGAGCTAAAACCCAGGTTTTCTGTGATTCAGTTATCCATCAAATTTATCCATTTGTTTAAATGTTGCAAACACAAAGTCTTAAAATGTAATGAAAAATTTTATATTAGTATTATTTGTTTACAACATCCCTTTTTTTTTTAATCTAGTTGCAGGTTATGGCACCACAATAAAGGAAACCTAAGGAATTACTACCCATAAAACAAAAATGTGGATTTTATTTTAGGAATACACATACTTAACTAGGCTGGAACCATGATGAAGTCAGCTTACAAGGACAAATGAGTCTTAATAGAACAGGAAGAGTCAAAAGCTACATTATCAGCTATTATCCAGATCATATTTAAATTAAAAAAAATGAAAAATTTAATTCCTCAGTAACTTTAGCCACATTTCAACTGCTCAATAGTCCCATATGGCCAGCAGATACTGTATTTGATAGTGCAAAATTATAAAATATTTCCATCATTACAGAAAGTTCTATTGGATAGAACTGGTCCAAAGCCTGTGGTATTGAAGAAGGGATCATATGCTAAGAATATTCTTGAAAATAGGAGCAATAAGAAGTTGATTTCCTTTTTAAGAAATAGCATGATTTTGTCTTAATCCACTATGTAACCTTGCTCTATATACTAGAACAAATAACATAAATAAACAGGTTGAGAATGGACAGCTATTCTGTATACAAATATGTGCTTTAATGTATAAAACCCATGGCCTTACTAGCACTAAGCTTTTGCTAACAAAAATCAGTGTTCTGGGATAGGGAGAGTGCAACCACACTAAATAGACCCAGGCAATTTCCACTAAAAAAGTTCAAGATGCATGGATGATAACTGTTAAATTATTTAAATTCATCTAGAGTGCAACAAGGCAAGATGCCTAAGAATCATTAAACCCTCTGACCCCATAATTCCATTCTTCATAATTTATCGAGAGGGCAAAAGATGGAGAGCAGCAAAATAGATTCCAGAAGAGGCTACTTCCTGCAGGGACACAGACATAACAAACCACTGGAAACAAGTTTAGTGGGGAATTGCTTATTAACCCATGGTATATCAGTAAGGTGGGTATTTAGAACGCAGTGCAATAAGCAAGAACATAGCATTTAGAGCCCAAGACCAGAGTTTTGAATCCTAGCTCCGCCACCACATTGGTGAGAAACCTGAGTCAGTTTATGAATACTTTCTAACTCTCAAACTCTCATCTGCTGAATGGAGAGAACAGTGGTGACTGATTCATTGAGGTGCTGTAATGATAAAAGGAGACTGATGCTGGAAAGGCTGCTAGTTTTATATATAGGACATCCAGCATAGAGTAAAAACTCAGGAAAGGCTGGTTACATTACTATTTTATGGATATTTAGTAAAATTACAGTTATGAAGAGAATGTAAATGAAATATGAAGCTTATTTATAAAATCATGTTCTGAGAAAAATTACAAATAATATCCTATGCATCCTCAGAAATAGGAGAATGAAATTACCATATGACCTGGTAATTCCTCCCTGAGGTATTTGCCCCAGATAATTGAAAATAGGTAGTGAAAAAGGAAAGAAAACAAACAAAACAACCTCCAAAAATGTGTATACAAATATTCATGACAGAACTACTCACTACAGCCCAGACGTGGAAACAACCCAAATATCCATCAGCACACGAATGAATAAACAAATCGTGAGAGACCTACACTATGGAATATTACCCATAAAAAGGAATAAAGTTCTGACACATGAACAATGTAAATGGACCTCAAAAACATATTGCTACATGAAAGGAGTCAGATGAAAAGGGCCATGATTCCTTTCACATGAAATATCCAGAACAGATATATCCACATAGAGAGAAGGCAGGTTGATAGTTGCCAGAGGCTAAGAGCAGCAGGGAACATGAATGTTATTAGTTTCTTAGAGCTGCCCTTAAAACACACACACACACACACACACACACACAAACTGGGCGACTTAATAAAAATGTATCGTCTCATAGGTCTAAAGGTGAAAAGTCAGAAATCAAAGTGTCAGTGGGGCCATGGTCCTTCTGAAACCTGAAGGGAATCCTTCCTTCCTTCTTCCTAGTTTCTGCGGGCTTGGCCATGATCTTCGGTGTACCTGGTTCCCAGCTGCAGAAGTCCTTCTCTGCCTTTGCAATCACATTCTCCCAGGGTGTCTGCCTTCACATGGCTGTCTTCTTACAAGAACACTAGCCATACTGGATCAGTAACTCACCTAATCCAGGACAACCATATCTCAACTAGTCACATCTGCAACAATCCTCTATCCAAACAAGACTGCATTCTGAAGTACTGGGGATTAGAACCTTAACAAATCATTTTTGGGGGAGGATACAATTCAACACCCATTACAGGGAGTTGCTGCTTAATGAGCAGAATTTTAATTTGGGAGCTTGGAAAAGTTTTGGAACTAGATAGCAATGATGACTGGACAATACTGTAAGTGTTCTAAATGCCACTGAGTCATTCATTTTTAAGTGGATAATTTTGTGCTGTATACATTTCACCTCAACTTAAACCTTCCAGTATATCTTGTAATTGTAACCACATAAGAACATTTTTATGGAGGATGTAAACAAAGGTGCTCCTTGAAAGGGGTTGAAGAACACTTAGGGGAAAGTAAGGTCTTTATATATTACAACACTTTCATGGACCATTTAAATCATATAAAAAACACCCGGGGCGCCTGGGTGGCTCAGTCGGTTGAGCGTCCGACTTCAGCTCAGGTCACAATCTCACGGTCCGTGAGTTCGAGCCCCGCGTCGGGCTCTGGGCTGATGGCTCGGAGCCTGGAGCCTGTTTCAGATTCTGTGTCTCCCTCTCTCTGACCCTCTCCTGTTCATGCTCTGTCTCTCTCTGTCTCAAAAATAAATAAACGTTAAAAAAGAAAAAAAAAATTAAAAAAAAATCATATAAAAAACACCCTCAGAGCATAGCTGAGATGGACGAACATAGGAAAAGGAAAAGCCAAATCACCTAGAAGTAAAATACTTTCTGAGATCCAGGGTATGCAGAAGAGGGTAAAGGTTTCAACAGTGTAGGAAAGCTGGGGCCTGAGGAGAAACATCACCCCTGAAGGAAACTCTGCCAAGAAAGTTCTAGTTTTATGATGAATAAGGATGTGTGAAATTTATTATTCATCTCCACATTATGCAAAATTCAGTTAAATCCGACTACAAAAATCTAAATTGTAATTAAGGTTTAGGGACAATCTGGGAATAGGACAAAGAACAAAGAAGTGAGGAGTCCTGAAGGAGTAAGATCCAGGAGTGTGGTCAAGAGATGAATATGGAAAAGCAATGAGAGAAGTCACGAGAGAACATGTCCCCAAGAAGACACCACAGTCTTGGGAAGAGCTATGCTGCTTACTCCTTAGCGGAGTAAGTCAGTGCTCGTCACTTATAGAAGTCCATAATTTCAGTTATCAGCCAACTTACATGGGAATGTTTCTGGAAAATGGAAATAATTTATTAAATGCAAAAATTTAAAAACAAACCCAAATATATTTTTGCTGATTTTATAATATCTTATTAGATTATTTTATTTTTTTTACCTTATTAGTTTAAATATTAACCTTTGTATCATTGTGTGGAATCCCAAACAACTTAGTGATAGAAACACAAGGGTTGATGACGCCCATGTCCTCCAGGTGGCACTCAGAAAGTAATTTCTCAGCTATCTTTTCTTCTGAGAGAGAGGTTCCCATACTAAAAGTCCCTTAGAAATAAAAGAACACCACAGAAGATGAGTAAAGCACCTGAATGTTGTTGTCCTGGTCCTGTCACCTGGAAACACAGTTCCTTATCTCCCGTGGGACAGATCTTGCTTCTGAGGAAGCATGAGAGAAAAGCCACACACACCTCTTCAGTACTTCCATTATGAGCCATCATTTTCATCTAAAAATGCTATTCCTTACGAAGGGGCGGTTATTAAGTAGCAGTTTACCTTCACACACAGACAACATTTTTAATTTGCCTGTGACACAAGTGATTTCTTCTGAGATAGGGTCACTGGTGCCTTGAGGTCCTTCAACAGGGCACACAATATTTTGGATAATCATTTGCTACTTGCAATAGAGTCTGAGATTCAGGCACTGAAAATTATCATCGCAGTGAAGAGAAGATGGAATTATTGTGTAGCTTAAACAGAGCACAAAAGTTGAGCAGAGCTAATCGGATCCTTCGCATTCAATTCCACTGTCCTCACCTGAGTAGCCTTTCAGCCTAAGGCTCATTGGCCCAACAACAAAGCACAAACTAATTCATTTCCATCCATGATCTGCTTACCAAGAATGTCACAAGGTATTTCCAAACACTCAGAAGACGATGCCTTAGAAGTGCTCAACTGTGGGGCGCCTGGGTGGCTCAGTTGGTTAAGCATCCGACTTTGGCTCAGGTCATGATCTCACGGTCCGTGGGTTCGAGCCCTGCGTCGGGTTCTGTGCTGACAGTTCAGAGCCTGGAGCCTGTTTCAGATTCTGTGTCTCCCTCTTTCTCTGACCCTCCCCTCTTCATGCTCTCTCTCTCTGTCTCAAAAATAAATAAATGTTTAAAAAAATTGAAAAAAAAAAAAGAAGTGCTCAACTTTTAGGACATTTTTCAAGAAAATGGAGAGGCTAATTTACTATGCTAAATAAGAATTTAAAAGACAAGACATTTTCTAAGCCAGTTAATAAGACATGTGTTTCTTTAGTACTTCCTTTGTACAGAATCTCTTTCATGAGAACATGTCTCATAGCCTCATGGGTCATCCAGGTATAGCCATTTTGTTATCTCTGTCAGCTATCCATAGCATAGATGGCTCAGGGTTGTTCCCCAATCTGCATTACAGACCTTTTCTCAGAACCACTGCCCATGGTTCAATCAGCCCAAGAAAGGTATTTGACCCAAGAGTCCCTTCTCAGAAATTAAAGTAGAATCAAGGAAGAGTCCATCTTTTTCTGAGGCTAAGACTACGCCTTCAGAGACTTCTGGCAGCCATATTTCTCTTCAAGTGGATTAGAGATAGGAAGGAAATTAGTCTGGCACATAAGAGGGAAGAATAAAGCAAACACACAGATACAAGTAGAGATTAAAGATGGAAATGAGTCCTGTTGCTGTTCATGAAATGGTTAATAGTGATCAGAAGGTCAGGTATAACTTAAATTAACTTCTAGTTTTTAAAAGACATTATGGCATCCTTATGATAATTTCCCTAGTCTCTTTGAGTTACTTTCATGTGACTTGTAACCCAAACACTTTTTACTACTATAGCCTCATGTTCCAGCAACTATTGCATGCCATCCTTCTTCTATCAAAAATAGAACCTAGGGGCACCTGGTGGCTGAGTCAGTTGAGCATCCGACTTCGGCTCAGGGCATGATCCTGTGGTCCATGGGTTCGAGCCCCGTGTCGGGGTCTGTGCTGACAGCTCAGATCCTGGAGCCCGCTTCAGATTCTGTGTCTCCCTCTCTCTCTGCCCCTCCCCCACTCATGCTCTGTCTCTCTCTGTCAAAAATAAATAAACATTAAAAAAATAAAAAATAAATAAAACCTATACTAGATTTAGGTCACCCAGAAATGCAGTTATTCAATACAAGGAAAGATAATTATAATAATGAGAAAAAATGATAAAAACCATGTGTGTGATGAGTACTAATTTATGCCATAATATGTACGAGTGCTCCCTCATTTCACCTAGTTGGAGACATACAAACTGAAAAAGTATGGGCTTTTATGAATTTTTTTCTTGCTAGGTGATACACAGACATATAAGACTGCCACCAAATATAGGGCCAGGTGAATAGTCTCACATTCTCAAAAATCATGATATGAATATCATTCAAATGAAGCTACATGATATACTATTCAGATCAGGGATCAGCAAACTATATGAGCCTATGGGCAAAATCTGGCCCTCTACCTTTTTTGTAAGTAAAATTTTACTGGAACACAGAATGTCTATTCATCTGTGTATTGTTATTTGGTTGCTTTACTACTACAGTGGCAAAGTGGTTGCAATGAAGACTGTATGGCCTGCAATACATAACATATTTACTCCCTGTTCCATTATAGAAAAAGCTTGTTGGCCCCTGATTTAGACCAACTTCCTGCAGCTAAGGCAAAATTGAAAAACATGGGGCTTACCTTTTCCTATTTTGTGCCCAAGACAGACATCCCCAATGGATCATGATACTCATTCAAAGTATGCAAATACATGGCTACAAATTCTTAGCTACTACGCTAGGAAGACACTAGTAATTAATCAGCACTGCAATGAGATAGCTTTGTTCTCCCTGGACTAAGATATTTCATAGATTCATATTTTCAGATTCTTGGCTTTGAAACAAGTTTTCCATAATCTCTATGTTCAGCATTTATCCCCTTTCATGTATAAAAGATACATGGTACAGTATTATACAAGAGGATACATGATAGATAGCTGTTTAAACCACCATCTGGCTCAAGTAACTTTTTAACCTAAAAAAGGGATTTAACGAAAGTAAAAAGCATTCCTCAAATCCCAATATGTGGGCTATCTTTGAGGAAACAGCACTTGGTTCTCATCCAAAGAAATAAAACTCAAAGGATATTAGTGTCAAAAACAAAAACAACAAAAAAACCACAATTCAACTGAGTAAATTTAAAGATCTAATTCACTTTATGAAATGATTCATGAATCAAGTGGTGCCCTATCTAGCAAATAGAAGGTGGCCTCTTAGAGCTGCAGAAAGGAAAAAGTTTTTAAAGCAAAAAAGGAATAGAACAAAGGAAATTATCAGCAAGGAATGCATTATTTTAGGCAAGATTGCCCTCCTAAGAGAAATGGAAGGGTCTTAGCAGATTACCTCCTCCTGTTGACTAGGAAATCCCAGTTTGGCTGGTTTGATTACATTTCTGCAGTTAAGTTAGATTTAGTTGGTTAACTGATGTGGGGCCTTAACATAAGTGATTACATTTAAGGGCTATGGTTTTCTTCTTAACACCAGAAAGACAAAATTAAAAAAAAAAATCACCTTTAGGGTTAAGGTAAAAATTTTTTTTTCTATACAAAGTACAAATAGAAAATCAAATTGCAATAACAGTAGGAAATAAAACTAAGAGACTAATAGTAAAATTATGTTTATGGTAAGCAATATTATATTACATTTGGTCTTGAATATTTGGACCAATTTGAATATTTGGACCACTATTACATTTGGTCTTGAAAGGGAGCAGAATTTGCCACACCAAATATGCCTCTTTTGTATAAGGTTTATCTTGAAATGGTTATTTTTAAGAAATAGCAGACACAGGAGGAGATATTACTAGAAATATATTTTATCTGAGCAAATCATGTGTATGGCAAAGAGGAGAGGGGCTGGAGATTGAATTCAATCACCAATGGTAAGTGATTTAATCTATGGTGCCTATGTAATGAAGCCTACATAAAACCCCAAAAGGAGTAGGTTCAGAGAACTTCCAGGTTGGTGAGCAAAGGGAGATTTGGCTAAGTGGTGCTCAAAGAAGGCATGAAAACCCCAGAGTCTTTCACCATACGTTGCCCTAGGCATCTCTTCCATCCGGCTCTTCCTGAGTGATATCCTTTTATAATAAACCAGTGATGTAGTAAGTATGTTTCTCTGGGTTCTGTGAGCAACTCTAGGAAATTAATTGAACCCAAGGAGAGGGTCGTTAGAACTTCAATCACTAGCCGGTTGGTCAAAAGCACAGATGACAACCGGGACCTGTAATTGGCATCTGAATTTGGGGTTGGGGGACAGTCTTCTGGGACTGAACCCTTCACCTGTTGGAATGTGATGCTATCTCCAGGCTGATACTGTCAGGATTGAGATGTTGTCTGAGAATTACCTGGTGGTGTGTGGACCACCTCAACACACACGCACGTGCGTGCAGGTGCGTGCACACACACACACACATTGTAAATTTGTGCAGAGTCTTAGTAATTCACAGGGTTAATTTAAAATACATGATTAGGGACATAATCACTTTTCCAGAGATGTGAGAACTATCTAGATCATAAGGTAATTACATTATATGTGTTTGGAAAAATTGTGGTTATTTTAATCTATTGGATGAAATATGGAGATTTATTCTATTAAATTTTCTGTGTGAGACTGTAGCAATAAGCAACAAATACAAGTATAAAAGGCAAGGACTACAAATGAATCCTTGCCAATTTGGACAGATGCATATGGTCTGATCTTTATATAGAACAGACAGATCAATAACAGAGCAACCCAAAGTCTCTGGTTGAAAGCCCAGGATAATTCTACTTTAAAGCAAAAAAAAAAAAAAAAAAAAAGTAGTAAGAAATGTGATCTTTATCTTTTTTCCCTTCATTTTTTTCTATAAATACTAATACAGTTGGCTTTCTTTTCCTCTAACAGAGTGAAGGGAATACAAAAAGGATATTTCCTTTTAACAACTCAAAAAGGTCAGCAAAGTATAAAATGTCAAATCTACAAAGTTGGATAAATGTGGGTAAAGCATTAAATGTTAATGATGTCCTTGGTTGAAAAGTTTCACAAAAATCATGCACATTTTCAATTATGCTATAATTAAAACTGCATGATCCCACTTGTCATCACAGAATGAATTGACTAGACTTGTGTTTGGGGTCATCTTTCATATTTGTAGTAAAGATCAAGCAGGAAGACAATTTGACTCCTCATCCCTGTCCATTGGTAGATCTAAGTGAAACGGTATGCCAACAGTGTGGGATACCATCATGGTCCAGAGCTTTGGATCAAGACAAAAGTGTTGTAACTACCTTAATTCTGTGAGCTCCAGCCTCTCTAGTGGTAAAATGGTGTTGCTGGGGGGAGGAAAATTTTTTTTTACATCATACAAAGGTTCTTCTGGCTGGTCTAAGAATTAAAATGATTTGAGACAGATTGAGAGGAGATCAATAAATCCAACATTCATGAGAGGCTCAAAGACAGGAAGTAAAATGAGGTGTATACAGCATCCTAAAATACGAAATAGGGTAGACACCGGGGACATTAAAAGGGAAAGAGGACATTTCACAGGGCAGTAAGAAGAAAAGTAGATGTTTTCCCTGCCATACAGAGGAGTCTTAGATAAAATTTATTTCTAGTAATAACTCTTATTCTGGGAAAGCACCACAACTTAGATTCTTTTAGGTAGGAATGAGAAAAGTTTCTTTTGACTTCATAGGGTCTCTACTGCCTTTGGCTCAAAATAGTCCACATGCCAAAGGGACACATTTTGGGGAAACTTGCTCTGAATCCTTTCAGTGTGATGTTACCTAACTTGTACCATTGTTGTAAAGGCCAGAAAAATCATGGTTTTTAGCACAGCATTTAGCACAATAATAATCCTATAAACACTCCACAGTATGACCACTGCGTCCTTCTGAAGCTCTATATTCCATCAATATCATCCCCGTTACCCACTCTGTAGTCTAACAAACTACCTTTAATTTTCTGTGGTAACTTGTGTGTTTTCTCAAACCCAATACTTTGTCATTCGTTTTACTCAGACTTCCTCCACCTCCCCTCACATTCCCTATCCCCATCTTCATTTGGCCAAATTCTTCTATTCAATTTTCAGTCTTGACTGAACATATTTCCTCACAGAGCATATTGGATTCTCCTGCTATATGATGTCAGAATACCCTATCTATTCCCTTCTAAAACTTAAATGCTACTTTAATCACTTATTTAGTTTTGTTTTTCAGCTAGGCTAAGGCTGGAGATTATATTTGCCTTGTTCACAAACACAGTGCTGCTTTTTTGACATTGTAAGTATTGAATAACTTATAGCCATTTTAGTCACTATATTCTATACATGTCTGCAATTTAGTAAGACAGATAGATGAGACTGTAGAATAAGAAAATGGGACTTTGACCTACTTCTCACTAGCCCTCTGATGAGACTTTGGACAAGTTAGTTGATCTCTACAAGGCATCATTTCCTTACCTATAAACTTGCAATAGTATTGCCTCTGGGTGTGATGGTGAGAGTTGAATAAGAAACTTATGAGAACGTTTATCTTCTATAATTATTAGTATCACTATTACTCTTCTAGAAGTTAAAGGACATGTTCAGTTTTCTTATTAGTTTCCTTATTAATTATTTCTTGTTCTTATAGGCCGCTCAAAGGTACAAATACATCAATTTTGGAAAAGAAAAGGTAGGTTCTATTGGTAAGGCAATGTCATTTGCTGTGTATTTCGTTTTACCTTACCAAAGTTGCTTCCTAGCATTACGTTAAAAGAGAGGATTTTCTGGGATTGAGATTTTATTCAAGGCCTTCCATCAGATTGCATACAATGCTAAAACAGAAATAACAACAGTTGAATTTAAATTGGAGGCTAATCCAAAATGAAGGGCATATCCAATTTGCAAGTCAGACTTGAAAGCCACCCTTTCAGAGGTCTGCATCTATGACAAGTGCACTTGATGCACACATCAGCTCACCTCCCCCCAGCCAGCATGCTCATTAGATAATGTCACTTTGGCAATGCACCAGGGAGATGGTTTGGGAAAATCCACATGACTTTGACATTTTGCATGATCTAGTGAGAGAATCTCATGCTAGCTCATGAAATACACATCTTTTGGCATTTTTCAAAGTCCAGAAAGGAGAGATCTATGGAAAGCTCCAGAATATTTTCATGGAAGCACTTGGGAATAGTCAACTGGATTTAAGGAAGCCTAAGAGGCTTATCCTGAGAGCATGTGCATTGCAAGCACACTGTTTTAACTTGAACTATGTCTGTACTTGGGTGACTGGGGGATGTTTATGAAGATTATGGGGGTGGGGCAGAGGAATAAATAAAGACCCACCAAAATAAGATACTGCTTAGTACAATAACTTTGGGAAAGCAACAGAGAAGTTGATTTTAATCACTGTGGTCACTGGGCTCAGGCTTCAACTTTGAAAATTTCATTCTGACCAGGTTGGTGGAATAGAGAAATCAGAAGATGAGAAGTTTACCTTCACAGGAAGCAGTTGGAGGGCCCTTTCTGTCCTCTTTTTATGGCAAAAACCCCTGTGATGCCCACATTGTTAACACACCATTTTAAGATGAGTCAGCATAAAAACTCAGATGGTGATTTTCATTATAAGCTTTAAAAGATTTAGTTCTGCAGCCCTGAATCCAAATCAACACTCTAGAGCAGGAGAATTTCTTCCCGTTTGTTTCTATTTTCCAACCTCAGAGAACTACCTACAACAACCAAGTTTCAAGGAAAAGTGGACTGCCTACTTCCCATGCCTAGTCAGCACTTAAAATATTAATAGATCATCTCTTGAGATTACTTTTATGCTTAATAATATATATTAAAAGTTGCAATTAAAAAGTCTAGAAATTATTACTTCTATGGATTTTTAAAGACAAAAATCAAAACTATATTTCATAATACTCATAATGATATTTAAGAGACTATGCTTTTCTGGGCCATATTGTTTCCTTCTCCCTATATGGACTTATAGAAGTGATAGAGAAGAAAATAACTTTCTGTTCTTCTCTAAGGAAGTATTTTGGTTGCAGAAACAAGATAATTTTTTGGTCCCTTATATAACTTTAGCTTACTAGTGTCAATAAAAATATTTGATGGACTCTTGAGAGCTTAAGATCATTTTCAAACACATTATCTCATTTCAGCTATGAAAACAAACCTGTGGGGAGTGTGGACTATCCCCATTTATGAATTAAGGAAACTGAAATGGAAAGAAGTTTAAAAAAAATTACTCTGAGCACATGGTGGGACTACCTGAAACAAATACAAACCAATTTTTTCAAGAAAATGAAAAGGTAAAACAAATTAATCACGAATTCATGAATTGTGCATTGAAATCCTTATCAGCTTTCAAGAATGGCATCTACTGCTATTATTATTGAAGCCCTACCATGTACCAGGCACTGTTTAATGAAAAACAGGACAAAGTCTCATCCTTAAGGATCTCCCATTTTTAAATGTGCATAACACCAAATAAAAAGAAAACAATAAGGCAGGTAGAGAATGTTAAAGTTATATAAAAATATAATAGCTCTATAGTATTTTATAGCTTTCAGAATAATTCCAAATCTAATCTCTCATTTGGTTTTCACTAGAACTTGACAATCAACAGCCTTAACCAGAGATGGCTACCATTTTGAGTGTGCTATGTAGTAAGTGGATCGGTGATATGTGGATGTCATGTCGTGGTGTAAAGAATGCTATATCTATGGCATATGTACCACTGGCTGAAAGTTACAAAAGCACAATAGACATTTTCTTTTCCTGCTTATCTAAGAATCTTAAATATATATTCTAGCACAAACTATTTAATTCCATAGTTGGAAGAAAAGTCTGTAAGTTCATGATTGGTCCACTTATAGAATCAAAGATAATTGTTCTGGGGCACCTGGGTGGCTCAGTCAGTTAAGCATCCGACTTTGGCTCAGGTCATGATCTCACAGTTCGTGGGTTCGCGTTGGGCTCTGTGCTGACATCTTGGAGCCTGGAGCCTACTTTGGATTCTGTGTCTCCCTCTCTCTCTGCCCCTCCCCGGCTCACACTCTGTCTCTCTCTGTCTCTCAAAAATAAATAAATGTAAAAAAGAAATTAAAAAAAGATAACTGTTCCATGTTGGCAATAATTTTATATTATTCTGATTATTATTTGAGCATCAATTACATTCTAAACATTTTTCTATACCCTCTCCCTTGTTGTGGGAATAATAGTGGACTCCTGCTATTAAAATGGTTTCTCTCATAGACCACCACTTCAATATTTTAGTGTATAACTATACCTATGCCAGATCTGGTAAATCATATACATTTATACCCTAAAATATATTCTGAAACTATACAAAATGCCAGCTACGGTGTGAGCTTTGATGACATGCTACAAATCAAGGGAGGCCCATATACTATGTCATAAAGTTTATATTCTAGTTGTCTATATGAACAGTGAAAAAGCTAAAACCCATTTTCTGTATGTTGTATGAATGCATACATACAAACATTCAGTTTACATATCTCACTTTGATTTCTCTGAGCATCTTACTTTGAATATCAGAATCACAACACTTTTATTAGTGTTTTCAGTCTACTAGATAAAAACTAGAACTAGAATCCCCAATTTTAAACAAAATCCATCTTTACATCTGTTTTTTATTCACTGTAAGTTAAACTTATAATTTATGATAATGATGCTGAAGGAAAATATCTCAAGGTTATTCTCCAGAACATACAGTATTGGGATTGAAAGCAATTAACAGTTTAGAAGTCTAGTGAAATCCTCATGTTTAGGATTAGAAAGATCTGTGTTCAAATTCTACTCAATAGCAGTGTGTCTTTGAAAAAGTCACTCACGCCAAATAAGTCTCAGTTTCTACCCCTACCAAATGGAAATAATAAAAATAATAATAAAGAACCACCATAACCTGCTGTTATGCTAATTACATGAACTCAGGCATGCAACTTGCTAGAGCAGTGAGTCAGTGCTGGCTAGCACTTTGTATATTAGCTTGGAACAATAGCTTAGTATCTGGATCTTCAGACATTCTGTATCCAAAATCTTTCTACCACCAGATGGAATATCTCAGCTGGTAGGTTTAGAAGCTTAGAGATGGTTCTGAGTTACAGAACAACGTAGCTATACCCGCAACTTGCAAATGAACTATGTTCCCTCCTCTACCATTGCACATAAGAAAGAACGTTACTGCAAGGAATAAAGCATCTGGTATACTTTGGAGAAACCAAGCATAGCTGCTTTTTAAAACAGAAACATGTTTTTTTTCTTCTATATGTAACAAGTCAAACAGGAATTTTTAAAAATATTACTGAGTTTTCCCCCAAAATTGTGGGTGACTTTCTCACTTTCCAATACATTGATTCATTACTGCTCACCTACACAGCATGAACTGAACAATTAAGACAATATTCTTGGTTCATGCTCTTACTTAACTTTATTTTTAAATCTGTGCCTCATTTATTTCCTATACAGCAGAAAGGAGAATGTAATACTAAATCCTTTTAACTGTTTTGCATCTATTGAAGTCTCATTTAGAGTTATGCATTTCTAATAAACATTTCACATTTCGTGTTTCTTGTGGTAAGAATCCAAGGCAAGAAATTGCCCATCATGAAACAGAATATTTGTGAAAACTAGATTGCAATAACCAGTTTTTGCACCACTGACATGACAGAGAAGAATGTGATGTCTATAAGAATTACTGTTTAGCATGCTATTTAAATTCCTTCCAGAAGGACTATCACAAGGTATCAGAAAAGTCAGTTGGTCATTATTAGATTCAAGATCAGGAAGTTAAAGCAGATAGAAAATGTACAATATGAGAACATGGCCCTTTCCAGGGGAATAAGAAGTATCTCCTGATAGCTCTGTATAAGTTGATAAAGATTTATTTATTGCACTGGGGTTTTATTGTCACAGCCCCACACCTAAAATACAAAATAAATCTCATAGCTCACAATCAAACTGCACAGGGGTTTCTTTTGTACATGTATTTTGACCATAGCTCCATTTAAACAAATATGTAAGGTTGTGATGCATTTCCAATAATGCTTCTCAACTCACCATTCATTACTTTCAGCAGGGAAAGATTATTCTCTGCCTACCTAGCCCACATTTAGCCCCTGTGAGCTGCCCTGTTTAAATGGGTCATGAAAAACGAGAGCACATATTCCCTACTTTAGGAAGAATGAAACTCAGGGATTATTTCCTCAGCTACAATGTCACATCATGCCTCCCATATTTGGAAAATAATGTCTTTCACATCATTTTCCCCTTTTTCATCAGAAGAGCATCTACCCTCAAATGTTAGAATTGTAGAGGAACTGCTAAAATTTGGAAGTAAAGAGGCCAGTGTATGCTTTCTAGGGTGTTGTGACCTGGCTGCACATTAGAATCATTTGGGAAGCCTTTGTAAAGTATCAATGCACAGATCTCATCTCTAGAGACTGAGATTCACTGGGTTTGCAATGGAGCCAGAGTATCTGTTTCTTCCAGCAGATGGCACTATATCTGGAGAGAGGCTTGGGGCACGGACTGGTAAGAGAACCTGGAGGGAGATGCTGTTCTCAGTGGGCACTCAGTGAATAAAGACACCGAGGGCAAAAGGATGGGTCAGTTACTCTCAGAACTCACTTGTATATTAAATAAATAACAATGAGAAGTCATCTGACTCCTATTTCTACAAAAGGTAACCAGTTAAAAACTCCTCTTACATTAAGCCTAATAACCAATACAATCAAGATTGTCTTGTTAGTATAAAATGACAGATTATAAAATGATTTCTTTTTACTTTTTTTTTTGGTTTTAAGTTCACAATAATTAAAATAAATGATAAAAAAGCTACTAAAAATTTCTCAGAACTAGGACAAATATCTACACAAAAGAAATATTCTCAGGATGATATATTTTGTTCAAAAGTGTTTCCACCTCTATCAGTCTAATTCCAAAGAAAATAAAGCCAATACATCATTTCTTACTAGGCTTACAAATGAGGTCATTTTGATATCCATTCATACTTCCAATGTGTTGGGAACATTGAGACAATATTCAAAAATCGCCAAGTAATACAGTAAACTGCGCATTGTGATCATCTTTTTAGCACAAATAAATATTACTTCTAGGAACCCTCATTTGATGGGGGAAAAAACCCTTATTTGATTAATTAAATAAGAGAGCTACATGCACTGGCATTTCCTCTAGGATGGTGGAGTAGCACATCTCAGTCTCACAGACAATCTGTTGTTATTCACTGATAGTGAGTTTAGCTCAAACTTCTCTTTCAGGGCACATGGGTGGCTCAGTCACTGGTTGAGCGTCCAACTTCAGCTCAGGTCATGATCTCATGGTTGGTTGGGAGCCAGATTTTGGCTGAGGTCATGATCTCATAGTTCATGGGTTCGAACCCCATGTGAGGCTATGCGTTGACAGCTCAGAGCCTGGAGCCTGCTTCAGATTCTGTCTCTCTCTTTCTCTCTCTCTCTCTCTCTCTCTCTCTCTCTCTCCCTCTCTCCCTCTCTTTCTCTCTGGCCCTCCCCTGCTCATACTCTGTCTCTCTCTGTCTTAAAAATAAACATTAAAAAAACAAACAACTCTCTTTCCAAGCTGATCTTCTCTGCAAACTTTGTTTTTAAAATTCTTTTTTTTGGGGTGTGCCTGGGTGGCTCAGTTGGTTAAGCAACTGACTTCAGCTCAGGTCATGATCTCACAGTTTGTGAGTTCGAGCCCTGAGTCGGGCTCTGTGCTGACAGCTCAGAGCCTGGAGCCTGATTCTCTGTCTCCTTCTCTCTCTGCCCCTCCCCAACTTGTGCTCTGTCTCTCTATCTCTCTCAAAAAATAAATAAACGTAAATAAATTTTTTTCAATGTTTATTTATTTTTGAGAGGGAGAGAGGGAGAAAGAGAGAGAGAGAGAGAGAGAGAGAGAGAGAGAGAGAGAAAGAGAGAGAGAGAGATTGAATGAGCATAGGAAGGACAGAGAGAAAGGGAGACACAGAATCCAAAGCAGCCTCCAGGCTCTGAGCTGTCAGCACAGAGTCCACTGCGGGGTTCGAACCCATGAACTGTGAGATCATGACCTGAGCCAAAATCTGACATCCAACCAACTGAGCCACCCAGGTGTGCCTCTGCCAATTTTGTGAATATGTGTTTCTCAATTGAGAGATCCATCACAGTTACATAGAAACAGATGCTGGTTGCACATCGACTCATAGTCGTAAAACCTAGAAAATAGTCTACCTCTGTTTGAATCTCTTCATGACAGAGGTTTCTTTTTAATTCTTATTACTAAACATAGCAAATGCTGTGGATTTCCTATAATTTTTTCAGTGAGCTTGTCTACCTTTTTCATCTTGTAGAAAACAAACAAATAAGCAAACAAATTAAGCTTGTGTAACAGCCAGAGTTCATGCTTCATAGGAGTCTTGGAGATGATACATTTTTTTTTAACATTAATATGAATAGGTTTGGTCCTCTCCAAGGTTAATTTTTCTTGCTTTACTGGGATTTAAAATGAAATATCTCATGAACTTTTGGTCTCTTTCAACATGTCATTTGATGCTGTGTCAGAAAGTCACACATCTTAAGTACTTGTATTTTAAAATAATCTCATACAATTGATCCCTTAATTTATGGCTCAGTATTTCATCTGCTTTATCTAAGCACTTTGATCTCTTTTGGAGAAATTATGTTCTCAGGTTTTCAGCAATGTTTTATGGTGACTCTGCCTTTGGTTTAGAGGCAGGGGTGACGTTATTCACAAAATCTGTAAGAATCCGTGATGCCATTTGGTTAGGCTGGGGTACGATGTCTCCTTGAACTTATTTTTCAGCTGTGGAAGGAACCAGCTAATGAAGCTGTTGCTACCCTATAACTAGATGTGAGTCTCACATCTTTCAATACAGTGGACATTAACTCTTTTGATGGCAGCTGACTTATTCTAATAGGCAGCAACAGGATGAATTTGAAAGAGCATTTATTTCACAAGCATTAGTTGCATATTAATGCATAATTAGTAAGTAGACATGTAGGGGAAATAAGTAAAATCTCTGAACCTGTCCTTAAAAAACTCACAAAAAAGAGGAAAGAGCTATTAACAAATAAGCCCTAGAATTTATTAAGTGAACTCCCAAATAGAGAAAAGTAAACTAATACAGTAGCACACACATATGCACAAAATGGTACAAAGAAATTGTTGGGGGCAGGAATTGTTCATGAAAGGTTTGCAGAATTCCTGCTTTACTTTGGGTTTAAAGGAAAAACAGGAGTAAAAAATTAAAGAAATAATGCAAGCAAATTTAAATAATATATACCATGTGAAAGATTCAGAAGCATGGAAAACCTTGTAACATTATGGTAGATTGTATTTTTCTAGGAGGCCACTCAAATACATCTTATTCCAAAAGCACATATGATGTGATATTATCACTCATCTTTTAGACAGCTGGGGTCTGTGTAATTTTCCTGGTCTGCACAAACTCATATCTGCACAAACTCATAACTATGGAGGAAGTGATATAAGGTAACTTCTAAGTCTAGATCCTAAAGACAATATGGCTTCTGTCTGGATCTCTTGGGATGCTAATTCTTGGAATCAGGTACCCTACTTTGAGAAAACCAAATAGCCTCCTGTGGGTGTAACTGCCAACAAGCCCAGCTTAAATTCTAGCCAACTGCCAACATCAACTGTCAAATCTGAGAATGGGGAAGATGAGATGAGTCCAGCTCCAGCCAGCATCTGGATATAACAACATGACAGACCTGGTGTTATTACAACCAAGATGAATCCCAGTCAAACTCAAGAAGCATGAGAAAGACTACTGACAGCTGTCATTGTTTTTAGGTATTAAATTCTGGGGTGATTAATTATATAGTAATAGCTAACTGAATAGATATTGTGGACCCTGGGAGGAGTTTGATTTCTTATGCCATGGTTCCCTTGCTGACACTTATGTGTCCCTTATCAGGTTAATGTTTTTATTTATTAATTTTTTTAAGTTTATTCACTTATTTTGAGAGTGGGAGAGAGAGCAGGGGAGGGGCAGAGAGACAGAGAGAGAGAATCTCAAGTAGGCTCTGCACTGTCAGCCCTACATGGGGCTTGAACTCACATACTGTGAGATCATGACCTGAGCCTCAATCGAGAGTCAGAGGTTTAACCAACTAAGCCACCCAGGGGCCCCTCAGGTTAATGTTTTTAAATTTTAAAAATCCAACACATAGCATTACGGAGAACATAATTTATATATTATTAAACCATTATCAATATGTTAAAATTTTGTTGACATAAGAATATATGCGCATCTTTATTAATGCATTAAATAACCACATCTAGCAGAAAATCTAATAACTATAATGATTTCAAAGTAGTGATGAGTATAAATGATATTTTGTGGTATCTGACACCACTCTAATGGGATATTAAAACTGATGTTTTTAATGAAAAAGTCACAGGAACCACCAATCTGACTATGGTTTATTATCTACATTCATAATTGGCAGAAATTATGGCTTTACTTAGATATTAATTCAAATAAAGTATATAATTTATTTCTAGCTCTAGATCAAAGTGCCTGTATTATATCACAAGTATTAAGGAAAAGATAAAAAGTAAGATAATGGGAGGTCCTTGCACAAGGGCCAGAAAATAAGCAATATTCTTGAATTCTAAAAGCCTGAGATCTTCAGCTTGCTCCAGTTACAAGGACTTAGAAAAATCATACCACCCTTCTGAGACTCAGTCTTTCTATCTGCAAATAATATTATAACCTCTTGATACACAGAATCTTGTCCAGTACATATTATACTACATGGTTTGGGAGAACGAAAAATAAAATATTATGTTAGTGCTTTGTAATATTTATAAGGCTCTTGTGAATGTAAGGAAGTATTGTTCTCTCTGCTTTATAATCTAACTAAATTCAGTCCTCTTTATTATATATCTTATATAACAACAATCCTGGACACATGTCTCACTCAGTTCTGAGGCCAGTGGCAACTCAAACACAAATGCTTTTTCTTTGCAAAGTGTTTAAGAACAAGATGTATTGGGTTTTTGGTGCTTTGGGTCAGAGCAAAGAAAACCAATCACAACTGCCACATGCTCTTCATTCCAAGAAAAAAAGGTAAGGGTGGGGCTGCTAATTACTCTTCTTATGGTTTGTGCCATTGAGGTCGTTTCAGCCTGAACTGTTTATACTCATTTTGTGTGACCTTCTCTGTAATTACTTTCACATTTGAGGTTTATTTATTTTGGACTTTGAATGGCAATTGGGATGTTCCTACTGGACAAGAAACTTTGGAATAAAACGACCTTAAAATATCTTTTTGATTCTAGATATAAGAGTTTAAGCACCTTTGTAGGTTTTTTTTTTTTTTAATTTTTTTTTTTTAACGTTTATTTATTTTTGAGACAGAGACAGAGCATGAACGGGGGGGCAGAGAGAGAGGGAGACACAGAATCGGAAGCAGGCTCCAGGCTCTGAGCTATCACCACAGAGCCTGACGCGGGGCTGGAACTCACGGACCGTGAGATCGTGACCTGAGCTGAAGTCGGACGCTTAACCGACTGAGCCACCCAGGCGCCCCTGTAGGGTTTTGCTAAGGCTCCTAGCAAAACATCTCTTCCCATATGAAAAACACCTCAAAACAAAATGTCACTATTCAAATGTCTGTATATTAATAGATCTGCCACTTGGTACCAATACTCAAATATTAGTGGGAATGAAAAAGACATATACTCATACATTAAACAAAAAAACCTTATGATTCAATCAAATCCTCCTACACTGGTTTTACCTTCTTCATTGTTGCTCTACAGTGAGGGCCAGCAAAATTTTCTGTAAAAAGCCAGATAGTAATTTTTTTCATCTTTGCAGACCAAATGATCTCTATCACAATCATTCAACTGTATAATCGAGTCATGAAAACAGCCATAGAGAGCAAGTAAAATTTGGGAATGACTGTTTCAATAAAACTTTATTTAGGAAAACAGGCCATAAGGTCTGGATTTGACTAGACCGGTCCTTCATTTGGAGCTCTACACAATTCCAAGATTGGTAGCTGTAAAAAAATTTACTCATGTTATTTTCCAGCCAAAACTCTTTTAATAGCTCCCTACAGGAATAATGACCAAATACTACATTGCATAAACTGTGACACTTTTGAGAATGAAAAAGAGGGTGCTGTTAATAATTATATCAACACGGCAAGTATAAATTAAAACAGTTCCTGACAAACTGGGGCATATGATCACACTACCTATGGCCTATGGGATACAGGCCAAATACATTAGGATACAATTCAAGGCCTTTACATTCTGACATCACTCTATCTTTTCAACCTTATGTCCCAATAGGCATTCCAACCTCTTGCTCACTTCTGTATCTTCTTAAATGCTATCTCCCCTGCTACTTGGAAACTCCTTCTCCCCTTTCTCTGCCTAGGGATTTCCTACTTATCCAAGACTGAAAAGTTGTGAGGTACATCCCAATGTCTCAAATTCTGTCCTCACTTATAAAATGTAACATTTACTGTTACTCCAGTGCTTAAGAGACTGTGATGCAACTATTTACTATTCACACTCACTTTCACTTCTCATTGGCTGCCTTTTTTTTAAGTTTCTTTCTTTATTTTGTGCGTGTGAGAGAGAGAGTGTGTGTATTTATTTTGAGAGAGAGAAAGAGAGAGAGAGAGGGAGAGAGAGAGGGATAGTGTGAGTGGGGGAGGGGTATAGAGAAAGGGAGACCAGGAATCCCAAGCAGGCTACACACTGTCAGCAAAGAGCCTCATGCAGGGCTCAAACTCACAAACTGTGAGATCATGACCTAAGCTGAAATCAAGAGTTGGATACTTAACCAACTGAGCCACCTAGGCACCCCCTCTCTCATTGCCTTCCTCCTTCTCTACATGGGATAACACTGGAGCATCAGTGGGGCTGCCTTGTCACATTTTTTTCTCAGAAATTTTAGCCTAGGATCTAGTATATATGCAAACAGTTAGTGAATATGCATTTCTAAGAAAACACTTTTTTGGTTGCATAGGATCGAAATCCTCTAAAACGTGCTTCCATGAAATTGAGTTTATTACATGAGAGGTATTTCCTTACCTGAGCCATGCTGCTCAGGTATAGACACAAATCTGAAAGCCTTTGGAACCAAGGTGGCTACATTGTGAATCTCAGTCTCACTGTGCGACATCTTGGTGTCTTTCCATTCCCATATCCCCTCATTAGCTATTTCTGCTTTGCGTTGCACACTGCAAATAATAATCAGGTTTATTGTTTTATGGTGTTTTTTTTTTTTTTTGTCACTTTCCAGTTCAACAACTTGGGAGAGGTTAACAAAAGTCTCTGAGATGCAACTCCAAATCTTCAAAAGAGAAATGTAACTACCTAGTCTTAAATCAGTGTATGCTCTCCTTTAACTTTAACCAGCTGTGAACAGGGAGGGGTACTGTCTTATAGAATAAACATGATTTTAGTGGCTCACTCCTACAGGTGACTGGTCGGAATTATAATGAGAAAAATGTGGACATAAACTAGACGAACATCTGAAAGATTTATATGATCACATATTATCACCTATTTATAAATATAAAAAATTTGTATAAGATATAAGCAAAATTAATACGAATACTTCGATATAGAAATATTCTGAATTCATGGATTCATTGCCAAACTCAATCTAAAACCAGTTATAAATATAAATAAAATATAAACATAAATATATATATTTAGAGCTTTGGCTATCATTCTTTTTTTTTAATATGAAATTTATTGTCAAATTGGTTTCCATACAACACCCAGTGCTCACTCCAACAGGTGCCCTCCCCAATACCCACTACCCCCCCTCCCCTCCCTCCCACCCCTCATCAACCCTCCATTTGTTCACAGTTCTTAAGAGTCTCTTATGTTTTGGCTCCCTCCCTCTCTAACCTTTAATTTTTTTTTTTTCCCTTCCCCTCCCCCATGGTCCTCCACCAAGTTTCTCAGGATCCACATAAGAATGAAAACATATGGTATCTGTCTTTCTCTCTATGACTTATTTCATTTAGCATTACACTCTAAAATATAAATATAAATATAAATAATATAAATATAAAGATAAACATAAATATATATATATTTAGAGCTTTGGCTATCATTCTTTTTATTTTATTTCTCTTTTGTTACTTGAAAGCTTTTTAATGTTTATTTTTTTTTGGGAGAGAGAGAGAGAGAGAGAGAGAGAGAGAGAGAGAGAGAGAGAGAAAATGCAAGCGGGGGGAGGGGCAGAGAGAGAGGGAGACACAGAATCAAAAGCAGGCTCCAGGCTCTGAGCTGTCAGCACAGAGCCCTATGCAGCACTACAACCCACAAACTACGAGGTCATGACCTGAGCTGAATTCGGATGCCCAACCCACTAACCACCCAGGTATCCCCTCTTTTGTTACTATAAAGTAAGAAAAGAAAATCTCTCTTAGGCATTAAATCCTTAACTCATGTTAGTGGCTAGAGGATCCCTATAGAAAGTGACTTTTGGTTACGGTATTCAAAATATTGGGGTTAAATAATATGTTTGACTTCAAAATAAAATAATGAGATTAATATTTATATGTGGAACATGAACTAGCACTATGAAAGAAATGTTCTAATCATGAAGGAGTAGAGAGATACTCCTGTAGTTTAGGATATGTTGAGTTCTGAAAGGCACTTTGTAATTCTGATTGTAGGTAAAAATTGATTCTCATATGATCTATGTGGAAGATGTATACAATACTAAATTTAAGTTCTTGGGAAAAAAAACCTGTAGGTGTTCATTGAATTGCTTCTGAATTTTCTGATTAAAAAAAAATCTCTTTTCAATATAGACCAAATTGTTCGTATTTTGGCTTACTTTCATGCCATAAATAAATTCATTACTAGACACCACTCCTGACACACGAATGCACTGTTGAGTAATGAATAATGTAATTGCTAAGTTTAAAAGTACTGCTCAGAACTTATTTAGCTAAAATATGAGCTCTGACTTTTTTTGGATTGCTAAAGTCTTCTTAGAGAATGTAAATGTGGGCCTGACAAGAAGCAAGAAATGCAAGATCTAAGTTTCAGTATGTAGGGAATAAAGGCATTGTTATGCAACTACCAGACTATGCCCAGTGTGGTAGGTAGCAGTCCTATTCCTATTATCCAAAGCCATGCTTTGCCTCAAAGGCCAAGGATCCTGTAGTTTATATTTGGGACATGTAAAAAAGCTGCTTTATCTATTTACATCCTCTGATGTATGAGCTCTGTAATTATTTTTGAGCTACATTTAAACTCCAAATGGAATTGTAAACAGCTCCACTATCAAGAAGGCAATATCATCAGCAAACTCTCCAGATTTCATGCTATTATCTGGTATCTTACTGAAGACAAAGATACCAAAAATGCTGAAAGGTAGGCTTCTTGAAACCTTGCAGTTCTTACAAGGTGATTAACTCCAAAAGGCTGTATCTGCTTGGCCAGAGTACGTATCCCTCAACAACAAATTCAACAAATATATTTTGGCATCTACAATGTACTAGGTTTCATGTTGCGTATTTATTTATCAAAGCCCTTATTGATTCCCTATCAACTTGAAATTCCCTGAGGGTATCACTACTCCCAGAATCGCCCCACAGTTTGGAGGGCTGCATAATGTGGAGTGCATAGGGTTTTGGCTGGGAAGAGATAGATAGGCTTCACACATACCAATTATTGAAGAAGTTATGGTGGCTGGATATAAAGTCGGCTACCCTAGAATGTGGGCAGAAAATGGAAGAAATCATGTATTGAACATTGCCCTTCTACATATTTGAAGGCTTGTCTCAGGACGTATTGTAATTATTAAGTCAACAATCAATATTGCATTTACATTTATTTATCTAAATTATACCAAGTATTTGGTAATTAAATAAATGAACCAAATATTGATTCCACTTCATTTAGAATCCAAACTGCTGCCAGAGATTTCAGTGGGGAAATCCATGTTCTCAAGATCTCTTAGCCCTAGAGTAGTCCTATTGACGAAACTTTGGCTACAGTCACAGACTTTACATCTGTAATGTTTAATATACTCATTAGCGTGTTTAATTTTCTTTTTTGTTCAGAAGTGCAGAAAATAGGGAAATTCCTTTAAAAAATTAAGGAGCAAAGATACAGTCATTCCTTGGATATGTCCTGCTTATTAGATAATACAAAGAATCTTAACATCTGTCGGCTTCCCATGATTCCCATCTGTGATGCAAGCCCAGGTGATGACAGCAATAAAATCCGTATTATTTCCTGCCCTTACTCAGGTTCACCACTCACACCCAACTCAAATGCAAATCGGAGGCATGATAACATTAAATATTTAATGTGGTAAATAATAAGTGGCCAGATTCCATTTGAATGTCCACACCTCAATTCTAGAGAAATGTCTAAATTGAGCTCTGAGAGGGAAATGATGGAAAGGTCCACTTTTGCACATGACATTAGCTTTCATTTTCTCTTTAGTGGCTACACAGCAGAGGTAAAAAGCAAGATACAATGATAGTATATAGAAAGTGAAAGCAAGGGTTTGGGAATAGAAAAACAATTTGCCCAAAACCCCTCTATCTTCATGTTAGACTGACAAATATGGCATTCATTCTGAAAAGAGATTGCTTTGGTTTAAAAGCTATGTGCTACGTGACAGGTGGTCAGAATTGTTACTTCTGATTCTTGCAAATCCATACAGATGAATGTTAATTTACATCAAAGAGATGGAGTAGATCAAACATGGAAACCAGTTTAATTTTATATCTTAAAATGTATTATATATTAATTTTCAAACATATTGAAATAACACCTACAGAGTCCAGATAGACTCTCCAGAATGCACAATCTTGAAATATGTATCAGCTTCTGAATCTGTACATATGTTCTGTAGGTTCATGAAAGACAGATTTTGGACTAACTATTCATTTTGAATGTTAATTTGATTTTATAGTAATGAATAGATTATAAATATGGCTTATTCTTTAATATATTATTTTCATTCATTGATCTATAACAACATGCATTTCTAGTTGTTAGGCTAGCTTAATCATCAACTACTGATTTTTTTTTTAAATTGGGTCCTGAATCAAACTAATTACCAAAGATACTCAACATCTTTTGTTATTAAAATCTATGTCAGTAGAAATCTCTCTTTATTAAATATGTACAGAAAACTTCTTAAAGTTAAAATGAAATCAGTATTAGAATGCTATAAAGTCTATACTAAGTGAAGAAATAAAAAATCCAAAATCTGCATAAATAGCCTTGTTCATTAATGTGTTTTCTTCTTCCTTCCTCTCTCCTCTGATCTTCTGCAAAGTACAAATACACAAACAAAAATTAGTGCCATTAGAGGTAACTAGGGCACCAAGTCTTTACTGTGAAAACTGACAATAAAAGGGAAATTATTAAGGAAGCATCCTTCTTTGACTCTGCATGAATGAATTTCTTGGTAATTAAAGAGTCCTAGTTAGGTAACAATTCCATCGCCTCACATAATTACGTGTTGTGTGTGTGGGTGCGTGTGCACGTGTGCATGTGTGTGTGTGTGTGTGTGTGTGTGTGTTGAGAACATATAAGATCTACTTTCTTAGCAACTTTAAAGTATACAATATGATATTATTAGCCATAGTAAACATGCTATACATTAGATAACCAAAACTCACTCACCTCATAGCTACAAGTTTGTACCATTTAATCAACATCTCCTGTTTTCCTCCATTTTCCAGCCCCTGGAAACCACCATAGTACTGTCTGAATCTGGCTTTTTTTTAAATTCCACATGTAAGTGAGATCGTATCATATTTGTCTTTCTCTGACTTATTTCACTTAGCATAATACTCTCAAGGTCCATCCATGTTGTCACAAATCACACAATTTACTTCTTTTTCATGGCTGAAAAATATCTCATTGTGTGTCTATGTAAGTGTGTATGTATATATGCCACATCTTCTTTATCCACTCATGTGGACACATGTATCCAGTCATCATGGTGTACATCTTAAATTTACACAATGTTATGTGTCCTTTATATCTCAATAAATATGGCAGAGGGAGCCCTAGTTGTTGAGAAGTCCTTCTCCATAGAAGTCTTCCAGCCAATAATTACAGAATAACAGAATTAGAAAAATTACCATTTCACAAACCAAAATGATATAATTGATTCAGACAACAATCATCAGTGGACTCTAAATCCATTTGGAAAAACAGCAAGGTCAGACTCTCTTTGTTGACCTACTGATCAAACTTAGCATCACCTAAAATAGGATGATCACATGTGCTTCCTAATATGCTAAAACAGGAATTATATAGCACCACCTACAAAATATGTTTTTGCTCAGTTATTAAACCCGAATATAATCAACTTTTTAGATCTAACTTTAGTTTACAAAAAATACTGAGTATTTGAATAAGATGTGGAGCAGAAATCTTGATGACCCACTTTGAACTTGTAGCAGGGGAAAAAAATAAACTTAGTTTGTTTAAAAACACTGAGATCGTGCAATTGTTACTGGAAGCATCACCCAGACTAGAGTGACTCATAGATTGCTAAGCTTATAGAGTTTGATGTTTAGTTGCAACAGGAATTAAAAGATAAGTCTACTGCCTCCCCCAAGGTGTGCTTTATGTAACATCTATTTTCTGTATGCAAAGCACTACCAGAGTACGTGCAAAGTTTGAACTAATAACGACACCTTTGCCAATTCTTTAGGAATATTAATAATGTTGTGCCCATTTTTATAGCTGTGTTTGCATCCTCTCTCCTTATGGTTCTTTATAAGGTACTGACTAGAAAACTGATTATCATTATAATGAAAATTATTTATTAAACTTGTTTTCCCATGTTTCTCCTTTATTTTAACATTTAAATTTTAGATGTTATCTTTAAAGGAAATATATATTTTTACAAAGAATTAGACCTTGGTACTAGTAATCAAAACCAATTTCACAAAGCCACCAGTGGATTTCAAACCAACACAAGTGTCATTTCATTACTAGGTTCTGTCATTTGACTAAAAGGACAGACAACTTGTGAAAATTCTATAGTTCTGAAACATTACAAACACATGTATTCATGAATTCATAAAATAGAGGTGACTATGAATTTTAAGGTTTTCATTCTCACACATAGACACATACATAAACGAAGGTTATCAATGATAATCTACATTAAAATTTGTATTTTATGTTGGATTGTGTGAGCTTTATTGATTTGTGTTTTGTCTTCTAAGTACTTATTTGTTTCCATAAGTAGAAAGCATATTTTTAAAGTAACTAAATTTGGGGGTGTCTGGGTGGTTCAGTCAGTTGAGCATCTGACTTTCCATTTTGGCTCAGGTCTTGATCCCACGGTCAGGGGACCCAGCCCCGCATAAGGCTCTGCACTGAGTGTGGAGTCTGCTTAGGATTCTTGGTCTCTCTCTGTCTCTCTGCCCCTCTCCCCTACTCATGTGCTCTCTCTCTCTTTCTCTCTCTTTAAAAAAAATATACATATATATGTAATATAAATATACATATACACACACATATATATATACATATACACACATATATATATAATTAATTAAAATTTTTATCTGAATGACAGTACACAATCTATTGCATGTGGATGTCTAAAGATTAAAAATATATTACATTTTTCCACATCTGCATTTAATGTAAGATTAAAGTAGAATGTAGAACCAGTTTTAACCAACTTGGAAGCGATTCTTTGCTGAAAAACAATTTTCACTTATTTGGAAATGTTGTTCCCTCAAGGAAACTAAGTAGCGTATCCACAACATCAACTTTCTCATAAAAAGAATTGGAAAAAGTTCTTTTATTTCAAGGTGATAAAAACCATATGCTAATTTCATTAAAATATGTAAATTTCTTCTGATTAACCAAATCTCAAACTTTTAGGGCATGCTATGGTGAATGTTTATAATGAAATATTTTCTCCAGCTATTTGAAGGCTGTTGTGTGTACATTTATGACTTTCAAGGTAAATGTTTATGAAGGTAGCAATGGTCCCACAGAGCAATTTCACACCAAAACGCTTACCTGCCTTTATTTTTTTCTCCTGCAGGAATTTTGGACTAAATTAACATGTTAAATATCTTTATTTAAGGCAATGAACCATTATTAATAAAGTTACCAAACATTCGCTTACAGAGAGCACTACCTTCCTGGAGGGCAATTTGGCAATAACTATCAGAAGCTGTAAAACTTAGTGTACCTCATAACCCAACTATTCTCCTTGTAGAAACGTATGCTAGTGAAATAATTTAGAATATGCACAAAGATTTCATTAAAACATGTTCACCACAGCATTAAATCTAAATGCTCAAGAAAAGGGTAAGGTATGTTCCAGAACATCCATATACAAACTGCCCCATTATTAAAACAAAGCTATTTTGTGAAAGGAAATTCCTGGTTAAGGAAAGAGGCTTATAATACATTATATATTATTTAATGTGAATTAAAGGTTCCAAAGTACTATTATGGTATTCTTCTATTTTTATGAATAACATACCTACTTGTGTGTGTGCATCTGTGTGCATGTATTTATCTGCAAGTACACATACAAAAATATGAGCTGTTTCCTATGAGCTGTTGTATGAGTGTATGTGACATCCTGTGGGGGTTTTTTTGTTTTGTTGTTGTCATTTATATGTATATTTGATACCACTAACCGTATTCCTTATGAAAATAAGATTAGAAGGATAAAATCCAGAGTACTTTGCAATGTAAGGAAGATGAACACACATGAAATACATTATTTTGAATCATACGTGGTTTGAAAAATAAAAAGTGTTATATAATGCAGACTATGTGAGCTTCAAGTTAACATGAATCAAAAATCTGGCCATTATCTTTTTTGGGTATTCTGCATTCAAGCATTCCTATGCTAATCCTCCAAAAGTAAAACTGGGTCAATCTGTTTGTGACTTCACATCACTACTTTCTATTTGTTTAACCTTAGACAAGTTACACAGGTTCTCTGGATGTCAACAAATTTGTTTGCCAAAAGGATATAATACCTATTTCATAGAGTGGTTGCACAGATTAAATGAGTAAAGTAATATTGTGTTTATATAGCGTCTGGCTTGCAATCAGTGTATATTAAAAAGTCTAACAGAACATAGATATGCTGTATGTCTCATACTTCCTCAATTTATGATCAGGCGGTAGTTTAAATATTTAGGTTCTTATTCTAAACACCACACACCAAACAATCCGTGTACTGTCAAAATCATCAAAATCACGGTTCTTCTAAGGATTTAAATTTCAAACAAGGTCATATCAAAGAGCTTAGTTTAAAATATATATATTTATGTCATATTAAAATTAGAAAAAGAACACATACACTGCTGTATACACTCTGAGTAATTAATATGTCCTAGTAACTTGGATAAAAAATTTAGAATAGCCTATTAGTAAGACTGTCCACTGAATGGAGTGGGGATAGCTTGTCATGAAGTGGAATTATAAAATGTAATGCCCAACATCTACCAAGCTTGTAAGGAACTGCAAACTAGATTCTTTTCTTATTATAACACACTTAACCCTCAAAATTACCATAGGTATCTTAGTCTTAATTTTTAAAGTAATGACAAGAACGCTCAGAGAAATTCAGAAACATGCACAAGATCAAACTGCTATAAGGATTTGAACCTCTGTCAATTCAACTCTAGAGCAAATTTTCTTCTTGAAGTCTCAAGCTGCCACAACCATAAGGGACATAGTAGGAACAAATGTAAGGAAACATTTCAGTATAACCCTGGAGTTATTACTTGTATATTTAGAGATCTATGTCTCTGATATTAGATTAACTAGATTGGTTTTACTCAGGGGCACACTTAGGGGTAAATAACATCTGGTTTTACACAATCTTTCAGCTGAGTCTATTGCAAGTGTACCAATTTATGGCCAATAAACAATGTCACAGTGTCCAAAGGCTATAATCTATACGATTTCAGATTTGAAGGTACTGTTAATTCACAAAAGATTTGTAACTAAAATACGAAAAAAATGTATTTTAGTTATATATTGTGACACACACAAGCATCTTCTACTTACTGGTTTGCATATGTAAGCATGGGAATTCAAGCTTTGTTGATTCCTGATAATAGTATCAAAACATACACCATGAATTTTCAGGGAATATACATATAGTTTTGAGTGAACCTCAAGATCACAAATCTGCACATTATCTGACCCATTAATATCCATGAAAACATTTGCAAATTATAGTTAGTTTAATTGATTAGTTCAATTCATAGATGCATGCCAAATCATTTTTTTCTTTACCAATTTCTCTAGGGCTAAAACTGTTAGATGCTTTCAATTCACAATCTATAATTTCACCTCAAATTCAGTTTATAGTTTTTATAGTCTTTCCACGTTGCTACAAAGGGCCATATTTCGTTCTTTCTCATTGCCATGTAGTACTCCATTGTGTATATAAACCACAATTTCTTTATCCATTCATCAGTTGATGGACATTTAGGCTCTTTCCATAATTTGGCTATTGTTGAGAGTGCTGCTATAAACATTGGGGTACCAGTGCCCCTATGCATCAGTACTCCTGTACCCCTTGGGTAAATTCCCAGCAGTGCTATTGCTAGGTCATAGGGTAGGTCTATTTTTAATTTTCTGAGGAACCTCCACACTGTTTTCCAGAGTAGCTGCACCAATTTGCATTCCCACCAACAGTGCAAGAGGGTCCCCGTTTCTCCGCATCCTCTCCAGCATCTATAGTCTCCTGATTTGTTCATTTTGGCCACTCTGACTGGCATGAGGTGATATCTGAGTGTGGTTTTGATTTGTATTTCCCTGATAAGGAGCGACGTTGAGCATCTCTTCATGTGCCTGTTGGCCATCTGGATGTCTTCTTTAGAGAAGCGTCTATTCATGTTTTCTGCCCATTTCTTCACTGGGTTATTTGTTTTTTGGGTGTGGAGTTTGGTGAGCTCTTTATAGATTTTGGATACTAGCCCTTTGTCCGATATGTCATTTGCAAATATCTTTTCCCATTCCGTTGGTTGCCTTTTAGTTTTGTTGGTTGTTTCCTTTGCTGTGCAGAAGCTTTTAATCTTCATAAGGTCCCAGTAATTCATTTTTGCTTTTAATTCCCTTGCCTTTGGGGATGTGTCGAGTAAGAGATTACTACGGCTGAGGTCAGAGAGGTCTTTTCCTGCTTTCTCCTCTAGGGTTTTGATGGTTTCCTGTCTCACTTTCAGGTCCTTTATCCATTTTGAGTTTATTTTTGTGAATGGTGTGAGAAAGTGGTCTAGTTTCAACCTTCTGCATGTTGCTGCCCAGTTCTCCCAGTACCACTTGTTAAAGAGACTGTCTTTTTTCCATTGGATGTCCTTTCCTGCTTTGTCAAAGATTAGTTGGCCATACGTTTGTGGGTCTAGTTCTGGGGTTTCTATTCTATTCCACTGGTGTATGTGTCTGTTTTTGTGCCATTTTTATAGTCTTTCCAAAGATGGAAAAGATTTAGATAAATACTTCTAAAACTCTTTGGTAACTAATAAATTGATTTAAATAAATTATAAAATTTCCCTCAAATTAGCATCTTCTCATTAAAAATCCATCAATTTTATTGATTTATTATGTCTTTAAAATTTTTTTAACGTTTATTTATTTTTGAGAGAGAGAGACAGAGCATGAATGGGGGAGGGGCAGAGAGAGAGGGAGACACAAAATCTGAAGCAGGTTCCAGGCTCTGAGCCATCAGCCCAGAGACTGACGCGGGGCTCGAACTCACGGACCGCGAGATGGTGACCTGAGCTAAAGTCGGACGCTTAACCGACTGAGTCACCCAGGCGGCCCAAAGGTTCATCGATTTTAAAGAAACCAACAAGGAGAGGCTTATTTCACTGATTTCTGAGGTATCTTATGGTGTAGTCTTCTTAGGAGCCTCGTTAGAACTATGGACAGGCTACACTTTGGATTAATCTATTACAGGTGCAGTACTATCATTTTACAGAGATATTAGTGACCATGTATTATTTACTTTCCCTGAATGGAAAAAAAAAAAAAAACAGGAAACAAATCCATAAAACAGTCACAATTTGATTATAGGATTTCGTTAGAAACTTTCCAATGCTCAGCTCTGATCCAGGCACTTCCTGCATCCCAGAATTTTAATATTTCCCAACAACACATTTATATACAAATTCCTTAAACTCTTTACTGATACTCAAGCTCTCTCTCCAAACGAAAAAGAAAATATGTTAACTTACTTTACAATATCTGCCAATGGCTATTTCTGGAGACTGTCCCTTCTCTAAACCCATCCACAGTCCACCCATACCTCAAGACCCAGCACTAATCTTTCAATTTTTTCATGCAACTCCCTTGAGATAAGATATGATCCTTTCTCAACCTAATATGTGTTATACCCTGCTATGCATAATCATGATGTTTTCATCTGAGCCATCCATTAGAAAGTAAGCTCCGTAAGAATAGGTATCTTGCCCATCTTGTTCATCGTTGGCTCTCTGGGTCATATTAGTTATTTTACAATGTTAGAATCTTCATAAATATTTGTCAATTGACTAAACTGTTTTCTGATATTCTTGGTGCAGGATTTATGTCTTGATCACCTTTGTGTCTCTAAAGTACTTAGCAGAGCTTTTTGGTGGAAATAATTATCCAAGAAAAAATGTTGAATTGAAAACTTGTGAGAATTGTTGAAACTGTTTTTAACGAAACATAAAACTTTACTGTTGGCATACTTACACCTTAAAATTGGGTGTAGGAGTAATTATTTCTAATCATATTTGAGTTATGGAAACTTCTGAAGTCTGTATATTTTAATATAATAAAACAGATCAAAAGATCACCCTCCCTAAATTTTATGAAGACTATAGGAAACAAAACACACACACATTGAATTGTTAACCGGAGACGACATAATAACAGTGAATGTTACCCACCCTCATTCATAGTGGAAAGCCCTCCTAGATAAACTTGAAAAAAGTAACTGTAGCAGCCCCAGAACTTTTGAATTCCAGGTAAACATCTTCTGGGTTTGACAAAATCAATGCTAGATTCCCCTACTTTTAAAGATATTTATCAGGTGCCTGGATCACTCAGTTGGTTAAGCGTCAGTCTTTGGCTCTCCTCATGATCTCTCAGTTCATGAGTTTGAGCTCTGCATAGGGCTCTGTGCTGACAGCTTATAACCTGGAGCCTGTTTCAGATTCTGTGCTTCCCTCTCTCTCTGCCACTCCCCCACCCATGCTCTGTCTCTCCCCCTCTCTCTCTCTCTCTCAAAAATAAATAAAAACAAAAACAATTTAAAGATATCTAGAAATAAAAATACGCAAAAACACACAACTTTGCAAAACATACACTTATTTTTTTTTTCTCTGAGCCCAAACCAGTAAAAACTGCTTTCCATCTTTTTTATTCCCTTCTCTGTTCTGTAAAAGCGACATTCATCTGGCCATTGGCTACTCTCTGTAGCCTTCTCCGTTATAAGTACATATAACTGACTTTATAGCTTACAAAATGATTTTTATATGTTGCTATCTGCTAATAATTAGGTCCAAATAGTCCCATAGGCTTTGAAGTGGTCTTGACATCTGAACCCTGCTCCCCAATCCTGGAAGCTGCCTCTGCAATTTCAGTCACATTTCCCTTGGTGCTTTTGAATCAAAAAACTGTGCTCTCGGCTCATCTGACCTGACTAAAATGAGAAAAGGCATAAAATCTCCAGAGAAGGTGTGTCTTAACAAGATTTCAGACCCAATTCCAGCCACCAAGGGGGTTTAGATAAGGCTTAGATACACAGTTCATCCTTTGGATTCTTTCATCCAACTCCAACCTTGGAACCTTTTGTGATTCCTTCACCTCTATTCACTTCACAGGATTGGGTCCATCACTAATCATAATATAGGATTTTGCTTAGAAGTTTGATCAGCTTTAAAGTTTGCTCTAGCTCAGCACAGACCATACCCTTAGCTCTATAGGATGACAGGATAAAGGGATTCTTTGCCCTGCACACTCTAGGAATTAATTGAACCACCTATAAATAGCCATTCTAAGCAGAAAGGAAACACTCATGGCATTACCTTGAAATATATCATTTCAAGATTTCCTTGAGCTCTTTATGAGAGAGGAAAATCACGCCTTCACTCTGATGAACCTTAGTTCCAATTAGTACAAGTGCACCTCAAATCCAGTGGATTATATGTTAATATATTTAAGGCCTTTTACAAATATCAGGTAGCTTAAGATTATGGCAAATGATAGAAAGTAGAGTCTATACAAACAATTAGAAAATACCCGTATTTTTAAAACTATATTTTAAAACATACTGTAATTTAAAGAAAGCTGCTGTCTGTGGGCTCTAAATCATGATATTTTCCTCCTTTGTCCATATATATATATTTATATATATATATATATATTTATATATATATATTTATATATATATATATAGAGAGAGAGAGAGACAGACAGCATGAGCAAAATTATATGTATATATGTGTATGTAGATCTATACACACACTTAGATACATAACATGCATAGAGTAAAACAAAAATACTATACACTGTGAAAGAAGAAAAATATATTACCTTAAAATATCAAAGGAATAATCACTAGCATACTTAAGAAGACTTTTACATGTGTATGCTCATTCACTTATACTTTATAGGGCATTGCGATAGGCACTGTGAGGGAGATGTATATAAATCACACCACTGGCTTCACTGAGATCACAGAAGTGGAATAAATACACGTTATCTCAAAGAAAAATTCTTAATGGCTTAATAAAGGAAAAGCAAACATATAATGTACTATGATTATAATGAGGGAAGAGAAACCACAATTATGGATCTAGAAAGGTAAGAGGAAATTTCTAATATGGAAAACTTCTACAGTCTAAATTATGTGTATTTATGAGAAAAGGGGAAATCTGGGGAGGCCTATCTAGTGTCCAGATTTGAATTTTTAATTTTGTTTGATCAATGTTTCTCCTCTACCTAGGTTATTCCGAAGCAATACTTGAAATACATTGAGATGCTGAAGAATGATGCTCAGTATTCTGACAACTGTTGTTTGAGTTCAAAAAAAAAAAAAAAAAAACATAATAAAGCAAAGTCACATGGCATGCACATTTTTAATTCCAAATCAGTTTAGGAACAGGAGGATCAAGTGTTGACTTTGGCAAGCATAGGGAGTGGTTTCCCTGGAATTCAGAAACCCTGGACAAAATCATGAAGAATTAATTGAACCATGACTTGAAGAAACCAAGCCATGAAATGTGGTAATAATGACCCAGTCCATTAACTAATTCATCATAAATTCTAATCCAAATGATAGCAGGGATTCAGTAATTAAACAGTAAATATCCAATCTACCACTGCAGGGAGAAAATGTTAAATTCACAGAAAGAACCAAGAAATTTTGTAAATCAAGAATTTACTTCTAGACGTCTTTAAGAAGTGATTTTTCCCCTCCAAAATAACTAACACCTTACCCCATATTCAGACATTACATAATAAAGCTTATTTTTTTGAGGAAACACTTCTGGAGATGGAAAAATAACAGTATGCAGGTATTACTGTTGGTAAAGAGGCAAAGTAGATGAATTACAATGTAAGCTCTCTTAGCTCACCTGCATTTAATTGACCTAGACAGATTAATCAAAGCTCCCTGATTTCTCTCTAAAACCTACTGCTTTTGATATCCACAGTTTGTTGACCAATCATAGCTAACAGATAAGTCTATGGCAGATTTTACTCTTCTACTCTCCCAGCTGATTTGCATGTTGAGCAAGAAATGTTTTGCTTGATTCCAAAAGTTTTATGCAGTTTTGCCTTCATTATTATAATTGATTTAATTAAATATTTTATAAACTTATGAAATTATGTCTACAACACAAAGAATTTTTTCTACAAAACTGACGTTGACATTTCTGAAAACACTCAGTAAGGAGAAGTAGTAACATGTTTGCTGAAAATTAGTTGTGTGGAAGACTGATAAAATGAGAAAAATATAAAAGGAATCTAATTTCAGATTGCATATCAAATGGCTTTGAGTTTGTGCTTCACACACACAAAAGAAACAAAACTGCAAAAAAAAAACAAAGTCGAAACTATAGATACATTGTGAGGTCTGGTTTACAAATATTAGAAAACTTAGCATTCCATTAGGCAGACTTTGGCCTTGTATTGCAAAACTGGCAAGGTAACGTTTATTATTGAGTTCAAAATTAATATCAAATGTTTACAGTATGAATTTTATCAGCTTTAGTAATTCCATGCTTAATTTGATTTAAAAAATATGTTTTTTTTAAAACACCCAGGTGGCTCAGTCAGTTAAGTGCCCAACTCTTGATTTTGTCTCAGGTCATGATCTCATGGTTCTTGGGTTGGAGCCCCACATCAGGCTCCATGTTGACAGGGCAGAGTCTGCTTGGGATTCTTTCTCTTTCCTTCTCTCTCTTTCTCAAAAATAAATAAGTTAAAAAAATGTATTTGACTATCTACTAATCCCAGTTGCACAACATTTTTAAAAATTCAACAATGAGGGGCTTCAAACAGCGGCACTGTACGCACAGACCTGCCATTGCTGCACAAGAACCATATGGCGCCCACAGAAGTGGTTTCAGAACCAGCTTATCCAGTTTCCTTAAATACACGTATTGAGATCAAGAACTGAATTCTTTTTAAGAAGTCTCTGAAGATGAATAACAGAACAAACTCTGTATTCTTTATGGTTTATTGCATTTAATCACATATAATCAAATATATAGAATTCTCGTTACAGAACATGGATGGAGCCATTTCAAAAGCCAAACAAATACTTTTAATTTGTCAAGAACCATCCCAATTATCATCATTTACAGATGCTGGAACTGGAGAAACAGACCATATTTCAGAGACTGTTAGATATACCCTTAAATCATTCTCTTTTCCTTTGGCTGTGCATTTACATTGCATTCTGTCTACACCCCTTGTACTAGGAATGGCCATGTGACTAAGTTTTTGCCAGTTTGTTATGATGCCTGGCCCATAAAATCCTTCATGACATGATCCTCTGTGCCCCTCTTCATGACATTAGCTAAAAACAGGTGAAACTATGTGTCTATGAGGTCTCAGCATGAAAACCTACAACGGATGATTTCTTGAGAGACAAACTGTCTTGTTGAAACAAGGAATTTTGTGTCTATTTTTTAAAACAGCAAGCATAATTCTAATTCTGATTATGATAGATAAAATTTGGCTTTTCTCAACAAAGACATGTTATTTATAGAACTACTTATTAATAAAAAGTATTTTTTTTTAATTTTTCAATGTTTATGTTTGAGAGAGAGAAAGAGACAGAGCATGAGTGGGGGACGGGCAGAAAGAGAGGGAGACACAGAATCCGAAGCCGGCTCCAGGCTCTGAGCTGCCAGCACAGAGCCCAGGGCAGGGCTGGAACCGTGAAATCATGACCTGAGCTGAAGTCAGACACTCAACAGACTGAGCCACCCAGGTGCCTCTTAATGAAAAGTTTTTGTGAGTAGGAGAGCTATATGTAATAGAGGCATAAGAAGACTACATAGTGATTGCATACATAGCGGGGTTTTTTTTTTTAATGTTTATCTTTGAGAGAGAGAGAGAGAAGAAAAAAAGCATGAATGGAGGAGGGGCTAAGAAAGAAGGGAGAAACAGAGGATCTGAAGCGGGCTTTTTGCTGACAGCAGTGAGCCCAGTGCAGGGCTCAAACCCACAAACTGTGAGATCATGACCTGAGCCAAAGTCAAAGGATTAACTGACTGAGCCACCCAGGCGACTCAGCACACATAGCAGTTTTCTCTTCGAGAGGATCAAGTGATTAATTCCTAGGGCTTATTCTTAGGAATAAAATCACTGGTATAGGAAAAAGATGGAAACAGAATTTAAGATCAGGAGACATTAATGGATTAAAGAACAAGATGGTTATTTGTCACATTACTGGTGATGTTTGATTATTTGTTTTAAGTATGGTTCCCAAATTTCCCTTGTAAAGATATTTCCTTCCCTTTGTAGATAAGAATTAAATTGTATGTTAATGGGGGAATACTTAGAGATTGTATGAATATCCTGTGGCCCAATAATCTTTTGCTCCATGATTTTAGTATCCAATGGCAATTCTTTCCTGAATTATGACTATTACGGGTGTGAAATTTTGACTTTCTATTTCTTTTAATTTGTCCATAAGGTATCAGATGTCATTCTTCTGTTAATGGCAGCTTTTCTACCTTCACCCTCACTTAAAAAAATTAGGATCCATGTTGACTCATGGATTCTGTATTATATATTTTCATTATTCATTTTGATGCATAAATTGTCCTAAATTTGGCCAGTTGAAACACCTTCAGGTTACTTTCTATCTTGTTTTGAAATATGCCCATCGATTTTGAGCATTTCCTTACCTTGTGGATCAAGATGTCCAGGCTCAACCTGCACTTCCCCAAATTAGCCATGGATTGAAACACTTAAGACCAGGGTTCCTTCTAGTAAGAAGCAATACTTAGACACCAAGATCCTGGTGCTCAATGTGCTAATAGCTACTGGGTATCATTGATTTTAAGATATACACCTGCACCAATAAAAATAAATGGATAATAGCTATTTTAATATTTATTTATTTTTGAGGTAGAGGAAAGAGAGCACGAGTGAGGAGGGGCAAAAAGAGAGGTGGACAAAGGATCCTAAGTGGGTTCTGCACTGACAGCAGGCCCTATGTGGGCCTCAAACCATGAACTGTGAGATCATGACCTGAGTCTATGTGAGACACTTAATTGACTGAGGATGATTTCATGCTAATTTAGGGATCTCTTCTCCACTTTACTCTATTTTCTATTTATATTTCTCTTTCCCCAAATGATAATATATTTACCAACCTTACAATATATAAAAAATATTTTGAAACAGCTACTCAGTACCAACAACAGGCCCACTAAGTAAAGTGCATTTCTTTTTTATCCTTAGATTATAATCCTACGAAAGTACACAACAGAATGTTAAGTACAAAATTCATTTAGACTAAGTCTTTGGCTGTATATTTGAATAAAAGGCTTCGGTTTTTACTTGTTTCAATTTTAATGTTTTCTTTTCCCCACTATTGTTTATTTTTTGAATGAGTAAAAATTATCATTCAGCAAAAAGCAAAATTTTATAAAAAGATATACTGAGAGAAGTCCCATCTTCTCTAATTCCTGTACCTCAAAACAACCTATCTTGTGTAGATAACAAACTTCACTCATTTCTGGTTTATTCTTTTTAAGTTTCTGTTTGTAAACATATGCAAATACAAATATTCTTATTTTTAACAGAATAATACATGCCCATATAAAGATAGCATACAGTATAGGTATTCATATATATGCATTATATATAAATGTGGGATTATATATGTATTTGTATGTGTAAAGTATGATATCTTCTATATATAATCTTTTGAACTTTGCTTTGTCACTTAAGAAGATATACTAGAAATTGCTATTTGATACTTAATGGAGATTTATCCATACTTTTATGGCAAAGAAGGGACCAACTGCATAGGACTCCACTGAATGTGCATTTAAGTTGTTTCAGTATTTTGCTATTATACAAAATCCTGTGATGAATAAACTCATGTATATGTTTCTCACCATTTCAGGTTATTCATTTATGTTTTTAATGTTTATCTATTTTTGAGAGAGAGGGAGAGACAGAATGTGAGCAGGAGAGGGACACAGAGAAAGGAAGACACAGAACCCAAAGCAGGCTCCAGGCTCTGAGAGGCCAGCACAGAGCCCCACCCGAGGCTCGAACTCACAAACCTTGAGATCATGACCTGAGCTGAAGTCGGATGCTTAACCGACTGAGCCACCCAGGTGTCCCTCAACATTTCAAGTTATAATTCAGGGTAAGTTTTTAGAAGAAGGACTGCTGGGCCAAATAATAACTGCATACAGAATGTGGTAAGATTTTATCAAACTCTTCCCCATGTGGATGTTATCATTTTACATTCTCACTAGAAAGATATGAGATGCCTTATTTTCTCAGAGCTACATTAGCAGATTGTTGAGTTTTCAAATTTTTGCCAGTTGCAAACATGAAAAATATACACTTCAGGTCTTTATTTACTCATATTTTTCTTATTATGAACAAAGTTGAGTATGTTTTCATCTAAGAGTCTTTTGTATGTCTTTTACTATGTCAAATGACTATTTATGCCTTTGCCTATTTTATAGATGCTTGGTCTTCCTTATTTAAAAAAAAAGCAGTGATTTTAAAGAGATTTTAGCCCTTTATCTGTGACATAATTTGCAAATATTTTCCTCATGTTCATCATTGGTCCTTTAACTTTTATTTGTTTATATCTGTCACACAAAATTTCTTTGTATTATGCAACTTTATGAATGTAAAATATTTTGAGTCAGAGTTAAAAAGCCTTTCTCTACAGGCAAATTACAAATAAATCCAAATATGTTTGCTTCCAGCATTTGTGTGATGGATTTAAAAAAGTAATGCATCACATCGATGCATTTGGTGTTAATTATTTTTTTTAATGTTTATTTATTTTTGAGAGACAGAGAGCATGAGAAGGGGGAGGGTCAGAGAGACAGGGACAGAAGATCCGAAGCAGGCTCTGCACCAACAGCAGCAAGCCCAACGCAGGGCTCAAACTCATGAACCCTGAGATCATGACCTGAGCAAAACTCAGACTCTCAACTGACTGAACCACCCAGGAGCCCTGGTGTTAATTTTTATATATGAGAATAGGTGTAAATGCAAGCTTACCTTTATTTTTCTTAATTGTTTTTTTGTTTTTTGAAGGTTCACATGTTTATTCTTCGTTCTTCCAAATTTTAATTTAAATTCTAGTTAGTTAACATACATGCAACATTGCTTTCAGAAGTACAATTCACTGATTCATCAATTACATACAACACCCAGTGCCCATCACAAGTGCCCTACTTAATACCCATCACCATCTAGCCCATTTCTCATCCACCTCCATCACCCCTGTTTACTCTCTATCTTTAAGAATCTCTCATGGTCTTTTTAAAATTCCCTTTCAGTGTTTTGAGATGCCACTTTAAGTAAAAAACAAATTATATACCTTGGGTCTATTTCATCTCTCCTTTCCATTTATTTTTCTGATACACTATACATATTTATTTTGCTATATGAGCTTTAGCATAGATTCATTTGGCCCCAATGAAATACTTGATATTGTTATTGAAATCACTGGTTTATATATTAACTTAGGGAGAATTTATATCCTTTTGAGAAATCCTATCCAAGAATAATAGAAGTCTGCCCATTTATTCACATCTACATTTTTTTTTTTTTTGGTGATTTTCCATGCAGCAATAGCTAATTGATACAAATGACTATTGACTTTGTACATTAATTTCATATCTTATTGAATTATTCTTATATTGGATTATTATATTTTTGAGTTATTTTCAATAATTCTCCAGGATTTTCTAGGTATACCATATAATTTTAAAATAATTTTACTTCTTTTTAAGTTCTACACTTTTACATGTGTTATCTTAATTCCAATGGTTAATATCTCCTATAGTGTCAAATACTTGTGGAAATAGTAGGTATCTCTGCCTAAGTCCAGAGTTTACTGGGAATGCCTACAGAATTTTCCCAATAAGGAAATTAATGGCTTTAGGATTGAGGTATTCATATTTCATTGGGTTAAGAAAGTATCCATTCATTGTTTTATTATTGAGTGTGTTTTGGGGAAATAGGTGTTAAATTCTTTTGGAGAATTTTTCAATATTTATGAAAACATTCATGTGATTTTTCCCCTCAGATCTGTTATTGTGATGAATTATATTAACAGATGTTCTGATACTGAATATCTTGCAGTCCTGAAATAAACTTAGTGGGTCATTTTGTATAATTATCTTAATAGGGCATTGAATACTATTGCTACTATCTTATTTAAGATTTTTACATAAACATTTGTAACTGAAGTTAAATTGCAGGTTTTCCCCTATCTTTATAAGGCTTTAGTATCAATGTTACTGTTGCATCATAGATTTAGGAAGTTATATCATTCTATATTCTGTAAAAATGTACATAGCTTTGGTATGGTATGGTATTTTAAAGTTCTGTAGAATTCCCCTATAAAACCATCTGGGCTTGTCACTTGGTGTGGTGTAGTTCTTTGATAAGATTTCTCTTTCATGACAAGTAGTCTCTTAAGCAAAAATTCTCAAAGATATTGAAATGTGGTACAAATTTCATAAACTGGCTAAATCTTTCCTTCTAATAAGAAAAGTCTAATGATACCTATATACGCAGAAGCCAAAAACTAGTGTAAATGTATTAATGACAATGAAACATGCATTTGCCTAAGCTATACTCTTATGTTTAATTGCGAATATGAACTATCCAATAAAGTACACTTAAAGTAAAGGAATTCACAGAATAAAGTAGAATTCCAAAGGCCACGAGTAAAATCTTGGGGCCAGGTAGACTGCATGTTAGCAAAAACAAATTGGTACTCCAGCTTTTCATCCTTCTTAAGGAAGCATTAGCACTCAAATGTGATATTTCTAAACATCCATGAAAACCAAATAAGAATGCTTTGATACAGTAAAAATAAAATTGTGCCCTTACTTAATATGAAATTTTCCAAAGGTTTTGTTAGAGATGTAGTGCTCCTCTGCCAGTTTCCTCTGACCTAAAAAAAATCACTGCCTAATGGGTACTCTAAGTAAACTCTCTAAGTGAATCCTAAATGTAAGAAGGAGAAGGAAACGAGAGACAATTACTGTCTGCATAAAGGGAGAGGTGAGCAGAGAGGAAACTGGATAGGAAGCAATACAATTCTGACTTCCCCAAGTATCTTGCAGGGACAATCCTACACAATACTGAACAATATTGAAATATCCTATAAACTGAATTGATTCAAGTAATTTATTTTTTTCTTTTTTGGACAGTACGGGGAGGGATTGAATTCAGCTGCTTATGTTAGAGTGTTAATTTAAATATGTATAAAATGTGCAATATAATACGATAGAATACTCTCACTGAAGTAAGGATAATGTGCTGGCAAGTGGAATGATTTTACTGCCTTTTCATAGACTAATATACAAAAAAGACAATCTGAGTGTGTGTATTTTAAAATTGACATATATACAACATATAATATGCACACAGATTTTATTTATACTCTATATATACATGTGTGAGTGTACAAATATCTAGAAATGTGCATATGTGTTATATATAGATATATGGAGATAGAAAGATAGACAGGTATAACAGAGAAAGGAATGAAAAAAGGGTAAAAACTATTAATGCTTGCTTTCAGGGGGCTTACAATTTATTAAGGGTGACAGGCATGTTAATACCTCATAATGATATGAAGCATCATAAGATATAGGGTAAATAGAGTGATAAATGTTGGACAATGGCAACACTAGTGAAAGGGGTGATTAATGTCAATAAATGATGTAGAGTAACAAAGAAAACAAAGATACCTTTCTACTAAAATAAGTGTGTCTCAGCTTAATCTGGAATAATCAGGCTTCACTATACAAAAGTTTAGGCTAGACAGGTTAGTGATGGTGGTGATGATGTGTATGTTGTTGTTGGTGTTGTTGGGAAGGGGAGTTTCCACACTGACAAGTTAGAGGTATGCCAATGTATCAGTGACTCTTATCTTACTAACTTAATTGTCTCCTTAGAATTAAAGAAAACCTTCTATCGAACAGTTTAAGGTCATTTGCTAAAACTACAGTTATAGTTGAGTGAAACATTGTAGAACTTCCTTGTTTTTCTTCCAGCCAACATAACTAGCATCTACGGTGCTGAGTTCCTTCCCTCTAGCTGGACATGTAGAACCAGGTCATCATCAGATGGAAGTGCTGCTAACCATGCTGCAATGAGGAGGGTTGCTGAGAGGATATCCTCACCATTTTTTTTTCCTTAAGAAACTCCTCAACCATAGGGAACAAAATGGCAATTACTCATCAGAAGAGTGTCAAAATCATTCAGAAATCAAATCGGGCTAATGGAGTTCACAGGTTCTTTAATATGCACAACTACTACCTTCCTTTTAGCGTAATAAGGGGTTGTGCATCCTTACAATTAAAGATAATTGTAGAGTGTAAAAACCGTACTATGATTATAAAAACACGGAATGAAGCTTGGTGACTACAAGACAAAGATTTCATCATCTGAACATCTTTATCCCCAAACAGAAGTAGGTTATTCAATGTCTTGACTGATTGGACTTTCCTTAAAAAAAAAAAAAAATTAAGTTCAAGAAAGAAAAACTATAAGAAACTCTTAAATACAGAGAACAAACAGAGGGTTGCTGGTGAGGTGTTGGGCAGGGGGATGGGCTAATAGGGTGAGGGGCATTAAGGAGGACACTTGCTGGGATGAGTAGTGGGTGTTATATATACATAAGTGATGAATCACTAAATACTATTCCTGAAATTATTACACTGTATGTTAACTAACTTGGATTTAAATTTAAAAAATAATATAAAATTGTTTTTTAAGTTCATAAGTATTAGTTACTTCTCTAAATCATTTAAAAGTTGAATCTGTTTTAAAATCAGGATTCACTGCCCTTTCGTTTCATTGTTGGAATCTCTGTCCACAACATCTTGCTAAATCTCATCTTGTTAAATAATTCCTGTATCTTTCACTTAAAATTACTTGAGCAGACACAGGAAGCTGGGATTCAGTGTTAGGAAATAGGAGACATAGGTGCGTTGTTTTTTTTTTTTTTTTACCTGATCAGTCATAGAACTTCAATTTAGAGACACTGCATTAGGAAATGGTGATTTTTTTTTTTTTTTTTGCCTATTGAATAGGCACTCTAAGTTGATAAACATCATATTGGATGTTTTTCCCTGAGATTTAACATGAAGATTTGCAGAAATTACATACATGAGTAAAACAATGGGAAGGTGGATGGAGGAAATTTTGAGTAAGCTAGTTCAATTTCTCTTTGAATTGATAAATAAAGAGGGTAACCTCTATCATAAGTTTATATGAACTTTTCAAAAAGAAAAGGTACATGCTATTGCAATGCCATAAGCCAAGAACATGTTCTCTTCCTTGAATGAAACAGGATTATTTAACAAAACAACAAGTTGGCAAATAAGTAAGTCTTTAACTGTGTTGGTTACTCATCATCACTTACCCACAAGACCTAATCAGCTTTACTTATTGGAGAAGTATCTATCTAGCAGCGTCTGTCAAACTAAACACATTCAGTCAACAAAGCAACAGGACTCAACAAGTGGTAAATGAGTAACCAAAAATGAAAATCCCCAAAGAAAGTTCATCTGGAAAAAAATATTGATTGGTAAATAAACAAACTTCCAGGGAATCTTCTAAAAATTGTCAATTCCCTAATGAGTAAGGCCATCTTGGTGTCCTATCCAACTTGTTGGTCAGTGGTAACACTTCAAAGCATTTAAAATTAGTTTGTGGAAATGCATATAAATTAGACACTGATTTGGGCTTAATTTATTCATTTTCTAAATAATATGCAAATTTGTGTAAACCTGGATTTTAAAATAAGATTTACAGGCTGTAAACTCTGCAATTTGACAGTTTACATGTTAATGTGGTAATTCAATTCAACAAACATTTATTGAACTCCTAGCAAAGTACTGTGCTGGGTATTACAAGAACATTATGCATGCCTTTTAGGGAACATACAACTAAGAGGTGAGACAGGCAGAATGAAGTGTAACTTTGCTCCTGACATTATAACTATATTAGCAGTTAATGCAGAATGAGATAGCATGTGGAACAACTAAGATTTTGTAGATGTCTTATTTATATTATAACCTTTTAATGTGGATATCCCTGTCACATCTGCATTGAAGCTTGGGGGTTAGGGGTTGAAAATAATTTATTATGCTTTCTTGCTTGCCTAAATAAGTAAATTTTGTCTACTCTGGGTCACCTATACATTATCCACTTTTGAATCAACCCTTCTTAGCATCTTAACATTATTATGTTTTATTTATTTACTTATTTATTTATTTGAGAGCGAGAACAAGAGAGGCAGAGCATGAGAAGGGAAGGGAGAGAGAGAGAGAGAGAGAGAGAAAGACACAGAATCCAAAGCAGACTCCAGGCTCCGTGCTTTCAGCACAGAGCCCAACACAGGACTTGAACTCAAGAGCAGTGATATCATGACCTGAGCTGAAGTTGGAGGCTTAACCAACTGAGCCATCCAGGCACCCCTGAATCAATCCTTCTTTATGTAAGATTCTATTTGGTTTATATGTTAGGTTGCAGTTTTAACCAAGTTGATGAATTATAGCTGTCTTTCATGGAATTTACCTTAGTATAGACTTCAACAGATAATATTTAATGCTGACAATTCACTTTCACATAACAATCAAAGAAAATATATTGAAAAGGATGGGAAAATAGTGAAAAAGAGAAGGCTATTTAAAAACAAAACAAAACAAAAAACAAGCAATGGAAAACACAGCAACCAAGCAGTTAACATAATGAAAATTTTCTAATTGCTTAATCCATACATTTAGGGTAGAGTGTCCACAGGAACTTCAAATGTTTGTTGCACAATGTTTGTTTTCCTATTATTGAAGTGTATAGACTAGGCTGATGTATCTTATTTTAATAAGTTACTGTACTTTCTTGGTCAATTATGCAAGTACAGCAGAGAGAGAAGTCTAGGAATTGACACCTTTTGGCCTTCTGTCTTTGTGAGGCATTCTTTTCAGTCCTTTTACATGTGATAGTTGTTTTTTTTTTTTTAATTTTCAGAACCATTTTGCATGGCAGATATAATTATCATACCATTTGCTCAAAGGAGACAACTGAAACTCATAAAGGTTAATGGTTTGCCTGAATTCACAGAAGTATTGAAGGTCAATACTTGAATGACAAGCCAAGTTTTTAGGATCTCAGAAAATATTCTCTTTCCACTCTACCTGGCTGCTTTGATTATGATCAGAAAATATAATAGACAACTATGAATCTTTTATTTTAAGTAACCATGGGGAATTTCCTTCATTTTTTCAAATTTCTTTCCTTTTATAATTGTACTTTAAAATTCAGGAATCAGATTATCTGTGAGTCACTCACACTAAGGATCAAAATAAGACCTTTTAAAAAATGTTTATGCAATCTGATAGGAATATTGATGCAATTCTGCTGAGGATAAGATTCCCACATGTAGGTTTAGGAAACATCTCTCATTGATTAATAAGAATTGTGTCCCTTATATATGATCTAGAATGCCATGTTTGCTACTGGAGATAATAAAATTACATGGTTTGATTCAGCACATATATGTTGAACATCTAGTTTCCTCAATGGATTAAACAAGAGAAAGGGGAGAGTCTTAGGAATCAGGAAGAGCTTCAAAAGGAGAATAAATAAAAGCCTAGAGCTATTATTTGAGAAGTGTATAATCTGGCTATGGATACACAACTAACAACATGTGAGGCAATTCAAGGAAAAGGTAATCTTATTACCATTTGAGGGTGAGGTCCAAAAAGCAAAGCAATCCTTTGAGGGAAGGGTGAGTCTAAGCTTTCATAAGGCATGTTAATTAAAATTCAGAAAAAAAAAAATATATATGTATATATGCCCTCTAGTAACACAATGAATATTTGAGACATTCACTCACTCAACCTTAATTTGAAGGTGGAAAATTGGTTGATATTCATATTCATGGATATTAGTGTAGTTGTTAAGAGTGACATGAAATCTGTACATCAAAGTCAATGTTCGATGAATTTAGATAACTGCAGTACACAAAATTCAATTAAATCTTTTAGAGGAAAAGTATAATATTTTCTAATATATTTTTGTACTATATCATATGGTTTGTTTCATAGTGGAATTGAATACCAACTGAATCACAGAGCTACTGACCCAATATGGTACATCTTTTGAGATGTTTTCCAAGAGAGGTAATGAGTTTCTTCCAATAATGTTTGCCTAGTTTGCTCATACAAATAAGAATATTTGTAATACTTGTACTGAGCTTCATTTGGGGTATAAAAGCGGACAAAGCAAGTGACAGAAAGGCAAAGCCATGGTCATGAAGCAAAATAACACAACTATGTCAAAGAAGGAATAAAGCTTTTGGACTCATTAAGCTGATGTTCTTTTGCTCTCTGCTAAATACCCATATTACCATTCTAGTAGCACATATTCATTAGTTTAATCTGTATTTAAATAAAGGTGATTTTTCCTTGCAGAAATCATCATGAGCACCAACTTTTATTTTTTGAGATATCACAGCTTCTATTAAATATTAAACCTGAAAAAGAAACAGAATTAATGAACTATCTTGGGTATATTCAAAGGTGCAAACTGTGTGGGTGGGCAAATCTGAGAATGTTGGTACAGCACAAGTGGCAATACATACTCCATCTCCCATTCTAGAACATAAATTGTGATTTATGACATTGAAATCCACTTCTTTAAATTTTTCATGTTTTTAACCTTTACCCATCCACCCTGCTGATGTTATCATCAAATATGTATTTACATAACTTTTACTGTGAACACAAAAAAATACTTTTTCATTGCAGTAGAAACAAAAGAAAGCAACTACACTTATAATTGATGAGTGTAATGGTTCAGACAAAAAAATCAATCTTAATATATATGTCTTTATAAACTCAATGGGAGATGAAATTTTCAGTTGTTAAATTCTAAAATTTTTACGGTGACAGCTCTAAACCTGTCCTCAGTTGTTTTTTTTTTAATGTCCACAGCGTGGCTAGAAAAAAAACACAGAAATATGTATTTGTAACTAACATAGAGTATTCCTAAGGGCTTTCCCAGGTAGCTCTAAGGAGAAGGTTAAGGAAACATTTTACGTTGCCTCTCAGCCTGTGCATGTTCCTCATTAAAAAAAAAGCGACCGGACCTCCAGTTACTGCATATACCTAGAGCTGTGAACAGACGCAAGGTATTATTCTCATAAGATAAATGATATAAGTGGCCTCTAATGTATGATTTACTGTAATAAAATAATCTTGGGGTACTTAAATTATTAATTCTGTGTCACATGAGAGTGTTATAACATTTTTCATTATTCATGAAACAATAAAATTATTCAGGCTTTAGCATTATTCAGATCCAAATCTCAACCAAGCTCTGCCATTTAGTAACTGAATAATGCTTTTTTTTTTTAAGTTTATTTACTTATTTTTAGAGAGAGAAGAAAGTGTGAGTCAGGGAGAGGCAGAGAGAGAGGGAGAGAGAAAGAATTCCAAGCAGGCTCCTCATTGTTGATGCAGGGCTTGTTGTGGGGCTTGAACCCATGAACAATGAGATCATGACCTGAGCTGAAGTCACAAGCTTAACTGACTGAGCCACCTAGATACCCTGAATAGTTAAGTAATTCTAATGTTTTGAGGCTCACCGTTCTCCTGTTAGAAAAAGGAATAACAAAAACTACCCATTTAATTTTCAGGATAATTAAGCAAGATAATTCAGAACCACCATATTCCACAATTCAGTCATGATTTATATAATATAGAAGCAGTGCCCCCTTGGAATTGTGAAAATATAGTAGGCTTGAGTAACAGGTGCAAAGCCCTCACCACACAGTTATATATGATGTACATATTCAATATTACATTATTTAATACCAGTGCAATAATAAAAACTGTGAGCTTGACATATTTTGTATATCCAATCTCTGTTTATTGAGCATAGCAACAAAGTCTTTGGATAATGTCTGCTTTGGATTCTGCATGCCTAGGGCAATACCTGGCCATAGAAATAACTCAGTATCAATATGTTGAATACTTGAATATCACATTAATCTTGTATGATTGGTAGATAAGGATACCTTGAAAAGTTTTATCCTACAGTAAGAATTCCCAATGAGCTCATGCATAAGGACAGGTGATATCTGAGACACACAACTCTAGTTCCATAAAGCAAAATAAGCTGTTTTGAATTTTCATTGTGAGAATGTACATGTTAATAGTATACACAAAGCATTACTGAAACTTAAAGTAATTCTATTGTGTGTGTGTATGCGTGTGCACGTGCGTGTTCTGTTTTAAAAAGAGGGTAGGATGTTTGGCAAAACATACAAATGGGCCCTGACTTAAAATGGTCTGACTTAGGATTTTTTTTTTACTTTACCATGGCGTGAAAACGATATACATTCATTAAAAACCATACTTTGAATTTTGAATTTGGATCTTTTCCTGGAATGGTGATACCTAATATGATCCTCTCTCATGATGCTGATCAGTGGCAGCAGCCACAGCTCCCAGTCAGGGGACAATCATGAGCATAAACAACCGACACACTTACAACCATTCTGTACTCATACAACCATCTGTTTTTCACCTTCAGTATAGGATTCAATAAGTTACATGAGGTATGCAACACTTTCCTCCTAGGCTTTGTATTAGATGATTTTGCCCAACTATAGGTTAATGTAAATGCTCTAAGCACATTTAAGGTCGGCTAGGCTAATCTATGATGTTCAGTGGGTTGGCTTTACTAAACTCATTTTTGATTTATGATATTTTAAACTTAATAAAATACAGATTTATTGGGACATAACCCCATTGTAAGGCAAAGAAGAACTGCATATAATGCTAGCATTAAGGCATAGATATAATTAAAGAAATCTCAGCAAACGTTCAAAAAAAAAAAGAAAGAAAATCTAATTTGTGAAATGAACGATTTTGGCCTGTATTCTACTTTGTGGGGAAATTTACACCAGTGATATTGTGCAGACCCATCTATACCAGCTTTGCTGATCTTATTTGCCGAGCGTTCACTAAACACACTGTGCTCCCTTTTAAGCAGCCTCATCCGAAGATGGCATTCCTCCCTACAGATCCATTTCTGCATGAATCTTGACTTCTTAACTCACATTTTCTGCTTCTATTAACCTTTTAATATGAAGAAGAGACTGGCTTAAACAGATTTGCCATTAGCACTGTCAGAAACTCTTTGGGCGTGACAGGGAAACTGAGTTTCAGAGAAATGAAGTGGCTTCCCCAAATGTTAAATGGTGGCAGAGGTAGGTGAGACTACAGAACAGGTCTCTTTTTCATCCAGATTTGCCACATTGTGGCATCTCAGTGGTGAGTTAAACCCAACAGAAGGAATTGCTTGTCTTCAGCAGGAATATTCCTCCTCATTACCTAAATTACTTTTATTACAAAGAAAAGTGGGAAATTGATTGTGTTTCACCATATCTATGTGTCTACCACAATAGATGTCCAAAATAAAAATGGTAACTATCTCCAGCTGCTTTGGGGTTTATTTCTGAATCACAGGACTCTCACTTCTTCATTAAAGTTTAGGATTCTTGAAGTTAGCTGTTAATTCACAAGCCCACAGAGAGGGAATAGCTGGGCCCCATGTGCTCGCTTTCTCCAAGTTGCACTAGTCTGTTTCAGTCACAGAAATGCAGAGTCAGAAAGAGCCAGACAACCAAATGGCATGGGTTCCAGCTCTAAGCTTCTGAGATCTTACAGATTCTGATTTCAGTCTCTAGCCTTTAAACTTGGGCAGTTAAGCTTTGTTAAGCTTCAGTTTCTTTCTCTAGGACATTAAGACCAAAACAGGTCTTAACTCATAGGGTTACTGAAAGGATTAATAACTCACAAGTTTATGTAAAGCACCTGGCCCTTTCTTACCCTGCAAATTCAGTTTAAATGTCAGCCGCTCTGAAAGTTCTTCCCTGATTACCTTATTTAAATTGTTCTCCTTGCTAGTCTTTTTACCTATCATCCTGCTTATCTTCTTTATAACATAATCGGTGATTATTGACTTTGTTCTTTTGTTCATTAGTTTATTGTCTGTCTCTCACACAAATCTGTAAGTTCTGGGAGATCCGGGTCTGTCTGTACACTCAAAACCAAGCATAATCTTGGGATAATGCTTCACATGAAATAAATGTTAATGATGAATGGTGTGGTATAATCAATTAATAAATGTTTATCATAATAATTATTAGTTTTATATAAGAATCTACATGTTAAATGTTAGTGTTATCCTTTATAATTATAGCCATTTATTCATTTTAAACAACTTAGGACTTAATATTTACATTTTCACGAAACGTGAAAAGCTAGAAAAAAATATCATCTGACTAAGAATTGGAAAATTGATTAGGAAACCAGGGTTACGTTACTAAAAATTGCATATAATCCATCTCTTTAGTGCTTGAAATCTATCCATAATATCCCTGCTAAGGGCTCATCTGCCACTGCTTAATTGACCTCTAATGACAGGAAGGTTACAATCTCATGATGTAGTTCCATCCATTTTTAGACTGCTCAGATTATTAGAAAGTCTTTCCTTATGCTGAACAGAAATCAGTGTCCTGGCAGCAAGCATTCACTGGAACCACTTCAACACCCAAGAAATCATGGTACATTTCTAATTATCATTCCTATACTACTCCCTTATCAAAATAAAGACACGTTTCAAATACTCCTTAATTTTTCTCTTCTCCAGGTTAATTAACTCCACCTCACTCAGTTTAATCAAACATCCATATTTATAGTCATATTTGTAGGACATATTCAGCAGATATGATCATACATTCAGAATCATAATATAGTAAAGATAGTGGGGCACCTGGGTGGCTCAGTCGGTTAGGCGTCTGACTTCAGCTCGGGTCGTGATCTCACGGTTCGTGAGTTCAAGCCCCGCATCGGGCTCTATGCTGACAGCTCGGAGCCTGAAGCCTGCTTCGGATTCTGTGACTCCTTCTCTCTCTGCCCCTCCACCCGCTCGCACTCTGTCTCTGTCTCTCCCAAAAATAAATAAAACGTTAAAAAAAAAACTTAAAAAAAAAAACTTAAAAAAAAAAAGATGGTAAATGAAACCATTTTGTTTTTATAATTATTTCCAAGCACTTTAACATTCCTAATAAGATAGCATCTTGGTTGTATATTCCTTTAGGCATTGGTTTATGGGGCCTCAGCTAGAAAATAGTCTTGGGCTAAGCATAATGCATTTTCTATACTTTTGTAGTAAAGAATGCATGTGATTATTTTCCCCATGCTGATAGAATAAACCATATTTTGTTTTTTCCAACTCTGAGTGGCTAGTCTCATGTTTTCTTCTAACAGGAAACTCTGACGCATCAATTCACTCCTTTATCTCAGAGAAGCCCACACATGAATATCACACTTAGACCTTTGTGGTGGACAGACTAATGTGTCCCCTCCCCTAAATGTCTATGTCCTAATTTCCAGAATCGTGTTTATGTCACATTATATGGCAAAAGGTGTTCTGAAGATATGATTAAGTTAAGGATTTTGAGACGAGATTATCCTGGATTATCTATGGAGGCCCAAACTAATAAAATGAGGCCTTGGAAGCAGAAGAGAAAGACAGAATGGGTTGGAGAGATATGGGAGATGAGAAGACTAACTCTTCTACTGCTAGCTTTAAAGATGGGGGAAGTCATGAGCTAAGGAATGTGAATGGCCTCCAGATGCTGAGAATGAACTTCATCTGACAGACAGCAAGGAAACAGGGATCTCAGCCCTACAACTTTAAGGAACTGAATTTTAATTAGCAAGGAAACAGACCCTCCTCTAGAGCCTCCAGGACAGATGAAATGCATTTCCTAACACCCTAGTTTTTGGCTGAGTGAGACCCGTGTCAGACTTCAATCATACAGAATTATAAGATACCCACTTGGTTATTTTAAGCCACTAAATTTGTGCTAATTTGCTACCTCAGCAATGAAATGACTAATGCAGACTGGATCCCTGTAAATTAGTACCAATGCTCTGAAGGGAATAGAGTTCAATAAGTTATAGATTCTTTATAAGCCAGAATTGCATTCTTAGACTCCACTGTTTTGTGCTACTCCATGCAAACCTATGTACTCTCACTCTTTCATGCTTCCTAAGGACAAATGGCACAACATCTCCTTAGGGACAACAAGTTCAAACTTTAGGAATACTCTCGGTCATCAGATACTTTGCAGACTGGTTTTGTATATTATATTGCAAAGTAATTGCATTCTTAGTTCAGAAGAAAAAAAGGTAGATATACGTGTTTCAAAACTTAAGAACAATAATAACCTCTTTTGTTTTTTTCTCCATGTCTTTTGATTCCTTTCTTCTTTTTTTCTTTTTTTTCTCCCCACACCCAACACCACATCATACAAGTTGTCAGATTTGGAGAGATAATGAATATCATTTTAATGAAAACCTATTAAGCTGTGTATTTGTTTCCCAGAAAATGTATTTGTCTCCCAGAAAATGACTGACTTTTCTCATCTACCTTAACAGTGAATAAGCTATTTCTGTAACCACAGCTACTAGTTTTGTAGAGTTGTGTGATCAGTGTTTAGAACTCATTTGAATATGTTTGCAAGAGAGGAAGAATAAAGTAGCCAACAGATAATAAAGGTCCTGAATGTGGTCTTTATTGCTAGTGCCTTAGGACAATTCCTGGCAGTTCATTAATTACTAAGAAAATTCAATTTCATAAATTCAATTTCTCAAGTTCATTAATTTTCAGGAGAAAAATGATGTTGCCTCTTTGGAGATTAGAGTCTGGTATTCTCAAAAATAAAGGATTCTTGAGTACAAGAATACAGCAACCATTGATATTATTTACTCAATATTTCTAGTTTTCCTTCCAGACATATGCCAGGATTGCAGTTTTCTGTCTCTTTGAGTTAAGTGCGGCCACATACATGGCTTTATTCAATAACACATCAGGAGAAAGGGCACATGTCACTTTTGGGTGGAGGATTTGAGAGTCGGTGTGCAATTTCCACGTTCCTGTTTATATTCTTCAGCAACCATGAAAGTAGAAAAATGAAACTTCCCTCAGCCTTCAGCCACGAGCAAGAATGACATAGAACAGTGCAGACTACCATGGATATACGGTGTAAGTGAAAAAAATAATCCTTTGTTATCCTAGCCAGTTGTCTTTACCAAACCATTCTATTCAGATTTATAAATAACTTGAAACCTAAAAGTAGGATGCTGCCACATCCAGACCTAAAATGTGTGAACTTTGTTTAAGAGAGGTAAATAATGAGTAAAGTGTTATAGCAAGAAAATGGTAACCTGTCTTATGTAATGGCAAAGCGTTTGGTGAAGATGTCATCTTCTAATTTGGGAACCGTTCCACAGAAATAATAAACTTACATCTCTAGGGCAAAATTAGAATGTAGAATGTTAATTTTTTGTGTTGTCTGTGTTTGGCAAAGCACTAGGAAAGAAAGAGATGAGCTCAGAAAATAATTAACCAGCATGTAATTAGTAATTAAATAGAATAAAGACAGTCCATGAATTCAGGGACTTGCAGAATGAACTATAAAACAATACTTTCAGAGGCAAAGTCCAGTAAAACTCAAACTGTAGTAATCAAAAGTGTGACCATCATACCCATTGTTAAAAGCCCTGAAGCAATTAAGGCGTCTCAGAGTAAGGATTCAGGTGTTATGTAATTCACTTCAATTAGACACATTTGCCAGAGAATAAGAGGCAGAGGGAGTGGTTCTCCCAATGAAACCTAAGAGAATCTCCCTAGGTGCCTATAAGTCAACCTAGAAAGACAAAGAATTGGAACCAGAAACTAAAGAAATACAGCAAAAACTAGGAAATATGACCTAAAAAAAATACCACTAGAGTAGCTAACAGCACATGGAATCTACCAGAGTCAGATAAGGAGTCAACTAAGTTTTGGGGAAAAACGTTCTAAATGTTTAAAATTTTAACAAGATCCTTGGGCAGAAGGTAAGTTAAAAAAGCTGCTCATCTTTCCTAAGAGAATGTATTCTCCACCCCCCCCAAAAAAGAAAAAAAGAGTCTCCCAAAAGGATAAACTAAAACAATAAGGACTGGGAATCCATAAACAGAGGACCCAACCCCTCCAAACCCTCCAATAGAGCAGAATTACACCTTACCAGAAAACATACCTAATCCTCAGGAAGTGTTTATTCTCATCCATATTTGATTATTATCTATCAGCTTTAAGAGGAACACACAATTTTCCTTTTGGCTCACAGATATCCAGGCTAAGAAGTTCCATGCCAGACCCAATTAAGAAACTAGAGGGTCTTGGGGCGCCTGGGTGGCGCAGTCGGTTAAGCGTCCGACTTCAGCCAGGTCACGATCTCGCGGTCCGTGAGTTCGAGCCCCGCGTCAGGCTCTGGGCTGATGGCTCGGAGCCTGGAGCCTGTTTCCGATTCTGTGTCTCCCTCTCTCTCTGCCCCTCCCCCGTTCATGCTGTGTCTCTCTCTGTCCCAAAAATAAATAAAAAAAATGTTGAAAAAAAAAAAAAAAACAACAAAAAACTAGAGGGTCTCTTTCAGGGTCTGAGACTCTGAGCTGGACATGGCAACTGTATGCCTCCTCTGAGAGTGTCTTATAGGGGGAATAGATGTCCTGTGCATGGAAATAAGTCTGTATCAGGGTTCTTCAGAGAAATAAAATCAACAGGGTATGTAGTATGTATGTGTGTATGTATGTATTTGTGGTCCTATTGGACTATAAACATTTTATCCTTCTCTGTGTTAACCTTGGTATTTTATCTGTCTGAAGATTTCACTGCCTGACAGATGTTGGACTAATGCCTGTGGATATTATCTTTTACCTATTCAGAAATGATTTCTTTTAAATGAAGAATTTGTTCTTCTTGTGCATGGGTGTGTGTGAGTGTGTGTGTGTAGAGACAGAGAGGCGGGGGGTGGGGGGGAGAGAGAAGGGGAGAGAAGGTTGGAGATTCAAGAGTTGCAGTTCCAGTACAAACACAGAATGCAGTCAGAATTCCTTCCTGCTAAGGGGAAGTCAAGTATTTGTTCTGTTCAGACTTTGACTGGTTAGATGAGTGCCAACCACATTACGGAGGGTAAAAGGCTTTATTCAATGTACAAGGATTTAAATGTCAATCTCAACTGAAAATAACCTTCACAAAAACATCCAGAATGATATTTGATCATATATCTAGGTATTGTGGTCCAGTCCAGTTGGCACATAAAATTCACCATCACAGAGACATCTGGGTATTTGGTGACAAGAAGGAGGTGCTGTCCACAACTTTTCAGCTTTTTTTCTCCTGTGCACCATCTTTTCACCTCTTTCTCTGATGTGCTTTTCCTGATCTCCTCTTTCACTTATATGTATCCTTATAATTTCCTTGGGCCCACCCAATTGCACTCTCCCACCCTCAAGGCTCCATGAAGTTTCATGACACTCCAGAAATTAAATTACTTCCTTTGACCAGATGTGAGCAGATGCCATTTCTGGATGGAACTTTAACAAACCAAGACAAAATTCTCCAAACTCTTTGTTCCTTAGCCTTGGTAACCTTAAATGGTCCAGGGAGTATCAACTACCTCACTGTGGATTCTGGAGAGAAAATGAGGAGCAGAGTCCTGTGTTAACCCGTATTTGTGCCCAGTATGCACAAAAGGAATCCTCCCTGTTTTAAGCCACTTATATCATTGGGTGATTTGTTTCATAGCATAATTTAGCCTATCTTGCAAAAAAAAAAATGTATAACAGGAGGAAAGTTAGGAAGAGATATTATATGAAATATTTAGAGCACAGAGTTTCCATCTGGACAAAGTGATATTGAATCCTTCCCAGCTGTGTGACCATGTTAGAAATTATTCAGTCTCTCTGATAATTGGTTTTTATTATCTATACACTGGAGACACTTACGTATCTACTGAATTTCTACGATATGCCAGGCATTATTCTATTCATTGGAAGAATGAAGATGAATAAAATGGATGCTGAAAATTTACAAGTCTACTGACAACAAAATATAACACCACTAAATTCTTAGTCCACTACCTAAAACACTGTAGATAGTCAATACATGTTTCTGATTTCCTTTGGGCACTTGCTTTAATGGAGAAGGATCCTAACCTTTACCTTTAACAGTACTCATACCACCTGCTAACAGGTGGTTAAAAAAAGAAAGTCATAGTCTAACTTTTTTTCCCTCTAATCAACATAAATGCCAAAAACAGACTAGAGTCTTGCTAAACTGAATGTTTGCTTCGGCATTCAGTACAACTGCCAAATTCATCACAAGTCTCCAGGGGGAGAGATTACTTTCCAGCAGGCAGTGATGCTTACTGGGGAAAACACCTCCTTTGCTTCTTCCCTATGACCTCTATATTATATATTATGTCCTTTCCTCTTAGTTTGTCCTCTGTAAAGGTGACCCAGATGAGAACAGAAATGGGCAACTAATAAAGGGACAAACAAAAATAGATAAGAAATGTATGAAAAATATTAATGCTTATTAATGATAAAGAGAAAGAAAAATAATAGAACAGCAATGTCATCTGCTACAGAATAAATGCGGGTGCTTCCCTCCCCAAAATTCATATGTTGAAACCTAATCTCCATTGTAATAGTATTTGGAACTGGTTTTGTGTGTGTGTGGGGGGTGCCTAATTAGGTCATGAGGGTGAAGCCCTCATGAGTGGGATTAGTGTCCTTAAAAGAGTAAGCGCCCAATGAGCTTCCTGGCACCGGAAGCCATGTAAGGACACAGAGAGAAGACAAATATCTAAGGACCAGGAAGGGGGTCTCCACCAGACACTGAATCTGCTGGATCCTTGATCTTGGACTTCCCAGCCTCCAGAACTGAAAAATACATGTTTGTTGATAAAGCCATCCAATCTCTGGCCTTTAGGCTAAATGGACTAAGACAGCATTCCTCAGATTATTTAATATTTAAAAAATACTGAATCATTCTCCTAAATTCCTGATAAAAACTTTCGAGATTTTAACAAGAATGTAAAATACTCACATTATGTGTGTTTGTTACTCCAATATTTTATTTGGAGGAACTGATTCTACTAACATAGTAAACGATAGCACCCAAAGTTATGATCATGTTTATTCCAGCCCTGTTTGTAACAATATAAAGCTGGATACAAATGCCTGAGTGAACACGAATCAGTGATAACGGAGGTTTTGTTTAGCAAGGGAGTATCCTGAGTATTAAGGAACTTAAAAGTCTTCTATATATACTCATTTTTTTAAAAATCACTGTGCATTGCTAGTGTAGGAAATAAAATCAGTAAATAAAATGAGCAAGTTTGGATAAAATTAAAACTTAATTTATATCCACAATACAGCAGGCATTGCCAACTAAAGAATATCATCGAAATCAGGCCCTTATCAGAGGTTTGAAAATGTGTATTTCTTGATAGCTGATCAAATTTGCATCACCAATAAAAAACACAGACTTTTTTTAGGTTGCCAGCAAAGGGATCTTGAGTACACAGAGAAATGCTAGGTTCTTTCAAGAGTATCAAGAATACAAAGTATATATGTCAATTCTGTACATGGTGAATTAGAAATGAATGGATCCCAGCCCTTTTCTCCTTGGAAATTCTCATTTGGTGGGTGATTTTCCTAACATCTTATTAATGTCTCTTAGTACAGTAAAAAATAGATCAATAGCGGGGCATCTGGGTTGTTCAGTAGGTTAAGTGTCTGACTTTGGCTCAGGTCATGATCTCACGGTTCCTGAGTTCGAGTCCCACATTGGGCTCTGAGCTGACAGCTCAGAGCCTGGTGCCTGCTTTAGATTCTGTGTCTCCCCCTCTCTCTGCCCCTCCCCCACTCCCTCTCTCTCTCTGCCTCTCTCTCTCTTTCTCTCTCTCTCTCAAAAATAAACATTAAAAAATTTTTAAAAGTGGATCAAAAGAAAAGGGCATATTAATTAAAATGTAACTTCTATTATAACTAACTGATGCTTTTGCCTGCAAGTGGGCAGTACTCAGAGGCATCCTTTGGAAACATTATAGTGCTCTCTGGTGTTCCACACACAACTTGATTTCTCCCGAGTTTCTGGGAGGAGAGGTATGTGTGTTAGACCGGTAGGTACTCAGTTTTAGTTGTTGTTAAGAAAAAGATGTTCTCTCCAAGAGAGGGAAATCTTTTCATTTCTTTTTAATACTTCTCCCTAAGGAATCAAGGTAAACACTTTTTTTTACTTTATAAGTAGACCTAAAACATACACGACTTCAAACATTTAAAAGTTTGAGAGAAAAATGCAGTAAGAAAATTTTGTAAACCCTGTAACTCAAGCAGCGAAATTAACCATTTTCCCTTTTTACTTCACTATCTAAATTTTATGGGGTTTCTGTAGCAATTTTTATGGTTTAAAATAAGAACGACTTACTTTCTAAAATAGATGGCACGTAAGTGATGAGGTATACTCTATCAGCATTCACTGCCACGTCTGACCACACACACACACATACACACACTCACACACACACTCACACTCACTCACCAATGTCTTGTAATCTCAGAAATTAAAATATTAATATATCACAAACCTCTTGCTATCTAATGTAGCAAAAAAAAATAAAAACATGTTGAAAAGTAAACTATTTTACACTATTATAAGATGTATTGCAGTTTTACAACTGGAAATTTTTGAAAACAAGATGTATATCTTAAAACGTGGGAACTTGCTAATTCACAATACGGAAGTAGGTGCATATCAGAGGATTCCATTAACATGGAAGCAGTCTTTCCTTTTATAAATGCACTAAGTATCTGTCTCATTAAATAAAAGCTCTTATTGAACACTTAATCTGTGACAAGTTTCTTCAAGATATCTAAAATTATTATAAAATTATATAGTAATTCAGATAATGCAAGTATTGTTAGTACACTAAGATTAAAACTATATAAAAAATTTATGTAAGTGTACAAGTTATAATATTCCTAGTTTAGAGTTATGAACTTTTTTTCTCTCAATTTCTCAAACTCTCCATAACAGATCTATAATCTCTTTTATAATTTCAAAGCAGAACTAAATTTCAAACACTCAAATGCTGTGGAAATATTTTGGTGGGTGATTATATACAGTACTAAGTTTCGTATGAAGAACTGCCTCTCTCCTATAAGACGAATATTAAAAAATGTTCAGAGGGTAATTTGTGTATTTGAATAAAAGGGCCTATTTCTCATCTGAGTTCTTCTCAGCTGCAAAAGATCCAATTCTGTTGCTTTGAGACATCTCCTCTTTAAAAACACAAAAAGTAAGGGGCGCCTGGGCAGCTCAGTAGGTTAAGCATCCAAGGTGGGCTCAGGTCATGATCTCCCGGTCCACGAGTTCCAACCCCGCAACGGGCTCTGTGCTGACAGCTCACAGCCTGCAGCCTGCTTCAGATTCTGTGCCTCCCTCTCTCTCTGCCCCTCCCCTGATCAGGCTCTCTCTCTGTCTCTCAAAAAATAAACATTAAGAATTTTTTAAATACAAAAAAATAAAAAGCAAATTATTAAAAAAAAAAGAAAATCTCTGACTTGTTGATTGCCAACAACTCGAAGATAGCTAAGACTTTTGTTTTTCTTTTTAAATAGGGGCACCCACACCAAACTGATGGCTTTATCAAGGTCTAAAAGAGCTCAACTACTGGCTGTATCAGTCAATTACCTTCCAACACCTTCTAAAAGGAAAAATTAAATGGGTGAAAGTTTGACTTGTAACCCTGATAAATTCGGTCGAAATTCAATGCTTATCCATCTGTGGGGGGCAGGGGGAAAGTACACAGAAAATGGTACCATCGTCTAATAATCAGTTCACAATGTGTTTCAGGAGTCAATCCAAATGTATAGAATGAAATGACGAACATTGCTAATACAGTATTTTCCCAAGACTTCTTTTTGTACATGTAGTTCATGCCTATTAGCTAAATATTTATGCTTACTTTGTTGCTCCCTACTATTATAATTTTGCATAGTCAATATGACAGTAATTAATCTCAAAAGACAGCCATTATACCAGAGCCCTGGTAGGAAATATCTGGCACGTTCAGATTAAGATGATTTGTGGAGAATATATTTTAAAGTTTTTTGTTTTAATGTTAATTTATTTTTGAGAGAGAGAGAGAGAGAGAGAGAGAGAGTAGGGGAAGGGCAGAGAGAGGAGACACAGAATCCGAAGCAGGCTCCAGGCTCTGAGCTGTCAGCACAGAGCCCGATGCAGGGCTTGAACCATGAACTACGAGATCATGACATGAGCCGAAGTAGGGCGTTCAACTGACTGAGCCACCCAGGTGCCCCTGTGGAGAATATATTTTAAAAGGGGCTATTTACAAAGAGGTAATCAGGGTGTAGAGGAACTGGGGTGCAGGGCTCTGAGGCAGTAAGAAAAATTGACCTATTAATACCACTAGGTCAGAAGGGAGTAGGTTGGGAGAGACGTTCATGTAGACAGTGTCCACATGTTTCACCCATAGAAGATCTATGGTTGAAAGATCCAGCTACCTTAGATAAACATGCAGAAAGGGAGTGAATACCCTGATCTCACTTTTCCTTTTTTTTTTCTTTTTAAAGAGAGAGAGAGAAAGAGACAGACCATGGAAGTGAGCAGGAGGAGGGAAGAGGCAGAGGAAGAGGGAGAAAGAGAAACTTAAGCAGGCTCCACATTTGATTTCACCATCATGAGATTATGACCTAAGCCCAAATCAAGAGTTGGACGCTTAACTGACTGAGCCACCAGGTACTCCTTACTTTTCCTTTTTATTATCTCTTGTTGGTGCTCTCCTTTGGCCAAAGGAGCTACAATCTATTGATCTAGCTTTTATAGGTCAGCCTCCAGAGCAGAGGGCAGCATTAAATGAGCAAAGAATACTCAAGTGAACAACTAAATGGACGCCGGGGAATAAATGGAGGTCATTCTTGGTTAGTTTCTGTGATGTATCCTATACATACAGGGTTGCAGGGATTAGCCCAGCACATATGCCAAAGAGTTACAGAAGAGGCATAGATGGACCTTACAGCCATTCATGTCCCTGAATTAGGAACTGAGACACCTCCCAAATTAAGTGATTATCAATAAGTCTTTATGGACTTCCCTTAATTGTGAAAGATTCTAGATTTTTAAACTGTTATTGCCTTGGGAATTATGTAGATTTTGCAGACACTCCTATGAAAAACAGTGATCATATGAGTGAGCACCACACAAGCAATAGAAATCAAATTTTAATTGCACATACACCACATTCAAGACTTTTTGCTGGGGGAAAGACAAATTAAATCCACCATACTTTTCTTAAATAACTTTTTCTCTTCATATAAAGTTACAACTAATGAGAAAACAGAAAAGTTAATTAAACAATAAATTATTTAGCCCACAAGCTACCAAACAATCACGTTGGTTTTGCCTGATGCCTTTCCACAGACTGTAAGGTCTCCTAAGGCCTGAGCAAGGTGTATGGCGGAGAAAGGCTTAATCCATCCATTTCACTGCATACAGCTTATAGGTAAAACTGGGAATAGGATTCCAAAAGGGAATCTTGGAAGATTAGACCTGGGACAAATATACTCAACTCAGGCTGCTGAGCCACTTAAGTTAGAGGAAGAAGAGAAGTAAACAGGGAAAAACATGAGAACCTATTTTGGAAAGGCAAACATGAAAACACAGAGAAGGTGAGCGTGGAGTAATTCCTAGGCCTTCGTTCAGATGCCTCACAGTTTCTTAAGGATTTTCTATGTTCTCCTGTGGGCATTTACGGGGTGAATTCAAAAGACCCAGAAAAAGATTTTATTTTCTTAGAAATAATGTGATCAATGGCTATTCTTTTATCAAGTGGTCACAACCATACTTTTTATGTGTATATGTGTGTGCAGATGTGTGCATACCATACATATGGATAATTTCAATTATTTAAATACAGGGATCATCAATACAAAGCACATATATGATTCATTCTGCATGTTTTTTAAACATTTTTATTTTAATGATTTGAAATGGTTTTTAAAAGGCTATCCGATTTCACGCTTTTATTATTTCAGGGTCAAAGTATTTTATTAAATGTAATACTAAATGTGAACAGAACAATGTTAAAGGATTGTTTAGGGGTTAAAGTGTTAATTCAACTCATTAATAATTAATGACTGGCAAGCCTTTTGTTAGGAGACCCAGGGGCCAAACAAATAACCAAATTATTTGTCCTGACCTCCTGAGGCTCTGATGAAGTGATGAGGCATAGACAGTTAACAGTCATTAAGATAGATTTTGATATGGTATATAAGAGAAGTATTTGCATGTGACCAGGGATTGAATGACAAAGAAGGGGACTATTATGGTGAGAGTAATTTAAGCAGTGCTTAGGAGCACAATTTTTCTTCTAAGTTTTTTGTTTTGTTTTTTGAGAAAGAGAGAGAGAGAGAGAGAGAGAGAGAGAGAGAAGACTGAAACCGAAGCAGGCTCCACACAGCGCAGAGCCCAATGCGGGGTTGCAACTCATGAACCATGAGATCATGACCTGAGCCAAGATCAAGAGTTGGAGGCTTAACTGACTGAGCCACCCAGGGCCACCCCCTACCCCGAAAGCAAAATTTTAACACTCAGGTCCAGTGTAGGAAGTGAAACGGTAGCTAAAATTAATTCACTTAATTCTTGAGTTCTGACCATTTTAGATACTGTGCGAGATACTAGAAATATGCTGCACAACACAGTAAAAGCAGCCCCTTCTCTTGTGGAATTTACCACAGATGGGCAAAGAACAGCCATTGTTTACAGAAGTTTGAATGGATAAAAGGAGCTAGATTAGAGGGAAAAACTGAGAACAGTGAGATGGAAGAGGTTTGTTTGATTTGGTTTTAGATGGTTGAATCTTTTCATGATAAGGGAAACATAAGCATGGTTGGTTTTTGTCTGTGTGGAAGGAACCAGGAAAATGGAGAGATGCAAATCTGGGAGGAATAGCTGATTTAATAAAGTTGATAACACATGTAAAGCATTAGGATTAAAATCTAATGTAGGAGGTTACATTGGGAAACAAATACGGTAAGGATAGAAACAGATATTTTCAGGTACAGTGAAGAAAAATTTAGTGATGTTCACATTGGATAGCCTTATCTTTACGAGAAAGCAAGAGGCTTTTTTATCTGAAACTGAGCAAGTCTAGGAAAGATATGAGTTTCAGAAGAACAGATATTTTGAACAATTATGGAAGTGTGGGAACACGTGAAGTGGTCAAATCCTACTCAGGACCAGGCAGGGTCAGGCAGCATGGAAATGTTCAGTATCTATGATGTTTCAGCAAACAGGCACGATCCTTGCCTGCATGGGGCATTAGATCTAATACATAAAATACATAAAATATTCAAATAAAATACATAAAATACATAAAATGAATACATAAAATATTCAAATAACTACACAAATAAATATCACCCTGGCAACTGTCAAAGTATGTGTAACATGGGATAAGATTGGGAGAGAACAGAAAGATAAGAGAGAACCCCCAGTACAATTGGCTGACTTCAGGTTCAGGGAGAGGAACCAAACAAAAAACAAACTAATCATGGTGTCGGGGGACCACACTGACAGAAAGATAAAAGAAGGGCAAATAGGGGGTTGAGTAGGAGTCTGAGAGCAGAGTAGGTGGAAATACATTACAGCTGCGGTCAAAAAGCAGGCTTTCAAAGATTTACTGGCAGCAGAGCAGATATGAGAGACAAAGTGATTCCAGACAAAAATTCAATGCATGTGCTTTGAGGAGAAATCAAGTCCTGTCACAGGTGCACACACAAACCCCACCGTCCCCAGGGAGAGCTCACCCATCCCAAGGATCCAGCAGTTATCCACATTCAGTCACAATCGACTCCAAGCCACTTTAGATAATTTTTCTTTCTCACTTTTTAAAAGCTGTTAATGTTGTACTCACATTCATTCAGTGTGTCAGATGTTCCAGTTTATTTGGTCCCACTCTTTCTGTGTGATCTTGCAGCCTTGCAATACGGAGAACCATTTCTAGGAAAGAGATAAAATTAAAACACAACATTACACTTAAGTTAGAAAATAGCCCAAGCAACATTATTTGAATTAAAATCTACCTAATAGAATAACTTACAGGGAAGAATTTATATTTCTATGTATTTTCCAAGAAGGTATTAATGTTACAACATATTGGACTTGAGGTTTGTAAGAATAAATAAAAGGACCCTCATTTACAGTCTTTTTATTTTTAATGTTTGTTTATTTTTGAGAGAGAGAGAGAGAGAGAGAGAGAGAGAGCGCGCAAGTGGGGGAGGGGCAGAGAGAGAAGGGGACACAGAATCCAAAGCAGGTTCCAGACTCTGAGCTGTCAGCACAGATCCCAATGTGGGGCTCAAACCCATAAACCGTGAGATCACGACCTGAGCCGAAGTCAGATGCTTATCCAACTGAGCCACCCAGGCACCACAAAAGGACCCTCATTTAACATGGAGATGGGAAGTCCTGCTGGGGAGCTCTCTAGTGTGTGCCACTCCCTGTGGCCTGCATAATCAGCAAAAAAATAGGAGGATGAAAGTTATTTTGATAAGGGAGGAAATTTTTCACATGGGAATTTTATCTCCTGCTTTTAAGAAAAAGAAGAAAGTTCTCCTCCCCCCTCAGCAACAACATACTAAACCACTACTTGCAGCCAATGAGAACCCACTACAAGTTCAAATTTCTTCCTCTCTAATGAACTTTTGTTCCAAACAATCCTCCCCAATTTCCTCCTAAAGCCTAATTAAAGCTGATAGTCCCATTGTCTCTTCAGACTTGTCTGTAGTTCACCATAATTTGCTTGTCCTGAATCGCAATTTCTCTGGTAGTCCTGAATAATCTCATCTTGTTAGTAAAATAACTATTTTATTTTTTAGGTTGACAGACTTTTGGTAGACTATAAAAGGCTTTTTTGAAAAATGATAGTAATGGGGGGCACCTGGATGTCTCAGTCGGATAAGCAACCAACTCTCAATTTCAGCTCAGGTTGGCTCAGGTCATGATCTCACAGTATTCAAGATAGAGCTCTGCATAGGATTTCACACTGTCAGGGCAAAGCCTGCATGGGATTCTCTCTCTCCCTCTCTCTCTGCCCCACCCTGGTCATTCTCTTTCTCTCTCCCTCTCTCTCTTTCTCTCTCAAAATAAACAAATACACTTAAAAACATAAAATAAAAAAATTATAGTAATCATAATATTTAGTTTTGGATAAATATCTCCCTTTATCAAACTTTTCTTTCTACTGAACTGTTGAGTAAGATTTTCCATAAAGACAAAAAAGTATATCTACCTATTCATTCCCTTCATTCTTTGGACCCTCTATTTTAGTCAAATGAATTTATTACTCATTCCTGAACATGCTCTGACTTTTCATGCCCTTGTGGCATTGCTTATGCAATCTTATCTGCCTGGAATGTCATTATTATTTGTCCATTGCTATTTCCTATTTCCTACCCAAAGAAATAACAGTCATTCTTTAATACCCAGCTCAAATATGACCTTTTCCCCCTGAAACTGCCTATCAAATTTAATCTCTGTCTTATCTATATTTCCACAGAGTGTTTCTTGTCATCTATTATGAGACTTACAACCAGTGTTTGTAATTCTCTCTTCCTGCCTTTAAAGCTCAGAGGCAGGAAGAATGTTTTGTCTGTGGAAATTGTTTGGTTGTTTGGTTGGTTTCCCCTTAATCACCATCTGCCCTGTGCACATAATGGACACTCATATATAATGGATAATTGCTTCTTACTTTATTGTGGTGTAAATCAGACATTTTAGTAATGCTACAGTCAGGACTTTAGACCATCTCCATCTGATATTTCTTTTCAATTAAAATACTGTTTTCACTTGGCTTCCAGAATATCATTCTCTCCAGTCTTCCTTCCCTAATTGGTTACATTTTCTTAATCTACGTTGAGGGTTTCTCCTTATTTTTCCAGCCTTGTAATAATACAGTACACCATGGCTCACATCTTGAACATCCCTTATTTTCTATTAGACTACCTCCCTTCAAGTTCTATTCCAAGCTTATGATTTTAAATATCATCTTTACACCCAGGATTGCCAAATGTCTATTTTAGTCTATACTTCTGCATGAGAGCCATACTTAAATCAACAGTTTACTTGATAGACCCACTTAGAGTGCTCATAGGTGATTTAAAATTAGCATATCTAAAACTAAACTTCAATTTTCTCCTCCTAATTTTTTTCCCTCAGGTAAGGGCACCTCCATCCTACCTTTATTTCCCCCCATAAGCCTACACATTTGGATTCACCTTGCCGCCACTCTTTCCCTCATACCTCATATCAAGTATGTTAACAGATCTCATCGATGCTAAGTTCAAAAGATATCCCAAATGTGTCTGAAATAGGACTAGTTTTCCCCATCCACACTTCTAAAACACTGGTCTAAGCCACTATATGTTGTTTTAAGTTTTTTGCAATGGAGTCTTCTTATTTTATTCTATCCCTTCCTTTTGTCTACTCTCAAAATAGCAGCCAGGATGATTCTATTAAAAGATAAATCAGATTAAGCCTCTTCTCTTCTCAAAGTCTTCCAGTAGCTTCCATCTTATACTAATAAAAGCCAAAAACAATAAAAGGGTTAGCAAAATCCTACATGCTCTGGTCCTATGTTAGCTCTCAGATTTCTCGTTCACTGCGCTCACAACACAATGGTCTCCTGGCTTTCCTCAAAAATTCCAGGTACGTTTCATCCTCTGGGCTTTGCTTCTGCTGTTCCCTCTCCAAGAAATATTCTTTCTACTGGTCCAGCTGTACCTCTTACAAACCTCCACTGGGAGTCCTTCAATTTCTTTTTTTTTCAGTGAAGCTTCTCTGTTTGTCCTATTTAAAGGAAGGACCCCCTGCATCTGGTACTGCCTATCCCTGTTCTTACCTTAATTTTTCTTTACTTATTCCATCTAGTCAACTATGTCTTTCACATATAGATTTTTAAAAATCATTCTTCTTTTTCCATTAAAAGCATGTAAACTCCCCGAAGGCAAGAATTTTCATTGATTTTATGTACTGCTATACTTCTAGTGCCTTGAATTAGGGCTGGTACATGGTCAGGGCTTAACTGTGTTTGTTAAAGGGTTCATTCTTTTGACATAAGAAAACCTAAGGTCCAGTTTCTATTTCACTGTGTTTTGGTTGTGTAACTTCATTCAGTCCCAGATCTTCAGCAATACAACTAACGTAAGCACATCAACTCAGTCACTTGCCCAAGGGAGCTGAGTAAATAAAATGAAACAATCAGTAAAAAATGTAATCTGAGTATCAAAAGGCACTAAATAGGACATTACAACCTGAATATGCAAAATAGTGGAGTCTTACTTCAATCCTGATATCAATTGTATATTACATTCCAATTGACACAAACATGTTTTTCTGTGATTTTTCAGAGATCTGATATAGTTCATAAAGTTAATTTATGGTGAACTCAGTACCAACGTTGGGTTTTTGGATCTTAAAATAGGCCATTTTCTACCATAATAACCATTATTAACATCTAAAAATAAGCAATTTATATTTGCCTGATTTATAGAGCTGGGAAAATATGTCATAGTCTAATAATAAAATTAATAATGATATCAATAATATCTGACAGTGTGGAGCACTTGTTATATATAGATCAGATACTGCTCTAAGTGATTATCTGGATTAATTCATCTAATTCTCAAATAATCCATGAGTTTGCTACTATAATTATCCCCATTAAAAATGGGAAAACAGGCAGAGAGAGATTAAGTAATTTATACAACAATACAGCTGGTAAGTTATGAAACAGGTGCCAACCTAGTCAGTTCTGTGACACAGAGGACTGATTTTTTTTAATTGTAGTTGACACATGATGTTACATTAGTTTCAGGTGTTCAACACAGTGATTTGACAATTCTATACGTTATCCTATGCTTACCACAAGTGTAGCTGCCATCTGTCACCCTACAACATTGACTATATTCCCTATGCTGTACCTTTCATCCCTATGATTTATTCCATAACTAGAAGCCTGTACCTCCCACTCTCCTTCACCCATTTTGCCCACCCACCCACTCTCCTCCCTCCCCTCTGGCAACCACCAGTTTGCCCTCTGTGTCTATGGGTCTGTTTCTGCTTTTTTTGCTTGTTTAGAAAAAAAAAACCAATATTAATTAAAAATTACTCTCCTAGTTTTATTGAGATATAATTAACATATAACATTATGTAAGTTTATATATATTGCCACAATATGCCTAATTATCTCAAAAAAGTTTAGTTAACATCCACCACCTCATGTTGTTACAATTTTTTCCCTGTGATGAATAATTTTAAAATTTACTCTTTTAGCAACTTTCTAACACACACTTCAATATTGTTAACTATTAGGGCAACTGAGGGGCTCAGTCGGTTAAGTGTCTGACTTTGGCTCAGGTCATGATCTCACAGCTTATGAGAGTTGGAGCCCGGCATTGGGATCTGTGCTGATACCTCAGAGCCTGGAGCCTACTTTGGATTCTGTGTCTCTCTCTTTCTTTGCCATCCCCATTTTCTCTCTCCCTTTCTCCCTCTCTCCCTCTCTCCCTCTCCCTCTCCCTCTCCCTCTCTCTCTCTCAAAAATGAATAAACAGTAAAAAAATTAAAAAATGTATTGTTAACTAGTATCATCATTTTGCCATCCCAGTAATATAACATCTGGAGTCAATACAGCAGAGTTCCCCAAAGCCAGTCACTTTTACACTTGAGAAAGTTTAGTGAGTATCTGGAAGCCTAATCAGGAGTTTAAAAACAGAGTCACTGATACTATAGTAACATTCTTTAAGACCTGGTTATTTGATGGTATTTATCTGAGAAGCATTCTCAAGAGTGATTCACTCTTCTTTGTAATTGCTTCTCTCAACTGATTCGTTGTAATATTGGAGTAATAGCAGAATTCACTCTATGACTACCAATAGCCAATAAAATAGTTATGACAAATGCTAGTCTCCTTGACACTGCATGAGTCACTTCAAAGAATCACTTGAGAATGTTCTATCAGTACTGATCGTGCACTGGTAGAAAGGGAAGAAGATGAATGCCAAGGCCTGGGTCCTCCTCTAGTTCTGACAGTTGGCTTCTTTCTGATAAACAGCTATTCTGGCAGGGAAAAACAAAACCAACAAAACAAAACAAAACAAAACAAAACTTAATCTCTTCTGACCTTTATTCATTTAGATGAGAACACTACAATGATTCTGAACTGTCACAGGAAAAAGTTCCAAGAGAAGGGTGAGGTAATCCTATAGATAATTCACTATACTTGACAACAAACTAAGGGACAGTTTCTGAATACACCTGTCCCAAACCAAGGATGTATTTTGTATAATCACCATCATTACAATCAAATCACAGCTGTATGTACCATATGATGAACAAATACAATATGCTCAATATTAGGGTAAGTTCATTACATGGTTGATTTTCATTCTGTGTTGTATAAGATTGGTTTAAAATTGCCAATCGTTAGTTTGAGGCAGGTAAACATGGCATTCTCAAAAATATAATCTAAGTAAAATAGACTCAAGGAAACTGAGGTACAAAGGAGTTAACTGCTCCTTCAGTTTTTGTATCTTTACACTTGTGTGGAAAGAAATATTTACTTTTATGAATTCCAAGCATTTCTCCAACTAGAAAATGATACAATATAACGACTGTGTCTTACAAATGCATGTTTTAAGACACGATCTAGAACTGATGAAACTCTATAACTCTACTGAAGGTGAGTGGGTAGGTGGCCACATAGGGTTGGGGCAAATGGAAAGAATATCATCCAAATAGTAAAATATTGAACACTAATGTTTTCTTTTTTTTTTATTATTACTATTACTTTTAATTTTTTTTAATATATGAAATTTATTGTCAAATTGGTTTCCATACAACACCCAGTGCTCATCCCAAAAGGTGCCCTCCTCAATACCCATCACCCACCCTCCCCTCCCTCCCACCCCCATCAACCCTCAGTTTAACATTAATGTTTTCAAAAAGCATCTATGATATGAATTTTGAAAGTGAGATTTAATTGAACAAAAAAAAAGATGGCATTATGACAATTCTGAAATCCAAAGAGATGCCATGGTTTTGGTGCTTACATAAATGTAGCCAAAATTATCTTCTCAGTGCTTGTTACAAATGGCTCTAAAAAACCACTTTCAAATTGTTATATCTTCTCTGCACAACAGTAAATTCTAGGACTTATGCCAGTTAATAATTAATTCTTAAATATCCCATTTTTCCTGAGAAATCATCTTACTATATGTAAGGAATGAATGCCCTACAAAATGAAAAAAAAATCCATTATTTGTTCATTCACTCATCCATTCATTCAACACACATTAACAGTGCTCACTGTTTTAGGCACTATTATTAACAGCTGAGGGTTTACCAGAAAATAAGAAGCTAGTTTGTAGCAAGCACTGGACCTGTAACAGTCCAGAGTTGAAAGTTACCTCTATGAAAATGGAAAGAGCTTGAGAAAAAATCTGAGACAAATTTCCTCCCCTAGACCTTACTGAAAATGCACTAGAGGTTGCAGAGACTTCTTTCCGTGGCAGCTTTTTGAGCAAATGTTTCCAGAAAAAAAAAATGTGTTGCAGAAAATAATTTAGAACTAGTTTTCCAACTCTGCTTCCTTCACTCAATCACCTAGTCATCAGAACATCTGCTCCAACAAGAAAAAAAAAAAAAATGTCATGAAGGCTGGAGCTTGTTTAGTTCACCACTGTACTCCCAGCACCAAGAACAAAGCCTGCATTGTGTCCATGAGGATCCAATCAGTTTAGTTCATACCAAGTGCTAGATTACTCTGTTACAGACATGACTCCTATTTGGTTCTACCTCTCAAGGACATTACTCCAGGTGGTTAATTACAGGCATTTATCAAGCACAGACTATGCACCAGATACATAATTCATCCTATTATTTTAATCTTACATTGCCATGGCTCCATCACTTTGCCCTTTTCATCAATGTGCCTTAGTTTCCTCATCTATAAAACTGATAATAATAGTACTTAACTATTGAAGCTGTGAGTATAAGTACTTATAAAGTACATAGACTCATAGTGTGCACCATATAAGTACATACTAACATACTATTATTTAAAGCTCATGATAACACTTTGAAATAGATTTTATTATCTCCATTATACAGAGGAGCAAACGAGTGCATGATGGCTAAACGGTTCGACCAAAGGCCCACAGTTCACTTGTTGCACAGTTCATTTGAGTTTAGAAGAGTTTCTCTAATCTTCCCTGTCTGTCCATACCATTGCCTACTTTCTTGGATCAGACCCAAATGCCTTCCTACTTAGACTTGTCAACAACTAGTTTTCAGGTATCACTTTCTCTGGCTTTTTTTTTTTTTAAGTTTATTTATTTTGAGAGAGAGCAAGAGCAGGAGCAAGGAAGGGGCTGACAGAGAGGGAGAGAAAGAACCCCGAGGAGGCTCCACACTATCAGTACAAAGCCCGATGTGGGGCTCAATTCCCCAAACAGTAAGATCGTGACCTGAGCTGAAATCAAGAGTTTGACGCTTAAACCAACTGAACCACCCAGGTGCCCCCCTTTTTTCTAGTTTTATCTAACACCCTTTACATCTTTCACACAATCCACTTTCCACGTATTACTTAAGCACATATCTAATTGTATTATTTTCCTCTGCATTGAAACCCAAGGGACTCTGTATTGGTTATAGAATAAACTTCAAGGTTTTTAGAAGAGCTTGCATGGTCTTAATATTTTAAAATATTCAGTAGATTGATGTTCAATCCTTATAGTCAAAGCAGTAAACAACTCAGATTAGATAATCCAAAAAAATCAGGCAGATCTGTGTTCAAAGCATTGATAATCTAGTTCTTGGTTGTGTGGTAGCCTTCCAAGTTATTTTACTTCTTAGATCCTTACTATCTTATTTGAAAAATGGGGATAGTAACATTTAACACATACTTGTTGGTGCATATAAGAGACACTTAGTAAATGATGTTTATTATCATCATCCCTGGTACAAGAGCAGCACAAACCATATTTAAGAGATCACACATGAAAAAAAAAAATTCTAACAGATCCCAAGTGTGAAAAATGGAGTGAAATAAATAGTAGAATTGGCTAGTATCAAGCAATGGCATAGTATTTCAGAGTTAGATTGCCAATGTAATTTTATGTGAAAAGAAAATTCAACTATAAATAGACTATTTTATATATATATATATATATATAATATATATGTATTATATATATAATACATATATATTATATATATACCAACCTGATGAAAACAAACAAACAAACACTAATAAGTTTTATCATTGTATAGATTAGAGCAGGTTTGTAATAGATTTGCTAGTAATAAATAGAAACATGCTATACCCTACTCCTAACTTGAAATATTAAGAATCACTATCTGATTTTATATCTCTCCAAGAATATGCTTTCCTTCTAATGAATGCTCTCATATAGATTTTACAGATGCTTATGTTAAATATAGGTTAACTGACAGAATATTTTGAAATGCTCAGAGTGATTAATCAAGGCTGCTTCATTTAGTGATGAGAGATATTCAGTGAGAATTCAAGATTTCAGTTTAGTTAAATTAAGTTCATAAGCATGAAAACTCATTTGAACTCAAGAAAATATTTTGGGCATATAGAAGCCAAATGGTAATACTGTAAAACATAAGCCTAGCATTGGTGACCCTAAACTAACTTCCAGGTATCCTTACCTTGGTTGGCAGTGTTAGCTGAGAAGTAAACACATAGTTTAGTTTGTTTTCACCTAAATAAATTCATATTAGATAAGATCATACTTTCAGCACTCATTTATCCAAATGCTTATTAAGTACCAACTAAGTACTAAGCGATCTGCTAAGTACTAAAAATAAATGGAGTCATACAATGTTTTTTCTTGATTTTACTGTTCTCATAATCTAATTAGGAAATAGAAATAGGAAATAAATGTGCTATTTCGCTTGTGATGGTGTATGTACAGAATAGAGAAGGGTACCCGTACGGCTATGTTAGTTCGGGCCCATCAAAGAGCACACACCAAGATGGAAATAGACATAAAAGAAATGTATTGGGGGAAATGTCTGTGAAGGATAAAGGGTGAGCGATCAATAGGAAGAAAAGACAGCTTTTAGACTAGTGTAGGAGTCTCACATGGGTAAAGGAGAATAGAAGGGCAGAAGTTTGGATAGAAAGAGGTTGGAACTGCTACACAGTTTCAAGAAAGATTCCACTAGGCCCATGGGACATCCCTGATCTAGAGTCCCCTGTTAGAGGAGTCCTGTGTTTCATAGGAATAGGCCTGAACTAGTAGCAGTCCTTGGCTCAGAGCAGCTCACTGGAATCATTGCCTGGCAGCAAAAGCCTTGGTGGATATTGACAGCAGCAGTTAGGGCTGCCAATCAGTCATGATGGCCAACACCATGGGTGTGGTCAGTTTTATTTGTAGAACCAGATTTCAGAAAGAGTTTTGAAAAATGAATAGGAAGTCTCAAAGTAGATGGGTAAATGTATTCCAGGCATGAACCAATGCATAGAGACATAAAACAACATGACAAATGGGGAGTTACAAGGAGTGCACCAGGCTGTAGGATATATCCAAGGGGGTTGGCAGGCACTACCTCAAGAGGTGAGACCAGAGAGGGAGGCAGGACTCCAGCCAGGTAGGGTCAGGCAAGTTCTACAAAGATGGTTGACTTCACTCTGCAGATAATTTGGAGTCACTAAAGCGATTAATGCTGGACAGAGACAATACGGGATCTGCATGGTAGAAAGAGTCTCATCAGGTATAGAGTGTATTCAGATGGCGAATTCAGGAAGTGAAGGAGAAGGAGACACTAGCGGTAAAAAGACAGTATGTATCACACAGACTTATGTTCTAACTCTGACTCCACTCTTTACCAATCATGTGACCATAAACAAGTCATTTAATAAGCCAGAGCCTCCATTACTAATTATATCAGGAAATACACACCTACTTACTTCAAGGTGACATGAGCATCACAGGTATAAAATGAATAGGATCAGGCTTAAGAGTTCGGGTATTGACAGTAGACATAAACCTACACTCGTATCCTGGTGAAGTTATGTGACTTGAGTCATGTCTTATATAAACTTCTATAAACCTTGGCTTTCTTCTATGTAAAATGGCAACAAGATCACATCTACCTTCTGGAAGGAACGATTCTCTATGAGGTGATCTGTGCAAAATCTCAGCTCACTCCCTGCATCAAGGAAATGCTCAGTAGCTGAGTGTTAGGTGTTATGCTAGGTGCTGTTCACATTTATAATGTTCTGTTCTCACTGCATCTCTGCAGACAGGCTATTCTCTCCCCAAGTTTTGAGGAGCATATTGACGCTTGAAGAGTTTAAATAACTGCTCACCATCACACAAATGACTGTACTGGGTTACAATTCTCGGTTGCCTGACTTCAAAACCCATATTCTTAGCCAATATTTTCCGTTACCTCCCATTCTGGCATGAAGCAAAACCATCTACCTGCCAAGGAAAATGCAATTCTAAGAATTCACTTGTGGGCTATAGTTGGGTTTCTTTCTATTATCAGGAGGTTTTAAAACAGAGTTAGAGACCATTTCCACAAAACGTCCCGGTTAGACCCAAGAAAGGTTTTATCCAGTTCATTTAAATGGGATATTACAGACATTGTACAGATTCTGATATAACCTGTGTTCCACCATTTGCAACTGGCATCAAGTGGTGATGGTGGGTAGAGGCGCATATGATCAAGGTGGGTATGAACACGATAAAGGCAGACGTCTTTGGAATGTTAACAGACATTAGCGTCTTCATTCTAATGAGGAATACATTTCACTCCTGACAAAGAGGAGTCTTGTTACACATAATCAAAACCCATGAAAAAACTGGCCTAGTAGGTCAGGTCTACAGAGATTAGTTGCAGTGTCCTAATCCATGAAGGGCTCTCTCTTTGTCTTTACCTTGAGACAAAAATGGCCTGATTTTAATCCAGGTTCTGGCATATTTCTTATTAGGGAAAAATGCTTAAATTTGCCAAACTTCAGTTCCCTTAGCCAAAATGCATTATCTTAAGGTTGCCATAGGTACTAACTGTGAACACTCATGGTTGTGTGTAGTACCTATTAGCTCTCCCACAAACATTAGTTCCCTTTGGATAAATAGTAAAGAATGACTTGAAAAATCAATAGATTATCAGAAGAAAATTCTATCAATAAACAAAGGGAATATCTTATTATGTGCTAACGAAGGGTTGAAGCATGCATTAATATTCCTATTAAGAAAAAAAAAAACTAGAAACATTCACCATTCACAGATGCCTCAGCAATAGATTTGAACCAAACAGCTTGAGAGGATATTTTATCTTCATGTAACTTGCGAGATTTTTATTTTCAAGAATAATTTTGTTGAACTCTCTTATGAGTGGGTTCACCTTCAATACAAAAACTTATAAATCTGCAAGACTTGCAAAACACAAATACATTTTTTTTTCTAGCTTCACTGGAAAGGAGGCAAAGAAATTGCCTCTGGCATTAAGAAACTCGCAAGCCGAAATAACTTGAAGTTTGCTGACTCTATTAACAAAAGTCGGCTTCAGACAATTTAGCCAGGACCTCTGTCTCCCCAAAACGCTCTACTAGAGATGTGATACAGATTCTTGAAGTGGATGCCTTTCTCCTGTACTAGGTCTTGGTAATCTTGGTCTATATATTAACATTTAACGACACTTGACTTTTGATCAATGCTTATCAACAGAAAGAAATGGCAAATTTTAAAAATACAGACTCCTTCATCTTTCCTAGTCATCTCAGCTTGCATATTCTCAGCATTATCACATAGGTGAATTGTGCAATAACGCTCATATTGTCAGTTTTAATTAGCCATGCCCTCCTCAGTGGCATTCATCCTTGCTACCTTCTTGGCTGGCCATATTCTACCAAATTAGCCAAAGAAGCATTTTTTTTCTTAATTTGTTACCAGCTGATTCTGGCTAACTTACCACAGACTTAAAGCAAATGATCTTAAGACAGACTATATAGACCCAGAAAAATAATAAGCAGTTAAACACAATCATATCCCTTAATACATAGTAGGCAGTGCAATTCCTCTGACCCTAATTTTAAAACTCATGAAGCAAGTATCAGTCATAAGCATGAAGAGGAAGATCAATTATTTTAGAAGTCAAGACAAATTTTTGCTGTTATAGTGGAAACTGTAGTAGAATATAGAACTTCAACATCTTTAAGGAAGATAAGAACAGTGGGTATATTAAGCAATCCACCCTCCATGGAGAAAGGAATTGTTGCTCTTGTATATTCCAGACAGGTGTTGTACTAAATGGGCAGATTTATCAAACAGGCAAAACCATTTGCACTTCCAAGTCCCAAAGAAGAGTTCAAATAACTTGGGTTGTTACCCAAAGATTCAGCAATCAATATACATGAACTGGATTTCAAAAATTCAGTCTGAGCATTTTTATCAGAGCAAACTCTTTATCAATCAAAAATGTTGAAAAAAGAGGCAAATAGTGTGTTTTTTTTTTCTTTTAAATAGGGAATTATGAAATTGGGGTCATAGAAACTACATCATGATCATATATTATTATTTTTATGCTAACTTTTCTGGTTTCTAATTCATTGTGCTTATAAAATATTTAAATCTCAGCTAGAAAATACAGAAGTTGTCAATATAGTCTTTATGATTAAAAATGGAGAAATGAGAGCTACTTAGAAAATTAGAATCCATTCTAGTTTTGTTGTTATTGTTGTTGTTGTTGTTGGATGCAGTGAGGTTTCTTAGAGACAACTTGATGCTTTTGAATTTTTCTTTTAATTTCTGTACACTAGTAATAGCACAAGCTAGTTTAGGGCTAATTTTGTTCCTGCTGAGGCAAGTCCTTTTCATGGACTCATGAATTATGAGCCTCATGAATTCCTCTGGCCAGCAGGAACAGGAGCCATTCCTAACCAAGGGTGAGAGCTGGGTTATCATTCCCTCTAACCTTTATGCTCCCCCAGAGCCACAGTCATTTCTGCACACACATTCACTGATCACTTAATCTGGGGGAGAAACCACAGCAGACCCCTATAGAACTCTTCTCTCATTTTCTCTCTCTGCTCTGCTCTCCCTGTCTGCAGCTCTCTCCCTTCTGATAACCTCACCTCTTTGAACTCTAGCTCCCTTGACCTCCCTGCTTTCTGTATCAGTTCCCCCTTTTCACACCAGATCCTGGAGATTCACAGCAGATAGGTGTCTGGGACAATTGCAGAATGCACATCTGGTGCTCTGAATTGTCTCTCATTGTCTTTCCATAGTCACTGTCCTTTATTGCTTAATGTTCACTGTCTTGAACATTGTGATGTCACATATTTTGCACTTTTTTTGTTGTTTGATTGTTTTGCTTTTTTCTTTCAGGCAGGAGGTTAGATCTGGTCTCCTTTCCTTCATTTTGGTAAAAAGCAGAAGTCGCGTCTTCCCCTACCTCATAAAACATCCTGATGGGTATACTTCTTATTACTCTTCTTAAATGGCTCTGAAGTCCAGCCTGGGTCCCCAGCATAAGTCATGTGTTCTATTCAATCTGAGCTGTTCACTGTTCCTGAATACATCTTCTATTTAAATATACTTCAAGCCCCATAACTTTGCACAAGCTAGCTGTTTTGCCTGGGCTCATAGTCATTGAAGAAACACTACTAAGAACCCCTGAGCATTCAGAAATTCTGGGTTCAAATATTAAATGTATCACTAGCTATCCCTATACCAGAGGAAATATTTCACCCATCCAAAAATGTGTTTCATTGCTAAACTAAAGGTTGAACTAGATCATTAACTTTCTAGTAATAAAAGTAGATGAAATAAAAACTTCTAGGTGGAACTCAGGTGAAGTCCCATCCATCACAGGGCACCATGCTGGAATTATATTGTTCTTCCGGAGAGCATTAAAGCATGAAATGAGATAATCTCTATATCCCACCCAGCTCTAAATTTCTATGACCAGGTGATTATTCCATTATACTTAATATCCCCCTTCCTTCTTTCCTCTTTCCTACAAGTCACATTTATTGAGCACCTACTGTATTTTAGGCACCAGCAACAGAAAGGAGAAAAGACAAACATTCCTTCAAGCTAAACAACTCTGACTGCTAAAATCTTTAATTCTCAACTGGATGCAAGTTATCTATTTGTATTTCTTTAACATGCACAATAACGTGTATTTTCTCCCAATCTCAAATATGGGTGCATTTCTCTTATGAAACTGATTACACTTTTCTCTTTGCGTTATAATTATTGCTTTCACTTATCTTATCCCATGTGTTAAGATTATAATATCACCAAGTTCAGCAATGTCTCATCAGTATTTGTGTAAGCATGGAATCCTATAATAACAGGTATGATATAAATCGCTTATTTCTAACTACTATATTAGTGCTATGTAATATTAAAACTATACAAAACTGAATAATACAAAAGCATATAAATAACAAAGAATGATTCATTCTATTCCTCACTGCCCTTATATCCAAGTAATTTCATTTCTCAGAGATAGGTAATTAGTGTTAACATTTGGAATATATCCTTCCAGAGATTTTCTATAGACACGTATAAACATAGAATCATTTTACTTTTTTTTAATATGATTCTAGTAAACATAGTCTTACCACTTGCTTTTTTCTTCTTTACTTAATACATCTTCAGCAACTAGCCTCTTTTCTTCCTTACTTATTAAATTTTGAGCATATTTTCATGTCAAAACACACAGAACTACTACATTCTTTTTAAAGGCTGTATAATGTTTTGGATGAATAAATACGTGAATCAGTGTGGAATGAGCTCAGATAAGCTCCTAGTATCCAATGTTCTTCTACTAAGGTGAAATATTAGCTGCAACATAGAAAAAGTAATGGGAATAATGTAGCACTGTTCCTTATGGAAATAAGGGCATTGTGATATCTAATAAAATATGGAGGGCAGAGACAGGTAAACCATGCATTGATTTTCTAGAAACTTCGATGGTGAATTGTTTTATGTTATTTCTGCTAAGCTCTCAAATAAAGGCCACAAAAAGAAGAAAGGCTTATTTTCCAAAACTCTTCCCAAAGAAATGGATATTACATATGGACTCATTGCCTAGGATGAGACAATTGTGTTCAATACCGAAACCCACATTGTGACATGAAATGCATTGTACTGCATTTCTGAGGTCCAGTTGACAAGGGTAGGACACTAAGGGAGAAGGTGAAAAAAGAGCTTTTTTCCTGATGCAAAAAGAGAGGGCAGATTTAAAAAACGAGGCAGACTTGGGGGAAAGTAGGCCACCAGCATGTGTTTACACAGGTTTTATTACGTACATAAATTGTGCATATATCAATTTTGTTGCTTAGAGTTACAGAAAAATTAATGTGTTGGTATTTAACTATTTTTAACTTGGATCTTCAATCTTCAGAGAATTCAGACAATATCAATAATTGTATGCAACAAGTCCTACTATAAGTGAATCCTTTATAAACAGATAATCACTAAACAGAGATTACCCTAAAAGAAGATGCTAACTTAAGGACTTTTTTTCAAGGTAGAATTAAGAAGAGCATCAGAGGTGACAATACCCTAGAAGGAGAAGGCAAAAGAAATAGTATTAATAACATTACTCACAGTCACTATTCAACAGTGCAGATAGTCTGGGAGTTTAGTCCCTGTGGCAGGTTGCCTCAGTTTGAATTCTGGCTCAGTTACTTCCTGGTTCTATAACTCTGGGAAAGATATTTAATTTCTACATGCCTCTATCTTCTAATCTCTGAAATGGGTATAAAAGTAACTATTTTAAGATTTACCGTGAGAGCTAAATGAGTTACTACAGGTAGTGATAGGTTATTTTTTTAATCACAAATTGCTTAGAAAAATTAGCTTTATTATTTAATTCATATGTGGGATGTATAACACTGTCTAAAAACTTTCATGCTCTTCTCCTTATCCTCTCAATGCTATTATAAGGTAGACATTACCTTTCTGATTTTAAGAATGGCAAACTTAGCAATCCACAGAAGCCACAGAAGAGGAAATGCGCCTAAGCTTTTGTGTCTTCAAAGGTTAGTCTCCTTAGACCATAAGACTTTCTCCAGGGAGAAAACATTTTCAGGGTTTATTTTGGGAACTTGGAAAGCATATACACTGGCTTTGAAGACTGGTTTTAAAGCTTAGTTTTTTTTTATCCTCCCTTTTTATTCCATATTAGTATTTACTGTGAAATAGATACTGGCTTAGAGTTTCTAATACTATTGCTCTTCTGGCTAAACATGTTCTTTTTCTGAGCTCTCTTGCCTTTGTAATTTTCCTGCCTTCCCTTTGTCTAAAGTAAGGTGCTACTGGGGCGCCTGGGTGGCGCAGTCGGTTAAGCGTCCGACTTCAGCCAGGTCACGATCTCGCGGTCCGTGAGTTCGAGCCCCGCGTCAGGCTCTGGGCTGATGGCTCGGAGCCTGGAGCCTGTTTCCGATTCTGTGTCTCCCTCTCTCTCTGCCCCTCCCCCGTTCATGCTCTGTCTCTCTGTGTCCCCCCAAAAAAAAAAACGTTGAAAAAAGAAAGAAAAAAAATAATAAAGTAAGGTGCTACTGTCATTGAGGGGTACCTCTTCAGCAAAGCAAATGTAAATTGTGTAAATAATGTGTTGAGAGTGCCTGAACATGAAGCGCACTGGACACGTATATGAGGGTAAAGCAGAGCAGACGGGCAGAGGTCCAGGAAGCCTCAAGAGGGACACCACTTGCCCATGACCCTACGTGCCAGTGAAGGCTGTTGCAAGTCCACACAGAAGTAGGTCACCACTAATTGTCAAATTTCATCTTGTAAGTCAACAGTTTATTTAAGGCATCTCTGCATAATTCCTTCGGTCTCTGACACACATTTTTTCTTCCAAGCCCCAATCACAAACACATGCATGCACACATACACACAACGTGTGCATACGTGTTTCTGCTTTGCCCAAGTATGTATCTCTCAGGTGCTCTTATGTCCGTACAGTTGCAAAATCAACTTCTTAAAGGCAGGGCAAATATAGTGCTCTGCGTGCATCACTACTAATAAGCACTAATGAAGAAGTCTTTATAAAATAAATTTTTTCTAAGATGTCTCTTCAAAATGTAATGATTTCTGTTTCAGATGTGAGACACCATCGTACTTTTTGTAACACAGTTCATTAGAAAAGCTCTCTAGAGAGGGCCCCGATTTAGAAAATACAAACTTTTATGGAAGTAAAGTAAGGGAAGTATGGAAAAGCAAATTATTTCAGAGGCCAGTCACTGTGCAGTAAGAGTTTTGTCATTTATTACCAAGGTTTTCCCTTTTCCTGACTTTCACAGGGTGGGCAGGGGCAAAGTTACGTGCCAACAAGCCCTCAGTTCCAAACTTAAACCCCACCTCTTTATGAAAGGCCTCCTTCACCCTTCTGACTTGGCAATCCACACTGTCTCTGAACCTTTGAATACAATCCATGATCATTTGTCTTGTTACTTATAAAAATGCAAAGCACCATGCAATTTCACAGGCATATTTACCTCTTTAGAACTTTCACTTCTGAAAGGCATCGCTAGGACTTACACATCTGTCTTCAGGCTTTCAACGTCTGGCCTATGCTACTGGATACAGTGAATATTTAACTGATGCCTGTTAGATAAAAATGAACCAATGGCTGAACCTGCAAGGACTTTATCTTCCTGAACAGCTTGGGGAAGGTGGCATAAAGAACAGAAACAGGGTGCAGCAAGAAACCTTCTAAAAGCACAGATACAGACAAAACTTTTGAGCACTCTTGGTTCTTTTCATACAAGTCTTTCCTGTTCTAGAGTAGCAGTCGAAGCTAACCCTAGGATAACACGTGATTTTAATCATTTTAAACAATATTCCTTTTATCTCTATCTTCTATTGTCCTGTCATAGGTAAAAGTTGAATGCTACTGTAACTTGTACATTGAATAACTCTTTTTTTGAATGTTTATTTATTTATTTCAAGAGAGAGAGAAATAGCACAAGCAAGGGAGGAACAGAGAGAGAGGGAGAGAGAGAATCCCAAGGAGGCTCTATAAGGTCAGGGCAGGAGCCCAAAACAGGGCTCAATCCCACAAACTGTGAGAGATCATGACCCGAGCAGAAATGGAGAGTCAGCCACTCAAAAGACTGAGCCACCCAGGTGCCCCAATAGTTCTTAATGTCGATATGGTCAAGAGTCTTAGGAATTCATCCTATGAAAAAATAAGAGATCTGATGTCTATAAAGACAGGTAGATATTAATTATAAGAAGGCCTCATAACACAAGTGAGAAGCTAACGAACTTTCTCCTCCCTGTCCATATAATATCAGGACAATATGGCAGCAAAGCTTATCAGGCCAACGACTGCCAAGGGCTTTTCTTAACTCTTGCTTTTCTTTCAGCAATTGTTTAAAAAATTTTCTCGTTGCATAGGATCCCACTGGCACCAATCAAACCAATATGTAAATTTAGAAAAAAATTTACATCTTTAAACCACAAGAAACAGTGTAGGTGTTGTTTTATAAATCTTGAGATAAAACAACTATACAAAACAGATACCATCAAGGACCTTCTCTTCATAATCAATTTTGTACCATAATTTTGGAAATTAACCTAATGAAAAACATGGAAAGTTGTAATTAATTTGGCTTCTTAATATCATTCTGAAACTCTATAAATTTGCCTTGAGGCAACTGCATGAATCCAACCACAGGGGCAAAAATTTATCCCCCCTAAGTATCTGCAGAGCACCCTTATTTTTTAGGTAGCATTAGTGCCTTGGATTATTTGTTATATAAAGGATGTTAATACCCTAACATCACCTTTTTAAAGTCCAATTTCTGTTATGAAAATGAAGCTACTTCAAGTTTGGGAAACTCTATCACAAGGTAATAAAATAGCCCAAATAATTCAATCATGTAAAATAGGAGCTCATGTTACCACGTGGCTGAGGCAATAACAGAGTGATTCTAGGAAGCTAGCAGGTCTTGGGTTCCCTTCCTGGATCCAAATACTGCCTGGCGACCTGACACTACCATTTGCGTTTCCTCCCCAGCTTAAATATCAATGGAGATGATTTTGGGTCTGGACTGGCTGGATCCTTTTGAACAACAGCAGGAATTTTCTGTGGCCATTTCCTCAGCTTGATCTCCAGAGATTGGGCTTGGAGAATCTTGTAAACAACCCAGGGACCACATTGTGCCTGACTTCAAGTCCCCATTCAACCTAGAAGACTTGTGAAAGACAAAATAAAATGGCATCACTTATGTGAAAGGGTTTTAAAATGGATCCAAGGGGCCATTAAGGAGATGGGCCTTATGCATGTCCTCATGGGGAAGAACCATGAAGTTTTGAACTGGGCCTAAGAGCAAATACTTTAAGGACTCTGCACAAACTCCTGCAAGTTGCTACAGTAACAAACTTTTGCTTAGTGACAGCCTTAGTAACCAATCCTGTTTAGCCAAGATTAATTTTCTGAAACACCAATCAAAATTCTTTTATTCTTAAATTTTATTCATTTATTTTGAGAGAGAGTGAGAGTGAGAGAGATAGACAGACAGACAGACGGACTGTGTGCAAGCATGCAGAGGGGTAGAAAGAAAGGGAGAGAGAGAATCCCAAGTAGGCTCCACACTGTCAGCACGGATTGTGAGGTGAGGCTTGATCTCACCAACCATGGGACATGACCTGAGCTGAAATCAACAGTCAGATACTTAACCAACTGAGCCATCCAGGGACACACAATCAAAATATTGTGTGCTTCCTGATATTTTTTAGGTTGACAGACTTTTCGCTCACTTATATTTCAGAACAAGGGCTGTGTGAAAGATGTAAAACAATTATGGGGCTCCTGGGTGTCTCAATCAGTTGAGCATCTGATTTCGGGTCAGGTCATCATCTCACAGTTTGTGGGTCTGAGCCCCACGTCGGGCTCTGGGCTGACAGCTCAGAGCCTAGAGCCTGCTTCAGATTCTGTGTCTCCCTCTCTCTCTCTCTCTCTGACCCTCCCCCGCTCACACTCTCTCTCTCTCTCTTTCTCTCAAAATATAAACATTTTTTAAAAAAGATGTAAAACAATTCCAAGTAAAGTTACATCCTATGTTGTCATGAGACTTTATGTTTCATCCATGCTAAAAAGTGCTATGAAGTCATGTTTTTGAAAACTATTCACTGATGTAGAAACTGGGTCATGAGAGATTAAATTACAAAAACAGAGGGTGCAAATGTATACATTCAACATGGTATATATGATTGTAGATGGAGAGATATAATAAGAAACTGGAACAACACTCCACCTCACACTTAGTCAAAGCGGCTAAAATTAACAACTCAGGAAACAACAGATGCTGGCGAGGATGTGGAGAAAGGGGAACCCTCTTGCACTGTTGGTGGGAATGCAAACTGGTGCAGCCGCTCTGGAAAACAACGTGGAGGTTCCTCAAAAAATTACAAATATGATTACCCTACGACTGACCAGTAGCACTACTGGGCATTTATCCAAAGGATACAGGAGTGCTGATTCATACAGAAGTGCTAATTGGGGCACATGCCCCCCAGTGTTTATAGAAGTACTATCAACAATAGCCAAATCACGAAAAGAGCCCAAATGTCCATCAACTGATGAATGGATAAAGAAGATGTGGTATAGATACACAATGGAATACAACTCGGCAATGAAAAAGAATGAAATCTTGCCATTTGCAACAATGTGGATGGAACTGGGAGGTATTATACTAAGAGAAACAAGTCAGAGAAAGACACATATCATATGTTCTCACTCATATGTGGAATTTGAGAAACTTAATAGAAGACCAAGGGGAAAGGGAAGGAAAAAAATAGTTACAAACAGAGGAAATCAAACCATAAGACTCTTAAATACAGAGAACAAACTGAGGGTTGATGGGGGGAAGTGGTGAGGGAGGGGGAAATGGGTGATGGGTATTGAGGAGGCCACTTGTTGGGATGGGCACTGGGTATTGTATGTAAGTGATGAATCATGTGAATCTACTCCCAAAGCCAAGAGCACACTGTATACTCTGTATGTTAGCCAACTTGACAATAAATTATATTAAAAAAAAATTTGAATGCTCACTTGTTGTGATGAGTACTGGGTATTGTATGGAGGTGCTGAATTACTACATTATACACCTGAAACTAACATTACACTATATGTTAACTAACTGGAAACTAAATACAAATTTAAACAATATTGAATACTGCTTTTTCTAGGAGGCAATAATAAGAGACAATTTCCATTTTCTACTTCAGAGCTTTCTTTCTCCAAAATGTTCTACAGTGACATTGTATTGTTTCCCACCAGGCGGGGGAAACGTACTTTTAGAAGATGTAAAATAGGAAATAAGTATAATTATGATCTCTTTGGCCATCATTACAATCTAAAAACAGTGCAGAGTCAGGAATTTGGCTTGCTGGTCAAAGACTGTGTTTTGAGATATATAGAGTCTGCTTAAACCTATGGAATGCTCTGTTTCCAAAAGCTACTTTAAAAAAATAAACACTTAAAACACATTGGAAACTAACAACTGTAATTTCACAAAGATTCTCCTTTGTTTTGGTAAATCTTGACATGATTTATAGTACAGAAAAGAGCTCAGAGACCCAGGGAGCTCTTCATTTACCCTTTACGAAATCTTGATTTACATCTCTGCTTCAGGATAGAAAAAATCCCTATAGTCCACATAAGGGAACAAATGGGTCGCTCCAGGGAGTGCATTCCGAAGGAACACAGTGCAATTCTCATTCATGTGCTCTGACACAGTCTTCTCCAAATTAGAATTTGAGGTTCTATTGACACTGCCTGAAATCAACTGTCTTTTGGGCTTTCATTATATTCCTGTGGGATTCCTCACACAGGGCCAGATTGGAGATGAGACATTGAGGCTGAGAGCTCTGGAACCTGGCGTTAATGAACGTTACATATCCAAGGGTGGCACCAGCGACCGGGGTCCCTGGGACAAGTAACTTTCTGCTGATCCACTGGGAAAAGGAAAATTCAGCAAACTCAATAGCCCTCTAAATTTCTCATTTCATTCCTAGAGACTAAAATAGGTTCTTGCACTTATTTGCTGGCTAACATTCTGTCCAGAGTCTTTTAAGAAAGAATTCTTATAAATTATCAGCAAACGTTCTGCTAGAGTTTCAGGGCTTCAGATACTAAGCACTGCAATTTGCTGGTAGACAGTATCTGGAGTAGAGAATATTAACTTCTGATATTCCCTGTTCAATATCCAGAAAAAATGGGCAGTGTTTAATACAAGAGCTGCTATGTAGATCTGTATGTATCTGTTACCAACAGACCTCAAATCACAGGACTAGCAAATGCATTTAAATTCTTCATTTGAATATAGAGAATAATGTTACCTTTTTATACCTACCTTGGGGAGTTTGTATATGAAGAAGTTGGAAAAATGTGAAAAGATGAGAAACAAGGTAATGTGTCACACTCACTTTCACATGTCTATGTATGTCTGTCTGAATGTCAGCAAAATTCCTGATACACCTCTTCTCTACGTTATTCCTTCTATGTTGTTACAGCAAGCCATTGTGGACCAGTGCCCTCTTTGACTCGCCAATCATTATAAACTGTATCTACTCCCACCCTATTCTCACCCTGACCCAAAAGGATTTTTAAAAATCTTTTCTTATGTATGGAAGACTTTGTTTTCTGACAAGGATAGGAAAAGAGTTTAATTGGAAGAAGGAGCTACCTGTCAGATACCTTGGGCTGGTTTTTGGTTCCCAATGAAGAAAGAGAATTGGGTAGCAGAATCTAATGGAAATAATCCTTAATAAGGAGAAGAAAATTCTGGGCCTATGCAGATGTGACTCTGTCCCAGGAGATGAACAAAGTATGTCACGGAATCAGGAAGAAGCTTTTCTCACTACAGCAAAATGGAACCAACACTCGATGCTTCTGGTAAATCTAAAGATGGGAACTGCGGCAATGCACATAGACTTTGTTTAGATGTATACTGGCAGTGAACTTCTTTTTCCAAAAGCATTTGCAAAAAGTAAATTTTTAGGTTGGAAAATACTGGAAAAATAGGGTGCCAGTTGCATGGCAATTGTAGGAAACAGTTGGGCCAGTACCACAGGTGAAACATCCCTGGGAAGTACTCTATGGTTTGCAGGAGCCCTTGCAAGAAGAGCTGAGAGCCAACTCTAAGTTTTTCCAATTAGGATAAACATTAGACTTTTTTTTTTTTTTAATATTTTTTAACGTTTATTTATTTTTGAGACAGGGAGAGACAGCATGAACGGGAGAGGGTCAGAGAGAGAGGGAGACACAGAATCTGAAACAGGCTCCAGGCTCTGAGCTGTCAGCACAGAGCCTGACGCGGGGCTCGAACTCACAGACCGCGAGATCATAACCTGAGCCGAAGTCGGATGCTTAACCGACTGAGCCACCCAGGCGCCCCTTTTAGACTATCTTTTTTACAGCTATATCCCTCTGCCTCTCTCTTCCCCTCTCCCATCCTCTCCCTCCTTCTTATTCTCTCTTCAGGGACATAATGGTTAGCTGTATTTTCTGAGCTATTTTAGATTTCACTTAAAATTCTGTTTTCTCATCTGATAAATGAGGAAGCAGGACTATGTCATGTATAGGAGTCCTTCCACAATCATCAGACTGTGATTTTCTGAATAGAATGACAGAGGAGAAGGTACTAAAAGTATATTGCATGGGTACTGAGGCTGGGCTTGTATTTCCTGCACCTATGTACCGAAGAGAATTTTTCAACCTAAAATCTTACACCCTTTTCCTTCTATAAAGCCATCGGTTCCAGGGCAGATTTCTGCCCACTTCTATTTGGACAAGAGGTGGTATAAAAAAGTGATCAAGAGCATGGACCTCAGAGCAAGATTGCCTCTGAAATCCAGTCCTCTCAGTTAGTAGCTTGGTGGCTATGGCAATGTAATTAGCTTCTTTATGCTCCCATTTTCATCAACTATAAAATGGGAATGATGCCAATATCACCTAACTCAAAAGTTTTCAAAAAGGAGTAAACACATTTATATGAATGTTTAGAAGGAAGACAAGTAGATAATTTATATAAAATTTTATGACAATCAAGAAACAGCTACTCTGACAAATTAGAGCTTTTATTACATTGAAATCATTGTCTGATTACATTAATATATTCCCAAAAGTCTGCAAATCCCATGAAGGCCTGGACAAAACAGTACATGACAATAGCTATTTGGTGAATGTTGGATAAATAAATAAACTCTTTGGATAAATCCCCTCAATTCTTTGATTAAAGAAAATTGGAAAAGGGTAAATTCTGTGATTGGAGGAATAAATTGAATATCATGTGCCTGGCACAGGAAGTTATAGAGCTGACCCAATCACAATCTTTATTCTCTATAAAGATTCAGTCATTTCTTTTAATACCTGAAACCTCGAATCTTGAATTCTCAGTTTTTAGAATAGTTATAGAATTCAGATCTCATACTGACATATAAGAATGCTACATGGAGAGGAGCTGGAGAGGAGGAAGGCATCAGGCTTTATGAAGAAAACTAGGGCCTGCATCCAACAGCTGTGTGTCGAGTTGACATAAATGGCACAATAGGATTAGGCCCAGCCATCCCTGGGCAGAGCTTAGTCCTTCATTCTGCTGTTTATCTGCCTGCTAAATAGAGGCAGGCAGAGCCTGACTGTGGACTGGGGTTCAGAGGACCCAGGAGGAGTGGTTCTTGACCCTGTTATACATTGGAATCACCTGGGAGCTTTTAACATGTATTGACTCCAATGTAATTGGACTTGGGTGGGCCTGAGCATCAATACTTTCAAAACCTTCACAGGATAATTATAAAGCATAGTCAGAGATGAAACTCAATGGGGCAGGTGAACTTGTCGCAGGTAATTATGGCCTCATTAAGGTCACAGAACTTAGCACACTGGTTTCTAAAACTGTTTCTCATGTAACTAGACAGTTCAGTTGTGTAACAAGGGTGACAAATTTGTCCTGGTTCGCCCAGAACTTTCCAGGTTTATCACTAAGACTTCTATGTCCCCCAGAACATCTGCCAACCCCCTGAAGTCCCAGGCAAACAGAGACATCGTTCATCCTAGGTGCAAGGAAAAAAAATGACCAAAAAAACCTATTGTATATACAATATTCAGTACTACAATGTATTGCAAATCAATAAACATAATCAATTATCCATAATGCCAAATTTTAACAAATGGAAACCTCCAATGTATTAGTTTTTTGGTAAGTTTAATTGTGTTGGAGTGTACGTATCAGGCATTATAATGAAATGACTACTGTCATTTCTATGCCTATATTTAAACACTTTCTAAAGGTATTCCAATTTGCTAGGCTGTTACCCTGCACTTTTTTTTTATTTTTAAATTCATTCCTGAGCAAATCTGTTCTCATATAATTATCAGTGAGCCCAGAACTGTAGTAAAAGTGTGTCATGTTCAATCAAATGCTGAGAAGGTTTACGCACATCTGCTCCTTGATTGTGATTTTAACAACATCAGAGTCAGTTACGGAAGAATAAGGAAATACCCAACAATAGAGTGGTATATTATAGACATTTAGGCTTTTGGTCAAGTTTAGATGCTTTTTTTCCTGACTTTTACATTTAATAAGAAACAAAGTCAATTGTAAAATCTTAGATGATGGTAGATCTACTTTGAATTATTAACAAGGGCTGATGCATCGCCGGCAATCAAAACCGACATGTAAAACAAACGGAAGTTAAACGAAGGAAAGAAACAGAATTAGAGGAAGGGGGAAGATGGGCTTTTCTACTTAAGAGATAAGTAATATTATTGAACGCTGTTCTGAATTATAATATTTATAAAAACCTATCTTAAAATTACATTATATAATCTTTTTAAAAGGATTATTATCAAACTTCTAATCTATATGAGTTCAGATTTCTTTTCTGACATAGAGCCAAGTAGGTCCCAACACTAATTTCAAATTTTGTTCTCTAACAGAAGAACTACAAATTTGAGTTTATAAGTGCATTTACTCTACAATTACTACTTTTTGTTTATTTTAATTTTATAGTTTCATATTCATAAATATATATACACACACACACACACACACACACATATATATGCAGTAATCTTCAGCTAGTGACATTGACCTGAACAAGTGGAAAATGGCATTTATTCTATAATTATTAATTTAAATTTTTTCTTTTGTAGTTTCATATATATATACATTTATCTGTATATATGTATGTATATGTATATATGTGTGTGTATGTGTGTGTGGGGGGGTGTTCTCTAGCTAAAGTGACATTGATCTGAACAAGGCATAAAATTAAGTTTCTGTATTAACTGTTTAATCCTTCTGGAACTATTCTATGGGGAGGTGGATTGAGAATATAATCTAATATAATATAATTAATATAATTAATATACTATACTGTACTATACTATACTCTACTCTACTATACTATACTATACTATAATATGGCTTCTAGGTGCATGAGATGATTAGTGATTCCTTATCTGTTCCTGGAAATTAAGTTCCCTATTTCCCTTTGCAATACATGCCTGAGGGGGTCAAGTTCTAGCACAGAGGAAATTTAAGATGTTAGTCACCTAAGCCAGAGAATTTGCACATACTCACTTGGCTTAAGGTAGATCTTTGTTGCCTGCAAATTGCTGAGACAGGGAGAGTCTCTCAAGTTACATTTTGAAACTTTGCTGTTTACCCAAAAGCAGCACAGGTTTTGCAAGGGGAAGAGATGGAGAGTTTGCTACTAGGTCTTAGAGAATACTGCTGTAATGAAAAACAGCTTCAGAGATTCAAAGGAAAAGCAGGCAATAACCCGTTATTCTGGTACAGGTCCTCAAAGAGGTCAGATGATATGCATATTATTTGCTTATTGCTTCCTACTTTTTCTGCCAAAATCCAACTAAAGCTGTCCGTTTTCTGATACATTTGATATCTTGTGTCTTGGTCACACTGTAACTTTAGCACATGGTGGTGATTGAAGAAAGTGTGTTGAATAAATCTGCCTTTTCACAAGGCCATCCTCTACACCCAGATGGAAGGGTGGAAAGGTTAAGATGAACAGGAAATTTGGAAAAGGTTCAGCTGTATAAGTTATTACAAGTCTTCTAATAAAAGAGCAGGTATTAAATTCATGAGACGCTGAAAATTGAATTGCTGAGACAAGAGCTATTGTGACTAGAATAGCAAATGTCAGATCATGAATCTATTCACATGGCAAGGATCAAAAGATGATTAACACAAATGATGAGTTGTTCTACTTTGCTTGAAACATTGAGTCTCCGTTTGGTTACTAGGAGGCAAAAAAGTGGGCTGGAAACTGCTCTTCCATGGTATCTGTGCTCTGTTCCAAACTCCTTTAGGTTTAAGAATTTGGTATATAAAGGGATAGCAAAATTTTTAATATCAATTCCACAATTACTTCCTATATATCGTTCATGACTTTTGACAAATGCATAACGGGTCTATCAACAGACTAACATTCACAAAACAGCTCTGTATTATGTGGGGAATAAAAAAGAAGTCAATAGTGATTCCCAGGGTCCAACTGCATGAATACACCTCTACAGGATCTATGGAAAGAGGAAGGACTTACACCAAAAAAGTTAACTTTATATTGAGGTCAGGATTTAGGAGCTGTGAAAAGAATGAGTGGGGAAAAATTCCTATTCTATGAGTTTTCCTTAGAACTCCAAACCCAGAAATCTGTAAGGACTTCTTCTAAACCATTGTTCATCTATCTGTCTATTTACTTATTCACTTATTAAAACATTACAAGAAATACCTTTCGGGACTATCCATACAAGCCGTTGTGTGTCGAAGGCAGAGGCTATCAAACTACAGCCCATAGACCAAATCTCGGCAGTTGCTTCCTTTTCTAAATGAAGTTTTATTGGAACATAGCTCTATCCAAATTAGCTATGGCCAAGTGAAGCAGCTCCTGAAACATTTATTGTCTGGACTCTGCTAAGTGGAATAATGTCCCTTCAACAATTCTTAGAACCTGTCAATGTGTTACCTTATACTGTAGAGGGCATTTACGCAGATGTGATTAAGTTAATGATAACAAAGTCCTTATAAGAGAATCTGAGTCACAGGAAAAGATGCAACAATGGAAGCAGAAGACAGAAAGGAGAAAAGATGCTACAGTGCTAGCCTTGAAGACAGAAGAAGGAGCCATGAGCTGGGAAGGCAGGCTTGACAAGTTAGAACATGCATTCTCCCCTAGAATCTTCAGAGGGAAAGCCCATAGCTTGATTTTAGCCCACTGAAACTCATTTCAAGGTTTCTGACTTCCAGAACAATAAGGTAACAAATTGGTCTTGCTTTAAGCCACTAAGTTTGTGAGTTACGGCAATAATAGGAAACTAATACGTGACCCTTTATTGAAAACGTCCACTGACCCTTGGTCTAGGATTTAGTGTATCCAGAATAATAATCTGTGGTAATAAACAAAAACCTACAGCCAGGGCAAGGAACTCAAATACTGATAAGGTCAATAAAGCTGCTTTTCTGTGTGATCTTGGGCAAATAACTTACCCAAGTAAATCCGTGTTCAAGTATTTAAGATACGGCAGGCAGGCTAGATAAGTGAAGGGACTTTAATCCTTCTGCAAATATATAGGTTGTTGTTCATACCCCTCAACACATACAAAGATCTACCTATGTTCTCATCTATCCCAACAGGAGACAACTCACTTGGCTGAATTCTAAAAAGTCACCATGAACTTTGGGGCAGGTTAATTTTCCCTCTAATTAATTAACTCACTGTTTCTGAGATAGAAGCTGGAAACAGTCTCACAGCTCGGCAGGAATATTATTTGAGATAAACAGGCCAGTAAAAAGAAAATAACATGCCTTATTAGCAACTTGAATAGCAAACTAAAGCTATTAAGACTTAATTCTGAATTTAGGCTATGTGGATTTATTCCAGGGTACAGAGGCTGATATGCTTGGTTGTGTGATAAGGCATATGTACCGAGACACCTTTTACAAATGCAAAAGATTAGTATCTCAAGTGTCTGGAATAATGGCAGAAAAGGCAGACTTCAAAGAAGGTTAATATTCCAACTGCACGTTTGTATTCTTATCACCACCATTTTTAATTGATGTACAAAAAAAAATCACAAAATTTCCTGTCATGTTCACATAGGTTTGATGATTTACCTTAATATACTTTTAGAATAATGCAATGCTACCACAACAAACATGTTAGGTTTTTCAATTTTACACTATTTGTGAGTAGTATGCAATATTACACTATTTGTGAGTAGTACTTTTCATGAATGAAATGACATTCCTATGTTAAGACCCTTATGAGGGTTGGGTGCCCGGTTGGCTCAGTCAGTAGAGCATGTAACTCTTGATCTTGAGGTCATGAGTTCAAGCCCCATGTTGGGTGCAGAGACTACTTAAAAAAAAAGCCCTATAAGGATAAATAGGGGTCTATGGCAGTTCAGTAGAAATGTCACATATTGGGGCAACCTGGGAGGGCTTCATGGAAGAGGTGACATTTGGCTGGGGAAATGAAGATATTTATCATTCATTTTGTCACTTGGATTTAGTTGGCTAATTGCATCTGGGACTTACTAATTGTGATATATTTTAAAAAAGAAGAGAAGGGAAAGGAAGGGAAGGGAAGGGAAGTCAGATAGAAGGAAGAGAGAACAAAGGGAATAGGGTGTAGCAAAACAAAGGGCTGGTAGCATGAGTAAAAAACAGGTTCAGAAAAAAAAATTCCTTTCTAATATGTAATTTTTAGAGGTGCCTGGCGGGGCACAGTCGGTTAAGTGTCCGACTTCGGTTCAGGTCATGATCTCACAGTTTATGAGTTCAAGCCTGTGTTGGGCTCTGTGCTGACAGCTCAGAGCCTGAACCTGCTTCAGATTCTGTATCTCCCTCTCTCTCTGTCCCTTCCCTGCTTGTGTGGGTGCTCTTTCTCTCAAAAACAAATAAACATGAAAAAAAATTTAAATATGCTATTTTTAAGTAAATAAAGGTTGTAGGCCTAGGAGTCACACGTTGGCTTAGAATCCTGCCTGTGAAACTCACTTGCTGTGTGATCTTCGATAAAATACTTCACTATCTAAACTTCAATTTTAGTATCAGTTCAATGCAGATAAAAATAATAGGAATTTATTCCATGAGTCATTGAGAATATCAAATGAGACAGTGCATGGTACTAGCTAGTATACAGTAAATAGCTAATTACCTTGAGCTATTTTTTATGGGGCTTAGGGAGCCAGACAGATACACTGTACAAAGGCTTCTAAAAATCACCCATCTACAGACAAGGCAAACGAACACTTAGCGCTCTGATGAGTGTCGTTCACACGGACACTGATCTCTTTTTCATTGGCCGTGGAAGAAATGTAAGCAAACATATCCCACATAAAGGCACTTGGGATGGTGCTTTGCATACAGAATTGTCGCAGCTTAAGAGTCCTCAGTAAAATGACTGCAGCTTCTAGAGAAGTGTGTGCTTAAGAAAGTGCTTTTCTTAAAGACATTCTCCTCTAGGAAGTGCCCAAGGATAATTAAAATGGAAATGCCAAAGTCAAGGAATCAAAGACTCAAAGAGCTAACTGAGCCTTTTCTCTTCTCCAGAGACAGAAGTACACTTGTCTCATGTTTCTGTTTACAATGTATTTGTTAAATATATGATTAAAGTGGGCATTGCTTTCTTTGATTTGCCAAAGTGGGGCTAGCCTGTAGGGGTCCCGTCTTTCTAACTATGCTGAAGAAAACCTTCAAGACACCACCCAAGCTCTGCTGGTCTGGCACTAATGAAACTTGGTATTTAGGTACTGACTGTATGATCTTGAATAAATTACTTTCACTTTCTCAGACATTCCCCCGATGCCTTTCATGAGCTTGCTTCCGCTTTCTGCCTTTCCATGTCTTTCCAGTGTGTTCACTCAGCAACTCTGAGCTGAAAGTTGCTGATCACCGTTTCTTTTGCATGGCATCCCTACCCTAGCTCTAATCCTTCTGCAATTCAAGGCATCAAGCAGGTTGAGGGATGTGAATTTAGAACATCTGAATCCCTCAATTGCTACATACTAAGCAGAGTGACCTTACATGGCTCAATTTATTTTTTGAGTTTCACTTCCCTCATTTGTGAAATGATGATGATAATATCCAACATCAGGCCGTTGTGGGGATAACATGAAAGAAGGCACCAAACACAGAATTTGGCACAGTAAACTCTGTTACTGTTTCTCTGTTGTGGCTGTTTTATTTTCAGCGCTCCTGGGAATCAATGAAGCAACAGAAAACCACTTTTAGCCCAGAAGTTTATAGAGTGTATAATAACTATAACAGAAATTAATTCAGTAGTTTGCATGTGAACTTAAAAAACCCTTCATATTGTCCCCAATCCTACTTGATTCCTGAACCTGCCCATAGTAGACTCTGGCTTTTCTTCCTCTTCAGGTTTCTACCCTGTAAAACATGTACCAATGACACTCTTGCTGTCCTGGCCACTACTAGTCACTATAGATGCCCATCTATTTTACTTAATCTATGGATTTTGGCTTAATCTATGGCTCTTGGGCCTATGTCTATTCCCATATTTTAACCAGGATTGCAGGGGCTGTTTTTTCGGTTGTTCACCTTTATCCTGCATTTCTTTTGCAAGCTCTCTGTTGTCCGTCCAGCCCTCCCTGCATGCACTTTGCATCCACCCTTCAGAATCTCCACTGGTCCCTTTGATACTCCCATCGTGTAAGGATGCTCCACTGGAATTTCTCTCTAGATTTTGAGACCAGCCCTGTTTCTGTTGGTGACAATTTCCTTTTCTTTTTCTTCCTTCCTTTCTTCCCTTCCTCCCTCTTCCTTCCTTCCTTCCTTCCGTCCTTCCTTCCTCCTCCCTTTCTTTCTTTCTTCCTTCTCTCCCTTCCTTCCTTTCTTTCCTTCTCTTTCTCTTTCTTTTCTTTTCATTCTTTTTCTCCGTCCCTTCCTTCTTCATTCTTTCCCTCCATTCTTTGGTTTTCTTTTCTTTCCTTTCCTTTCCTTTTCTTTTATTTATTCAAACTTACTCTGTGCCTGACAATGTGCTAAGTAATTTACATCTATCAACATATTGAATTCTCAAACATGTATTCATTTTATAGATGGAAAAGCAGAGTCCCAGTGGTTAAACAACTTTTAGAACTAGTATACTTTGGACTGTAGAAGCTGACCTCAATACTGTAATCAATAGAGTTGATTGAAAATGAATGAATGAATGAATGTGATATAGATTTATTCATTAAGTCAACAGTTTGGGAGGTCCTATTCTGAGAAGGTCCTCTCTCCAAACAGATTTTCCAGGATATGAATATGAAACTATTTTTATTGATGTTATACACATGTCATATATACAACCTATAATACACTAACATACATCCATAAGTACATACACACATACATATACATAAGTGTATATATATGCACATGTATATATGTATATGTAATGTATATGTTCATTTATGTACAAATACATTTATATCTTTGTTATCTGTTACAGAACATAATTCTCTAAATTCAAGGTACCTTAGTCATTGCAAAGTCATAGAGAAGAACCTAAATATTAAACCACTTACAGTTTGTCTGTCAAGAGAGCTACAAAAAATATGGCCTCGGGGCACCTGGGTGGCTCAGTCTGTTAAGTGTCCAACTTCAGCTCAGGTCATGATCTCACGGTCCATGAGTTCAAGCCCCACGTCAGGCTCTGTGCTGACAGCTCAGAGCCTGGAGCCTGCTTCAGATTCTGTGTCTCCCTCTCTGTCTGCCCCTCCCCTGCTCATGCTCTGTCTCTGTCTCAAAAATAAAATAAAAACATTAAAAAAATATGGCCTCATAACTCTAATAAACATGGCCAGATACAAGGGAGAGGAGATTCAGTGGCTTAATTTAACATGACTCAGAACCTAGTTATCATCTTTGGAAAGTGCTAGTGCATAGGACAGCCTCTGATTGTTCAATGTTCCTTTAATCATTACATGCAGAGAGTTAATATGCCAGGTTATTTGTTGCTATATCTAGCAACATATTGTTATAAATGCAAAGGTTAAACACAGCAGACAGAAGATTTTATTTCTGCTGTATGGCTGCTGTCAAAACTGTATGAGAGAAAGTAACAAGATTTTACCCATTCTCCCTAGGACCTTTCCACAGACACACATGCATTTACACACTTCACATAATCCTGAGAGACATCCAGAATATTTCCTAGTGTTCTACATAAAAACCTAGAAGTAAGAGATTTCCTTCCTTGACTTTCTCTTGGCTTGAAAATTTTGCATTGTCTCTTACTGTGTCTGAGATGCCTTGCCCACAACCTGACTAGGTTTGGCCAAGGAACTTGCTTTAATCACTAGAATGAGGCAGAAGTGATAGTCTGCCAGTGTCAATCCTATGCCTTAAGAGTTTTTCTGGCTCTCTCCACCTGGAGAACATGTCTTGAAGGTGTTAGAAAATGAAACCAGAGGGGCAGAGACCCAATTTCCTGGGTTCTCCAGCTTAGACGCCAGCCTTTACCAGCCGACACTCAGTCAACCTTGCATATGTGATTGAGAAGGTCAAAATCAACAGAACCTTCCAGCTGATCCCAAGCCAATAGATGGTAGTCCTCACATGCTTACTAAGGTTTTGCATTTCTCTGTTGAAATAGCTAATACCAGGGCTCACATTAGTTGTGGAACTAATTGGTAACAGGACAAAAAGGCAACTTACTGCTTAGGTGCAGGAAAGAAATGAAAAAATAACAGAGAAAGCAAAACGGTGTCTCATCTAGAGATGTGAACTGTTTTCCTTGAAGCAACCCCAAGATGATTCAGGAGGGAAGCCAGAGCTGCCTCTGGGACTTCAGCAGAAGGTCTAAGAATTACCAGCAATAGGAAAGATGCAGAGAGGGAGAAAAGCCACTGGAGTTGGCAAAAGGGAGGATTTGGAAAACAAAATGTGGCCAAATGAGCCAAAATTACAGAAATCTGGTTTACTTATCATTTACAAAATAAGTGTTAATTATATGGGGAAAAATCAGAATTTAGGATTGCAGCTAGTGCTGGAGGAATTTATGGGCTACTGGAACAGAGATGAAAACTGGAACTAGCATTGTTTCAGATTTGAAGTCACTGGGAAATGACTCAATCCAGCTGGTGGTTTTTAAAAACTTTTCTGCTTCATCTCCTTTTTTCCAGCAACATTTAGGTGGCACCCTCCTATGTAAGAGATAAGAGTCCCTATAGCTGAGTTTGGGATGGACTACAGAGCATGGGACCCCATCCCTCATCTCCTTGGTGTTCTGTGAGTCATTGTTGGAGGTCAACCAGCCACAGGTGGAGAGCTGGGACTTGAACACCTGGTACGTAGTTTTATTATAAAACTGAGCTACTCTAAAGGATCTAAAATTTTTTCTGTACTTGTGAACATTATGGTGTTCACATCTTCCCCCTGTTTCATCCAATATAGAATACACTGATATGTTTAAGGCTGATTTGGGTCTTTTCTTTGAAGAAACTAAATTTCAAGAAATATAATCCACTTAATTATTCACATTTGACATGAATTCTAGTCCTTCAAGAGGATCTTTGCTTATAAATAATCACTCAACTTCTTGAGCTTTAATTTCGTCTCTACCAGATGAAGCTCTTCTTGGCCTCCTGGCTCAGGTTTCAGTACATTTATCTTTCCAGGATTATATTATGTTTCCCTGACTGACGAATCTCAACATTTGGTGACCACCACCACTGACACAGAATAGCTCCCTTACATCACCATTATAATGGTGCCAAATGCTTGCAGCATTGTTGGATTAATAAAGCCAAGATACAATTATAATATAATTCCTAGGCTACAACAATGATAAACTACAATCTGTATCCTTTCACCATAAATTTCAAGCTCTTCAGTGTGGTAAGCATGGCCCTTCGTCCCATCAACTCTGCCTTGTGTCCCATGACTTCACAATTTACAACTTTAAAATCATGTTCAACGTTTTCAGAGTTCATCAAAAATGCCATGCTGCCTGATCTATTACATCTTTACAAATGTTGTTCCATGTCTGGCTGCTCTCCCCACCAGCTGTCTGCATGGTAAATGACTCTGCATCCTTTAAAACACAGCCTCAGGATTGTTGTCCATAATGGAGTAAAGTAGCTCCACCTCTCTATTACCTATTTGCTATGTACCTTCTCCTGGACCTGCCCGGTATTACGATCATGTATACGCTCTGCCTCCATGACAATAGCAAATCTCAATATGGCATTTTTGGGTGTGTGGTGAGTATTCATCACATATATGAACTCACTCCATTATCCAACTCAATGGAATAGATTATTATCATTTCCATTTTATAGCTGAGGAAAGTGACACATAAAGAGGTTATAGAGCTGGATGGGATTTGAATCCAGTCAGACAGACACCAGAGACTGTATATACTATGTTTCCTGACATTGTAAACTCCCTAAAAGCACAGAGAAGTCTTGATCCTTCAATATTTGCTGATTTGAACCAATGGAATTATGGTAGACACAGTTTCCACTACTGCTAGTAAGAGGAACAGAGGTGTCTCATTCAGGATGTTCTTGGCTTTCAAAGTGATTCTAAAATTCTTCGGACTGCAAAGCCCTCCATGGACTTGAATGGCAGGAGAGAAAACAATCACTATGCATTCACTGAGAAAGAAGATCACAGCCATCCAGCCAATTATATGCTCCTTGGCTCGGATCATATTTCTTCACAGATCTTTTATCACATGACATCCCATATGCATTTGTTTAATGAAAGTGATGCTATCACCTCTCACTTTGCTTTCCTACAGTTCTGCAGCTAAAACAGATTGGGGAAGAGTTCTTTCTTTCCTTCCTTCCTTCCTTCCTTCCTTCCTTCCTTCCTTCAATTCCAAGAGGTAAACTGACTTACCAATGTTATTTCTGCTACTTTCCTATTTTACCTTGGCTATTGGAGGAATTGTGTCTGGAACAATTTCCCATTCTAATCACTCATAAAACAGCTGTGGGGGTCTTGAATATTAACAAACAGGGCTCCAAAGAAAATGAAATCCTGGCTTGAGGGCATTTTCAGTGATCTGACAGGTCAGCAAAACATTCATGTTGTACGTACCAATCACAAAATGTCTGTAACCAGCATGATGCTGTTGATTATCAAAAGCAATGCACAATGAAAATAAGGTGGAGCAAAGCTTTAGAATGCAGAGAAAGGCACTAACCAAACTAGTGATGCCAGCTACAGTTTTTTTTTCAAAGTCCAGCTGGTAGAAAGCTCAACATTCAGTGAAAGGCAAAGTAGTAGGGATTTATTACAGTGTTTTTTATTTCTCCAATTGTAAAATTAAAGGGAATGATAAAATAGTGAGTAGAAAAGGATTCCCCAAATGACTGGATAACTGTGAGGGAAATCATCCCTGATGAATATATACCCTAGATCATTTGGAAATCAGGATGGCACTGATTAAGATACTCAAGTCTGGGGTTTGCATACACAACTAGTTTAGTATCAAATATCTACTACTGAATTTGTGCCCTTCCCAGTATAAGTCTCTAGTCAAATATCTATTTCCACTCTTTTTCTACCAAATGTTTCTACATGGTGTGCAAGTCATTTTTCACAAGAACCCAGTGACTACAATGTATTTGGAAGTACATAAGTTCTTCCCTTGCCAATTAGTTAAGGACGAATGAGGAACTGGCTCTTTTCTTACATTGTCAACCCAGACAGCATCCTATTGCTGGTCTGTAGTTTTATCTGGGTACCTCACAGGCTCACTTACCAAATCCCAATGCAACTCAATCATCGCTCTCTTGACAAACACATCCATTCTCTTTTTCATTCTAGTGTTTGTTACTAATAATACAAAGACATTTTGGAAGGACGAGAGAAAGCATAAAGCAGAATAAAGTTTGTACAGGAGAAAGGTGCAGAGATAAAAGACAAACAATGAAATCTGATGTAAAACATGGGAATAGACACCTAATTCCTTCCTATCCCAATGCCCACATTGCATCTATCACTAAGCTCAGCAATTTCTGTCCCTAAAAGAGCCCTCAGATCTCTTCATTTCTCTCCCCCATCTCCCTACACCAAGCCACCACCATTTCATCCATTTATTACTGCACTGGTCTCCCCTCTGATATCCCAAATCCTCTTATCTCTCCACAATCCATAGGCTCACATTTATAATCCGAGCAATATTTTTTTCTTCCAGTTCAAATCTTATATCACCCTCCAACTTAAAATTCTTCTTGGTTTGCCATTGCCCCAAGAAATAAATCTTTAAATTCCCAGCAAGGCTGTGACTAGGCATACCAGGACCAGGCTTTGATTCTTCATTGACCCTACTGCCTGGTTCTTCATTGGGTATAGATTTTTGTACCCCAGGGGACATTCGGAAATGTTTGGAGGTAGTTTTGTCATAAATGGTCAAGAGCATGTACTGGTTTCTAATTTATAGAGGCTAGGAATGCTGCTAAACATTCTACATTACTAGGACAGCTTTCTCACAACAAAGGATTACTTAGCCCCAAATGTCAATAGTGCTCAACCTGATAAACCCTGTTCTAACCTTATCTCATGTGCTTCTTCCCTTCCACTCTCTTAATTGCAGCTATTCGCTACTTCTTTCATTTCCATGAATTCACTATACTACACTACACTTCACTAAACTGTACCACATCTTCAATTCTTCAATATGGGATTCCTTCTTCCTGGAATAATCTGCACATTCTCTGCTCTACTAACCCCTAACACTTAACCTGACAAACTTCCCGTTATTATTATTTCTCAGCTTAGTTATTTACTCAGGGAAGCCTTTCCTGAACCATCATACTGGATTGGTTTCCTTTCTGATATATTCTTAGACACCCAGTGTCTTTCCTCATAATAGCACTTTTACTGTCAGCCTTTCCTACAATACAATAAATTCCTTGAGGGTTGGACATGTCAGCCTCATTGACTTGAACTCCAGACCCTAATATTAATCTCTGAATACAAATAAAGTATTTGATGAATGAATAAGTGCATGCATGAATGAATAAATGAATTAGAATTCACTTTATTAAGACCATAAAATTTTGGAAAACCATCTCCTGGCTCAAATGACAGCTGGCCTATGTTGGAGACAGTTGTTTTATAATTGCCATTTGCACTATCCCTTTCCCAGTATAGACTGCAGGCTAACTAATGACATCTATGAACATTCTGTGGCTTTTTTGAAAATATAAGCATCAGCACTGTGAATGGAAGTTTAAAAAAACTGAATCTGTCCTTACCACCTTTTAGTGACAGTAAAAGTCTCTGACAATCCATAACCATGAATGATGTGAAATCAATGAGAGATGAAAAGTTTCTCTCTTGGAATCACAACAAATGGTTGTGCCATTTTATGTTTCACTTAGAAAAACCTGTCTCTTGCTTAGATCCACATACAATTGAATTTTAAAATATCCATTCCTACTATCATCTCTTTAAAACAAAAGGGTTGGAATTTTTTGTGGGTTTTCTTTGATATAATGTTCCAGTAATATTTATATTTATCTACTTCCTCTCTCTGGATAAAAGCAATATCTTTCCATTAGAAAGGAACTGATGAAGACTTTGATACAATTCTTTAGGGGCAAAACAAAGTATTTTTCCCACAGCTTCCTCAAAATTCCAAATAGAGAGTATGTGGTGTTTAAATATCTTGATCACAAATGAATGTCCCCTTTTGGTTGAAATGAGAGGAAAGTGGCTGTAACTACAGCTTTCACAGACATAAATTCAGCTCAGGGACGAATTCATTCAAGCTGCAGACAATAATACAATGATGTATTTTTGGGTGTATACTATTGTGATTGGAACAATCTGCAACCCTCCTAATTAATATTGGGCCTAAAGATGCTGAAGTGGGAATGAGACCAGTTTCTTTCAACAAGAGGACATTTAATGGAATCACACAGGAAATGATGACTTGGCCAATTGTGAAGGAAAAATGTTCTGGGCAGGAAGAATGTGCTCCTGTCAACGGGGGCATCTATATTTCCCTCTTGCTGCAGAGAGAAAGAAGAAAGCTTGTAGAATAGTTAAAAAAGGGTCTATAACCTCCACTTAAAGCAGATTCAAAGTCGGCCATACTCACTGGGTATTCTGGAGCAGAAGAGAAATTTAGAGTCCCTAGCATAGACCATACTGCACACTTTGCAGCCATTTCTGGGGTGTACAAACAAAAACCCAGGATTGAGGCAAACACTTAAGTAAACATCAAACAAACCAAAACCAAGCAGAAAGAATTGGATCAAGACAGATCAAGAATGGAGACTTCCTTTCATCAGAATAGGTATTGATTAGGGTCAGTTTCCCAAGTGAGGGGGAAACAGATTGAGAGCCTGATCTCTTGTGTAGTGTGGCAGTTTATGATAGCTCCCTAATATTGAACTAGTAAGTAGTTTGTAATTCACTTTATGGAACAGGTGTTATTCACGCTTTATAGTTTATTGTGACATATTTAGAAGGGGCTGAGTTAAAGAGTCTCTTCAAGGTTATGTACATTCCTAAACTAGGCAAATCCCATTAGTATGAGCTTTGTCTTCAGAGTGAACACAGGCCAAACAAACAAACAAACAAACAAAAACACCCAGCAACACTTATATCTGTCAGGCACTAAGCATCTAATTTATATTAAATTATTTAATTCTTATAAAATGATTCCATAACAATCCCATGAGAAAAGTACTATTATTATGCTCACTTTCTATCTGAGGAAACATGCCAAAAGGGGTTAAGTGGCATGCCTGAGGTCACACAGCTAGTGAAGAGCAGAGCTGAGATTCAAACTCTCTGACCTATTTATGGTTTATACAGCTCATTTGTGACAAGCATCTATATCCCTTCTTCACTTCCTGAGAGTTTTCTTGTTTGTGCCTCTCTACCCCAGAGTCCCAGCACCCCCAAAAGTACCTCTCAACTCTCCAGCTCAGGCTGGGACAAGGATAATGTTCAGACAGAGGTAAGTGTTTCTTAGGGCAGAGCAGAAGTTATACACACATGCATGCTTGCATACGCTTGAGCCATTTGGAGATCTTCCCTTGTAATACAGGAAATGGCAGTCTCCTTGAAACTCTAGTGATGGCACACGTAAACCCAATATATCCAAACAAGTGACAGGAGATGGATCAAGTAGTATGAAAACAAAAATCCATTTTTAAAACGTCTATAAGCTACGATATTCCATTAGCCAAGGTGATAATACCAATACGATAAGTATCAAGGATTTTCCTCCTACCAATCTTTATCTCAAGACCAATCCTTCAGCTTAGCAGAATATTTATACAACAAAACATTAAAGATTAATATCTATAATATTTCCAAGGAAAGGGAATAGTTCCCTGACATGTCTTTCTTCCCTCAAGGTCCCAGCAGAGGGAGAAAATGATATAACCTGCAGTTTTCTCTTCAATCAAACTTAAATTCTCTGTGACTAACTTCTCACAAATATTTCCGGATAAATCATTCAGTGTTTCTCTTGAGGCACCTAGAAACATCACTGACTGTCACCCCTAGAACCAACAGGTAAGAAATGGCAGAGAGAGATTATGGAGACATGCTAATATACTTTGATGAATAAGGTACACTGAAACAGTGTCTGAAAAATGTGAAATACTATACTCAGTCATATATCAACTGCATATTTTACATAGTCTAATCCTTCTTTTATTCTCCCTAAAAAATACAGTGATGTTGAAAAGGGAAATGAAGATGCTAAATAGAAACTGGTGATCCTAATCTAAAACTGAATCACTGGACTCTGAGGCCTTCTTTTTTTTTTCTCCTCTTGCATGTAAAATAAAGGAGGGGGGGGTTTCATCCATTTGTTAATTCATTCAAAAAACATCTATTAACTTGACTAATGCTTTACACATTTTAACATGTATAGAAATGACCCTGTAATATTTTAAAGTGCAGATTGGGTTTGGGGTGGGGCTTTCAATTCTGCATTTCTAGGGGGAACGCATGCTGCTGTGGACCATCCTACGAATAGCAAGTCTAAAGCAGAATTATCCAACTGGTATTTCTGTAATAATGGAAACTGTCTGTATGAGTTCTGCTTAATATGATACCCAGCAGCCACATGTGACTAGTGAACATGAAATGTGGCTAGAATGACTGAAGACATTTTGATTTTATTTAATCTTACTATATAAATTCAAATTTAAATGCTCACATGTGGGGGCACCTGGGTGGGTCAGTAAGTGAAGTGTCTGACTTCAGCTCAGGTCATGATCTCAGGGTTTGTGATTTCGAGCCCCACACTGGGCTCTGAGCTGACAGCATGGAGCCACCTTTGGGTCTTCTTTCTCCTCTATCTCTACCCCTCCCTAGTCACGCTCTCTCTCTCTCTCTCTCTCTCTCAAAAATAAATAAACATTAAAACAAATAAATAAATAAATAGCCACATGTGGCTACTAGCTACATTCTCATAAAAATTAATTCACCATCTAATAGAGAAGAAGATATTTAAACAGATGATTGGGATGCAATATGTTCAGTTCTATAATGGTATTATTGACAAAATGACACAGAAGCATACAAGAGGAGGAAATGAAGGAACATGACGTATGAACATGTTCCAGTTGAATAATCTGGGTCAATTTTCCTATGAGCTCAAATGCAATGGATCTGTAGCCTGTAGATATGGTCAGAGCAATAAAAGCAAGGTGGATGGGAGAAGAGGGTGGCATGTTGAATTTCACCTTGCCAAGGTTTGGATTAGTCATGGAGACCCCTTCAAATACAGGAAAAGAATTTTCTTCTAAGCTGCTGTATTTCTGCAATTTTACACCTTATGTTAGATGGTGTAGAAGAGACCATCTCTGTATCAGTTGGATGAACCTTATGTTAGATGTTGTAGAAGAGACCATCTCTGTATCAATTGGATGATGATAATATTCCCTGGGAGGACAGACAGATTCATCAACTCTCCTAGGAAAGCTGGTTGACACCCAACCTTCCCTCTCTCCAAGGAAGAAATAAGTTGGTGTGATAGTTTATAGGCAGCATCTGACCTAAAGAACTACATCAAATTGTCATGACAACTGATGGCCTGTGGTCTGGAAGTAACCATCTGATCTGCTGACACTCATTAGTGGAATTCCAGCTGTGCCTGCTTTTGAATGAGAGAAAAGCAAGCCAGGAAGGGGAACAATACAAGGGATCTATGTGGCTTCTTAATACTTCTCAGGATTCCTTCCTAATGGGCTTAGTTTGTCATGAAAACAATAATATTCAGTGTCGTCACTACTGGCTTCTGAAATACACATCAGTGTCTTTTGAAATAAATGCTTTTTTTTCCTTCTATATATTTCAGAAAGAGTGAGCTAGTTATTAAAATTTATACAGTTCTGAGTCTTCTCTGCCTCTGCTTCATCTTCCCCTAAATTATTGCTGACTGGGAGAAGATAAATTTATTTCCTTTTGTGTTTTTGTTGTATTGGTTTTGGTTAATGGGGGAAACGAGTACCCTATCTTAACTATGGTAACAAAGACACTTTTTTTTTTCTTTTTCTTGTAGTTTGGCAGGCATTCAGTTCTGGGATGTGGCAAATCTCAAAGATCTTAAGCAATTTATCATTGTAAGTAAAAACCCAAAATATTTTCTCCATAAGTTGTAACAGCTATGAAATATCCATTAGAAGAATATCACAGCCATATATATGAACTGCAGAATGTTGATGTAATATACACTAAGTTTCAATAAAACATTTTCATTTCATGAAATAGAGATGGGTTGCATGCTTATTAGAAGATAGATCATTTCCATTTAAAGTACGACTCTTATCAAATAGGCTACCAATTAAAAATCTGCAATAATTTGGTAGTGTTTATCAAATCAAATCCAGACAACTTAGCTTCTATCCCCAGGCAAGAACCCTAGAGCCCTACTATGAAACTTAAAAGGACTCTTAACCATATTCAGTATGTTGCCCTACCTTGCTTATGTTCCTGATTTTACGAATGATAGCTGGATGGTTATACTCATTCTTGCTCTCTCCTCTATACTTCCTTTTTCTCCCTAGTCCCTTAGCTCTAGATCAAATAATCAATGCATATACTCTTCTTGGATGTCACAGCTATCCTTCCACATAATTCCAACAGCACACTTTGGGACATTCTCATATATTGTGCACTATCTACTCTAGTTAGCACTTATAAAATAGATTGCAACATCCATAGTCTTAATATTTTCAGTTTCAATTCTCATAAGGAACTTTAAAGGCCCATGACAGGGAAAATAAATAAGGTTCATGCTAGGGGGCAAGCATGGATTATCCAGTTGGTACATTAATCTAATATTCTGGACTTAGTCTGTCCATTCACCCTCCCAACTTCTAATATGCATCTAATGAGAGAAACAGAGGAATAAAAAGCTGTGGTTATTCATATATGTCCATGGGTGGTTCCTCACAGAATCCCAAGGTTTGTTGATAGTTGTGGTTGATGCTGCTGCTGTTTTGCTAAACATCTGTCAAATATGTTCAAACAAATTCTTATTCCAATCTTCCTGGTTCATTAGTTTATTCATTCATTTATTCATTCATCATGACCATATATTAAGTACATTCATATATCATTTACCATGCTAGGTAATGAAAGAATTATAATAGAAAATGTATAATAGCCCTGCCCTCAAAATGATTAAGTCAAATAGAGCAGACCAGAAAGTATACAATTAAATATCAACATGATGGAAGCAATCCAAGTGTACATCAATAAATTAATGAAGAAGATGTGTGTATGTACAAAATAAATTCAAAATGGATTAAAGACCTAAATGTAAGACCTGAAACCATAAAAATTCTAGAAAAGAAGACAGGTAGCAACTTCCTTGGCATCAGTCATAGTGACTTTTTTCTAGATATCACTCCTGAGGCAAAGGAAACAAAAGCAAAAAGAAACTATTGGGACTATATCAAAATAAAAAGCTTCTGCACAGCACAGGAAGCAATCAACAAAGCTGAAAGGCAATCTACCAAATAAGAGAAGAAAGATAATTGCAACTGACATATCTAATAAAGGGTTAGCATCCAAAATATATAAATAACTCATACAACTCAACACCCCAAAAAACAAATAATTAAAAAATGGCCAGAAGATATGAACAGACATTTCTCCAAAAAAGACATCCAGATGGTCAACAGACATACAAAAGATGTTCATAATCACTTACCATCAGGGAAAGGCAAATCAAAACTACAGTGAGCTATCACCTCACACATATCAGAATAGCTTAAATCAACAATGCAAGAAACAATAGGTGTTGTCAAGGATGTGGAGAAAAAGGAACACTACTGCACTGTTGGTGGGAATGCAAACTGGTGCAGCCACTGTGGAAAACGGTATGGAGGTTCCTCAAAAAGTTAAAAATAGAACTACCCAATGATCTAGCAATAGCATTATTGGGTATTTACCCAAAGATTGCAAAACTACTAATTCAAAGAGATACATGCACCCCTGTTTATAGCAGTATTATTTACAATAGTAAAGATATGGAAGCAGCCCAAGTGTCCATCGATCGATGAATGTCCATTGTCCATTGATTGATGAATGGAAAAAGAAGATGTAATGTGTGTGTGTGTGTGTGTGTGTGTGTGTGTGTGTGCGCGTGTATAATTCTGTCATATAAAAGAATGAAATCTTGCCATCTGTGATGACGTGGATGGAACTGGAGAGTATAATGCTAAACAAAAGGAGAGAAAGACGAATACCATATGATTTCATTCATATGTGGAATTTAAGAAAACAAACCAAAGGGGGAAAAAAAACAGAGAGAGGGAAACAAATCAAGAAACAGACTTTTAACTACAGAGAACAAACTGAAGGTCACCAGAGATGTGGGGGGAATGGGTTAAATAGATGATGGGGATTAAAGAGTGCACTTGTCCTGATAACCACTGGCTGACATATGGAATTGTTGGATACTGTACACGAGAAACTAATATAACACTGTATATTAACTAACTGGAGTTGAAATCAAAACTTAAAAAGCCAAAGAAGATTTAAAAAGTTAAAAATAACAAAAGCTCTGTGTGTTTGTATACACACACTCACATATGTACGTATATACAATGGAATATTATTCAGCCATGAAAAAGAATGAGTTCTTGCCATTTGTGAAAACAGGGATGGACTGAGATGGTGTCATGCTAAGTGAATTAAGACAGACAGAGAAAGACAAATACGATACATGTCACTTAAATGTGGAATCTACAACACAAAACAAATGAACATACGAAACAGAAACAGACTCATAAATACACAGAACTGGTAGCTGTCAGAAGGGAGTAGAGTGGAGAGACAGGTGGAATAGATGAAGGGAATTAAGAGGTACAAACTTCCAGTTATAAAATAAGTGGGTTATAATATATAGCATAGGAAGTCTAGTCAATAATGTTATAAAATTTTGTATGGTGACAGATGGTAAGTAGACCTATCATGGTGGTCATTTTGTAACATATAAAAATATTGAATCACTATCTTAGACACCTAAACTAATATGATATTGTATGCCAATTGTAAGTCAATAAAAAAATAAATATGAGACATCAAAGAGACATGACAACTAAATGCAGTATGTGTTCATGATCATGGACTGTATCCAATATGGGGGTTAAAGAAATTTTTTAAAAGACACTTTTGGAACAACTGAACAAGAATGTCACTATTGGTTAGGTAACATTATTGTGTCAATATTTAGTATCTTTGACTTGATAACAGTACTGTAATTAAAAAACAAGGGGTAGGGTGTCTGAGTGGCTCAGTCAGTTAAGCATCCAACTTCAGCTCAGGTCATGATCTCGTGGTTTGCAAATTCAAGCCCTGCATCGGGCTCTTTGCTGCCATCATAGAGCCCGCTTTGGATCCTCTGTCTCACTCTCTCTCTGCCCCTCACCTACTCATGCTCAAGCTCTCTCTCTCTCAAAAATAAATAAATAAACATTAAAAAAAATCAAGGGGGTGAAAAAGAATGGTGAATGTGACCTAATCTCAAATTAAAAAAAAAAAAACATATATAATGTTATTATAATTATCTATCTATCTATCTATCTATCTATCTACACATACACGGAAAGATTACTTTAAAAATTCGGCAAAGTGAGAAAATTGGTGAATGTAGTTAAAGGGTATATGGAAGTTTTCCCAATTATACTTGCAACTTTTCTATAAATATAAAATTGTTTCAAAATAAAAAAGAAAGCAAATAGGGGTAGCACAAAAGAGGTTTGGTTCAGGTGCTTTGGAAATGGTGAGAAGGGCCTAGCTATGTTTGGTAGGGTGGGGGAAAATGATAACGAAATTCCTGAACCATGATTTTAAAAGGTGACAAGATGAAATCAAACAGGAATAGAATCAGGCATCTAAGAAGGGTTGGAAAAACTATAGAGATGCTATTGTATAATTCACAAATATAAAAAAACAGTTATCCAGTTTTACTGTCCTACCACAATAAAACAAGGACGATGGTGAAAGTCATCTTTCCCATTAGCCTTGAGAACTGAGGTACTTGGAAATTTAAAAATAATAATAATAAATGTGTATAATTTATAGAGCAATGTTTAGTATTTCCTTTGAATGGTTTTAATCACAAAATACAAAAGTAATGAAATACTTGGGTGCCTGGGTGGCTCAGTTAGTTGGTTAAGCATCCAACTTAAGCTCAGGTCATGGTCTCACAGTTCATGAGTTCGAGCCCCGAGTGGGGCTCTGTGCTGACAGCTCAGAGCGTGAAGCCTGTTTCGATGCTGCATCTCTCTCTCTCTCTGCCCCTTCCCCGTTCACACTCTGTCTCTGTCTCTCTCAAAAATAAATAAAACATTAAATTTTTTTTAAGTAATGAAATATAAGAATACAAAATAAAAAATTTGTAAATACCAGAATGAGAAAGTTGCAAGTTTGTCACACGTACCATGATGCAAAGGTGAAACTGATGGTTACCTACAGCTTCTTAAGTTTATAATAAATAAGCTATACGGAGAGAGAGTGCTGACTCTTTCCTAGGACCTCTGCAAGCCCTTTTGCACAATACTATATTTAGTCTTTATAAAAACCCTCTCATATAGAATGCATTTAAAAAAAATTTTTTTTCTTAATGTTTTTATTTATTTTTGAGACAGAGAGAGACAGAGCATGAGCAGGGAAGGGGCAGAGAGAGAGGGAGACAGAATTGGAAGCAGGCTCCAGGCAATGAGCCATCAGCACAGAGCCCAATGCGGGGCTCAAACTCACAGACTGTGAGATCATGACCTGAGCCAAAGTCGGATGCTCAACCGACTGAGCCACCCAGGCACCCCTAGAATGCATTTTTATGTTAAGCTACATCTGACCAGAGATTTGAAGATATCCAGCACCCTTAGTTCAAGTATATGGCAAAGGTAATATTCCAACCTTGGCAGTCTGGTGCCAAAAACCTCTGAACTTGACTGTGTCCATGTAAAGGGAGAGGACATCAGTCTCAGGAAATACCTTCAAGTTGCCAGACTCTTGATATGAATTGAGTATTTAATTATAAAACACCTGGAAAGTCATATTATTCCAATTTTATATGTGAGAGAACAGAAATTCAGGGAGTTTAGTAACTTGCCTAAAATAACAAAAGTCTAAATTTTGATTTACTCCCTTATATGTCTGGCTTCACTGCTCATCACAATTTTTGCTGTGTCTGTTTTCCAATCACCTTTCAGAAATCCCTGCTTTTTAACTGGCCTCCTTCATTCATGACTCTAATTTCCCCCAGAGGTTTCCAAATTGATATCTGAATGGAGAACAGGGGTGTTGCTTAATCATCTACTGCTGAGAGAAGGGCTCAGTGGGCACAGGTGGTAATGGGTAATTTTTTAGACATATATAATTTGCATCGGTTTCTGGCTTAAAAAAAGAAATGTGGGGTCCTTTACAGAAGCTTATCCAGAAGCAAGAAAATAAAATTCTACCCATCACTATCACCCCTTGAACACAGTGATAGCTCAAACACAGACTAGACAAATGCAGCCATGCTGGTCTCTTTTCTGTTAATGATGTCTCGATTGAATTTTCTCAGTGAGCAAATTAAAAGAGGATTTGCTAAGTGTCAATGTCTCTGACTCCTTGTGGAATTAAAAAACCCAGCTGAACTCTTCCTGCCTCTGTGAGGATCAATGCTTAGGAGATTTTGCAATGGTAACTGACCTCACAAGGCTTTTGATGAGTTGCAGGACAGGATCGAGTCCAACTGGTTTCTCCGCAGATATATTGGCTCCTACAGTGTCTGCTCACAAGACTAAAGCAGTTTTTTTTTTTCTTTTTCTTTTTTTTAAGTGAAGTTATCAGTGATGACTCAAAGGCTCCCAGCTATACTTATGCAGAGTAAGGTGATATTTTTTTTTGTCATCATTTCAAATTACTATCCTTCTTTCTCACAGTCAGGATATCAGTTCTACAATGACCTCAGTGCTCTGGCCCTGAGTTATAAAGGTCACTTGCAAGGGGAGTATGCTCTTTGCCCCGATAGTACAGTAGACTGGTTCTTAAAGTTACTCCACCCGTTCAAGTTGGTAAGATGCTAGGAATAAAACTCCTGTACTTAGTCACCTGAACTACCTCATTCTGGAAATTATTCCCTCCCTCGTATATAGAGAGGACCAAACAAACTTTAAACGAATCAGCAGCCAGTGAACTCATGCTTAGCAGCCTTTTGGAATGAATTAGCTGACATGCATGAATCCAGCTACACTGAGCCCACAGAAAATGTGTTAGTCATGCTACTTGGTGGATCTCCTCTAATCCAGCAAATCCAATCTACCTCTAATCCAGGTATATGTCTGCTGAGGATGCAGGTCCCTGATCAGGTCAAGGTCAGAACTAGCACTTAGTTTTGTTTTGTTTTGTTTTTGCATCGATTTTCTTGAACAGCACTCACGGCTTACTAGCTACTAAACATTTTAAATATATCACTCTTTTCTCCCCCATACCTTCCATGTAGTTATGTCATTTATGCTCACTGACAATTCATGCAACACCACCCTTACTCTGTGACTTTAAGAGCTTCAAGGGACATATGATGAGTTCACTTGTCTCGAAATCCCAAGCCTAGACTAATTCCACGAAACATGCAATATACACATTGCCACAGATTAAAGTTTGTTTAGGAGTAGTCACTTTCTGACCTAGGAAATTGAGATTATTTTTTGCATGCCTATTTTTTCTTTTTTCAGATGTGTTCATTTGTTTAATTGTTACATTATCATGAGGCAAATTCACTGAAATCCTGAATTATAACAACAAAGGAAAGTCATGCCAAACACAAGTCTTTATGTTTCTACCTCAGCAAAATATTGGAAAATCACTCCAGTGAAAAATAATTTTAAATAATCTTATTTTCCTACTATAAAAAATGTCAATTAAAAAATTTAGAAAACATAGAAATTAACCATGGTAAGCATTAAGGTTTATGCATCTCAGATATACATTTCTGTGTATATACATACATGTGTGTATTTATGTATTTCTGTAGAAATGCATATGCATAGTATGTGAGGAAATACCTATATCTGTAGCATTATCTATTCATCTGTACCTGTATCTATCACCCAATGAAATAATACTAATTCATTAATGCTACTTTATTACCTGTTGTTTTCACTTATACTAGGCATTCTTCTATGCACTTTACAAATGTGAATCTTCATAGCTGCTTCATGAAATAGTACAAATGTTATCCTTATTTTTATTTTTTTATTTTTTTAATGTTTGTTTATTTTTGAGAGAGAAAGAGAGAGACAGACAGAGAATGAGCAGAGGAGGGGCAGAGAGAGAAGGAGACACAGAATCTGAAGCAGGCTCCAGGCTCTGAGCTGTTAGCATAGACCCCAACATGGGGCTTGAACTCACGAACCATGAGATCATGAGTTGAAGTCAGATGCTTAACCAACTGAGCCACCCCGGGGCCCAATTATCCCCAGTTTTAGATGAGGCAACTGAGATTCAGAGTGCTTAAAGAAAATACCCAAAGTCACACTTCTAGAAAGAGGCTGAGCTGGGATTCAAATCCAGACAATTAGGTCTTCATCAACCTCTGTGTTAACTCTGTAAGAAGTTAGAAATAAGGCAAAGGCATGCAACTTTATACAGAAGGGATTTATACACATCATTCTGATTGTAGGGGGTAGGCTTGAAGTTGTTCTTACATAGCCTAGTTACCACTCTTATTCAGCTTGTATGTTTATTTGGGTTGACTTGGTTTAGAGGTGAGAGAGATATAAACTCCTCCCCCAAAATATATCTCTTGATGTAGCTATAATCCTAAGTTTTGTGGTCATGGTGGTGGTAGCTTATGCAATCAAAAATAATCAGAGAATCTCATTGCATTCGAATGCATTTTGAGTGCATTTGAATGCATTTTAAAGGTAAAATTCTAACTTCTAACTTGTCCAAATCACACAACCTAACTTTATTTCACAAAGCAACAACTTGGACATTATCACCATAGCAGTGATATATGTCAAAATAGATCAACTACAGTCAAGCAATATGCTGCCTGGTTTATAGCATTTTCACTTTAACGATTTACAACTACCCTATGTGATGGCAATCATGATTGTCCCCACCTTACAGATGAGGAAACAGGCTCAGAAATCTTGTTAACTCGCCCAAGGTCAAGCAACTTGTAAGTAGGGGAGTCAGAATGCAAAACAAAGTATCTAATGCAGACCCTGTGCTATTAATCACAAGATCTCAAAACATGGTTCATTGAACAATGGAGGCCCTAGGCCATCTAAGGGACTCTGCAAGTTCAAAAGTTTATTCATAATGATATGAAGACATTATTTGCCTTTTTCGCTGAGTTGATATTTTGAGTGATGGTACAAAAACAGTGGTGGGTAAAAATGATGGTGCCTTAGCAGGAATCAAGACAGTGACATAAACTTAATTAGGAGTTACTGTATTTCAAACCCACATGCTGGTAGCCAAATATTACCCGTTTCACTTAAGATTTTCCTTGATGAAACAGTAGAAACTACTAATTTTACTAAAGCTTAGCTTGTAAGTAACACATCCTTTGAATATTTTGTGTGATGAAATATGAAATACTAAAAAAGTGCTTTTCTATATAAGGAGGTATGATGACTGTCTCAAGGAAAAGTATTTGTATGACTGAGTTATACACTGAACTACATGCTTTTTCCTAGAACTCCATTTTCATTTGATAAAACAACTGATAGACAAACTATGTTTTTGTATACTTGACTAATTGGCAGCTACTTTCTCCAAAATTAACAAAGTAAGCCTGTCACTTCAAAGCAAACAACAGACTGTATTGTGACCTATGGTAAAATTATATCTTTCAAGCAAAAATCTGAAGCTTGAACGACCTGTGCCCATCACAGTGAGTTTGACAGCTTTTGAATACTTAAAGAATTTTCTGATTAGGGGCACCTGGGTGGCTCAGTCGGTTAAGCATCCAACCCTTGATGTTGGCTCAGGTCATGATCTCACAGTTTCTGAATTCAAACCCCATGTTGGGCTCTGCACTGACAGGCAGGGCCTGCTTGGGATTCCCTCTCTTCCTCTCCTTCTGTCTCAAAATACATAAATAAACATTTTAAAAAAAGAATTTTCTGATGAGATGGGTGATATTAATATGGTTTTCTTGCTATTAGATAATAAAATGTGTCAATATTTAGAAGATCTGTATAACTCAGTGAACTTGTACTTTTTAAATGAACAAATACAAAATGTTGCAAAACCATGCACTGGTTAAAAGATCAAAGTGCAAATGCTTGTTAATATAACAAATACAAAAAAGCTCATTGGTATGGTTTCAGATCCCACACTGCAATTAACCTTTAAGAAGCTTCTACTTGCTGAGTTTTCAAATATACACTTGCCCACAATTATAAAAAAAAAAAAAAAAGGTAATTAAAATACCACCACCACCACCCCCTTTCAAACTGTAAATCCGTGAGGGGGCATGTTGTCTTCTAGTAAAGCAGAAAATGTAAAGCAATGCCATTCTCTCACGAAAATGTATTGAATAATAGATATTCTCATATAACTACCTTATTTATGTTAACACGTAATAAGCTTACTGTATGTTTCAGTGAATTAATAACTACTTTAAAATTTCATTTCATTTTATTGATAATATAATGCATATCAACAAAAACCTTTTTTTTTTATTAGTCCCAGTAATTTTATAAGAATGTACACATGTCTTGACACCAAATATTCTGAAAACTGCTGTTCTGGATTATTCCAACTCATCAGATGTAGGTTTTTTTTATCTCTCATTAAATACTACCAGTGATAGGAAATTCACTATTCTTAAGAAACTCCATTAGATTTGATTTTTTAAATGTTTATTTTTTTTTTTATTTTTGAGAAAGAGAGAATGCATGAGTGAAGGAGGGACAGAGAGAGAGGGGAGAGACGAATCCCAAGCAGGCTACACCCTGTCAGCCCAAAGCCCAAATATGGGGTTCAATCTCACCAATGATGAAATCATGACCTGAGCCAAAATCAAGAGTCAGGCGCTTAAACTGACTGAGCCACCCAGGCACCCCCTCCATCACATTTTAAAACTAGTCAAATTATATCTTTCACTTTTACACATTTGTTCTGGATCATACTTTCATATCACACAAAGGAAAGCTAATCCCTCTTCCTTAAGACAGACCTTAAAAAATATAAGACTTTTATAATACTAATTTGAACTTAAATTATGTACCTACCAATTAGCACTCCTGTCTAACATTTATTTCTCTCTCTTCCTTACAATTATTGAGAGACCACAGATGCCTTTCCGAGATGCAGACACACAATGGAAACCATTCTCTCCTAATCTGCTAATTAAGGAACCCTAACAATAACAAAGTAAGGACACCACCAAGTTCTATCCTAACTGCTCACAAACTATTCATGCTTCAGTGAGGCCTGACATACTTATTAGGGGACTACTGGAAGCAAGACCCACAAAAGAATAATAATTTCAGTTGACTAAATATGAATCCAAGTTGCAGTTTGTGTATATGAATTTATGTTGATGCTGTACTACTATGACAGCATCTTGTTTTGGGTTGTTGGGGGAAATATTGGCCTTGGAGGGAAGCCCCCGCTGCCTTGCATTCACTGAACTGGTACATTGGGGACATGTATAATTGGTTTTTTCTGGTTTTTAATTTGCAGAATTATCAAGTAGAATCTTGAGTTAGATGTTCTTGGATGTCCCTACCAGTCCTTGTATTTGATCCTGTCCGTACATTATGTATACTCTACCCATAATAATGTAGGGATTAAGAAAAGTTCTAGATGAGTCACTGACTGATTTCTTTAAGCATCCACTAAAATCATTTGCTTATGACAGAAAATACTTTAACCTTTCTTAATGAAAAGATTTTGTTGATTGAGTTTTTCTTCTGTCTTTTGGACAAGGGGGAATTGCAGTTAAAAATTTCAGATTTGATTTTTTCCCCCTTCAGAGACCTTCACAGCATCATTTATATCTTTTTTTTTTCCTTGTTGACATCTAGTATTTCTACTGCAAATATCAAACAGAAAAACACAGTGTTACACAAGTCACTGGAGACAAAAAGACAGAAAGTAATGACTTTACATTTTGGTTCATTTAACTGTGAATCCCAAGTCAAGAATCTGACACTAGAAACTAAGCGAGCAGCAGTGAGGCAATGTAAAAGCATCAGTTCAACATAACAATTTGAGGATGATAGGGCAGGAAGTCTGTGCACAAGCTGGAGTATAAAGCTCAAAGTGATCCCAATAGCAGGAAATACTGGCCCTCGGCATTTATAAAAGCTATTATCATCCCTCTGCTGCAGATAACAGGAACTGGATGAAGCGTATTACTATTGCTTTTGGCTCCTTTTTCCTCTAACCATTGGAAAGTAATTGTTGTTGTTGTTTTTAAAGTTCAATGTATAGTAGAGTATTACTCAATTTTCCTGGAAATTATTGATTTGCCACCCACACACTTTGGCATAATTACAACATTTCAGAATTATAAAATCTTACCAACTTGCAGGTAAGTTTCTTCTTCCATAAAATTCATGAATGCAGCACAGAGCATTACTCTACTGCAAAGAAAGCACTCTCCCTTCAGCATTTTTATTAACTAACAGTGAGGTGCAATATGACATCACCGGCCAATTGGCAACCGAGGCATTGCTCTGGAAGGGAATCGGCAACACTCTATCCAGAAGCATAAAAACTGGCTGAACTGTAGCAGTGGGGGATGTTGAAGAAGTGAGGGCTTCCCTCTGCTAGAGATCTGTTAATTTCCAATTAACATAGGATGAGGGAGAGCCTTTCAGAATATCTGGCTTGGAGGTCCACCATTTAGATTTGGGTGTTGCTCCTACTCATAGTTGAAAACCCTGGCAATGTATATTATATAATTTCCCCTGCTGCCAAAGCTTCCTCCAAATTGAGAATTTCCCCCCACATCTGCAGCTCCCCAAATCCTAATCCTTTAGAAATAATCGACATATTTTTATAGCATATTTTCCACTGAATAATTACCAAGTAATCTTTAGAGGCCAAAGTAGTAAGCTCTTCATCCCAACTTGTAATTCCACTACCTTCCCTTCATTCTAACTTTTATTTTTCCATCATACTTCCTTCACAACATCACCAGCCATTCTTTTCCAATTATCTCTCTTTTCTTTAATGTTTATTTTTGAGAAAGAGAGACAGGGAGAGAGAGGGAGAGAGAGAGAGACAGACAGAGAGAGAGAGAGAGAGAGAGAGAGAGAGAGAGAGAGAGAGGCAGGCCAGGGTAGGGGCAGAGAGAGAAGGAGGCACAGAATTTGAAGCAGGCTCCAGGCTCTGAGCTGTCAGCACAGAGCCCAATGCGGGGCTTGAACTCATGAACCATGAGATCATGACATGAGCCAAAGTCACACTTAACCAACTGAACCACCCAGGCGCCCCATTGATCACCTTGTCTTATCCTAACTCTTAATCACCTTGTCCTTATCCTACCCCTCTAACTCTTATCCTACCCCACCTAACTCTTAATCACCTTGTCCTTATCCTACCCCCCTATGCTAATTTCTTCAACATAACCAAGAGGAGCAAAAACCTGCCTCAGCCAGGAAGTTTGTCTCTTTTACCAAAACATGCACCAAAAATGACCAGAGGGCATTCTGTCTGAGAGGACTGACAGAATATCTCTGTGATCTGGGAATCTTTGTTGACGCCATTTCAGCATCTTTCAGAAACATTTTAGTATACCCCTGAGTATTGATTATTTCCTTTTCATGGACTGTCAAAGTTCTATAAGCAGGTAGACTAGGAATCAGCGTGCAGTTTGTGCCCAGCAAGAAGGCTCCTAAAATATAACCTATGCCTCACTGTCAGGTTGTGAATATCTATATCTACAGAGGTATCTCAGCCCAGAGGAAACGCCTGGTTCTTATCCCTATAAGAATAGCTGAACAGGCTAGAATACTCCTCCTATACAACATAATAGCTAATATAACTTCACATCCGTATGCACCACTGCTTACTTCACTTAGCCATCTAATGGGCATCTCCAATTTAACCTGGCTAAATCAAAACTCTTTAGATCTCTTCAATTTCTATTTCTCCTCCAGTCTTTCTCATTTCAGAAAATTAGGAAGTTATCTACTCACTTGCTCAAGCAAAAAAACTAGCACACATCCTTGGTCCTTGTAATCACATCCAATCCATGAAAAGACTTGGTAATGTTGGGGCACCTGGGAGGCTCAGTCCATTAAGCACCTGACTCTTGATTTTGGCTCAGGTCATGAGCTTACAGTCCTGATGTCAAGCCCCGAGTTGAGCTCAATGCTTCGCATGGAGCCTGCTTAAGATTCTGTCTCTCCCTCTCCCTCTGTCCTCCCCATACCAAAATAAAAGGAAAAAAAAAAGCAGAAAAATGAAAAAAAAAAAAGAAAAAAAATGACTTGGTAATGCTAATTTCAAAATGTATTTCTAAACATTTCATTTCTCTCCTGGTGTATTACAACCTAATTTTAGACCTTATCATACGTTGATCCTTGTTGTTTGTTGTGCTTATATAAAAACATAATTCAAAAGGCTGACAGAATTATATGATTCCCCAGCTAAAAAAGTCTAAGAAGCTTCCCAATGCATCTGGGTAAAATACCACCAAATTTCTTGGTCTACAGGGCGCTTCTGTCAACCTGAACCTGCCTAAATCTCTAAATTCATCTTCTAGTAACCTCTTTCCTCCCTCACAATACTTTGTACAACACATTGGATTTCCTGTCCAAAGCACACTGCTTTAATAAGCAAGGCCAACTTTCATTTAAGTATTCATACCTTTGTAATAAGATATGAGGAAATGTGAACTTTCTTTTCAAAATTAATTCGTTGCCTAACTCCACAATTCTTGAGATTCCCACAGTAGAAATAATTTTCTTTGTGTTTACGACTCTGCAGCATTCTTTTAAAAATGCAGACAATGGTGGTTGCTACAACAAAATACAATAATTTGTGGGTAGTATTTTCTTCTTATGCCAACTGACAACAGAGGCATTCTGAGGAATGGAAAGGGGAATGGCTAAATTATGAGGATGGATAATAGCCATCACCCACTCTACACATTTGCTTATAGTGGACACTAATCTTGTCTGCCCTTGAGACAGGCATGGTCCTACTCAAGGAATTCTTTGCGATTCTAGCTATCTGCAGATTTCACAGTGCCTTTTTTGCAACTAATGAAAAAACTTTCAAGTCCTTAGAAATAGCCACTGATGCTTCTCAACCGTGGGTGAATATCAAAGAGGTAAAATCAGTAGAAAAGTGATGGGATTCATGAAGAAGAGGAAACAATGAAGTCTGACAGTCTGTAACTGGTGGTGCCATTCTGTGGATGGTCAGGAAACACAGCAGAAGGGGGTAGCTGGGAGTGGGATGAGAAGCTCTGGGTTGGACTCTCGGGTTGCAGAGGCTTGCAGTCTATACAAATGGAGCTATGCCCATACAGCTGGTGTGAAGGCTCAGCTCTGCAAAGTCAACTGTGTGGGAGATACAGACATGTAAACGACCAGAATGTTAAGGATACTTGAAGAACCCAGGCTGATACAATCAATAAATAAGCGTACATACAGTGAGAAGGAAAAAAGACAGAAAGATAAGAAATGAGGATAGAAATGGAATCATAGTGAAGAGCATCACTTGTGATGCAAGGGAAGATAAAGGAAACTAGCAGAGACAGTAGAGGGCATCACAGAAGAATGAAGCAAAGTGCTTCTGAAACCAAAGGAATAGGTTTCCTAAGTAGAGAGTAGTCCAGGAGGCCATAGGCTACACAGAAGTCAAATGAAATAGGGACTCAAAACCTCCTTGGGAGTCCCTAAGCAAACTTTGCCAGAGCTATTTTAGAGGAGCAGTAGGGACAGAGCCCAGACATCAGTAGGTTAAAGAGAGATACAATGTGTATAATTATTTCAGGAAACTTAGAAAGGGAAGGCCATAGTTTGAGTTACATCTTGAGATGGGCAAAAGACACACACGTGCACACACACACACACACACACACACGGTTTTTTTAAAGCTACAAAAAGTAAGGTTCCTAACAAAGAGCAAGGAATGATAATCAACTCCGAGATAGAAATATATATATATATATATATATATATATATATATATATATATATATATTTTTTTTTTTTTTTTTTTTTTTTTTTTTTAATTTTTAACATTCATTTTTGAGAGACAGAGAGAGAAAGAGTATGATCAGGGGAGGAGCAGAGAGAGACCGAGACACAGAATCTGAAGCAGGTTCCAGACTCTGAGCTGACAGCACAGAGCCTGATGAGGGGCTCGAACTCACGGACTGTGAGATCATGACCTGAGCTGAAGTCAGGCGCTTAACCGACTGAGCCACCCAGGCGGCCAGAAGGAAAAAATATTCTAAATTAAAATAAGGAGGGCTATTCCACTGTGAACAACAGTTTTAAAAATCTACTGAACCGACGCTTTAGTTGGGAAATATATATTTAGTAATGTACACACTTGAAGTTACCTCCAAGAAACCTCTGCTGATGTTTCCCACACTCCCTCAAACACATCCCAGGTTTGGACAGGTGTTCTTTTGAAATCTCCAAACATCCTGAATAAGGAATGCTTCCCCTCCCCCCCACCACTTAACTGTGATAAACATTTTTAGACCATTACTCCTGGGTATAGTATATTGGCTCAAATAACTGATAAATTAATGATCAAGTACACTACAAAAAAGAGAAGTCAGAAAGTACATTTAAGGAACAAATAAAGTCTTCTGAATGTATTGTTTTTTGAGAAACTAATTATGAATTTAATATTTAATGATAAAAAGGAATGATAAGCAAAGAGCATTTACAAATATCTTCAACAATTGAAATTAATCTCCCAAACTGACTGCATTTTGTAGATCTGTAGGATTTGTTTTGTTTTGTTTTCTTTTCTTTTCTCCATACACTATAAGGGTTTTCTAGCTTAGAGACAGGAAAATGGATTACATAACCTTTCAAAGTCCTTCTTAGGCCTATGACTTTATGATCTGCTGACATGTTCTAATTCAGTCTGTCCCATGAATATACCCAATCACGAACTTGACATGTATTAAAGTTCTATCAGCTTTCCATATCATCTTCTTGGATGACATTTTTGCTCCATTGACTGGTTCATGGGTCAAGATTCATTACCTGCCTCAATACAGAATTTTGGTAACAAAGGAATGCAGAAATTCCTTAATAGCAGCTACACACAACATATTTCTGGCAGATTTGGAACTCCTTTGACTCACTGGAGTTTTGCAATTTTCCATAGCGACCCACCCAAAATGATTTGAAGAGATACTCAATATGCCCCCTTTCTGCGTCATCTGTGTATGTATTAAATTCTTAAATGACAATGTTAACAGGATGTGAAAAATAAATGTGGTGGCTCCGATTCCCAGCTCAGCTGGCAGGAGCTGCATCAATAAAACCACTCAAGACATCAGAAATATGTGGAGTTTTCCATGGGAGACTGCAGATCGATGAACACACAGAACATGTCCTTGTCACCCTGCTGTGGTGCCTTCTCTTCTCCGCCTGATGACACATCAATAAAGCTGTCTGAGTCCCTGGCTACCGTTACAGACTGTAAATGTCTGCTGGTATTAGTCTTGCTGAACAGGATTCTCTGCACACCTCCCTGCCCCCCTGTCTAGCTCTCGCCTCCACAGAGCTTTCTGGCTCTTATGTAGGGTATGCTTAAATTGGGACAGAGACTTTAACCAAGGGATAAACATTTTTTTTTAATTATAGTATTGCCATGGGCACTCCGTAATTTGTAGTATTTCCAAAATCATGTATTTCTAAAGTGATGGCAGGATTCTTTTAAAAAAATGATTTACAAAATAAGTTTTTGCTTTTGTCTTAGCTGTAATATTAATGTACAAAAATCACAATTTAAAATGTTAAGTCCTGCAAATTAAGTACCTAATGGATCAGTTCTGATTCGCTATTTTTTCCTTAATGGAACACCCCCTATAGTTGATGAAATGAGAACTTAGTGAAGAATAAACCAAATTTATTATACTTGCTACTCTAAATTTAGATCAACATTTTCTCTCTTTGTGCCATTCAAACATTTATTAGAAAACTTCCATACGCTCAACACTACGTGGTATGGAATGAATGTTTGTGCCTCCTCTGGTAAATGTATATGTTGAAGCTGTAATCCCTAATGTGATGGTATTTAGAGATGGAGCCTTTGGGAAGTAAATAGGTCATGAGGATGGAGTCCTCATGAATGAATTTAGCTCCCTTTTCAAAAGAGACATGTGACATAATTTTTCTGAAGGCCATATGAAGGTACAGTGAGAAGAAAGCCATGTGCAAACCAGGAAGCCAGGGCTTAACACACAACAAATCTTCTGGTACCTCGATCTTGGGCTTCCCAGCCTCCAGACCTGTGAGAAATAAATATTTGTGGTTTAAATCATTCAGTCTAAGGTATTTGTAATAGCAACGAAAGCTGACTACAACAACATGGCAGTGAGAAGACCCAGGTAGGAACAAACAATGAAAATACATCATGGCAAGTGTTATTAATTCAGGTAAGTCCAAAGTGTTTGGAAAGTGCAAAAGAAGGAATGCCCAAGTTTTCCTAGCAGAACATAGACGGCATTGGAGATAGAACATCATTACTGCTGCTTGAATAAGGGTTTTCTGTGAAGGCAGAAGGGGAACAAAGTGGGCTCTATTTGCAGATGCATCCAGCAGGAAAGCCGGTTTTACATTCACAGAAATACAAGCAGCATGGTGTGGTTGGAGCTTGAGGATGAGAACGTACAAAGCAATGAAATAAAAAAAGTAAGTTTGAAAAGGACCTTCCATGCTAAAAGGACCATCCTTCATCTGGTACACCCATACTTTCCATGCCTGACTCATCATCAGAATCATAGAGGAAAGTACTTTAAAAATACATATTGCTTTGTTGTATTTAAGAGGTAGGGCACAAGTTCTAGAAACTTATATTTTTAAGAAGTTTCAGCAGTGATTGTGATGCTCACCAGAGTATCACAATGGAGAACTTCATCCCATGGAGAAAACACGCTGAAGGATACAGAGGAAGGGAGATGATTCAATCTCATAAGGGTTTAACAATCATCAATCCTGGGGCACCTGGGTGGCTTAGTCAGTTTAGCATCTGACTCTTGATTTCAGCTCAGGTCTTGATCTCCTAATTCATGAGTTCAAGCCCTGTGTCAGGCTCTGTGCTGACAGCTTAAAGCCTGCTTGGCATTCTCTCTCTCTCTCTCTCTCTCTCTCTCTCTCTCTGCCTCTACCCTACTGTGCGCTCACATGTGCACATGCTATCTCTCAAAATAAATAAACAAAATTTATATATGTATATATACATATATGTATATATACATATATACACATATGTATACATATGTATATACATATCTGGGGCACCTGGGGGGGGTTCATTCAGTTAAGCATCTGCCTTTAGCTCAGGTCATGATATCCCGGTTCACAGGTTTGAGCCCCATATGGGGCTCTCTGCTGTCCATGCAGAGCCCAGTGAGCATCCTCTGGTCCCCCCTCTCTCTACCCCTCCCCCACTTGCTCTCTCTGTCTCTCTCTCTCAAAAATAAAACCTTTTAAAAATTTTAAAAAAATCATCATCAATCTTGTATGTAGATATACGAGCAAAATACCTATCAGAGTACATGGTACAAACTCATGGCCAATACATTTGTTTTACTAGATGTGCACGGAATTGCTATAGTTCACATAGGAATGTGTGTATATTCGTGAGATGCCTACACTTCACAATCTGGAAATTTACATAACAAAATGGATTCCCTACTTCCCTTACAAAATTAGGAGATATGGCAATACTGGACCTATTTTATCAACATGAAAATAATTGGTTGGAAATCCCTATGGATTTGGCAGGTATCATCCTGGCTACATGATCCCCATCATTGCCTGTTCTCTTTACTGTAACCTGATTCACTCATTCACTTCTTTGCTTGACCACCATATGTGTTGTGATCAATGGATACAGGACATTATTGGAAATAGGATTAATCTTGTATGTTTTTTAATAAGGTTGCATTTGGCAGAAAAAGGTTAAGTCAATATGTGCCAAAGTCCCACTAAGCTGGCTTGAGATTTTTACTCATGAATTTTCAAACAGTAGTACATTAGAGAAATAGGAGAAAACTAAACATTTTTGAGTACTTTGTACCAAGCACTATACTAGAAGATTTAAATACATGCTCTTACTTAATCAGCTTAAAAATCCTAAAAGTATTAGAAGATAAACTCTGTGAGGGGCAGAGATCTTTTATTGCTAAATTTACAGTAGTTGGAATAATGCCTGGTATGAAGGAGCTGCCCAATAAGTATTTTTGATTGATTAAATAAAAGGTAAGTTGCAATTACCAAAACTGACATTCGGAGGCTCTGACCAAAGTCACACAGGTAGTAAATTTCGAGCTACAATTAAGCTCAATCTGCTGGCCTTCAGAACCTAGGAGTTTCCACTGTCCACTATTGGATTTTCCCTCTCATTGAAGTAGATACTCAGCCACATGGCTCATTTCTTGACATAAAACAGGAAGAAAATCCATTGTCATATGTCAATTCAATTTCTATCCAAGTCCTTATATGCATTATCTTGTTTTCCTTTTTTTACTCTACTTAGACAAACCTCTTAACTTCTTATGACATGCAAATAAGTGTGTTGGTGATTGAAGTTCATAGAGAAACATAATGGAGTTTCAGACTATCAGAAGCCTTGTAAGACCACGTTTGAAAGTCGCCAAACAAGGCATCCCCTTCCTAGTGTCCCTTAAATCTAGGCTAATGTTTTATCTGACAAGCTAAGAGGACTCTGCATAATTAACAAATGCACCCACAATGCAAATATATTTGGAATTGTAATGCAACCCTTACTTGACCCAAGATATTAATCAAACAGAATTAGATTTCTGGAAAAGACCTTAGTTACTGAAGAGATGATTTAACAGAGTTCAGCTTGGCTACTTTCCACCTCTGATGCATACTATGCAATGCCATATTTGAATCTTACTGTGTTTTTTTTTCCAGCTTCGTACATCTTCCTGCCGGTCAACAGGCCCAAACCTCTTCTAATGGTATATGGAATTTTTTTGAACACCCAGGACTTCCAGGAATACTATAAATATTAGTGATCCTGAGATAAAATTGTCTTCTATTTAACATGTGCTTGCATTAAATGCAGGAGTCAACAAATGCTTAGATTTACTTCCAGTATTTTCCCTCTTCTTTTCAGTTTTTTCCATAACTGGGTAGCAGTTTTGCAAATTCTTTGAAGGGCAATAGAGCATTATCTCAATTCTACTTTGAATTATTTCCACTCTGTACTTTGCAGTTAAATACTACAAACAAATAAGTTAGCAATTATTATCTAATAATGACTTCAATTTAAATAGCAGACTCTGAATAGACAGAGTCCTATGGATAAAGAGAAATATGCACCTAAGTTCTACATAGATCCACATATAGATGTGACTGATTTGGTTGACCCTACCTTGCTGGTGGTTCTTTATTCTAATAAACTCAAGGTCACCGTGTTAATATAAGGTTGACACAGGTCTCTCCAAGTCCTGCACTCAGATTGTCCATTATTCATCTTGCCACTAGGTCTGCCTGCTTTTGTTAAGCCTTGGCTGAGCACCTTCTATTAAAATTGGAACAAATCTCAAGGGAAGCTAAGTTCCAAACACCAAGCTGTAAGTCTGGGTAGTCATCAGACAGCATCATGAGTCACAGATTTGTGTCTCTGTTTCTGCTGCCAATTTCATCAACAGCTCCTCATCAACAGCTCCTCATTAGGTAGGTGGAAAGAGCTACAAACCACCAAATTAAGGCCAGAATTGCAAACAATGATATTTTATTTTATGCTGAGCAATTTAGTCAGGTAGTTTTGAATAATAACACGCCTTCATATTTCAATGCATGTATAAGAAGCCATAGTAATTTATGTTTAAGTAAACCTTATGGCCATTTACCAATATAGAAGAGGAGGAAACACTTAATACTCAGTTTGTTTAATAACTACAAAAAGTATGGGGAATTGCTCAGGATATTTACTAAGTGAAAAGAGAAGAGAAAATATGCCTTTTATGGTTATAACTTTTAAAATATGCATAGGAAAACACATGCAAGAGAACTTTAAAATATTAATTTGAGATGTTATATTAATGCTATGGAACTAAGAGTGATTTATTTCTATCCATGCTGCAAACTCTTATTATATAGATATGTTACTTCAATAATGAAAGAATTGAAAAGTGACAAACACAAAACAAAATAATATGCAAAAGATGATCTTTTGTCAATGAAGTTCTCTAAATTTTAACATGAGAAATTTTACCTGAATAAATACAAGTGCCATTACACCAGCTTAAATATAGGATATAATATCTTAAAGTATTTTCTTAATAGTCAAATAATTTTAGATAACTCTTTCAAAGGGAATAATCACTATTCAACTTAATAAAAGCAAAAATCAGGTCTATATGTAAAATAAGACATGCTCTTGGTTGGAGGAAGAAAGACAAAATATAAAAGATGCATCTAGGCAGGCATCACTGTATTCCAAATAATGTGTGAAATGCTGACGAGATAGGATTCATATAAAGAAAGCAAGGTAAAGGACATCCAGGATCTTACAGTTTGACTTTGACTCATTCGGAAGTGCTACATTCACAGACACCTTAGGGAATACGACACGGAGGCTACAAGAAGGTTATTTGAGATCCATTTGAGATTATGTCAACCAACAGAGCTGAGGGATTGACAAGATAAAAAGGCAAGATTTTTTTCCATATCCAATTCTTCAGATATGCTTCACTAAACACATAAAAACAGACAAAACACAAAGGGAAACTGTTTGTACATTTTCAGTTTTTTGAATAGTTTCAAGGGGAAGGAACATCATGAGGTCATCTGGTGTGCGTTCATAAATACTTTAAAATATTATTCTTTGAGCATAATTTGCAGTGCCCTTGGCAATCAAAATATACCTCCTTTCTTTTGTTGAAGACCAAGCAGAATTGCCTGGCTGTGAGGGACATCCTACATCAGGGTATTTTATATGTGAGCTTTCTAAGTGGGAAGAGCCAATAGGACGACTCTGAGGCAAGTCCTTGGAAGAGCAATCACTCAAGAGACCACATTTCAAAGCCTAGTGAATAGAGACAACAGTGTACTTATGTGAAGGAAATGGAGTCAAGAACAAGGATAAGATAAATAGCAAATATCAAATAGGATGTTGTCAAGGAGAGGCTATGGTTATAAAGGGCCATGGGACACTTATTCCTCACCTCTTTAGTCAATAGGTGTGTGGAAACTGCCACACCAGACTAGATAAAAGACAGGGCAAGGACGCATCTCATTTATGATGTCAACACTTACTCTTATCCTCAGAGGCCTCCCAGCCAATAGACAAAAATATTACTAGCACCAAGTTTAATGGTACCTAGATCCACTGCTAGTTCTCATCATGCTGTGACCTCCTCTGTCTTTCCTGAACTTTTGCTGTAACAAGCCCATCTGTCTTTTGTTGCTTGGTAAGAAGTCTGAGCATTATCAGCAAAATGCTCCTTTTACCCTCTGTCCACTCACATGGCAGAGAAATATGTGAAAGGGTTAAGACTCCTATTAACATCTATTGCTTCTTGAAACAGGTTAAAACATTGAAAAAGCCACAAACAGCCAACATGTTAGATGGGTCACTTCAAATGTGAAAAAATGCGTATTTATCTCTTTTCTTAGTTGGCACATTCATTTGGAGAAGGGACCATGCTTTATTCATTCTCATATCACCATGACCTACATAGCACAGGAGTTGACATATTGTATGTAAACAATAATTGAGTGAATGAATGCAAAATGTCAGTGCTCAATCACATTCATACCTAGTGCATTTCTTGATAAAATTAAGCCCTGACATTGCATACTATCAATGGCTCTCTCAATAAAATTGCATGTCATTTTAACCATGCAATACTAGCAATCACAGATATAAAAAGATAAACAAACAAGGAGGAAAAATGTTAGGGAAATCTGTTGAGTCTTAAGAATTTTTTAAAGCTTATTTTCTGCAGAATTCAGGATTAAAGAGTCAGTTAACTAGTAAGAAACCACTTCAAAATGAGTGTCAGGAATCTGGCTGACACCTATCTCCCACTGCCATGATATTTGGACTTAATTGCTTAAACATGAGCATCACATGGATATACTATCTGGTGTGAATGAAGAGATAAAGCACTTCTGGTAATACTCCCTGGTCCCATTAGAGTACAGGGTAGGGACTAGACTATGAAATCTTTTGTTCTTTTCCTCCCTCCCTTCCTGTTTAACAGCTATTTGTAGCAAACGAGTCAAAAAATTTAATGTTTTAGTATGGAATTTCACAAACAGCAATTCAGATTAAGGACCTTCAAAGTGTGTTTCACAAAGATGCTTGCAGAATTCTGCAAAATTTTGCGTTGGCATTGCATCTTGCCATCTTTGCGTTGGCATTTGCGTCTTATTTTGTTTTCATGTATGATGAGAACATAACTGATTCTGCTATTCACAATCCTAATTCTGAATTTATTTTTTCCCCATTAAACCAGTGACATTCTTCTGAGTTCTGAAATAAGCAAATGCTGTAACTTTTATAAAATGACAGAGTCATGCATCACTACTGTAAAGCCAGTTAGTAAGAGAATCTGAACTGGATATCAGATCTGAAGACCCTCAGGTCAGTGCTCTTTCCACTATATAGTCTCACCACTTGGCAGGGGGTCATGAACTCAGCCTTCTTCTACTTATCTGTACCGATGACTCCCAAATGAATGGTTGAATTCATCAGCATGTATAACAATGAGGCAGACATCATTATAAAGATAAAGAGGACAGGGGCGCTTGGGTGGCTCAGTCGCTTAAGTGTCCGACTTCGGCTCAGGTCATAATCTCTCGGTCCATGAGTTCGGGCTCCGCATCAGGCTCAGTGCTGACAGCTCATCATCTGGAGCCTGCTTTGATTCTGTCTGTCTGTCTGTCTGTCTGTCTATTGGTCTCTCTCTCTTCTTCTTCTTCTCTCTCTCTCTCTCAAAAAATAAATGAACATTAATAAAAAGTAAAAGATAAAGAGGACAGAACCTGTAGTGATCACTAAGCATTTATTTCTTTTATACTTTTACAGATTTATCCAGATTGATGTGTACTGTAGTTCTTCACCAGTGTAATGGCCACCCAACATATTGTCACATGTAACAAAGAAAGAAAGAAGAAAATGAGGAAGATTTAAAAAAAAAAAAAAAGAGGACAACAAGGAAGGTAAGGAGAGGTAAAGAAGTAACTTTAAAGATTACATGGAAATCTGGAAATTCTTGGTATTTTTCAATGTTACACATTTGTTAGGTTATTGAATCTACACTGTGTGCATAAATTCTTATGTTGAGAGTATTTAAAGCCCAAAAGAGAGTTGTTATATTTACTCATAGAGTACTTCTTTAATAAGTTCTTAAAGGTAAGGCAGAGATTGTGATTTCCACTTTACAAGGAGGAAACTAAAGCACACGATTAAATGACTGTCCCAGTGGCAGAGATGGTGCAGACACAGACACTCTGCAGCAGAATTTGGAATTATAACAAATTAACACCTAACCCTTTCCCTCCCTTCACCTCCAGTGTTGTCATTCTGAATATATGACTGTGATCACTTAAGTCATAAACTTGTATTAAAAACCAAAAACGTTTCGGAAGTCCTGATGCCAAAAAATGCCAAAAGACAAAGACAACTGAAAATCTGGCGAATACACTGTGTGCCGTAGATAGAGGGGGAAAAATCAAGAAGAAAACAACAACAGCTCCATGAAAAAATAGGCAAAGAGTAAAACAGGCAAACAGGCAGTTCAGCTCACAGAAGAAGACATTCAGGTAGCTTAAAACCATATGGGTAGATGCTCAACCTCACTAATTATTCTGTAAAATGCAAATTAAATAACAAAAAACTTTTTTTAACCTATCAGATTGGCAAAGATTATGAAATTTCGCAGGGGTGTGAGGAAACAGACATTCTTATATATTGGTAGGAGTACTTGGCAATATCTATCAAAATGTTCAATGCCCATATGCTTGAATGCAGCATTTCCACTTCTAGGAATTTCTCTTACAGATAAACACCCACATGTGTACAGAGATGTATGTACAAAGATGGCCAGTACAGACAGTTCAGTGCTTATCAGTAGAATACAATGGAAATCCACTGTCATCAAATGGATGACTTGCAGTAAAGATATTGTAATGGAAATCTTTCCAGATAGATTATCTTTTTACAAATGTAGAACTTGGTTGGACCAGGTCTCCATTTTGTATAAAAACAACTTATCCATCCCATATAAATGCTGATGATCGTGAAGTATAGATGATATACAGCCTTGATCTATATCCAACTTACCAAGTTACAGGACACTTGGTTTTCCTCCTTCCCAAAACTTACTCCCATGACTTTCCCATTCTGATCATCAGCAATGCTATCCATCAAGTGGAGATACTGAGGTCCATATCTCCATGTTATCCTTCTTCCATACTCCATTTCCAATCAGTCAGCAAGTTCTATTGCCTAAACCTCCAAACATACCTAAAAAGAGTCCACTTTGGCCTCTTTCCAATAAGACTCCAATCCAAGCCATTGACCTCTTCCACAGACATGTGTCTCATGTGCTTTTCTTCTACTTTGCTTTCACTACAATCCATCCTGAACACTCTTGCATGATGTTTTCACACATAAGTCACTCCTTGCCTAAAATCCTTAATGTTTTTTCTATCGCATTTGGAATGAGATCCCAACTCTATAACTGGACTACAAAGCCCTATATAATTAGGCCCCTGCCTGTCTCTGTAACCTCAACTCTTTTCTTGCTAATGTTGAGAAAATTTACGGCAAACACAGAAATCTGATCACAGAGAGATACTCAGAAAAACTACTTTGGTATGTTGAATTTTCAGAACTGACAGCACAGACTGGTCCCTGCACTCGCTCACACTTATACCCTGCAGAGACCCTCTCAGCTTTAGCCACTGCTCTCAGATTGGATGCCACAGGGGTTTTGCAGCCACCATGGTTTTCCCTCATCCACTTGTATTCAGGATTTGGAGGCTACCTTGTCACCTAGGTGAGTTGACGTTTTTTTATCAAGTGTTAGATTTTTCTGGCCAACTTCTTTTTTTTAATAGAATTATGAAAGATTCATAACTCTTTTTACACCTTCTGCCATCACTCCCAAATCCTCTCCACTGTACCCACAGTATATTCTGGGTATTGTTTGCTCTTTTTATTTTTACCTATGCACTCGTTTCTTCTTCAGTTAAATTATTTTTATAAAGGAGAAAATCTCCACAGAAAGTAAAATATAAAACTTCATATGCAGTATGATCCTAAGTTTAAAGAGACAGAGAAAGAGAAATGATACACCAAAATAGCAGAAAAGAAAAACAAAACTATTTTTATCTATCTGATCCAGGTAGATATTTGCAAATCGACTTAATTTTCTTTATTTTGATTATCCATATAGACCTTATATATACATATGATAAAATACATGCATAATTTTTTGAAGAGACACGTTTTAAAATTTTGTCATTATCTGGCAAAACTGGGGAAACTAAAAAAAGATGTCTCGAAACAGAACTTGATGTAACTGAATGCAAAAAGGAAGGCTGTTGAATTAAGAAGTAGGGATTGATTAGAAATACTGTTGTTTTGTCCAAAAAAAAAAAAAAAATTAGGAGGAGATTTTGAGTTGTGCTCTCTTATATCAGCTGTGTGGCCACAAGTGAATTGCACAGCCAGCTGGGGCCAGTGTTTTCACATAAAGTTGACAGATTAGGATAATCAGAGAGTTTGGGGGCTTGCAGAGGACTCAGACCTTAAGACATTCTTAGTTCTGTTATCACAAAACAAGATGAATAATGTGCCTATATTTTCTATAAATATTCATATTATCAGTTTTCCTTAAAAAGAAGTTTTGAAATTAGACCAATAAGCTGGCACTGAGGCACTGCCATTCTTTTAGATACCATATATAGTCCAATTTATCTCTGTTGTAGTTTGAATTGCGTCCCTCCCCGGTATGCTCATATGCCATATTATTTGGAAAAAAGGTCTTCACAAAGGTGATCAAACTAAAATAATGTCAATAGAGTGGGCCCCGATCCAATGCAAGTTGGAGGGGACTTCAACACAGAGACAGATATGCAAAGAGGGAAGACAATGCAGACACACAGGGAGAAAGTAGTCAAGTAACAGTCAAGATGCAGCAACAAGCCAAGGAATGCTAAGGATTGTCAACCACCACCAAAAGCTAGAAGAGGAAAAGAATTTTCCCCAAGAGCTGTCAGAGAGAGCCTGGCCCTGCTCATACTTTGCTTTGGGACTTCTTGGATCCAAATACCAACTTCAGCATGCTTTCACACAGGCAAAGTCCCTGAATAAATTTGTGTCAATGGAACAAGAAAGTGGAATTGGTTTGGCAGCAACAACAACAACAAAAATGCATCTAGGAGGGCACTTGTTGGGAACCAATGCTTTGCCTAGAATTTCTCCAAAAGAGGCTCCCCAACTAGTTTTTAAATTTTTAAAAAATATTTTTATTTTTGTGAGAGAGACAGAGACAGAGACACAGCGCAAGCTGGGGTGGGGCAGAGACAGAGGGAGACACAGAATCCGAAGCAGGCTCCAGGCTCTGAGGTATCAGCGCAGACAGCTAGAACTTGTGAACTGTGAGATCATGACCTGGGCCGAAATCAGATGCTCAACTGACTGAGTCACTCAGGTGCCCCAATTTTCCAACTATTTTTAAGATATTACGTTGGCCAGCTTCTTGTTTAAAAAAAGCATTCAAAATCCTATCATTGAGAGACATCAGAAAGGAGGCAAAAGGTGATCACTTCATTAAGAGTTTACTCCCTCACCAAGAATGCTTGGCCACCTGCCCTTACTGCCAGCATAGGGCTATGGCTATGGATGGCACCACCACCTGGTAGAGAGCCAACAGACTTGAGAATAAAAGATAAAGTTGTCAAATGAGTGAATGATCCTACCTCATCAGCCGAAAGGATCAAAAATGGTGGAGCCAGAAGGAAGAAACAGTATCATGGAAACAGCAAGAAATGGACAGTTAAAAGTCCAGTATTTTATTTCTTTCTCTGGTCTTGCTGTTGGCTTCAGTGAGTGATTTGACCTCTCTGGGGCACAGGGAATTTACGTGCATGAGCTGCTAATAGAACACCCATCTGTTCTATTTCATAGGTGTTCAACCAAAGAAAATATGTTAAATTGATTCCTAAAATTTATAAATAACAAGGTGTTGGACATAGTTGTTGTCCTCATCATCATGACCACCATCATCATCATTACTGCTTCATGGAAATGTCCCTGATGGGAGTTAACACCTTTATCTATGGGAAGGTCAATTTTGAAAAGTTTATCAGAAACTCCCACATTAGGCTTTCTTCAGAACTAAAGAATTATATAGTGCATCTTTTGATAATGGTCAGCTAAATACAAATGTTAATTATTTAAAAAAATGTTTCAATGTTTATTTATTTTTGTGAGACAGAGAGAGACAGAGCATGAATGGAGGAGGAGCAGAGAGAGAGGGAGACACAGACTCTTAAGCAGGCTCCAGGCTCCGAGCTGTCAGCACAGAGCCCAATGCAGGGCTCTAACCCAGAACCGTGAGATCATGACCTGGGCTGAAGTCGGACGCTTAACCAACTGAACCACCCAGGTACCCTGCTAATTATTTTAATATTATATAACTGTTTGGGTCCTTCAGTCCAGTATGAATTATTGAGATTACTCTGAAAACTTATTATTTTATTTTTGTGATTTGCACCAGCAATTAAACACATGTAAAAATGTGCTGTTTTAAGAAAGAAAATAGGAGTTGCTGCTAACCTGTCTTTCAAGACTTAGGGAACCTAGTTATTACAGAAATTTTGTATAGCATGGGCATATTTCTGGCATGTCAAACAAAGTGGCCATGTGCTAAAAATCACCTCAATGCCTCCTGTGACATAGGGGACACAGACTGGTTTTAGAGTCACGAGTCTGGGTATGAATCTAGATTCCACCCTCTGTCAGCTGTCACCTTGATTGGTCATTAATCTCTGAGAGCCTCAATTTTGCACTTGAAAGAAGAATACATAATTCACTGGATCGTCTTGAGATCAAGTACAACGATGCCTCTGAAAGTGTTGTGTAGGTATGGTGTCCCACAGTTCCTTTGGGGAGCAGGAACTCTGGTAGAGCCGCTCAATGGAGTTCAACTGAGATATTGAGCAAACTATTCAGTGACTAGCAATGGAGCTATTGAGTTTTGTTTTTGTTTTTTTGCTAACATACATGCAATTTTGGTTTCAAGATTAGAATTCAGTGAGTCATCACTTATATACAATACCCAGTGCTCATCCCAACAAGTGCCCTCCTTAATATCCAAAACTCATCTAGTCCATACCCCACCCCCCTTCTTCCATCAACCCTCAGTTTGTTCTCTGCATTGCTAGATTCATCTTTAACATCTAATTACTCATCATATCCACTCCACTCTTTGAACCTATTTTCTACCTTAGATTTTAAAATGCACTTGTTTGAAATGTCCAGCTTTTTTTTCCTTTGCTCTGACTTGACTTCTTCCCTGGGCTTCAAGTTTTAATGCTTAACTCCTATGAATGTTGCTTACTGACTTAACTACCAATTACTAGTTATATGAATGATTACTCATGATACATAGACATCTGTTCGATAAAACTAATTTGAGGTCAGTGCTGTGCTGAGTACTTAAGACACTGTCTTAGCAGTTTTTAAAAAGTCCTGAATTTTCCAAATAGGACACTAAAATTTATAAGGTTTGTGTAAATTTCTCAGTTATATAATCTGTAACTGGGGGTGGGGAGGTGGGGAGGGGGCAGAAATTGCAACGCAGGCAGAGCTCTCCAAGAAATCTCAACCCTCCACAGTGAGGAGAATCTGTACAAGATTGGAAGCAATAGAGGGCAACACACCCATGTTGCTGACCAGAACTGAAACTATCTTTCTTACCCCAGACTTTGACCAGAGTTCTTTGCATATTTACTTGGATGACAAGGTGTTATAGAAGGCATAATTGCTTATACTAGAAAATGAACTTGGGAGGCCCACAAATTCCATCAAAATACTATTGTAATTATGACTTTAATTGCTTCCATATGTAGAGGCTATTCGTGTGTACACACACACACACACACACACACACACACCCCAAGTCTGCAAAGCAGGGCAAAGAGTAAGGTGAGCACCCATCCAGCCTGGTTTGCCTGGGACTGAAAAGAAACAAGCCTCTCACAGGGACCTTTGGGGCTAAAACCAGTGGAAGTTCTGGTGAAAATGGAACAAGGTGTCTACACTGGAAAGAGGATCATTTTTATTTTATAGATGAGGAAAACAGGGTGGAGCCACACACTATCACCTGGCAGAGCCAAACCTTCAGTTGCCATTTGATGACTTAAGATCCATGGGGCGCCTGGGTGGCTCAGTCGGTTAAGTGTCCGACTTCGGCTCAGGTCATGATCTCACGATCTGTGAGTTTGAGCCCCGCGTCAGGCTCTGTACTGACAGCTCAGAGCCTGGAGCCCGTTTCAGATTCTGTGTCTCCCTCTCTCTCTGCCCCTCCCCTGTTCATGCTCTCTTTCTGTCTCAAAAATAAATAAACGTTAAAAAAAACGATCCAGTATGTAATCTGCCACATGACCAGAAACAACTTATTCTAGTAATGTACAGAAATCTCAAATTACCTGAGGCTAAACGACCATCATGTGATGTAAGAGACTAACAGAATAATCTAACTTTTTCAGCTAGAGCACATATTAATATTTGAACAGTTAATTCCTGCTCTGACTTGATTTTTCTCTATTTTTCAAATGGCAAGTAGAGAATGAACATGCCAGGAGTCTACCAGTTCTATAGGAATAACAATATACATTTGTCTTTATGATTACATGATAACAAATAAACTATATTACCTGCAGTCAACAAAAGTAATGTTTTAATAATAACTTGTTACTGAAAGACATTCTTCTAAAATCTTTAGGTATTTATGTCGATGAGGGCATGCAAATGTATTTTAGGAGACTGATATGAGATCTGATAGTTATTATTTAAATTTGAGGGAAAAAAATACCAAAGGTGTCAAAGTAGGGTGTGAAATTCAGAGGAGATCCTATTGCAAATTTAAAATCAATAGTGCAACAACTGAATGCCTTTGGGAAACTGACCAATGAAATAGTCAAAAAGGTGGCGCCAAACACTCAGAAGAGCCATATCTGTACTTCTACACCAGGGCAAGACAAGCATATGAAAGTAATAAGAAAAAAACTCGCACACTCTTCCTTCTCCTGGAACATCCTCTTGAAGTGGTTCCAATCAAATGGAACTATGGCTGTGAATCTTTTCGTCTCTAACAATATCAAGAATCTGTAGCTAGGGTGTAAACACAATCTATATTTTCAAGTGGGGGGGGTAGATGGAGTATCATTTACATAAAAAGAAAAGAGATCTACAATAACATACATGTGTATGTAAATTAGCACAGAAAAAAATAAGCTTTTAGCTCATACCATTTACCTCAGGACAGTTTCTCTCAAAGAGTAAGGAAAAATCAGACAAAGAGCTTCATGAATTTCTATATATCAAATCACTTCAGCTCTTAAGAGTAGAGATGATTTTTTTTCTAGAAGACTGTATAGACCTTCAAGAGTGGCTCTACTCAAGATAAAGCCCTGGGAGGGGACATGCTTAGGAGAATGGGAAAAGCAAGTATTTCTAAATTAGCAGGGCCTCACATACTATGTTAACTACTAGAAAAAAAGAGAAAAAGGAAGACTAGAACTGAACGCCATTACTTTACCAACCATAAATAAAAGTATTCCTATGAACAGATGTCTTCCCATTTGTGATCTTGCTACAAACAGGTAGTTAGTCCTTTCACACTGCCCTTTCTATAACAATGCAATGATCAGGAGGAATTATTAGAGCATTGTCCCAGTGGTAAATCCTAGAGGATGTGAGTCACCCTCACCCTTGAGGATGTCGAGGCCACACTCTCTCTATTCACTGTACTAATGAATGAGTCCAGAGAGAAGTTTTCAGACTGGAGAATTACAGTTAAAGCCACAGCTTCGCTTTACCAAGTCCCTCAGCAATTTCCATAATATGAGAATTACCAGAAGTTCATGTGTTGTCCTCTGAATTGACTTTCTTCCAGAGAAGACCTTTGCTCCCCAAATTCTCCAGCAACAGCATCATTAGGTGCTGTATAATTGAACGTGCCAATAAAACATGGACACGTCTGAAGGAACAGGAAGGATTTTCAGCAATGCCAAACTCACACAACTTGGAGAATTTTTAGATTAGATCAATCAAAGGAATGAATGAATAAAGCTGTCTATTTTTTGCTCCAGGGACAGGATCAGTAGATATCTGAGCCAGAATTTAAAATCAAGAGAGCCTTTCACCCTGCCTTATACTGAGAACACTTGCTTCTTATGGTGAACAAGGATAAAAATAAAGAAAAGTTCTTCCTCATGTTCCCATTCCATTATTCATGAATAGCTCTATACTTTGGAGGGTCAGGCAACGTCCAGAGTAAAGTAACTGAACAAACATTTGGGTCAGTATGCTCTCCCAGGGTTTGCTCCCTCTTCCCAACTACTGATATCTTGAATTCCTGTTATTTTTACCTGATCGGGCAAGAACAAGGGTTTTCATCCAATTTAAGGTTATGAAGCCTTTATTTTCACTTGTACCTAAGGCAAAGCCTTTGATTGCTTCCAAGAAACAGCTAGGAAATCATGCCGCTAAGAAACTTCACTTTGTTAACTTATATAATGTTCAGCAAGGAAGAAGATAGTATTACTATTACCAATAATCATTTGTTCATTAATAAACATTTATTGCCACCTACCAGGCAATGGGCTTATAGCAGTAAATAAAACAAACTCTTCTCTTCATGCTTCTTACATTTTATTGCGGAGAGACAGAGGAAAGACAAATAAGTTTTAATGTGTGCTATATAAGTTATATGGAGAAAAGCAAAGGGGAGTAAAGATTAATGAAGTGAAAGTAAGTTTCTGACATTACTAAGTGCTCCACATAGAATAATTTCAATACCTAAATTTACTAAGTAGATAATATATGTATATATTACATATGATAAATTACAGAGGAGGATATCTGACTTAAGAAAGTTACGCAAACTTGCACAAAATCATGTAACTATTAATTCAGAGGGCTAGAATTAAACTCTGGATTTTCACTGTGTCAATGTCTGGAATTAGTGTGACTTTTAATGTATTTATAGTCTGTTTTCCCTTCATAGAAATAGCCTCCTAGATGATATTCATTTCGCAGGCACAACATTATCTCCACTAATATTTATTAGATTTGTTAGATTATTCCATATATCAATGGCAGTAAAATAGCTAGAAAACCTGTTAATAGGTCATTTCCCCTATTAAAAAGACTGCAAAGAGAAAAAAAGAGAGAGCGTATATTGTTATTTAACAAAAATAAGTTAGGAAAATTTTCATCATCCCAAAGGAAATATGCCAATAATAGAAGTGGCTATGATAAGAAAACAATTTACATATATTCACTTTTTCTTGTTTATGCACATTACTTCTCTCTTATTGTCATTTAAATACATCCAGATCAGCACTAAAGTCGTTCTTGGAGAATTAAATTGCAAAGCACAGCCGTGGGAGCTCAAGTTCCTGCAGCTTCTGCCTGGCAACCTCTTAGAGGGGGGAATGCATCCCTACTCCCTATGGTCTCCAGCTTCTCCTCAACACACCTCGCCCGATTGACCTCCAACCCACACACGACAGAGAGACACTTCATTCAGCTCTCTATTGTTCTTTCTTAGGCCTCTTCATTTTCTTTCCTTTTAATTATTCTGAACAGTAACAACCCTTGGGAAAGCTGTGCAATTCCTGTCTTCTCTTCTGTTGACACCAAGGCCCCCTGACCTCCACACAGGACCCCGCTGGGGGCGGGGAGTGCCCCAGGTTCTTAACCCCTCTCCTCACCTCTGTTGTGACCAAAAGCTGTTTTTAGCAAGCTGCCATGATATGAAGTGGCTGACAAATTAATACCTGATTCCCAAGGCAGTGGAGTGGAGTAACAAGAGCATATTGCCACCCTAATCTAAGCAATAACCTTGTCTCGACTAGATTACCAAAGCAAGGTCCCATCTGAGCCAATTCTCATTGATATTGAGGTATTTAGTTACATACAGTAAAATTTTCCCCTTTCAGGTGCCCACATCTATAAAGGTTGACAAACTTCTATTGAGTTTTTTACCACCAAGATATAGAATATTTCCATCCATTTCCCAAATTGTCTAGTGCCCCTTTGTAGTTGATCCCCAAACCTGGCACCTTAACCCCTGGCAACTACTGGACTGATTTTTGCCCCTATGATTTTGCTCTTTCATAAATGTCATGAATCAGAGCTTGCTAGTCCTTTGCTTAATCCATTCTAATGGCTTCCCATTGAATGTAACAGTAACCCCTCAGCATAGTTTGTACACTGTCTTGCTGTGGGTTAGATTGTGATGGGCTCTACAGGAAATGAATCCAGCTGCCTATCTGCCTAACCGCCTCTCATGCAGCCCTTCTTCCTAGAAGCTCTTCCTACCCTACTCCCAGGCTGCTCAGATTTTCTTCAGCTACTCAACACTGCATTTTTTTCCACCTCTGAGCCCTCATACTGCCTTGTTTCCTCTTCCAGGAACATTCATTCCTTCCTCTATTCTCTGCCTGGTTAAAATCCTACTCATCTGTCAGGGCTCAGCTGAAGTGTCATTTTCTCTGAGAATTCCTTGATCCCCTTAAAATAAATTAGGCTGATTTGCATTGCTCTGTGACCTTTTCTGCTGCAGTGTTCAATTTATAATTAAATATCTGCTGACTTATTTATTTACTGTTTTTTCCTCACAACAAATTGTAAGCTGTGAGACCAGATCCATTTTGTTTTATTCCCTATCCTGTGTTTGTGAGTAAGTGTGTACATATCTGATTAACAAAATTTAATTCATAATCTCAAGGTTTTTTTGCTGGAAAGAAAATCTCCAAAAACTGAGGAAAACTTGACCCTTGAGGTTTTTACTGCATATACTATGACCAACTCCATTCTGATTCTAGAGTGCTTCTTTCTCTTTCTCTCTCTCTCTCTAGTTATAATGTAAGCAAAAAGAAAATCAAAGGGAAACTTATCCTAGAGTCCCTTAACATTGCTACGGCACAGTGGAATATTTCAAAGACTTTACCAAACCCTAAGGGAATATGAGATTTTAATACTTTTTTGATAGCTGGTTGATAAGAAGTTGATACACAAAATGCTAAGTTATCTATCCTATAACTCAACTCTATCCTACAATCACAATCTAGATATTTCAACTCTATCAGAGGAAACACCCTGCGGTAATGATTCTATTCTATTTTAGGAATAATGATAACGCCATGGTGCAGATAAAGAAACAAAGATTTCCACATTTTACATACAAAGGGCTACTCCTTAAAGTCCTTGTTTACTGGTTGAGAAACAGAATTTGTTTCTAGTTGAGTGACCTCAGAAATGAGTATTCTTTCAGAAAAGATCTCTGCATAGCCTTGTACACAGGTGCCCTGTGCACTCTAGAGAATGAATTCTGTGACAAAATTATAACCACATCATTACCATACAATCTTTTAAACAAAAGGTTCCTGTGTTCGCTCATAAAGCCCTGCTTGCATCAGTATTTTCCATTGAAATTTTTGAAAGAAAATCAATTTTTTTTCTTTTTTTATATCTCCATGGTGCTAGAATGGTGCTGAGTATACAGTATATGCTTAGACAATCCACATTGACTGAATCAATATTCACCATATGTTATCTTAGCTCTCCACAGGAATGCCTTCCTGAGCACTTGTGCTAACTTCTATTTTATGAGCTTAGAATTTTATTAGTGGATACATAACCAAACTGAAAGCAATTCACCTTTCTGAATATATATGAAGTATTTAAACGTATATACAATTACAGCATGGAGAAGCAAACTGTGGAGACGAACATTATTTGGCATTAGGTGGTAAGAGTCTTGGGTTGTTGTTAAACCTTTAATTAGAGGAAAATGACAAGTGTTCTAGAAGTACCTGGGTCACAGGTAAGCAAAGATAATTGCCCTTTGCACAGAGTTTTGGGAGAACTAAACTGAGCATTCCAAGAGCTACAAAGAGGTCTATAGTGCTCTCTGGGCTCTATTTTAAAACACATGTCAGGTCATGTAGGGTAGATTGTTATGTGAGTTAAGCCTTAATCAGGTCATGGGGCCATTTACTAGTACCAAGAAACATCAGAGGACAAAAAGTATTTTGTATGTGTGTATAATCTGTCAATGCCTACATTGGTCTGGCTTTGGTCTAAAGTTATGGATCTTTCAAAGGTTGGGAGGAGATGATATTACTTTAAGAAAACAACTGGAGGAATTTTCTACCATGTCTTTAAAAACGGAATGTGACTCTTTTCCCATCATCAACTTGACAAACAAGGAAAATCCATTTCAGAAGCTGCAAATGCCTCAACATTAAAACTGCATTCTTTTGCCAGGGTGGAAGAGTGATAAACTACAGGGGGCATGGGTAGGGGTAAATTCTCTTTGGATCAAGGGTTAGCAACAGTGCAGTTTCTCTCACAAAGGTAAGGCACTCACGTGTCAGTGCGAGTCATCAATTTCTCTGTCTGGATTTTCACAAAATCATATATCCTTACTCTATATTCTAACTATATAAAACTCAAAATACATTTTGATTTATTGAAAGATAAAATACATGGAAGAAAAAGAGAGAACCATTCTGATCAGTTGGAGACATAATGCCGACTCCCTATTCATTTTTACAAAATGACAGAGTCAGCAAATGGAAATTTAAAAATTGAAAGACATAAAACCAAATATATCAATTATATCAACAAATTGAAATTGGGTTAAACTCTCCTATCATAATACAAAGATTATCATATTGGTCAAACCAAAATCCAACTAAATGTGGTACATACAATACCCAAACAAATATATTAAGAATACAAAGTAAGGATCTAAAAAACAAACAAGAAAATAAGAAAAAAAGGCAATCATATCACATAAAATCACATTCAAGGTAAAAGAACTAAGTGGGATAGTGCTATCTTTAAATTATAAAAGTTGAAAAACCAAATAAAGATATAACAATGAGGCTCAGTGGGTTGAGTGTCCGACTTCGGCTCAGGTCAAGATCTCATGGCTCGTGAGTTTGAGCCCCAAGTCAGGTTCTGTGCTGACAGGTCAGATTCTGTGTCTCCCTCTCTCTATCTGCCCCTCTCCCCCTTGCTCTCTCTCTCTCAAAAACAAATAAAAAATATTTTTTTAAAAAGTTAACATAAAAGATATAACAATGAAAAGGTAAATGCTCAAAAACATCCTTACAGGTAGTTTATTAACTTAACAGAATAAAATTGTAAGCAGAGCAACTCAAGAATTTCTAGACATAAGAAGTTTGGGAACAGTGATAAAGCTGGAGAAGAGAACTAGGGGGATATTTTAAACCTGTGTTTGCATAGCAAGCAGATTTAATAAAGATTGCATATTACACTTAAAAAATAGTGAAGTTTACCAAAAACACTTTAAGTAACAATTAATTGCCCATATTAAAAGAAAATACATTGCACTTATTTTTAGGGTTGTATGTAGAGAGAGGAGATCAGGGGCCAGAACAGCAGAAAGATAAGTTGGATTTAAAAATATATACATGCAGGGAATAGCTTATTTTGTCACCCCCAAGCTAGATGGGCTGTTCAGGGCAAACTGACCATTCATCAGGTGTCCCTTGCTATTTTTGTAAAATGAAAGGCTTGAATTGACGTAAGCTTAAATGACATAAGCAGTTAATAGTTTCTTCCAGTTAGATTTGGATCAATTCTTTAATACTTCAGTATTTTGTTTGTGAATATTTTCTTCATCATCCACCTTTGGTAAAGTAACTAGTAATTTCCTTTCTGAAATCCAAATTATCCCCCAATTTATTTACTCTCTCGATCTGGATACTGACATGTTAGTTTCCATAAACCTCCCTGGAAAGATATGCTAGCCAGAATATTAGCCAAAAAGCAAATACAGGTATATGAATGAGATATAAAAAATTCCACATCCTAGTGAAGGAGTAACTAAGCTACTTGAATCAGCAAGAATGACCTGGATTATATTTTTAGGACTGAGAAAACCATGTTAACTTAAAAAAAATTTTTTTTATGTTTGTTTATTTTTGAGAAAGAGAGAACACACAAGCATGGGAGGGGCAGACAAAGAAGGAGACACGGAATCTAAAGCAGGCTCCAGGCTCTGAGCTGTCAGCACAGAGCCCAATGAGGGGCTCGAACTCACGGACTGTGAGATCATGACCTGAGCCAAAGCTGGACGCCAAACCGACTGAGCCATCCAGGTGCCTCAAACCATGTTTACTTTTTAACAACAATACACATTTTGCCATGAAATCTTGGTCTGCATACCATGGGGATCAAGCTGGACTAATCTTGTGCTCATTGTCAAAAATAATAAAACAAAATGTTCCTGAAACGTTCTAGGAGTGATTCTAAACCTCTGTAAATACTAATTCCCTGAGCCCTCTGAATGTTTTTCTGAGACACATCTTTATATCACTCCGGCATCAATGAAGAAACAAAGGCACAGAGAGATCATGTAGCAAGTAGACACAGCTCATCTTCCTAGGACTCATCTGTAGGTGCATCTTCCCTTGGTTTATACTCCACTTGGTGGGGGTGGATGTAGTTTCCTGGGTAGTCTATAAAATAACAAGAATGATGGGACACCTGGGTGGCTCAGTTAGTTAAGCGTCTGACTCTTGATTTCGGCACAGGTCTCGATCTCACAGTTCATGGGACTGAGCCCCATGTTGGGCTCTGTGCTGTCAGCACAGAGATCCTCTCAGTCAGTTTGGGATCCTCTCTACCCACTCCTGCCCCCTGCACCCCCTCTGCCTCTCCTGTGCGTGTGCTCTCTCTCTCTCTCATGCTGTTTCAAAATAAATAAATAAGCATTTTAAATAAATGAAAAATAAAATAAAAATGATTGCTTTTTACCTTTGATAATTCGAATTTATATATTGCTTGCTGCCAGGCTAGTGTTTGTAACATAGAAGGCACTAATATTTTCTTCAAAAAAATAAATAAATAACGTCAAATCTCTCTCACAAACAGCAATATCGATCCAACAAGTTCACATCTCAACTGCGGGAGCAAATGTCTACTCTAATCTGACCTAGTCTTTACCACGGGGAATATTCCCTTTGTCTCCTCTCTTTTTGTTGTAAAGGAAAAAAAAAAAAAAAAAAGATGCCTTACTCTCAAAGATACCATCCCCAGAATTGTCATATCATGTGTCAGGGAACTGAAAGCCAAGCGAGCTTCCACTAGTACTACCGAAAGGCACTTGACCTTGGGAAAACTTAGCATTGACTGGTACCAAAGGGATTAGCAAATGCTCCATTTTCTGCCTCTGTCTTCAATTACTCTGATGAGCAATTAAAATGCTAATTAAAAAACAATCCAAAACTTAGCACTCAGAAGGTTATGAAATAATGCACTCACATGTCCTACCACACAGACAACTAATAAGGTCACCAGACAAAGAACGATTAGAAAGAAGTGTTGAATCTCCACGATAATTTTAATGGTAAGTTCGTTTTATGTGTTCACAATGACCATACTCACCATCATTCTCTAAATACTTAACATGAATTATCTTATGTATTTAGTATTACTTGCTCTTCAGAAAACAACCATTTTATTTAAATAATCATAAGAAGAATCTAAGAATTTTCCTAAAGATGGGTTAAATTTTAAATCAAACTCAGTATGATTAATTAAAATATTAATAACTCAATCTGCATAATGCAGAGGGTCATGGGCTTTTGGCATTCGCTCTTTTAATAATTTGGACTTTGGGCTTTTTATTATTCATTCAAATCACTTTTGAGAGTGAGTTGAAACAGATTTGAATTATTTAGTTTTGTTTGGTCCTGCTCTCACATTCAAATACACTGGGTGATACACTTTCTATACAGTCTGTAAAAATTAAAGTATTAATTTAGAACCCAAGAAAGCATATTAGAAGTTAACAGTGAGAATTCCTAATCACTTCTATGGCTAAAGCCTAGAACTGTACCCAGCACAAAGGAGATACTTTCAGGTGATAAAACCAATTCACATAATTTTAGCCAAATGTAATGACTTTTAGGAATGCCATTTTTTTAAGTGGGAGAACCATCTTTTTTTTAAAGTAATTTTGTAACTGAAATATAAATATTTAAATGTTTCCTAACGAACCTGGTCACTAATTTCAATACCAAGGTAACTACTGTAAAAAAAAAAAAAATTCTACAAACATTTGTGAGGAGATGGGCTCAGCTCTTGAAAAGGTTCTGTTTCTTGTTTTTTGTTTTTCAAATCAACTTTAGAAAAAAACAATTTACATCTAAATCCTTCTCAATCTATCTACAAAAGAAAGGTCTCTTAAATTCAGTCTATCTGTTCTTCTCCACCTGTAATCCCCTCCCCAGCAGTATTATTGCAATTCCTTTTCACTTGTCTCCTTCAATCTCACCTTTAAATTTCCCTCCACAATGCTGTCATCTGCCTTTCTAAAATGTAAATTATCAGGGTGCGTGGGTGGCTCAGTTGGTTAAGCATTTTACTTCAGCTCAGGTCATGATCTCATAGTTTGTGATTGCGAGCCCCGCGTTGGGCTCTGTGCTGCCAGCTCAGAGCCTGGAGTCTGCTTCAGAATCTGTGTCTCCCTTTCTCTCTCTGCCCCTCCCCGGCTCGCCCTCTGTCTCTCTCTCCCTCAAAAGTAAATACAAACATTAAAATTTTTTAATCAAATAAAATAAAATGGAAATTGTTTTTATTATTTAAAACACACACTCAGTTGTCTCCACAAGAGACAAGGCCCAAACTCTTCACTATGCTATTCAGAGTCTTTTTAAGATGTCTACAAGTTCAGCTTCGTTCAACATCCTAGTTACTTATAGGCCAGATCGTTTTACCCTTCTGAGTCTTTCCTTATGCAGTCTCTTCTGCCTGAAATGCCTCTTTCCTTTTCTATGGGTACCTATATATTGTTTGATCTTTTAAACTGAAATAAATCATTATTTTCATAGGAATTGATTTATGTTATGAGATTAAAAAGATCCTCTGTTGATATAGAGAAAATTTAGAGTCCACACAAGATTATGAGATAAATGTATAACTTATGTTTTGAGAGCTGGAATCATGCATATACACCTATATCCATTCGTATACAGGGGATATCCCCTCTAACCACAGGTGATATATTCCAAGACCCCAGGGGACACCCTAAACTGAAGATAGTACTGAACATGATATATAATGTGTTTTGTTCTATATATACAAACCTGTGACAAATTTCATTTATACCTAATTTATAAATTAATAGATTATCAATTATTTATGTGAATTAATTATAAATTAATAAGACATTAATAACGAATAATAAAGTAGAGCAATTATAACAATACACTATAATGAATTAAAGTGAATGTGCTCTTTTTCTTTCTCAGAATATCTTATTGTACTGAACACACCCTTTTCTTGATGATATGAGATGATGACATGCCTACCTGGTGAGACAAAGTGAGGAGAAGGACACAGGCATTATGATGAAGGGGGAGGCTACTATAGATCTCTGATAATACAGAAGCAGAGGAGAATTATCTGCTCCCAGACCAAAGTTGACTGCGGGTAACTGACCATGGAAAGCAAACCGCGGATAAGGGAAAACTACTGTATGTGCATTTGTGTGTATGTATGTATGTGCTTATGAAAAACACTCTAAGAAATATTTTACCAGTGAATTGTATCTTTCATCTTGAAGAAATATTAACTGAGAAATGGTTTGTAAAATTGACACAAAAGCCTGTGTCTGGTAGCAGGATGTTGCCTAAACCACTAAATGACATCACAATTGAACAGATGTGCTGACAAAGCAGCTGATTTTATTTGTGGCAGCATTTTTGTAAACCATAGAGTAGAGGACCTAAACTCAAACACCTGTAGGGAATATCCATTGAGCATATGCAGTCAGTAAGGCAGGTGATGGGAAGTGGTTTGTGTGCTTATGTAAGCATAACACCTGCCTACTTTTATGTCCTTTAAAACACTATGTGGGCCTATCAAACAGTCAAACAAAATATATTCTGAGGAGTATATTCCTAAACAACTGCAGGTTTGAGACCTCCGACTTTTGCATTTTCACTTAGGCTGCTACCATTTTTTGTTTTAGCTTTCTCTGATAAGTATGCTTCCTATTCAGAGCAAGCACAGAGAACAATTTTGAATATATTTACAAATCATAATGATCAAATGATTTAATAGTAACACACAGTACATTGGCTCATTTACCCCTGTAATTAGATTAGCTTTGGTAAAACTACCCTCAGCTTCTGTCAGTGACTCAGTACAACAAACATTTATTAAGCATCTACTGTCTCTAGAATTGGTTTAGTACCTGGGGATTAGAAGATAAATCAAACTTGATTTCTGCATTTAGGATGATTATAAAACAGTGGGGGAGAATATTGTAAAAAGTTAATTTCAATAGAGAAAATTCTAGGTCATCGTAAGTATTCAATATATGTTTAAGGAAAGGATATACAAGTGAATAAACAAAAGAATAAATAATGTAGGTGTGGATGGCTTTTCTGGGAACCCAGAGGAGGGCCATACAACCCACAGTTGGTGGGAATGAAGGGATAAAATAGAGAGGATTCTTGAGGAGGAGGAGTTTGTCAAGCTAAAAATAGAAACTGGGGTACTTGAAGGGGGAAACAGGAAATAAACACCATCAAGAAATATAAGTTGGTATGTATTTTTGCAACTCAATGTTCCTGAGTCTTTTGAAATTGGCTTATATTATAAATGCTGGAAAAAAATGCACAATTAAGTTTTGCAATAAATAGTTATTAATACTGTTAAAATATGAAAAGTATAGCAGTGAAAAATGCATAGACATGCAGAAAACAATGGGACATGCTTTCTGTAACTTTGTAACTCATTATTTTTGCACACTGAGCTGTAGGAGGCATGCAGCTATGTATTTCTCAAGAGAATGGAGTCAAAATATTGAACCTAAGGGAGAAAATGGGAGAGTCATTCAGCACAAGCAGCCTCAAAAGGAATCCTCAAGGCTTTAGCAATGTTGCATTTGATCACGTTCATGCCTGTATCATAACCTCAATGATACCCTTAGAGACTGACCTTCTTTCACTGTATCAAAAGCCTAGACAGAATTGAAGGAAGAAGCTTTCCATGGTACCAAAGATGCTGTGTAAATCTCGCAACCAAAAGTCATAGAACATGCTATAGTGACAATCATAACCTCTTTCTTGCCATCAAACACCAAGAAGACATGGACTGTGTAACTAAACCATGAGCCCCTGAGGAAACCTTTCAAATAGTAGACCTTGTTCTCTATCATCATATATGGTTTCAAGATAAATTTCTTGCTTAAGTTCTGCTTGCATAAGAGTAGTTAGAACAAGGCTAAAATCACAATAGAAGAGAAAGAAAAAGTGTGTGTGTGTGTGTGTGCGCGCGCATGTGTGTTTATATATTTCTGGGGTGTGTGGGGGGAGGTAAAGAGAGAATGTATCTACATTCTAAAACTCTCATTGTATACAAGGGCAGCTATTAGGTTTAACGCATTTAAAAATTTACATTCCTATTATTTTCCTGTCTTTGAAAACCTGATGCCCTTCTTTTGCTTTTTCCACATGTCACTTTAATTAGGCCTGCTAAAGGAAATGTAAGATGCATTGGTATAAATTACCAATGCAGAGCTTCATCTAAGTTATTGCTTATGCCAAGTAGCTTTTAAGAAAAATCATGTTATGGGGCGCCTGGGTGGCTCAGTTGGTTGAGCATCCAACTCTTGATTTTGGCTCAGGTCATGATCCCAGGGGGGAGGAACTGAGCCAGGCATCTGGCTCCATGCTGAGTGTGAAGCCTGCTTAAGATTTCTCTCTCTCTCTCTCTTTCTCTCCCTCTGTCCTTCCCCCATGCACGCAAATGCAGACTTGCTCACTGTTTCTCAAAAAAACAAAAAAATTCGGATCCCCAGCTGAGGTGCAATTCAAGGAAGGTCTTTAATTCCAGCAGGAAACCAGAGACCAAACAAGAAAAAAACAAAACAAAACACCTTTGGTATATGAGACATACAATGGGAGTTTTGGGGAAAGCCACAGCTCAATGGTCTTTTAGGTATTAATAAGTTCACTCCAGACTCAAAACCTTCAAGCCTTTAGCAAGAGATTAATTCCAGAACTTCTACTGGGTTAGCAAGGGATGAAATAGGCTTGATTCTTACACAGCTAGATATTCAGGTTGAAGTAATATACATCAAAATTCTGGTAAAAAGCAAAATCTGTTAGACTTTCCTATCACTATTACGCAATTAACACCCAGCTACCTATATGATCCCTAAAACACACTTGAAAATCTTTCTCCAAACTAAAAATTGCCTGTAAGTCCTGTAAGAGAAAGATTTGAAACTTTCCACTGAAGTTGGTTTTCTTGTCAGGTGTCCTAACATTTCCATTATGATAAAAACTGTGTCACAAAATTTACAATATTGTCTGCTATTAGAATCCTTGAAACTATTCACCATAATTTCCCCAGTTTATCAATAGGTCTGACAGATTGAATGCTACTCTATAGTAAAAATATTAAAGTGTTAAAAAATAAACCAAAATATTAAATTGTTGAAAATATCTAGCCTAAGAATAAAATGAAGTTCTTTTCATTTAATAGTTACTGTACATGTCAGTCATCATTTAGTAACTGAATGGAAAAAGGAAAAAAAAAGAAAGAAAAAAGAAAAAAGGTAATAATACATTGCAATGAGTTTTCACTTCTGGGTTATAATTTAAATTAGTTATGGTGAATGCATTTGCTTTACTCATTTTAATTATTTATGAAGATAATTCTATCAAAGCAGATCATTAAATTATCACCATTCAGCCACATTCAACATACAGGTAAGCATCATTTTCCATAAACAGCAGTATTTTTAAAAATTTTTTTAATGTTTATTTATTTTTGAGAGGGACAGAGTGTGAGCAGGGGAGGGGCAGAGAGAGAGGGAGACACAGAATCTGAAGCAGGCTCCAGGCTCTGAGCTGTAAGCACAGATCCCAACATGAGGCTCAAACCCATGAACCATAAGATCATGACCTAGGCCGAAGTCAGTAGTTTAACTGACTGAGCCACCCAGGTGTCCCAAACAGCAGTATTTAATAAGACCCATGACCTGTCCTTTGGACCAGAAAAAAATATATATACATACTTGATACAATGAAATGTTACCAGTACATTTAACAAAAAATTTTTTAATGTTTATTTATTTTTGAAAGAGAGAGAGAGACAGACAGAGCACGAGTGGGGGAGGAGCAGAGAGAGAGGGAGACATAGAATCCAAAACAAGCTTTAGGCTCTGAGCTGTCAGCACAGAGCCCAACGCGGGGCTCAAACTCACAAACCATGAGATCATGACCTGAGCCGAAGCTGGACGCTTAACTGAGCCACCCAGACGCCTCACCAGTACATTTTTTTTTTAACAGAAACATCTATTTTTGACATACTTAATTGTTGGACTCTGTCCCCCATCAAAGCTGCTTTCTTATAAATGTCCAGTCAACCTAGGGCTAGTCTACAGATGAGAACAAGATGACCCAGCTGCATTGTTTAACTTTCCTATCTTCCTCATGGGGCAGACTGAGGAAAAAAAAACTTCTTGGGTCATTTCAGAGGTTAGTTAATAGTGGAAGTGGCCTAATAACTAGAACAAGGGAGGAGGAATCAAACCTCCATCCTGAAGATGAAATGGCGAGCTGCATCACCTAGTTCCAGGTAAGTTTAAGCACTGAGCAGAGGAAGCAGAAGCCAAGGAAGAAACTAGTGCACTGAGGCAGGTGTGAGAGCACAATCACCACGTTATGGATGGGTAAGGGAAAGGACTGGTCTGGGACAGATCTCAGTAGTCACTGTGCTTTCACGCCATGATATTCATGGCGCTCACACACAGGGTGACCATCTTATCCTGGTTTACCTGAGGCTTTCTGGGTTTAGTACTGAAAATGTTAAAGGTTGTCTGGGTTGTCGCTCACACTAATGTTCCTTCTTTTCTGTGGCTTATAAATTTTTAGACAATATAATCTAAAGTTCAATTATTCTTCAACTTTACCCTTTATCCATGACTAAAGAACAGCGAGCTCTGTGAAACCTGTCTGGCCACCATAGACGAATTGTACAGAAAAACAATGATTTCTAATGCAGTGTCTGTAGTTTAGATTTTCAGAAAATCTACAAAGGTTGGGAAGGTTGTAAATACACCTTTTTCTTAGATTCCAACCAGTCGTCATTCATACCAATGCAAGTTACAACATAGCAATGAGGCAGGCAGGCCTACTCAGGTGTCAGACTGAGGAAGGAAGAACAAACACAGGCTCTAAGAACAACTTGTAATTACTGGTCCAAGGCTTTCGAATCAGAAGTAATGGCAAAACAAGAGTAATAACACACACACACACACACACACACACACACACACACACACACACACACCCCTGCCTAGAACAAAACCAGCTTAATTCTGTTGAGGGGGAGCAGATCCCAAAGGTTTTTAGTGATCTTCTCTTTATTTTTATATAAATCCCTGTAAGCCAGTTAATCCTCTTAATTTCCCTAACCTCATTTACATCTCCAATGCTAATTTCCCACCAGGTTCTAAAATCCCTGGATGAGATATTTCCTTAGTCTTGTTTCTGTTGTATTTGCCTCCCGCAATCCTTCTAATTTCAGCTAGAATTTCTCATGCTTCCTACTCCTAAATCTGGCACGACCATGTACTCCACAAGGTGAGAGGTGTTTTTTGATTTGTTCTTATTTTTTCTAATGACAGGGAATCAAAAAGAAGAGATGATATAAAGTACTTGACTCAACTTTGGCCACATGGACTTTTGGAGATTTTCTCTAGGGACCTTGTATAAGTTCAAGTTTATCAACGCAGTAAAACAAGGAAAGAACTTGTCTGAACTGGAAACATAAAAGAAACGTACATATGGCACACATAAATATGCATTCATTCCACATAATGAAGGTCCATTCACAAATATTTATTTTAATAATAAGGTATAGGGCAGGCATCACAGAGTTGAATTTAAACATGCTCTGTCATTTTTTTAATATAAATGAATTGAAGGTTTTCATTTGTAGAATGATCCGTGTATGCCCTACTATCATTGAGAAGATTCTGGCTGGAAGGGAGTTTCTCCATTTGCAACTGCTGAGGGACCATCACACTACAAGGCCCTTAAAGGAAAAAAAAAATGAGGATTGAAAGCAATTTCCTTTTTTTTTTTTCCCTGTCAAGTCTCTCTTCATAGAGCTTCACATATCCCCAGGACCATGGGTCCCTCCCCAGTTCGATCCCCAAATCAATAATGGTCTAACATAGACTTCAGACCAGACAAAGAGAACGTTTGGACTTTACAGGCGGTATAACCCTGCTGCATGCCAGGTGAAGAGGGTTAATGTGATAGGAATTCAGCAAACCATCAGAGGACCCAGTACATTTTTTTTTTCTGTATGACTAAATATTTTCTCCACATAAATATCTGCATGACCTTTTTTTGGTATTAAGATTCCTTCAGTGAGTTCAGAGACAGCAAGTATTCTTGTATTCATCTTTAAATTTTTTACAGGGGTTGGGTCCAAGGTTTTGAATAAAGCGAAATGAATATTTATAATATGAATGGAACAATTTGAACATATATGAAGTATAGTATTTGAAAGAGAAAGAACTATTGTCCTATATTCAGACATAGACTGTTAGGGTAGGTTTTTGTTTGTTGGTTTGTAGGGTTGTCTGTCTGTCTATCTATCTAAATTGAAATTAGATTTTGTTATTTAAAATTAAGAAATTTTACATTCAAAGAAATGTTTTTTAGAGTTCTCTTGACTTAACAGGAAATCTGATGGCACTGAGGCTACTTTCCCACCTGCAAATAACTGGCAAAGTTGGAGGGTTGGAGGTTAGGAAGGTTGTATCTTCTTTAATTTGCCACAGGTCTCATTATTTCTTTATACTGAGCCCAGGCCTTCTTTACACATTTGATCTCTAGATCTCAGTTTATGCTTGTGTGAAAAAGGAATTGAACCGGTTTGGGAGAGGATGAAGGGTATAGTAGGAGGTTCACTGTTCTCTATGTATCCACAGACAGTCTCTAGTAGATTCTTAATTCTCTGGCCATTTTATATCAAATTGTGTATGTGTTTATTTGTGGCTTTTTCTCGGAAATAGTTTTATCACATTTTCTAAAGAATACATCTACCGGGGCGCCTGGGTGGCTCAGTCGGTTGAGCGCCGACTCGGCTCAGGTCACGATCTCGCGGTCCGTGAGTTCGAGCCCCGCGTCAGGCTCTGTGCTGACAGCTCCGAGCCTGGAGCCTGTTTCAGATTCTGTGTCTCCCTCTCTCTGACCCTCCCCCATTCATGCTCTGTCTCTCTCTGTCTCAACAATAAATAAACGTTAAAAAAAAAAAATTAAAAAAAAAGCATTTCTTAAAAAAAAAAAAAAAAAAAAAGAATACATCTACCAAAAAAAAAAAAAAAAAATCAAGAACCATGGAACTAGTCAGTCAATAGGCAAGTATTCATGGAATGTATCCACTATATACAGAGTTCTAAGATTTCCCAGTCCTTCAAAACCAGTTTCTTAAATTATTTATATAAGTGTATACACATGTGCACACAGGTGTGCACACACTAGCTTTAACAAAGACTCTACACATACCAAATAATTAATCAAAGGTTCAAAATAACCCCAGCTTGATTCAGTACTGTGCTTAAAACTGTATGGTTCTCTTTCAATATCAATTCTCAACTGAAACACACATTTCACTGCAGCAATTTTCTTGGTCTCTGATCAGACTCTTAGTCTCCATACATCAGCCAAGAAAAAGGAAACCAAGTAAAGAAAAAGCCTTCAGGCTTGTGATGAAAAATTTCCCAACCTGAAACTAAAATTCCAAATGCTGCTTGCCATTCTCTTTCTAAACACCTCCAATTTATACAAAGTGTGACATTTGAGAAAATCAAAGGTTTTAGTGTTAACTCAATCCAAATTATTCCTTCTGATTAAATATACAAGAACCTTCTTTGGTATTTAATGACCCTTGAAGCTAGATGAAATTTCCTATGAAATTTTCTAAGAAGCTGAAGCCTCTCCTTTGTTTAAAAACTTAAATAAATAAATAAATAAATAAATAAATAAATAAATAAATAAAATAAAAACTTCTTTTTGTTTTGTTTTGCTTTTATACAGTAAGCTGCATACACCCCAGACCAGCTCTATCTATGTTCTGTGCAGGTATACTCAACACTGCTTGGATTCAAAAGGATCCACTAAAACTAAGGGAAATCGTTATCACACTGAAAGAATTGCTATTGAAATAAATTTTAGAATTATTTGTCAAAACAAGACAACAGGCTCAATTGGAGTCATTTAAGCTAAGCCCCATATCACCAATCACACTTTTGGCTCTCTTAGAAATAGAATCTTAAACCAGTCCATCAGGAATAGCCTGATCAGTGCTAATTAGGTAATCTGCCCGATAAACCTCTGCAATCTCTTACAGGAAAGTAACTTTCCAATAGTCAACCCATTTTTTTGACAGTATAGCTTCCTAGTCCCTGCTCCTTCCTGCCTATAAGTCTTTCATTTTCTACAGCTCCTCAGAGCTCCTTCCTGTCTACTAGATTGAGTGCTGCCCAAGTCAAGTTTTGCTTAAATAAAGCTTTAAAATGTTTAATATGCCTCAGTTTTATCTTTTAAGAGAATTTAAGACATGACAAAAGGATGTGCTTTCCTGGAATATTATATCACGTTTTGAGAAATGAGAACTATCCTATTTGAAACACCTTTGTATATCCAGTTTTCTTCACAGAGTATCTTTTTCCAAAACTGAAAAATATTACTCAGGAAGTCTTAGCAAGAATGACTACAATTATCGATGCCAAGTTGAGGTCAGAGATAATGAATAAGCAAAGGAGCTCGCGTTTAATGTTATTAGAGATGTCTTTTCAGAATAATGAAAAAGGAAACTCGTGAGTTAGGAAGGACAAAAACTATGTAAAAGTTCAGTTTCATATGAATACATATGTAAATGGTCTAGACAGGCCTTGTCCACATATAGACATTCAGACGGTAGAGAGATAGACTTGTACTGTTCCATTCTTAAAAGCTTAAAAACTGTGGTTTTATGCAGGTTTCTATAATGAAATATAGAGCACTGTAGATTCTATAAAGCATTATCATATAAATTATGTCTGCCGCATGATCATTACAGTGGCTGAATTATAATCCAAGATCATACACACGCACATACCCATATACCCACACACAAACCTGCACAACTCACATATACCTGGATGTGTACATGCACACCATTCACACACACTTGCACATTTACATTCAACATTCACTTGTGATCATAATTATATGTAGGTATATACTTACAAATATAGTCACACGTGCAATATACTCACATGTGTGTACACTTTTGACATTTGTAAGGATCTAATTTGCTGGCTTTCTACAACTATACTAAGATTCATTTCCCAAATCAAAATAATGCTGGGAAGAATTGACCCACCTAAATAGTCTAGCATAAATCCCGAAAGTAGAGGAGGAAAAAGAGCTGCAATCCATTTCCAACTGAAAGATTTGTGATTCTGAGGGTTTGTTGTTGTTGTTGTTGTTGTTGTTGAACCTTTCTGTGTCTCGAATGTCTCTTCTTTGATAAAGGACAGACTACTTGCTCCACGGTGACAAATATTTGTCAAATGATAGAAAATCTGTGGGGTTTCTGAAATACCCAGATCCAGAGTTACAGTTATAATGGCTTATAGGCAGAGGCAAAGACCTTCAATAGGAGTAGTAGGCAGGTTTGGCACCCTGGAGAACAAGGGTTTGCTTAAAGGTCTGTTTGTCAGTTGATACAATGAACAATCACCCAAATGTGACCTCTCAGTCCCTTTATAGGTATCTAACTTTATGTCCCTTCAGAAAACAAAACTCTCCAATTTATAATTTTAAGTTACTTTAAAAAAAGTCAGAGCAAAAATGAGCCACATGGAGAGACCATACGGAGTGTAGGTGGAAAGATTAAAATTGAAGCATAATTCACTGTCTAATGCACATTTCCTTGCTGCAACTCTGCTCTCTCCACCTCCCTGAAGCTCCCTTCTTCATCATCTTCTCTCTAATATTTCTCTGTGGTTCACCCACATCATTTTTCTCTTAGATCTTCAGGGAGCTGTGCCGGGTAATGAAATCTCCAGTTTGCTAATGGGCAATAGAATAATAGTCGGAGTTGCATGCTGACCCATATTTTACATGTTAATTTGTGTCAGTCACAGGAATACCTTCTTTTTTTGTTAAATGTTTCTATCCTGGGTGAAATAATAGATGAAAAACCTCAGACAAATCACGGACATAAACGACTAGTAGTAAAGGAGCAGCTGTCTCTCAGTTCCTACCACATGGAAAGACATTTATCTTGCTCTAATCGGCATGGATGGTAATTGTGAGCCATGAAACAACTACTAGATAAAAGGAGCCTCCAGTTTGTACCTTTGCATTCCAATGAACTATTGCCACCTGTTTTTTATTTATTTTATTCAAGCCTCAGAGAAACCCAAAAAGGATGACACAGAATAGAACCTTTGGAATAATAAGAAGGGATATGGGGGGGGGGGGATTTATTTTGGAGTGTTTGATTTGATAGGGTTGATCTGTTCCCTCTTATGTTTCAGCAGTAACCAGAATGGACACGGGAAGACTTGATTCTCTGAGGCAGACTTGGATCCCCAAATAGGCAAGTTCTAGGAAAAGACACTCAAACCCTCTTGGCTTTTATACTTTATGGCATTAGACCAAACCATCAACATGCCTAGAAAGAATGTTATTGAATTATAAGCAGCTTGTTTCTGTCCCAATGAGATGCTGGATGGGAGTAGGGCATTTTATTAATTGAAACCAGTAAATGTCACTTGTATTCCTCAAACTTGCTATATAAGGAAGTTTGTTTCCAGGCTTATTTTTCCCATTTACATTCCAAGCCTATCATTGATATCTATATAGATATATCTATTATACAGGTATCTATATATAATTTTCAGACTTTACTCTGTGTCAGGCTAAGTTATTTGCATGCATTACCCCAGTTACACCTTCAGAATACCTAGTCATTCTTATGCCCATTTTATAGATGAAAAAGCTAAGCCTTAGAGAAACCAGACAAATTAATTACCCAAGGCCAAATAGTGATAAAATGAGCCATTGTACCCACAGCTGTCTGACACTAAACTATCACATTTAACCTTTTTTATTGTTTTACTCCCATGATATAGAAGTGTCAAAATCATAGAGACACTAAATCATCATGTATAACAATAGTCGAAATCATTAGTGTGCATTGTCCAGGATTATACAGTTTCCATTGTTTTTCAGCATATTTCTCACCTGAACCTCACAACCACCAAGAATGATAGATAAGGTTTTATAGTCTCCACTTCATAGATGAGAATCTTGATAGGTCAAAGCACTTTCCACAATCACAACATATATGGAACACTCCAACCCACTGTCATGTAAACATAATAGAGTACAGTAGAAAGACGACTCTTGCATTTTGATACTCAACAAACTGTCATTTCCTGTAGGTGATCTCTTACAAGTTAATTTACAGGTATCACATGTCCTCAGGAAAATCTGAGATAGACAACATTATTAATGTTATTGGTGGTACATTGCATAAGTGCAAAAGAAATTATGTACAATCTATTAACAAGAGAAGAAATGAAGAAAAACTTTGCACCATGTCATAGCGGTGGAAGCATATAAAACAAACAAAGGGAATCTTTGTTGTTAAGGTAGGGTAATGTGTTTTGCCAAAAAATTCACCAAAGTCATCTGGATAACGGTTTTAGCATGGAGGAAGAATTCAGAAAATCAGAGTAGTCTTTCCCCAAATGCCGCTTGTGTATCTTGACTAGTTTCTTGACTTTAAAATAATTAGAGAAAATCAGTCATCATTTTTGGAGTGATATCCCTTTGACCAGACTGGAGGTAGGTCTCAGTGAGAATAATAGTAGAATCAAATTTGTTAACTGCCATCAGGGAACTTACAAATGTAAATGGTGGCCATACATACATGCAAACCATGCTCAGCTTTAATGGCATTAAATAGGTGTGGAAAGCTCAGAACAGAGTAAATATTCACCCGTTTCACAACACATTATTTGGAATGCAACTATATGATACACTGGTACAGAAAAACTGTCTTCAAGATGCCTCCACTGAAATTAATATTTCCATGAGGTAAAGAAACTTAAATTGCTTATGAATGTCATGCTATTTTCCATGGTTCAGTGTAGCTGTATTAAGACAAGTCATTCTGGAATATCTTTATTGTATATAGTTGAACCAGAACAGTTACAGGGTTATTTCAGCATGTGCAATAAGAAAGAACACCTGAAGTCTATGGTTCTTCTCTCTTGAATATTTAACACTGAATTTTTTTATAGTTAACTCTCATTTTGCATGAGCTTTAGTTAGATGCTTCCTGTCATCCATTTCAATAAGCATTTCTCGAAAATAAGTACTGATCACTGATTGTTTCCCTCCTTTGATTGCTGTTCACTGGCCACAACTGTATACTGATGTCATTTAATCTCATAAATTTCCTGTTAAGACAAAGGCTACTTCTTCCTAATTACTCACATACAGAGTTTAGAGTTGGAAGAAATCTTACACATTTTCTACTTGACTTCCTTGATTTTGTTGGTCAGGAAACTGAGGCAGCTTGAATGGTTAAATGGCAAGCCCATGTAGCATAGTTAATGGTTGACTTCAGAACAAACCCACTCTTTCCTTCTCCTTTCTTGTTACATTTCTCCAAGCTGTTCATTCCCAAGGGAATATGTACAACATACAGACAATTGAAAGCAAGTTAGTAGGAAGATAACTACTAGTAAACATTTCTTACTGAATGGACAGAGAGATTCAGACCGTGGAGACAGAAAGGTTGATGCTGGGGCCTTTAGTTGGCCACATCCAAATGTGCCTTTTCCTGGAAGTCCCTGCTAACCTCAAGTAAAGATATATGTTCTGTTGGTGTTGAATGGATGAGAGAAGGCAAATGATGAGTTCATAAGCATTAGTGGGAAAAACTAAACTCATGTGATGTGAGGGCTCAAGGATTCCCTCTTCTGACTGGATTAGCAATCTCTATGTAATGCAGCGAAGGCACAGCTGTCATAGGGTGTTGACTTCCATCTGGAAAGTATTTTCCTAGCTCAGTGAGAAGTCAGTCTTTGATGGGGTGAGTCAAAGAGCACCCTGTGGGTATTTTCCACTCTAGGGAACAATGTTGCCTTCCAGATGGTAAATTTTAATAACATACAAAATTCACAATACCCTTCTCAATTTGTGGCCATTGCTTCCAATACAAGGAATTAATAAACACACAATTTAAAGAACTACATATGCCTTTAATTTTTCATCCTGGTTCCTAAGATCTAAAGACCAGTGAACTGATCAACAGAAAGAAAAAAGAGCAGAGAACTATCTCTGCTTTATTAGCCTAATACTTGAATTGGCTATATTTATGGTTAATATCTTCATTTTATAAAGGTTTAATGGTTAATTTATTCTTTGAAATGGTAATAAAATAAAAATTATGTTTCATCCTCATAACAGTATGAATGTAACACTAATGTGTTTTTAGTGGTTAAGTTTTGGGTTAGGTTCTCTGTACCATGGTTCATCTCCTTTCCTCTTCATAACTACTATGTAAGGAAAGGATCATTGCCTTTTTTTTTAACAGACAAGGACACAGACTTAGTGATACTAAGTAACCTAGATCATACAGCCAATAAGTGGAGGGACCATTTATTATTCCTTTCTGGCTCTAATTCTTGGGCCCCAGAGGGAGTATGAAAACAGAATACTGCTTAGAGACTACATATATGTTATGTGACCAACTCCACTAATATCACTGTCGGACTCCAAAGGAAAGGAGATTAAAGAAATCACTTCTTAAAAAGAAGAAGACAAATGGGGATAGAACAGTCATGGGTACAGTATTCAAAATAACTCTGTAGATCCATAGCTTATAGTTATTTCTAATTTTTTGTCAACTAAAATATAAATTGTCCACATCTTGAGGCTGAACACCGTGTGTCAACTAATCAGTTAGCTGGGAGCGAGACTAGTGAAACGCCTAGCATAGGCACTTTAGTTTGCCATTCTCTGCTGGTAACTGCTGTGATCAGTAACTCTCAGAAGATGACAAACTCAGTTTCATGTTAAAAAGTGGCTTAGAAAACAAAGCCACTTACCCATCTTCATTACTGTGCTGCAGAGAGAGCTAAGTAGTCCTAGAATGTGATAGTTCTTAGCCATATAAGCAAACAAAATAAAACTCCTTAGAACTGACTTCCATTGGGCAGATCTTAAGTGATGAATTACATTCTAAAGGGACAGTAATAATAATATTTGCAAATTGAGGACATAACCCTCCTGAATAACAAGACTACATAGGACTTAGATACCTCCTTGTAAAATAATGAACTTGGATCCCCAAAGTGAAACCATATACAAAAAATAACTCAAAATGGATAACAGATAAAAATATAACAGCTAATATTATGAAACAAAATATTAGAATAAAACATAGGTATAAATCTTAGTGATGATCAATTAGGCAACAACTTTTTGGATAACACACCAAAAGCAACAAGAAGAAAAAATAAATAAGTTGGACTTTGGCAAAATTTAAAACTTTTGTGCATCAAAGGACATCACAAAGAAGGTGAAGATCCAACTCACACAACAGGAGAAAATACTTGTAAATCATAGATGTGACAAGGGGCATATGCACAGAATATATAAAGAGCACTTACCACGCAACAACATAAAGACAACCCAATTTAAAAATTGTCAAAAGCTTTGAATGAACATTTCTCCAAAGAAGATGTGCAAAATGCCAATAGCACATGCAACATCACTATTCATTAGAAAAATTCAAATCAAAACCACAATGAGACACCACTGAATACAATTAGGACGATGATGTTAATTAATAAGAATAATAGTAAAAACAACAACAACAACCATTGTCAAAGATCTGGGGAAATTGCAACTACCCTACAGTGATGGTAGTAATGGAAATGGTGCAGCCACTGTGGACAGAGCTTTGGTAACCCCACTCCTTGTTCAAATAAAAAATGCTTGTAACTTCTTATTAATCACAGAATTCAAATTCAATTCCCTGTAATTTTTGTCAGGATGGTGTATAATCAAATTCAATCTTCATCTCTTTCTATGTTTCACTATTCCTCTTGGCCTCTTATATTCCAGGGAACCCAAACTTCCCAGACTTTCTTTTTGCTTAACTTTCTCATGTGTCCCTCTACTTGGGATGCATCCATCTTTCTTTTTGAGTCCTTTATCCTTTGTGGTCAAATTATACAACTAACCCCTACTCCTCTGTGCAGTTATTCTCTCTTTTCTGATCTCCCACAGCATTTTATCAACAGATCACCCACACAGTACATTCCCCTCTCATCTTTGTACTGAGACTTGTACTAACACTTATCTTTATCCCGGTCATATTTTTCTTCTGGCTACTAAAATCATTGGCAGGGAAAAAAAAATTACCTGGCAACAAAATAAATACATTTTTAACCTTCTCTTCTAAAGATGTAGATACTAAAAACTAACGTATTCATGAAAAGGTAGGTGAATGAGCAGATGAATAAATTCCAATTTGAATAAGCGAGCAGTGTGGGAAAGGGGAAATGTTCTAAGACTAAGTTTAGCTTTAATTCCTCTTTCATTTATTTATTTATTTTTTCACCTTGAAATAGTTCTTGAAATTTTCTATCATTCCCTGTATAATAACTAACAAGTTACCTGGAGACAGTTTGCCTTTTTATTCATCTTGAAAGCTCTCTGGTATCATTTTGTGATGACTACAGATTTCTAGTAAGGATTTAAAATCCTGAACTTTTGTTCCTTCACACTGTACATATAAATCAAGTACCTTCTATGTGTGAGACATTGTACTGGGTGCCATGGACACTAAAGTGAACTCTTCAGAGGGAACATGGATCCTCCTGGGGGAAGAATACCCCAGTCAGAGGAAATAAGTCCAAAGCCCTGAAAAGGGACTTGGCTTGATGCATCAGAAATAAAGAAGCTGGAATGACTGAAAAATTGCAAGCAATAGGGAGACTATTTTGTAATGAGTTTGAAGAGTTGGGTGCTGGAATTGGGTTGGGTTTGGGAGGCCATTGTAAGCAGTATTGAGTTTTATGCAAAGAACAATGGGAATCTATGGAAGGGATTGAAGTAGTGACATACCCCGACCCAATTTAGGCTTTGGAAAGTTAATTCCATTAACTCAGACTACTGCCATGTAGGAAAAACTTTGGGCAGAAGCGAAAGTGTAATCAGAGAGAGTGGCTGGTAGGATATTGTTTTAATTCAGGTGAGAGATAATGGTGGCTTGTACCAAGTGGAAGTGTAGGAGAAGTATACAGCTATAAGAAGTATTTTGTGTTTAGAAGTAACAGAATTTCTCTGTCACTTACTAAGAGAGAAAAATGCTCTTTGATGGGCACTAACATTATGTTTATGTGGCTCTGAATAGTATCACGGACACGAAGACTGAGAATCCAGTGACCTAGATGGCAGCTTTCCATGACAGAGAGGATATAAATGCATTGTGCAAAGTTCCAGAAGGTATGGACTTTATCTTACTGGTCTGTCCAGTATTCATAACAGTGTTTGGTATATAGTTGACACTCAATAAGCCTTTGTTTAATCAATAAAACAGAGTTTACCAATGACCCATGAGAACATGATTAACTCATCAGATGGGATATGGGATTAAGACATCAGATGGGAGGGGCACCTGGGTGGCTCAGTTGGTTAAGCCTCAGACTTCGGCTCAGGTCATGATCTCACGCTTTGTGAGTTTGAGCCCAGCATCGGGCTCTGTGCTGACAGCTCAGAGCCTGGAGCCTGCTTCAGATTCTGTGTCTCCCTCTCTCTCTGCCCCTCCCCTGCTTGTGATCTGTCCCTTTCTATCTCTCAAAAAATAAACGTTAAAAAAAAAAAAAAAAGACTTCAGATGGGATACTGTATTATCTGGAGTTGTCAGATAACTCCAAATGTACTTATAGTAGCAGTTAGTGTCAGGGAGGCATTCTGGGTGGCATCAAATTATAGGGGGGATACAGTGTTTGGAAGCAGTCAAAAATAATTTTGAATAATAATTTTATCACTTAATATCTCTGTAGCCATGAAAAGTTTACTGAACCTCTCTCAGCTTGCATAGTCATTTGTAAATTGAATATACTATTACAATCTTTGAACACATATAGTGAGGTCCAATTGCATATAGATACATGAAAAATGCCAAGTATAGCAGCACTTAATAAATCATGGTTCTTAAAATGAGTTCTAGAATCCTTGCCTACAAAGAAAGCTGCAACTAAAGAATTACTTCCGGACTAATTTCAGGGATTTCCTCTAAGACAATGTCTCTCAGAAATGAGCCTTTGACTACTTTCATTAGACTCACCCTGAGAGTTTGTAATAATTTTACACTCTAGAGTTTCTCCCAGCTTAATGAGTCAGAATCTCTGCACCCTTCTTTCCATAAAAAAAAAAAAAAAAAAAAAAAAGATTCCCAACCTCCCACAAAATATGCATCCTGAAGCTTGAGACCAAGGTTTCTTGAGCTCTTGATAAAAATCCAAAAGTCCTCTATTGTTCTACCTCATAAAGATCTCTTGAGACAGTTAACACGTAAACGTTGGTATTTTACTGATAGAGATAATCTTTCACTAGGTAGTTGTACACTTCCTTGCATGTTTGGATTACAAAGAAGTGAACAATGAATACAATATCAAGTATTTTATCATTATGATTAGCCTTACCAAATCCTATTTCCACTCATACAGAAATGGAAGAAAGGTAATTCCACTTTTACTCTAACTTCTAAATCCCTGAAGCAATCACATGAATCACCCAACTATTTCTATCACAAATGATTCAGCTTACCAAAGAGCACATCTGGAAGGTAGCCCCTCTAAGAATCTCAGGGCAGGAAAAAAACAATCAATTATATTCTAATAACCTGTTTTGTTTTGTTTTTATTTTTTAGCTGGCACCTACAATACCTTCTCAAGCCATGCTCTTCAGAGACAGTCTGAATTCCATTCTCGTCTTCATTCTTTTATGATGATCAGCTTTTAGATGCTGTGATTCTATGATTCTCTTACCTCTTTTCTCCCAGGACAGTTTCTCTAGCTGTGTTTCTCTGGCCTGCCTGGATCTCTTTGTTAACTGTCACTTTGTCTTTCTCATTTACTCTAAACCATTGGTCTCTTCATCACTGTATCTCTCTCCTCTTTCTTCCCTTAGGCCAATAGCATAGCATGCTCTAGTATCCAACAAAATATACATTAAAAGCAAAGAAAGTTAACCTTTCAAAGATTATCATGTGTTAATTGTAGCTTAATAAGTTTTTTTAATTACGTTACACAGAGACAGAGGAAATTATAATTAATTAAACAATTTTCAATCCTTAAAATACCTATTCAAATCCTCTAGACTCTACTTTGTATTGGGAAAGAACATCAGAAACCATATATACCTTGGACCAAATATTGTCTCTGAGTACCCACCTACCCAGCCTTTGTCTTCTGTCTACCCTACCCACTATGAGTAATACAAACAATTACAACAATTAAAAGGGTAAAAAGGAGAATAATGGAGAGGTATGAAGAAATATTACTTCCTCTGTTTAAAATACATAGCTTAAAATTCTATAAAACTGTAAGTAACATGAGTCCTTCACAGAATAACTTATGGGCTAAATTCTGATTGAGTTCAAGTGCAAGAAAAAAAAAATCTCTTCTCAGTTAGAGTCACACATTCTCTTATCCTAACTTGTCATCTGCATAAGGAAACTTGATGGCCAAAGACCTTAGAGCCAAATTCAGTGCCCTACTTTCTGCTCATTTCTTTTTGGCATCTGGTATCATCTATTCCATCTGTTTCCTTTAATGGTCTTGGTTCACTTTCATATCTAAAAGTTTCATTTTGCTCAGTATTTAAGTTGTAAATCTAGTCAATTTCTTTAGTTCTAAGCATGTTTCACTTCTTAAATTATTAAAAGAAAAAAAATCTCATTTCTACACTACACTAGTTCTCAAATGCCAATCTGAAAAATGGGAGACTAACTTTTCACCACTCTGTAGTGGAAAGAGACAAACAAAAATCTGTAATTTTAAAATGAAAGTATATTTGTTAAAAAGGGGTATTCATTATTCTGAGATTTTGTCCTTTTTATTTGGTGTTTGATCATTCTGTTTAAGAAACTACACTAGCTTTTTGTTTTTCTTGTACATATTTTTTAGTGAAATAAAAGTTGTCAATCCTATATGAGTTCATTTTTCTTTTTTCTCTCTTCTCAACCAAATTTTACCAATCCATGAAATCAAATTCTAGTTACTGCTAGAAACACACATTTTTAATTGAAAATTTGCCCCTTTGAAAATCAAGCAACATGTTTCTTGGATCTATTGGTTCAGAGCCATAAACCAGGCAAAGACACTGATTGTTGTTTCACGGGCCAAGCGTGGCAGAAGCCTGTAAGATGACTGTTAGTTTTCTCTACCTCCGGGTACATACACCTTTATGTCACTTCTCTCCTTGAGTGTGGGCAGGACTGTAAGTTTGCTCCTAATCAATATATTATGGCAAAAGTGGAGTGACATCACTCCCCCGATTTCATTATGCAAGATTAAATGCTCCTCTTAGTAGGACACTCTCCCTTGCTGATTCTGATGGATCAAGTGGCCATGATGAAGAGGCTCCTATGGCAAGGAACTGAGGGTAGCATCTGGCCAACAGCACAAAATTGAGACCCTCAGCCCTAAAGATGTCAAGAACTGAATTCTACCAATAACTGTGTGAGCTTTGGAGAGGATCGTTCCCTAGCCAAAGCCATATGAAACTCCTGACCTAGCTGATGCCTTTCTTGCATCCTTGTGAAACTCTGAAACACAAGACATGGCTAAACCAAGCCTGGAGTCCTGACCTGGAAAAATGGGGACATAATAAATGTATGTTTTCTAAATTTCTAAGTTCGTGGTAATGCTGTTATACAGTAATAGTAAGTAGAAACTGAATGAATTGCAGTGACTTGGAAAGCCCTGAAGAAGTTCTAGAATAGAAAGCATTGTATTACTCAATTTAATAAAAGTTTAGGTTGAGGTGATTTTAAAAGGAGTTAATACAAGGCACCTGGGTGGCTCAGTCGGTTAAGTGTCCCACTTCGGCTCAGGTCATGACCTCTGGGTCAATGAGTTCAAGCCCCGAATTGGGCTCTGTGCTGACAGCTCGGAGCCTGGAGCCTGCTTCAGATTCTGTGTCTCCCTCTCTGGGCCCTTTCCCTACTCACACTCTGTCTGTCTGTCTCTCTATCTCTCTCGCTCGCTCACTCTCATAAATAAATAAATAAATAAATAAATAAATAAATAAATAAGTAAATGAGTTAATATGTTTCTTTTTATATTTTTACTATTTACAACATTCAAGTCTTCACAGTCTTAATAATGTTAACTCCAAAGAATATTTAGTGCATTTTAACTGAAATGGTTTTAAGCACAATAATTTCTGCTTGTCTCCTGTGTTGTGGGAAATACTTTGGTAATCCCAGTGTTAGGGAATTCTAGAACTTAATTGTCATGTTAAGTCATCTGCACTGTTCACTGAGTCATATAATAGCGTGACTGGAGCTACTCATTAGTTAAGATCAGAACAGTCATCAGACAAAAATGCGTGATCACAAGTATGAACTGCTAATCCAGTTTTGAATCATAGGTCTGAATCAAATTTCTTCCTGTGCATTTTCTGATCCTCATTTGTTTTGGAACCATTATGAATGATTGATTATTCACCCCCAGTTACCCATTCCCTCATAATGACTTTTGACTAGAAGAGAAAGGAAAGCTATTGTTTCTTATATTTTTGAGATGAGTAATATGACAATTGTCTGCAGAGAAAGAGATTCAATTCAATTTGATAAACATTTACCAGACAACTTATAAGTACACGGGAGGAAAGGTAGAAAACTTAACAGAGAACTTAAAACTTGCTCCTTATCAGAAGATATTCAGAGAAAGGAGTTTTCAAGGAAACTTTTCCTGGTTCCTTAACTAATAAATCAAAAGCTTTTGAAAATGCTAAATATCCAGGGGGTGGTGTTGGAAGATACTCAAATGTAACTATTTCTCACACCTCTACAGAGCCTACAATGCCAAAGTTGATGATTAAAATATGACCCAAAGAAACTACTTCATTTTCAATCCAAAGCCCTAAATAACCTGTGGTGTTAACTTGTAGCCAATGATCTAGCATCAAATCAATTAAAGTTATTTGATTGATTGTCTCTTCTTCTTTACATTCTAATAGAGATTTTGAACCTCTATTGTTTTTAATATTTATTGTTTTAATCAAGGCCACTTTCTAATCTATAAGTAAAGGAGCCAAACTAAATTACTTCTCAGTAGATACATGATTTGGGGTGACTTTATCTGTCAAGAAGTGTGAAGAATAGCAAATAAAACATACTTTTAAGAAGACTGAAAATCTGCAGAAAAGCCCAATTAAAGAACTACTTTAAGGGAATTTGGTGTTTTTCTACTGTAATTTGGAAAGCAACTTGTCTTTTGGATTGATTGATTCATCCGGGAGGGAAGCCTGCCTTTTGGGATCAACAATGTGACTCAGTTAAATTTAACTCCATAAAACATATGGTTATCTTTTACATGCCAGACCCCGTGCTGAACACTAGGGATGTGGCCATGGACAGACCAGCATAGACCCTGTCCTATGGAGTGTATAGTTCAGAAGGATGGCAGATATAAAAATAATTACAAGTGTGATAAGTGTTGCAAAAAGAGAAGCGCAAGATATTATGGGAGTGTGTTGGAAGGACATGTCACATGCTCTCATGTGTGAGGGAAACCCCACAAGGGAATGGCGAATTTTGTTCATTTACTGAAAAATCTGTCAGTGTAGGTACCATTCCAAAGACAAGGCTTCCTGTGGACACCACTAGACTTCCCATGCACCATCAGCACAGAGGGAATGTAATATTTTAGTTCAGGCCTTTTGTTTGTGAATCTAACTTTTCTCTTACCCCTTTTTAATTGTTATCAGCTTTTCATCTCAGCCATCCCTTGTAGGCGTGGGACTATTAAACTGTACTGTGCGTATTCTTGGTGAGGAGCTACTGTAGATGAGAAAACTACAAATATGGAGCAAGAATAAAAATTTATTTTTCCCAACTTGGATAGATGTTTTAGAATTTGGGACAGAGTCAGGGACTGATGCAGCTTTTGTAATTTTGCATTACATTTGCATGTGTGGAAAAAATAATGCAAAAGAAAAGGTACGAACAATAAATCTTGGAACCAATCTCCACTATATATTACCTGATCTGGCATCCAGTCACTCCTGACCCCTCTCCTAAAATCTATGATTTGATATACTTTTATTCATTGAACAGATAATTATTGTATGCCCACCATATGCTTCTCATTATACTGGGTGCTGGGAATAACATGGATGATAAAAGAGACATAACTCCTGTCATCAAGGTACTTATATTCTAGAAAAAAGACATAGCTACTTTTAGGCTGGACAAGGACCTGGGATGACATAAGGGGATTCAAGTATTAGGTAAGTGAAAGAGCTTCATCAGGTGTTATAAAGTTTCCTCAGACCTAAAGATTCTATAGTTCTATGAAAATAAATCAACATTGATAATAAGGTAGATATAAATTAATAATATAGAAGGAGAAATGTGCTTCGGTTTTCCAAAGTGATTGGAAATACCCCAAATTTGACTCAGAATACCTTCTTGTTATTAATATATTCTTATGGTGCTTTAAGAGTATTACACAGAAATTAAGTGTTGAATTACATGGTTTCCTATGGGGAGAAATTAAGCTGTCATGTGACTAGTTGCTCTAATTCGTGTATTGTCTTTTCCTTCATATGATGAAAGTTTCTGTTACATATTTTAATGCAAATGCATTCTTTCTTTAACTGCTTGCCCACCAAAGCTTTTCCCAAAAGAATACATCAAAATTTATTGCACTAAATCCAGGAAATCACTCAGCTAGGTACTGTGGAAGTACAATGATAAGCAGAAATCCATGGCCCCTGCACTCAAAGAATTTATAATATTAAGGGCAGCAGCCAGTATTGGGTTGAATAGAGTGTCCTTTAAAAAATCCTATGTGCCCAGAACCTCAGAATGCGACTTGGTTTGAAAATCCAGTCTTTGCATATGTAACTAATTAAGATGAAGTCAGGCTGAATTTGGATGGGACATGACCCCAATGGCTGGTGCTCTTATAAGAAGAGAAAACAAGGTAAACACACACAGACGGAAGATGGTCACATGAGTATAGAGGCAGAGATTAGAAGGCTGGTGCTACAAACCACGTAACTCCAAAGATTGTTGGCAACCACAGGAAGATGGGAAAAGGTAAGAAACGATCATCCTGCAGAGCCTTCAGAGAGAGATCAAGGACCTATTGACACCATAACTTCAGACTTCAAGACTTGAAAACTATGAGATAATAAATTTGTCATTTTAATCCATCCAAGTTTGTGGCAATTTATTATGATGCCCCAAGAAAACCAATATGTAGTCCATAGCAATAGTTTAAAGCAGAATATATTCCCATATTTAAGAGGTCAGAAAAGGGGAATTAATCCTTAATGAGCACCATCAGTGCTGTGTCAGGGAGTATGCCAGGCACATCATTTAAACAATCCTGCAAAGTAGACATTTCCCCCTTTTACATGAGAGATATTATTTACTCAGCAAATAACACGGCTAGGCATTGTTCTTAGCGGTGGGGATATAATACGAAACAAAATAAACATTATCCTTGCCTTAACTGAGCTAAGGATCTAGCTGAGAGTGTGAGAGGCACATAAATAAGGATTCTTTCTTTTACTCATAAGTGCTAAGGAGCAAATCAAGTAATATGATAGGGAGTGATGGATAGCATGCTATATCTCAGGGAGCAGGCCTGACAGATAGAACAGCCATTGAAATAAGCACCTTAGAGTGTGAGAACACCTGCCATTTTGAAGAGCTAGGGAGGAATGCTCCAATTAGAAAGGAACGGTAGGGAAAAGGCCGAGAAAAAAGCATAATCTTAGTATGTTTTAGAAACAGAAGGACACCAACGTGCCCCAGTGGAGTAAATGAAAAGAGAATAGTGTCCAGTGAGGTCAGAGAATTAGGGAACAGCTTTGGAAGTCAAGGTAAATAATTTGGTTTCTTTTTAATTCTATTAATGACCATTGGAAGACCATATGCAGGGAAAGAACATGATTGGAATTATATTTCAAAAGATTGTTCTGGCTGCCATGTAGAGGATGATCTAAGAAAGATCAACCATGTGATGGTAAGCGGAGGAAGAGCTGCTACTACCTTCGATTATAGTCATGGCTGTGGACAATGGGTGGGTTTGCAGATAGAATTGGCAGCTTTTGTGATGCACTAGAGATGGGTAGTGTGGGAAGGGTGTAATCAAGATGGCACTCTATATTATATAGTTGAAAAGACAATTCTCTGATTTATACCCAGTTGGTTTTAATTTTTAAGTCTCATGCTTTGTCTACATCCCTGCAGAATGCTCTTGAGGAAAAAAAACAGTGTTTCATAATTCTCAGGTGCTCAAACCAACAAAAATTGTTTTGTTTCTTTACTAATTCACCCAGTCACCCAACATGCTGTAACATAACACTAATTATGAATACTGACGATGCTACAGTTCAGTCTTGAATATCATTACTTCTTGATATTTGAGAATAATCTATTCTATTTATTCAAACTCCATTCTTCTGGCTTAGGACAAAATCTCTGTTCTCTATTAAGCCTTCACTAAATTCCTATATTTCATCTGTTTTGGCTCATTGTGTGTCTTTGAAATGTAAAGTAGCTCATTTGTGTTTGATAAATAGGAAATGGTAACAATATAAGAAAAAGTAATATTGGTCCATACGTGCTTCTTCCTGGCATGCTCATATTTGGAAGAGTACATTGGCAAAGCAGAATGTAGCAAGGCATGGAGGACTGTAGCAGTGCTGTGGATGTCTGTTTATTCCTCATACTTTCTCTTGGCTTAGTTGACCACATGCTCTGGGATGGAAGTGCTTACTATATAACTCTCCCTGATTGTTATTCATTTTTCTTTAGTCTCCATAACTGCACAGCCTCACTCTTCCTTATATTTCTTTCTATCGAACAACTCCCAAACACTCACCTTCCTGCATGCTCCACATAAAATGTACAGTCCTGTATTTCCTATTACATTTGTTGAAAAGAAATCAAGCATATTACAACCATTCTGATCATTTTTATTAGGATTGTTACTGTTTTTATGAAGTAGTCTGATTATAGAATTGTTTGCCATTAGTTCTATGTTTTAACTACCCATAAATAGATTGAGAGCTTGTAGATCTTTAAGTAAAAAAAAATGGACTGTATTATATGTACTTTGTAATTCTCACCATTTCTTCCCTTTCCCCCACTGTTTGCCCTTGGTGCCAACCTGGTATAGTATTGAGCATACAATAAGGGGCTTAAGAATATTTATTCAATGGAATTGAATAGTCCTGCCTCCAACACACTCATAATAAATAAGACCCATGGTATCTTGCTTTGTTCTGGTAATAAAAGTTTTGCAGGGTATGTGAACACCTGTCCCATGGCATATGATTTTATTTAAAAAATACTACTTCAGACATAAATAATGTTTAAAATATTACTAGAATATTTCAGATCAGCTATCACTGATAACAAATTGCCAGGATTTTCTTTGACCTCAGTCCCATGTCTTAAATATATATTATTTATGTTTTAAAAAGAAATGTCACAAGATCAAGAATCCTAGAGTGCTAATAACTAAAACCTGTCTTCGTTAAGAGTCAATACATTTACTAACCACAGAGGCACGAAGGATGATAGATTTATATTTAATATGTGACTCTTCTTAAAACTCCTGAATAAAATATAAACAGAGATTGCTTCATTTTAAGGGAGCTCCTTATTCTTAATGAAATCATTTGCCTTGCCATTCTGGGCATGCAGGGATTATCTGCACTTGATTGTTCATATTAAAATAAAGACTCCCAATTACTTCTCCTTAGCATTTACTCAGTCTTCCCCAAAGAAGAGCAAACCCTGTTTCACTTTCAACTCATTTCTTAAATAAACAAGACATTTCATTTCCAACACTTACTGCCCTTACCACAGTCCATCAGAGGATGCAGATATTATAGGCAGAGCGTTGAGCTCAAAAGGCTTGACAAAATAATCAGTGCTTAGAGGAAATTGCCAGAAAGAACAGGGGAAATAGGCCATTTTAAATCCTTTCTGACTTACTGAAATACCAGTTTGGAATTACAGCTGGAGTTCATAGAAAGTCCTTGAAAACTCTGCAATTTCACAACCAACTCTCTGCTTGTCCATCAGCAATGAACTTCATTATGGAGTAGCATGATTTTAAACTCACAACCTTGCAGGTTAAGCTCATTTCAGGCACGGTTGTCCACAAACTGGACCAACAAACAAAAGACTTATAATGAAAGCCAATTCCCAAAATGGGCTTCAATAGACATGGAAATCCAAGTCTGGCCTTGGAGAAGAGAATTGTGCTGAGTGCTCCAGGATCTATCTCTCCCCTCCATCAATTGTCAGTGAAGCCATGGGGAAGCCAGTTTGCAGGAGGTATTTAGGCTCAAGAGTCACTTTGCTACAGGCTGTTCTCTTTACATTTCCTCCTTGAGAGAATCCATACCAGCAGTGAAGGTGAGAGTGACAACTGCCAATGGCTCTCATAAGTTTCTTCCACATATTTTCAACAACTTCAATTTTCAGTAAGAAAATATTGTTGTAATAAATTTACAGGAATGTGAATAAATAAAATGTGCATTTCCAGATGATAATGATAACAGCCAGGCTTTATTAACCTCTACGACGAGCCATTCATTCTCTCCCCTTTTTATCCTTTCAACTTTACCTACATGTAACACTAACAACATTACTGCCAAGTAAGTATTATCATTACCTGAGTAGGTAAGTGAGTACCTGAGTAGGTAAGTGAGTAGGTAAGCCCTGGTGAGTACCCGGGGCTTCTTTTCTGCAACTGTCCCTTTTAATTACACAATCACATTTTCAGGCTCCCCTGAACCATCATCAATATGCTATATGTTCCATCAAACATATTCATACCTGTTCAAAACTTGTCAAAAATCTCAAATCTCCCACAAGTCCACATTTCCTTCTAGCCACCATCTATTCAACTTTTTCCCCCTTCTCTATAGCAAAATCCTCCAAAAATTGTCTATATGCATCATCTGTCCTTGGTTCCCTAACATTCAGCCTTGCATGCACTCTAGTCAGGGTTTCAGCTTAAAGTTCTCCAAATTTTTCTCTTGTTAAGGCCACCAGCTTACCAACTCAATGGTTAAATCTTGGTCAAAATCTTACCAAACATCTTAGCAACTTTTGAGTAAGTCATTCTTACCTTGTAGAATTACTTTTCTTGACTTGGGTTCAGGAACACAAGTCTCTCTTCATTCTCCTGTACACTTACTGCTCCATCCCAGCATCCTATCCTCTTGTCCTGATCTCTCAACATTGAAGCATCCTAGGGGGTAGTTTGAGGATCTCCTCTCTCCAAACTTGTGGATGTAAATAGCGTCTATGCCACATTCAATCTGCAGTCCGAAGCTAATGCCTAAGCTTCAAATTCTGATCTTTAAGTTCATACTCAACATGTCTACTGGAATATCTAATACACATTTGCAACAAAACATGTCTAAAACCAAACTCTCAATTTGCCCATTGTTCCAAATTGACTTTCTACAACAGTGCCCATCTGAGGTATTGGCAACTCCATCTTTCTAGTAGATGAAGGGGAAAAAAAAAAAACTTTTTTTCCCTCTCACATGCTATCTACAGTCCATAAGCAAATATTGCAGGCTGTATCCCTCACTATATTTCCAAAAGCTGATCATTTCCCACCACTTCTATTGCTAATAGACACATGTGTACAAACCACCATTATCCCTTGCCTGCCTGAATGCAGTCACCTCCCACTTAGCTTCTTGGCCCCCAGTATTTTTTCTCCTAGACAGTGAATTCTCCACTTGTCATCCAAGGTGATACTTCCAAAATATATGTTAGAGATCATTTCTTTCTCCCTATTCAAAACCCCCAACTAACTCCCCGACTTGCCAGAAATAAAACCCAACATCTTTACATGGTCTAAAAGGCCCATATGTTTGGCCATAAGCTATCTCCCTCAATTCATTTCCTCCTACCACATTTTGGTTATGTAGACACTTGTAACTGAGACTAAACACAGCTTCTGGAGGGGGTCAGATTGCTTTGTATAATACAGTTGGAGAAGTTGTTTTAGAGTTGCAAGGAGACTCCATTATATATTTCCTAGAAAATAGCAGTATCTCCCTGAGAGACAAAAATGAGAGTGACCAGTCATGAAGGAAAAAGTTCAGAGTTTGGGCAGAAATAAGGTCCAAATATATGAAGGAATAGATATGTTTAATACTTAATGTTAAATTGTATTTTTCAACTATTTGCTAATTGAAGATTAAAAAAAAGATTCACAAATGTGTGGTCTACAGAAGAAAATGCCTTATGTGGGTGGTTTATATAGAATATAAGGGCAAAATGATATGGAGCAATATCTGAATAGGTAAGTTCAGAAAAATGATTCCAAGTCTCTATCACTGAGCTATTCTCTATGAGTGAACAAACATTGTGAAGAGATCAGACCTAAGTAAACTCGAAAAATGCAATTTCCACCTCTTCCCAAAACTCTAGGGATATTGAGAAGGTCACTCAGTTCCCTCTACCCACAAATGAGATTGGGTTTGTATCCATTTCTCTTCAATGTATTGACCTGTTATCATTACCATCATCATCATCACATAATGATACTCATAGTGGAAGTCATAGTGACTTCTGGTGTTCAGGGTTTATAACTGTAACTTTCTGTTTTGTTAATACTATATCCAAAATGATTCCAGAAGTTAACTTTAAAAGTGAGTTTATCATAAAGACAACACAATGATGTTAAGTTTTAGCAAGAAACGGTTTCATTGCTGATGATTCCCTTATAAATGATTATATTACCTTAATGTAAAAAATTACTATATAGGGGCACCTGGGTGGCTCAGTCAGTTAAGGGTCCAACTTCGACTCAGGTCATGGTCTTACAGTTCGTGAGTTCGAGCCCTGCTTCAGGCTCTGTGCTGATACCTTGGAGCCTAGAGGCTGCTTCGGATTCTGTGTCTCCCTCTCTCTCTGCCCCAACCCTGCTCGTGCCCTGTCTGTCTCTCTCTCTCAAAACTAAATCAACATGAAAAAAAGATATAAAAAATTACTATATATATATATATATATATATATAGAGAGAGAGAGAGAGAGAGAGAGAGAGTGTATGTATACGTGTGTGTGTATATATATATATATAATTTTCAGGTATTTTCCTCTAAAATTATTATAATATTTTTAAACTATGATATAACATTAAAGTTATAAATATATTTAAAAAAGTAAGTTTATGTCTGTAAATGCTACTGTGGAGCATTTATAAACCGCATTTCCAAAGCACCTTCTAAGGAACATATTACAGCTATCTCTATTCCTTTATTCTAGGTGGGGAAACTGAGGAGACAGGTAGAGTAGGTGACTAAACCAAATATCATAGTTCTATGACCATACTTGGCCCTCAAAATTTCTGAGAAGTGATCATCATCACCAAGTAAGGCTAGACCAGGAAGTGTTTGATTTTCTGCTCGTATTTGAGCTGTGACTTAGACAAATGTCTTTGCATTTAGAGGTATACTCCCCCCATTGGCATTTCTTCGCATTTCCCCCTATTTTTTTCATGGCCAAATACTTCAAAAATTTTCATTTTTTTCGTTGTCTCCTTAGGCAAAAATGTGACAACTTCTGAAGCTCTGCATCATTTCATCTTAATGATACATTATTTGCAACGTCTATGAGGCAGTAATACATCAATACTCTTCCAAGTACCTTGGACACAGTTGCATTTTCTGAGGATTCCTGAAAGTAGTAATCATATCCTAAAATGAAACCAGAGGTCAAATCATCAGACCCTCAGCTTATTTGGAGACTCACAGGAAAGATACATTATTATCTCTGAATTATTGTATTTATCAGTCAAGTTTCTAAGTGGGAAGTTGTATTAGCTGTCAAATGAATCATTAATTCAAATGTGTCACCAAAAAAAAAGCAAGAAAGTGACCTTTGAACCAGAATACATGTGACGAATTCCATAGGAAACAGACCGCACTTAAAACTGCATTATTTTAATGGAGACAATATTCATCTGCATGGAAAGAGATAATTGTTTTTATTTTACATAGACAAGATGACGCTGAATGAAAAGGTCCCACAAAAACACAGCAGAGAATCCACACTCCGCTATCTTCACCTCATACCAGCACATCCAAGCATAGAGATTACTTGCAGGTTTCAAAAGGCATGAATATCTGAGGAGCCGTTTATGCCCGCGGAGCTTCCGGTTCTCTCTGTGGCACATGCCACAGGGTAAGGAGAACAATCATGATTTCAGTTCACCTTACTATCTAACTATTGTAGGGAGACTTTGGCTTAAAATAATTGCCAAAGGGTTTTGTACCATTGTGATTCTCAATGTTTTTTCACAAAAATAAGTTGCACTTAATAGGCCTATGCAGAATAAAATAAAGCAATAAACAAAATGTGTTTTCATACACACACACACACACACACACACACACACACACACACACCATAGCGTATAGGTTCATAATTGTACACTATTTATTCTGAAGCTAAGACACACAAAAGTAACTGTAGAATCTGTCATTATAATTCAGCCAAGCTACTAGCTACCACTCAGTGTTAATTACGCATAAAAACCAAAGGGTGTTATTTATGGCTGCTCTGGGATAGATGTATTTATTCTGTACAGTCAGGGTCTCCCTATGGGCAGCTGTTTCATCAGTGTTCATTGAATTTAAAAGGCACTCTCCAGATTTATTTCAGGTGGGGGCCTCTGAACCCAAGGGCCACCTTGATTGAACTGGTCTCAATGGTCGCTTGTCTCATCCCTTCAGAAGCTGCTGGCTTTGAGCTTGATTAGGATCTGATTGATGTGTGCACCTTAAATCAGCTCCCAGGAAGTCCATGGAGAATGAAATGCCACAAAGCTGCGTGAGCTCAGATAAATGCATATAGTGGATTCAGCTCTCATGGAGATTCAGAGGCATGGTACATAGGATGTTGACGGGTGGGTCAGGCCGTTCCCCTGCTTGGCTTCTAAATATGCAACTGGAACAGTATTAACATAAAGTAAGAGACTGGTTGAGGGGTTAGCAGCACTTGGGATAGCTGACCCTGAATGATCTTACAGACGGCAGTGTCTGCCTATCTCCCACTCCCAATAACTCTCATGTCCTTCCTTTTCTAGAGAAAGTTAAATCTTACAGAAAGTTCCCATTGATGGAGTAGTGACTTTGTGCCAGGCATTGAACTAAGTTATACGTATGTGTGTACGTGTGTGTGTATATATATAAACACACACACATAACACCACTGAATTTTCACAATGGCATGGATTATCACTAACATTTTGCGATGAGGAAAATAACATGAAATAATTTGCCCAACGTCGCATAACTAGCAAGTGACATAGCTAGCAATTCAATGCAGGTGAGTCTGCTCCAAAGTTTGTGCTCTTACCTACTGCTTTATATATTTCTTCCCTGTTTATCCTTTGTGTTACTGTTCTGCTTTTTCTTCTTTGGTTTTCATATTCTGATATGGTTTCTTGTAATTTTTTTTCTCTTTCCCTTTGACCTATTGCTGAATTTCTCCACGCCTTTCTCCCATTAAATATTCTCCTTGAACCAGAGGTCTCAAAAAATAGCTAGGTTAGGTGCTTATTATAGTGATAATATGTTTGAACAAAAGATAAAATCCCTTTTCACCAATGAGTGGTTTGGCTGCTAAATTATATGTTTTCCCTTTTGAATACAAAATGCCCATACCTCGTGTCTCAGAGCATCAAAATCGAACAAAGCATGAGAGAAAAGTCACATTGGTCTGCTGATGTTAGGGCACTTTTTTTTCACCAGCTGTGCAAAATATAAAGAAATATGATATTTCTAAGCAAATTTTAAATGCGGTAACTATGTAGCAGTCTACAAAGAAAATCTTAAAGAGCTGACAATATCTGACAAAGAAATGCTGGCTACCCCACAAAGTGCTCTTGATCTGATTCTATTAGTCACTTTATTGCTCAACCTACAATTGCAAGCAGATTGGGAAGAGAAATATTTTATAGAAAGTGGTCAAATGCAATTTACATATCCACTAGCAGGTATGTTTGGAAATTATTTATCAAGGGAATTGTCATTGGTACCTTTCCCATAAAAAACTAAGCTTATAGATGAAATGTGATTAAGAATGTAGCATGGATGACAAATGTTTCACTGGCTTTAACTTACTCACACTCATCAGCCCACCCGAAACGGTGCTTCCCAGTACCACATACTACATTTATGGAATCCTGCAGCATTCTCGCACTCATTTTAAATGAGCAGCTCTGAAGGAAGATGCACTCTTTCCTATCATATTTCTGATTTATTCTTGGACCACCATGATGGCAAAATGAGACTTCTGTCTGCGGGGTGTCGTGGTGAATATACAACCTCTTAACGAGATACGATTATACCGTCAGGTTCCAAAGCATTGGACCATATGGACATTGTAGAGACCCCAATGGTACCAGAATTTTGACAAACCATATTAAAGCAGAGATAACAGCCATGTTTTTCCTACTTGCCTATTGTGACAAGATGGCAAGAGAGATTATAGACTGTCCAATTTTGGAATGGTGGGATGCATGCCAGGGGGAAATGTAAGAGAATAAAATATGTACTTTTATTCAGTGAATCTGTAGAGAATATTTAAATTTGCAAGGTTCCTCACTCTCATGTGCTTTTGATGTTTGCAAGGTTGTAAACTCCTGAATATGTGTCCACATTTTCTTTGTGTAACCTCTCAAGTATTCAGTGCAATAACTCACATATTAATTGATATGTATTGAATAACATTTTCCAAAGGAAAACATGGGGCTTGATGTGAGCTCATGCCTGTAGGGACTCCGTGGGTTGCCAAGGAACAAACATTATCAAGGGATCATCTCAAGAGAAGAAACAGAGGGACCAGTAACAGCAAAGAGAGAATTAACCCCTTCTAAATGTGAACTAAAAGCACACACCATATGGTGTAGTGACTAAGAAAAAGAACTTTGGAGTCAAAGTGATCCGGTTTCAAACACTGGCTCTTCGTATTACTAGCTGTGTGATCTTGGACAAATTACTTAATCTCTGTGAGCCTGTGTCCTTGGCGGTCTCGTAAAGACACAAATAGTTCCCGTCTCTTAAAGTTGTAAGGATTAAAAATCCTATATTATATTAGTGCTAAACATATTGCTTGGCAAATACACATCCTTAATATCACTGTTTTATTTCTGCTGTTGATACTTCTAGCCTTCTTCTATCTAAATTTTATATAATCCAAAATCAAAGTTTTTTTTTTCTAATTTATTTATAGCTTAAAAATAAAAACAGATTTTATCATCTGTTTTAATCCTCATTTAAGTAGTTGAAACCTAAGCTTTTGAAAGGTTATTTAGAATTCCACACCAAAATGCTTAGCATACTGGTGAATAATCGTTAAAGTCCCAATGTTACCAAAGATCAACTCAGTCATTTTATTTGCATGCATAACACCCCAGACTTTAGCTTACCAGTCCAGTGTAATTGTACCCTTTTAACTTTCAAGCAAGTGATGCTCAGGAATATTTCCATATGCACAAATGTAAATCAAGGTATCCAGCCAATGTTCAAGAATGAGAACAACAAATACATTCTTAATTTTCAACTCCTCCTGAGCACTGATGAATATTTGGGGCAGGAAAAATATAAATGTCACATCATCTTCATCCCGGGCTCTCATGCTTGGCCCTCCAGCCAATCACTTTTGGACTTTTGGGGTGGGGGAAAGGTTCCATAACTAATCTCTGCCTTTTTTATATAAGTGTACCCCCTGCAATACTAGTACAAGTATTAACGGTGATGGGGGTTTCAATCAGAAGAGCCGATATTGACTGACTGCTTTCTGTGTGCCACACATTCTTCTATAAGCTTTATATGCACGGGCTCAGAAAATCTTCACCACAGTGCCATGATAGCAGTTTATCATAACCAGGAAGGTAAGTCCTGCATATCAATATAGTATGAAGTGACCCAGTAGTTCCAAGTTTTTGTTGTAGAAGAGAGATTATTGGACGTCCTAACATGTATCATATCCATAGACAAAACAGTACTGTTATATTTTATCTTTTTTAAGATTGATGTCATTTTTCACACCTTAACATCTCTAAAATTAGTAAGCATTTTGGGGTACCTAGGTGGCTCATTCATTTAAGCACCTGACTTGTGATTTCAGCTCAGGCCACAGTCTCTGTGCTGTCAATGCAGAGCCCAACATGGGGCTCAATCTCACAAACCATGAGATCATGACCTGGGTCAAAATCAAGAGTTAGATGCATAACCGACTGAGCTACTCGGATGCCCCATAATAGTGTATCTTAAATTGATGATGTCTTGCTTTATATAAAATATAGTATTAACTTAGTAACATTTTGAAATTTAAATAAATAGCATGTTCTGTAAGCATATAAGAAGCAGCAATATATTTATGTGAAGGATATTAGTCTGTCTAAAGATAATACTTGGTGGTGCTTAAGTCACAAAACTTTTACCATAACTCTAAGCACACAGTGATAACAAAATATTGAGAACTATTTATCTAGTAGGAATTTCACCAGACTTCTTTAAAGAGTAGGAGTCTATGCCCAAGTTGACCATTTGTAAGCTGTGTTGCCCTGAAACAGTCATTCCCGTCTTTGTGTTCACTGTGTTTAGAGGATATTTAAAGGCCATTTCTTAAACCTATGATTCCATGGGCTCTTGTTCCTAAAATTTGCTTGAAGTAGAATTTATGAGTATAGGGATGGACTAAGGTGCAGTCACCTTCCAGAAAACCCAGGAGTCACCAGAGCCAGTATTTTTTCAACCTAAATTATTAAAGAGAATGTATCCTGAGTGACTTTAATTTTAAAACAAACAAAACCAACAACAACAAATACTTTAAACAGATTCATAAGATCATTGAAATATGGGCACCTGAACATTAAAAAAAAGTACTTCAAAGTTCATCTTTCTTTCTAAAATACACATTTTAACACAGGATTGGAAACAAATTTATCATAATCCTCTTAAGCACAAATGAATGCAAAGTTGTAAATAATTTGTGTTTTCTAATAACCATTGTGAATGAATTATCTTAAGGAAACTCAGCTTCCAGAAGTGTTTTATAGAAAGCAGGTAAGGAACAAAGCTGAATCATCGTTTTTCAATGGTCGTTGAAAGGAATAATTCCTTTACAGAACCACAAAAAGGCCTGTGCCAATCACATATTTATTATATATATGAACATATAAAAATACACACACTTTTTTTGTTGTTAAAATTCGAGAGCGAACCATCTCAAAGTCCAAATCCTAACAAAAAACAGTAACAACTCTAAAGTTCAAAGAAGCAAGAAGACCTGAAAATAAATAAACAAATAAACAAAATATAAACATCACCATAAATATAAAGGGGAGTCTCAAGTGAAATTTCAACATTCCCAAATATAAAAAATACCAGTTTCCTTTAAAAAACACAGAAGGGATGGGGCGCCTGGGTGGCTCAGTCAGTTGGGTGTCCGACTTCAGCTAATTTCATGATCTCATAGTTCGTGAGTTTGAGCCCCATGTCTGGCTCTGTGCTGACAGCTCAGAGTCTGGAGCCTGCTTCAAATTCTGTGTCTCCCTCTCTCTCTGTCCGTTCCCTGATCATGCTCTGTCTCTGTCTCTCTCTCAAAAAACAAACAAACAAACGAAACCATACACACACACACACAGAGGGGCACCTGCATGGCTCAGTCATTTGAGAGTCTAACTCTTGGGTTCAACTCAGGTCATGATCTCAGGGTTTGTGAGTTCCAGTCCCATGTTGGGCTCTGTGCTGACAGCATGGAGCCTGCTTGGGATTCTCTCTCTCCTTCTCTCTCTGCCCCTCCCCACCCTCAAAAATAAATAAACATGCAAAGAAATCTAAAACAAAGAAACACATGTTGTAGCTGCCAATTAGTAGAGGTAAGTGTGACTATCCAGTTAAGAAAAAAGAAGCCATAAAGCAGAAGCACTGATAGAATTTAAAAGTCTTAAATTCAGAGATCTAGATCCATATTCTGGCTCTACCTTCTACTAGTTGTGTGTTTCAGGGAAAGCTATTTAACTTCTCTATGCCATCTAGAAAATGTAGGTAACTGAGTGCCTTTCATACAGTGTTGTTAAGAGGATCAAATCACATGTTACATTGCAATGAGCACCAGTGTGCCTAATAGAGAGAGGCCATTATTGCTCATAGCTATTACTATTATGCTCCAGGAACTGGAGTTGGCTGAGGCTCTGAATGCTGGGGAATATTTCCAGGAGAGCAAGGATTACCTCCCTATGGAACTCGATGATGATCAGCAAACCCTGGTCTTAAGAGATTGTATCTTTACCCCATGTACTTTGTACCAGATTGCTAGCAGACTGTCTAGCTACAGACAGTAGATGGTGGAACACAGACAAGCCCTTGAGAATATTTAGACAACATTAGGCAACTGGCAATCTCAGTACAAAGTTGACTTCCTGTTTCATTATTGCCAAGTTACCTCGGAGGAAGGGGATCCTTTCCTTCAGAAGAGATATTTTAGGACACACCAAACAAAATGTAAACACGTCATTCAATTTTTTCACTACTTCTAAATTTAAAAATAAAAAGTTTCTCTGCTTTGTAAACTAAAAGACCCATTCTCCTCCAAACCAACAGTTTCTGAATCTTTGTATATCAAATCCCAAATTCCCCATTAAATGAGTAAAACAGCATTTCGATTTCACTTTTCAATATATCAAAATGAACCATACACACAAAGTAAGGCTTAGGTCTGATTTTCAATCTTTTGAAGAACCATAAATAGATAAATATCCATGATAAAATAAGTCTGCATTCCTCAAGTAAAATATCAAAGTTATTTGATTTGGCTGAAATTATATTACTAGTGTGCTAATAAAATACCATTGTGTTCATTAACATTCTGTTGGACACTAATGTGTTATTTGATAAAAGAACAGTAAAATCAAGCTGTTCCTACCTAATAAAAGTAGTTCTTCCAAAAAACAAACACTTGTGAGTCATGGGATTTACCAGTGAGAAAATGTGCTTAAACATTGTTATATGAGTTTTCAGAACTCATTTAAAAAAAAAGAAAATTTTTTTTAACATTTATTTATTTTTGAGACAGAGACAGAGCATGAACGGGGGAGGGGCATAGAGAGAGGGAGACACAGAATCGGAAGCAGGCTCCAGGCTCTGGGCCATCAGCGGGGCCAGAACTCATGGACCAGAGCCAGGACTCCAGGCCAGAGCCTGACGCGGGGCTCGAACTCACGGACCGCAAGATCGTGACCTGAGCTGAAGTCGGATGCTCAACCGACTGAGCCACCCAGGCGCCCCTCAGAACTCAATTTAAAAAAAAAACAAAACTTTCAGACCACATTTTATATAGAGTGCTACCTCAATTTAAATTATTTTTTAAAAGTAAGCTTTATTTTAATTGGCTTTTTAGTGATTGGAAATATTTAGTTTAACTAATGATGAGAATAGTTACATATTCTGAGAGTGGATTATTTTTTCCCTTTGTGCTTTCTTAATCTGTTGACTTTATCTGTAGTTCTGAAGCTATTTTAAGACAAACAGAATGAAGTTCAAAGCAGTTAAAAGCTACTATTTTGAATTCCATTCCCTCCATAAAAGAGTAACTTCACAAGATGTTATTAAAAGATTTTTTTTAAAAAAAGAAAAAGGATGACTCTTAAATGCTCATCACTGGTGATGTGCAGAAAAAGCCAAACAAGATTAGTGAGTCTCCAGGGAAATAGAGATCAGTCTTTCTTGATCAGTATTATGAAACTCACCAACACAGTTTGATCAGAAAAAAAAATGTTGCATTCAGTTTTTAAGACAGCGATAGGGGTACAAAATTCTCAGCACAATTCTACTCCTTTATTAAGGAGCCATTCCTTTGTCCAGAATATGTATCTCTGAACTATATAGTCCATGAATACAGAAGAAATGGTATCAACATCAAACTACTTTCTCGAATCAGAAATATGGATGTTACTCTCCACTCGTTCCCTCCTCTCACTTCCAATATTAATCATCACTGTTTCTTGAATCTTCCTCTCAAATGTCAGTCCCATTTTTGCATTTCTTTCCATCCCCACCACCATTGCCTAAACTGACACCGTGGCCATTACAACTTTACTTATGTACTATTCAACTAACGGGTCCCTGAACATCTAGACATGCTTGCACTTTAAACCATTCTCTACTCAGCAGTCAGAATGATTTTTTAAATGCAAATGTAATGCAGCTCCTGTGCCCTCCCCTGCCTAGAACATTCAAACGCACCCATCGACATCCCCAATGTTTCTACCTCGTCCTAATACCTTGTGTATCTACTTCATCTTTATTAGAATCTCAATTTACTCTATGCTTAATGAGCATTTTAATAAATGTCTTCTGAGTGGTTTAACTGTTGCACCAGATCATCTGATTTCAGATGCTGTCTGAACTACAGTTCTATATAAATCCTCAAAAACTCAGCTTTCTCATTACAGAAAACGGAGAGTAATTCCTAATACATAAATGATTATTGACATCACATATCATATTTCCAAATATCATTGGAAAAACTTGTAGATGCCTGACACATGGAAAATTATCAATAAAAATTAGCTATCTATTATTTGGCTATAAGTTGACTGGGGGCATTTTATTTTTTGCTCACATCAGTGAACAGGTAAGTGAAATAACTTATTTATAATATGGCTCTACCAAGTTGTCAGAAGGGTTCAGTTACCAAGAACAGAATTCACACTAGCCAGTTTTTAAGTAGCAATACATTATTACAAGTTGTTAAATGGCTTATAGAATCACTGGAAAAGTGTAAGAAATAGACCCCTTTATGCTGTAAGAAATTACTCCTAAAGCTAGAACACAGAATCTGGACTTCAAGGATGCTTCTGAATGTTTAATAATCAAGAAGCTGCTTGTGCAATCGGGAAGTTCCTACTACAGCTGCTAGCTCCTGAAACGCACAATCACTGCTATCATTGGATGTCGCTGATAATCAAAAAGATACCACAATCCTAAAGGAGCCACCGCCAAGGAAGCTGCCATTATTCAGTGAACTGCAGCTGCTGATGTCAAACTACTGCAGTCTACATCCACAAAATGAATCCTCTACACCTATACCACCACTCAGCGCACAGTAGGACTAATGTCTCACTCTTCCCTTACAAACCTAATTGGCAAAATCTAAAACCACATCCAGTAATATTAAGGGAGTTATATAAAATCAGATATCCCAGATGACAGTTGGGATTTTTTTTTTTTTTTTTATTAGAGGAGCGGGTAAGTTGTTTGAATAGTAATGGAATCAAAAGGTGAACCCAAATAGATGGTTGAAGGGATGGGTATGTAACTAAATGCTGAGTAGTGATCTGCAGCAATAATTCTTTCCTTCTATAGTAGAGAATAGCCCCCCCCCCCTTTTTCTAAAGGCTACATGGCTTCCTGGGAAAATTAAAAAGGCACACCTCAGCTTCTCTTTCACCTAAGGTCACAGTGTGATGATGATGGTCATGAATCTAAGATCACAATGCGATGTGAGAAAAATGAATGTGCGGCTTTCAGGCAATATTGTTAAATTGAAGGGATTTATACTTCTTTCCTGCTACCAAGAATGTGTGTGAAATGATAAGCCATCATCAACCATATGTGGATGGCAATATCCTAGGGAAAGATGGACCGAGATTGGAAGAATCTAGGATTCTAACTTCAGGAACCTGACCCTGCCTGGCCTAAACCACTATGTGAGATCGAAAACAAATTTTTATTTTAAGTCAGTTATTTGGCATTTCTAGTGCAACAGCTCAAACTTTTACCTTCACTAACAAGGTTGACAGTACACCAGTAGTTCTGTGGTAGAACTTCAAAATACTCAGGATATTTCAAAGACATCCATATGGCCAACCTATACCAAATCCTTCCCTCTTTCTTTAACACTCTAATTTGCTTAACAGATTTGTCTCTGAAGTGACTGAATTTCCGACTTCTGATTGAAAGTCTCTTAGAGCTTGCAAAACAACTTATTTTGAGAATACGTCTGTTCCCTCACATACCAGTTGTGAATTCCTAGCATTGACTTTCCACACTATTGAACTCCACCTCTCTTTTATCTTGCTTAGTAATTGGATAGCATTTGAAGTAATTATTGGTCCTTCCATTTGCCACAGTCTCCAAAATTAAGTGATAATGCTTCTCTATTACCAATGTTCCCTTGTGTTAGTAAAGAGCTCAATAAGAGTAACTGAAGGAGGTGACAGAACAAGCCATAAATAATCTTATGGGATAGGTAAATTTGTTTAAGTCTAATAGCAAACCCATTGGGACTTCAATAATTACGCCTTTATAAAGTAAAACACAGACTTTATAAGTAATAAAGATAGCAATCTGGCTTCCACATTCTGCCTTTGCCTGATTTCTCAATTGGTTCTGAAACAGGTTAGAAGGAGAAGAGATAATTATTTAATCATTCAAAGCCACTAATAATCTTCTCCTTTCTTCTGTCTCCATTTATCCCCTCTATCTTGTTAACTAATGTTCAGTGGGTTTTTTTATCACACACCCCACTGTGCTTCACCCCACCCCAATCCACTCCTATTCTTTTTACTACCCTGGAAGTTTGCCATTGCCTGCCAGATGTACTGCCTAAAGCTTCAGAGAGGTTGTGTGTGTGTGGCCTGTTTGGAAAGCATGGTGATCCCTGAACCAAGGTGTGTTGGGGATCCCTAAGACCTTCCCCAAGTCTCATGATTTATTGGGACTCCTGGGACTCAGCATGTAGTCATACTCATGGCTATGATTCACTACAGTGAAAGGATACAAAGCACAATCAGCAAAGGGAAAAGGCACATGGGGCCAAGTCCAAAGGGAATAAGGGAGAACTTCCCAGCATCCTCTTCTAATAGACTCACACAGTATGTGCTTAAATCACCTAGCAATACATGCTTGAGAAATGCTGTCTACCTGGGAAGCTCATCATAGCCTCAGTGCTCAGGGTTTTTACTGGGAAGCTCATCACAACCTCAGTGCCCAGGGTTTTTACTGGGAAGATGATCACTTAGGTGCGCGCTCGCTCTCTCTCTCTCTCTCTCTCTACCTGGTATGTACTGAAATTCCAGACTCTTAACAAGAAAGCAGGTGTTCAGCATAAGCCACATTACTTGTGCAAACAGTGTAGGCACAATGAGACATTCCTCACAATTCTGAGAATGGTGGAAATTCTCATGAAATCTGAGTTCAGGTGCCAGTGAGGAGTTAAATTCTCAAGTAAGCCTGCAGGGGACAGCAGTTCTCAATTCTGTTAACTCTTCTCTGCACACAGGATTTCTGTAGTCTAGAGAGACACATTTGTTTTATTTATTTATTTATTTATTTATTTATTTATTTATTTATTTATTTTTAAAGAGAACCTTCTAAAAGCCCTTAATCATAATTATTTAGTGAACACTTAATATCCTAGGACTGTGTTAGCCATACTAGAAAAACAAAGAAATTGAGAGACATCATTTCATTATCTTAGAGGGAAAAGTTGATCACTTAAGAAGCAGAAGATCATAGGAAGAAACAATTTTTTTATATATTGAATTTAACTTCATTACCTCCATAATCTAATTATAATTACATTTACTTCATCAGTTATTGAAAATCCCCATGAATTTTAAGTCACCATGACTTTATGAATCTTTTTATGTTCGTGGATACTCATAGTGCACTATATTTAAATTTTCCTTTATATGACTTTCATGATGAACAAATTAGTTGTCTGAAAAAAGGAGTTTTCATTTGCAGCCCATTCTAAAAACCACTTAGATGCATGATTTGGGGTAAGAATAACAACTTTCTTCTTATTATGTGTGCCTTAGAAATACTACTTATTTCCATCCCTATAGAAACCTGTGTGATATATATTCTATGTTTTGTCAATAAAATTAAAAAATAGAGGACCAAAAAAGTAATTTAGCTAAGCTCAATCAGCAAGTAAATAGCAAAGCAATTAGTTGACCAGGTCTAATTCTAAAGCAAGCTGTTAAATGATTCTGATTTTTCTTCATCTAAAAATAGAGCAATAATGCCTATTTCTTGTGGTAAAAAAAGAAAGGAGCGTATATGTAAAACACTTAATATGGTGCTTTGACATACGTTATTCCATCAATAAAGAATAGTAATGGTCATTGGTCTGCTCCATAATCACTGACAACAACTACTACCAAAACCAATTTCCTCACAGTCACCAGGTGGCTTCTTCAGGAGGGTGAACGAGTTTATAGGAGGTTGAAGCAGTAAGATTATCTTCAGATTTAAAATTTGGCTCAACTGAATAATGTATGGAATTGTTAAATCACTATTTTTTATACCTGAAACTAAAATACATTAACAATACCAAAGTAAAAAAAAAATAACTGAGAGATGAAAATGTGGCTCAAGAACCATGCTCTATCACCAAGTTGATAATTTGAAGAAAAAAAGAAAAAAATATTAAACAGTAACTTTGAAGAGGACACTGGTAATTTATTGCTTGTTTTCCACAAAGTCTAAACAAGTAATAATTTAAACAGGTAAGAGTAAAATGTATAGATATAAGAAAAAACAACTGTGACTAACGCTCAGTCTTGAAAGAGAGACTATCCACCACATGGAGAACATCTCTAATACTACTGAGCATTTGTTTGAGGGTGTGATTAGCACTAGAGTCTAGATAAGAAACTAACTTCTTTTTATCGCTTTTGGATTTAAAATAATGAAAATATAGAAAACTTTAAAAGATTCATGTTATTCCCAAGCTAATTGCTACAATCTGGCTACCTACAAAATAACAGCCTCATGCAAACATACATCTTTGAAAGTAGTTATACAATCACCTCTTGTACAAGTATCCATATGCTGAACATGAAATCCCACATTTCTGTTAGGATTTAATACCATCTCAGGAAATATCCTTGGAATCCACAGAGACAGAGAGATAAGGAATAACTACAGCCTAGATCCAGTCAGTATGGATTTTATACAGTTTCTCCTTCACTTGCTGTGTGCAAAAATTTAAATATGTGGCTTGTATGTTTATATCCTAATAAATAGCATTTGATAATTATGGAGCTAAAAACAAGTAATTCTCCCAAATGGCCACTTGATCAGTAGCCAAAAGTAAACAATCAAGAAAAATAAAGCAAGCAAAATAGATCTTAAAAGTGTCAATTATTGTCATGGCAGCAATGATGCTTCCACAAAATCCATCATTACTCCAGTTAATGACTGGTGAGTAGGAGTACAGATGACTTTTGCCTTGGTCCAAAAACTCAGGACATTAACTGAGGAACTGACCATTAATCCCAGGTAATGTAAAGGGCCAGTTTTCAGAGGATCATTGCTCAAGCAATCTTCTATTCAAACATAAGTGCAATTCCAATTGTGAAATCTATAATGATTTAAAAATATTGGTGCATTTTTACAAAGAAGCCTGGCTTGAACTCAGTAGATTCAATGTTCCCTTCCTTAATACAACATCTAATATCCCTAGATGTACACATGACACATAACTTACAATGTCTGAGTCATAGATTTTTAGCTATTTCTTGTAACCTATCAATGTCCTATCCATCTACCATCTGAATTAACCATAAATCATGTTAAAACAACAACAGATGTCCTGTCAAAGTCACTAGGGATATTGAAAAAAATGATATATTTCTTTGTTTTTAATTTTTTTTCTTAATATTTATTTATTATTGAGAGACAGAGAGAGATAGAGCATGAGCATGGGAGGGGCAGAGAGAAGAGAAGACACAGAATCTGAGGCAGGCTCCAGGCTCTGAGCTGTCAGCACAGAGCCCGACGTGGGGCTCAGACTCATAAACCACAAGATCATGACCTGAGCCAAAGTTGGACGCTCAACAGACTGAGCCACCCAGGCGCCCTAGAAATGATATATTTCTAATATTTGGATATATGAATAGTTATGCAATAAACATTATGTATTTATAAGTGATTACCTACAAATATAAATCTATGCTACTAGATACAAATAATACAATTAATAAGATGATTGCACACAAAATTTAATAATAGAAAATGATTAATGCATTCCCCCCGCCCCCAAATTTTTCATGGGCAGGATAACTGTCCAACAAAAGGAGCTTTCCTGCTACCTTTATTTAAGGGAATAGTATTTAGCAATTAAAAATTATACTGCAAGCGTAGACTAACTGGTTGGGGAAGATATCTGCAATATGTTAAGCCATAATCCAGTATAAGAAGAATCTGCATAAATGGGTTATAGGGAGACATATAAACATATGAAGAGTATGCATGATATGAAAGAGGGAGACAGAAGGTGAAAGAATGGGGAAAAAGGAGGGAGAAGAAGAAAGAAAGAGAGAGGAATTGCACACAAGAATTATACACAAAACTTACACATCTTGCAGTGGAAGAATTATACACAAAGGTTATACATCTTGCAGTGTTCATGTCTGGGTTAAGGAATGATGTGTACTATTTTGTTCCTTTTTTATTATTGCAGCTCTTTTTAATTTGTTTATAATGAACACACACTGCTTTTTAAAAATTAGATAAACACACAAACATATCTGTAGCCTCAAAAAGATCTACATGCATGGGGCGCCCGGGTGGCTCAGTCAGCTGGGCATCCGACTTCAGCCTAGATCATGATCTCGCCATTCCTGAGTTGGAGCCCTGCAATGGGCTCTGTGCTGACAGCTGGCAGCCTGGAGCCTGTTTCAGATTCTGTGTCTCCCCCTCTGTCTCTCTCTCTACCCCACTCATGCTCTGTCTTTCTTCCCTCAAAAAAAAAAATAAATAAATAAACATTAAAAAAATTAAAAGATCTACGTCCTTAGCACTTGTCAAACAATAGCTAAGAAATATCACATCTCTGGCAGCACAGGACAAACTTACCTGACAAAACTTCTCTACCACGACTGCAGCTACACTGGCCTGGATACCTGCCATTCAGTAGCAAACATGCTAATCACTAATACTACAGCACAAGAAAGAATCAACCATGGGTGACCAGGTATTGGTGAGGGTCTTTTACTGTTGGTGAAAACTGATATGGCACATTGGTCAACCTTCCATATCAGGAGGACTAATAGTATTAGCCTATGGACAGTAGATGTAGTTTAGTCCTATGCATGTTCCATTCCCCCTATATAGAAGACAGGGCCTCCTAGGAATGCGCCTCTGGCATTAATAAGGAGAAACATCCATGTCTTGGGCTAACTACCAACACCAAACTGAGCCAGGGTTAAATAATTTTCCTAATGACACCAAGCAAGAGAAGGGCAGATAGAATTTGAATCCAATAATTTTTAATTCTAGAACTCTTGTTCCTCCATTCTTTTGTAATGACAAATGGAATGCCTCAGAGACATTTCTACAATTTGTTTCTCCTTTAAAGACAATGCACAACAGATCCCACACCATTCTCAACAAATGAAAAGTATAATTAGGCCACTATTTAAAAAAAACTTAGGAAAAAATCTAAATGTCCCATAATAAGTGTGTAATAAAGAGAAACATTCATATAATGAGATCTCACGTGGCCATTTAAATATGGCTAGTTTTTATTACTAGTAGCTAACTCTCTTTTTTAACACTAAATTGGTTCCAGGAATGTCCTAAGCACCTTCCATGTATTATCTCTTTCAAATCCTATAAATGACCTGTGAGTTAGACCCTTCCATTAGCCTTACTCTACAGATGAGTTTAGTAATGTATACAAGTTCTCAGAATTGGAAACCAGCCAGACTTTGAAACTAAGGAGTAATAAATGAGTAGGATACACTATTGCCTATAAAGTATTATCACAATTGCATTAAATGTATACAATAAAGACTGGAATGAATTATGCAAGTATAATTATAATAAAAGATTCTGCATGGTGGGATTTTAAATATTACCTTCATGTTCAATTCTTTCAAGTATTTTCTCTTTTCTTACAATGAATATGCATGATAAGGTTGAATCTTTTTTTTTTAATTTTTTTAACGTTTATTTATTTTTGAGAGAGAGACAGAACATGAACGGGGGAGGGTCAGAGAGAGAGGGAGACACAGAATCCGAAACAGGCTCCAGGCTCTGAGCTGTCAGCACAGAGCCCGACGCGGGGCTTGAACTCACAGACCGTGAGATCATGACCTGAGCTGAAGCCGGCCGCTTAACTGACTGAGCCACCCAGGCGCCCCTGATCAGGTTAAATCTTAAAAATATCCAGGGCGTGTGGGTGGCTTAGTCAGTTAAGCATCTGACTTTGGCTCACATCATGATCTCGCAGTTAGTGGGTTCGAGCCCCACATCGGGCTCTATGCTGGCAGCTCAGAGCCTGGAGCCTGCTTTGGATTCTGTGTCTCCCTCCCTCTCTCTCTGCCCCTCCCCTGCTTGTGCTCTCTCAAAAAATAAATAAAATCATTTTAAAAATCTTAAAAATATTTTCAATATCATAAATGTGTGAATATTGCCATTATTGTATGCTATGACCTAATTTTATGACAAAGATCTTCTATTTAAAGGCATGTGTGTATGAAATGTATGAGTGTGAATATACATGTGTATGAATATATATCCTCACACACATATACACACATTTAATAGAGATGTACACAAAGTGTATGTGTTTATATACACATATGCACATAATAAATTATATGCATTATACATATATTTCTGAGTTCAAAGACCGTTCTGTTACCCTAGTGGCATGAGGTATTCAAGAATTAAGCAGCCCATGAGAGAGTAAGCTTTCCACCCCTTGTTACTATTATTAATTCCCCACAATGCCTGGTCAGTGTTCTGTGCCAGGGGTACTCAATCACTGCATTGAAAGGGCTGAAAATGGCACTACTCACTGCAGTAAACACTCAACAAATATGTATAGAGTGAATGATCCACATCTCATCTGGGCTCATTGCTTCAAGAGGTGATAGTGTGGGCTTTCTGAATCCATAGAGAGTAATCTTGGGCATTCTCATGAGCCACTGAGCTCTGGCATTCATTGGGAGAGAACAGTCGAAAGAAGAGGATGGTGCAGTTGCCTGTAATCCATTCAATGTGCCAATGGTGAATTACCACCCAAGTTTCTTACCAAGTGCACTGTCCAGGGTTTTTGTGCATAGCTCAGAGAGTAAAATTTCCTGCTGTTTAGTCTAACTATAAAATTATTGAACATGCTGACAGACCTATAATTAGTACAGTAGTGGTTCAGAGCAGAATAGAATGATGCTTATTGAGATGCCTTGTGGCACGTGCTTGCAATGATGAAATGCACTTTTTATTAACATGAAAATAACTTCAAAGATGTTCTTTTAATTCTAGAATACAGAGAAATAAGTAGCAGTGGGACTGGAGATCCCTGTGAAATTTTTGATACACATAAAGGTTACTAATGTATAAGAGTGTTGCATCAGTGTCTACAACATGGTAGGTGTCTGGATAAACAGTTATTAGTAGTGATATTATGTTACTGTGAAATATATACACATCCATAGGGGTAATCTTTTGATAACAGTGATTATCATTTATTCATTTAAGCGCCTCTGAAGCATGTAATATCAGCTCTGCAAAACTACTTCATCTCAATCAAACTCTGAAAATCTCTGTGCTTCAATCATTTTCTCATCCATCTTGCAAAGGAAAGAGAGGATAATTAAGAGGTTTGTCTAAAACTCATATATGTAGCCAGAGGTAGATGTACTACCCCTACTGATATTTCCTCACCAGCAGCCAGCCTGAATAGAACTCCAAAAGGCAATACTTTACTACCGTATTTGGGAAATGACCCGAACTTGCACCAGTAACTTGGGAACCAAACACAATGCTATCACATTTATGGTGGGAGCACAGTAACTATTCCATGACTAATTGCCTTGAATCCTTATCATCTTTGAGGCTGTTCTTTTTTTTTTTTTTTCCTTTTTTTCCCCTGTCTTCTCTAAGTACCCAGAGGTAGAATATGTATAATACTCGCTCTTTATTGCTGCTTTTAGACTATATCTCTATATAATCTTCTGAAAACACCAGGTCTTTTGAATGGCACATCATAGGACTACATTGTCCACAAATGCTTCTTGAATGCATATGCCATATTCTTCCCTACACAATTCTCTTGATGGAGTCTTGCTGCTTTCTTTCTGGCAATGTTATGACCATTTTACTGCAAGTATCCAGTGAGATTTTTTTTTTAATTTTATTTTTTATTTTTTAAAATTTACATCCAAATTAGTTAGCATACAGTGAAACAATGATTTCAGGAGTAGATTCCTCAATGTTCATGACCCATTTAGCCCATCCCCTCACCAGCAGCCCTCAGATTGTTCTCCATATTTATAAGTCTCTTCTGTTTTGTCCCCCTCTCTGTTTTTATATTATTTTTCTTTCCCTTCCCTTATGTTCATCTGTTTTGTCTGTTAAAGCCCTCTTATGAGTGAAGCCATATGATTTTTGTCTTTCTCTGACTAATTTCACTTAGCATAATACTCTCCAGTTCCATCCATGTAGTTGCAAATGGCAAGATTTCATTCTTTTTGATTGCCAAGTAATACTTCGTTGTATCTATATACCACATTTTATTTATACATTCATCCATCGAGATATTTTTAAAACTATATTTGATCATTTTACTTTTATGTTCCAACCATTTAGTGATTTTATACTACCTTCAGGAAAAAAAAAATTGTTTTGTTTTGTTTTAAAATCCAGAGTACCAGACCTTACTCTTTTCCTTCTATTTCAAAAGTAATCTAATTCTTATTCATTCTAAAGAGGCTACTTTCCCCTCACCAGTTAGTTTTTGCCTCAGAACTTGGCACTTGCTGTTAGCTCCAGTTGGAATGTCTGTCCTAGAACTCTGCCTTATTGACTCCCTCATTTCATTCTCGTTCCTGATCATATGTCACCTACTCAAATAAGTCTTCTCCAATGATTTTATGTAAGTAGATACATACTTCTCATTCTGTAACCCTTCATCCTACTTCATGCTTCTTCACTGTGTTTACTATACTAATCACTACTTAGCTTGTAGCATGTACTTTTCTCTTTATTTTCTGTTTTCTATAATAAAATATAAAGGCCATATGAGATCAAAGTAGTTATATCTCTGTTCAGAGGTTCATCTCTCTAACCTAGAATGGAAACTAGTACATAATATATGTTCAGTTAATTTTTACCTATTGAATAAATAACTTTCTCAAAATAGATCAAAAACAACCAGCGCTTGTTATAAATGGCTTCCACTTTCTTCTAATTTATTCAGAACTCAAAGGTTAAGTTTCATAGTCTTAAAATACAACTTTTTTTTTACGTTTATTTATTTTTGAGACAGAGAGAGACAGAGCATGAACGGGGGAGGGGCAGAGAGAGGGAGACACAGAATCTGAAACAGGCTCCAGGCTCTGAGCTGTCAGCACAGAGCCCGACGCGGGGCTCGAACTCACGGACCGCGAGATCATGACCTGAGCGGAAGTCAGCTGCTTAACCGACTGAGCCACCCAGGTGCCCCTTAAAATACAACTTTGACCTTTCTCTCATATCTTCTTCCAAGTCCATTAAGAAATTTCAGATTTCCTTTTTTCATCACATTTCTGAGGAGGAAAATGGGGGCTATTTAATTCCTACTTCCTAAGGTTTCATAAACAAGAAAGTATTCCCTAGACGGGAAGGAACAAATCAGGTCTTCTTCACCAGAACTCTTCTCCATGGAAGCAGAAATGAACAGACTTGGGAAAAGAACATGGCTCCTGTAGCTCAGTGAACTCAGACTTCACTCATGTGGACCTCCTTTTTTCTTTTTTTATTCTCTTTCTTTTTTTAACAATTTTTTTAATTTTGATTTATTTTTGAGAGAGAGAGAGAGAGAGAGCACCTGCAAGTGAAGGAGAGGCAGACAGAGAGGGAGATACAGAATCCAAAGCAGGCTCTAGGCTCTAAGCTGTCACCAGAGAGCCTGACATGGGGCCTAAACACACTAACCTTGGAATCATGACCTGAGACAAAGTTAAATGCATAACCAACTAAGCCACTCAGGCACCCCATGACCTCCCCTTTTCTAAAAAGTTCATCTTAGATGATCTCCTACAGAAGCAGAACCTATCCCCAGGACTGGAGTAGAGGAGGGAGTTGGGTTAGAAGGTTCAAGAGAAAAATGTGATCATATCTCTGACAGAATAATTAAGTTTTTTTTAAATTCAAGGGTATAGGGGTTTGCATTAGGAAATCACATTTTGGTTGCAGGTCAGGACATAGTCTCCAAATCAGTTTTATTAGTGAGAAGGGCATTATTTAAAGTTCCACCTGTCTGACTCCTGTGTCTGAATTCTCAGCTGTTTCAGACCTCAGAATGAGGAGAGAACAATTATTAATTTTTAATCGTAAAACCCAAACACACTGATATTAACTCTCTCTGTGCAAAATTGTCTCTCACTATAAAGACAGCCACTCATTCACTATTTAATGAAAGCCAACTAAGTACAGCTCCCTCCATTAAAAATTAGGGACAAAATATAGGTTAGACACAGTACTGACCTCATGGAATTAATATTCTACGGGTCCCTCAAATCAACTCTAATTCTCATTGACCATATGATACATCTAGGGGCATGCTATTTTGAATAAATATGCAGAGCACAGGATTATTTTTTTTCAAAAATTAGATGATTAATATTCTTTCCCATCTTGGGGTCCTTCACCTTATTACCCCATGCCTCTTAAGTCAAGGATGATAATGTGATTCAACACCATTAAATCTTGATATTTTCCTTTCCTTTCAAAGGGGAAAAAAAGTACTCATGTAACAAATAAGCATGAAGTAAACCAGAAGCAGATACAAAGATCACTTCAGAGCCATCAATCCCATAAGAGAAGCCAGGAGATGGGTCATCAGTCAGATTTTAATCTGCAGCAATGGATGGGATGAAAAATGAGGAGCATTCTGGGGGTAATCTTCAAGACTATATGCTTTTTTCCAAGACCAGTTTTGTCATCAGAAGCCATTGAGTCAGTGTTCTATTATGTTTATAATGAATGTTTTTTAAGAGAAACAAAAAAGGAGATAGGAGGGAAGGGAAGACAGGGGAAAAAAATGGTTGAGGAAGAGAATTAAAAGAGTCCTGGAGGGAGTGTCTGTCCAGTCCTCCCAATTTTGCATCGTTAAAGTGCTTTGCACATCTGCAATATAACCCAATCCCTCGTTGCTTCCTTCATCCATGACAATGCATCTGCCACTACTTTAAACACTCATCCCTGTGATAAGCTACTAGGGCTGCCTTGGTTTTCCCAACATTTCTGAAAGCACAGAAGGCTCTAGACATGAAGAGGAAGCTGAATAGGGTGAGTCTTGCTTCAGGGTCCATATGCATACCCACATGGGGCTGTTTCTCTGCTTTCCTCCCTTCCCTCAATTCCCAAGTCTCCACTATGTGGGCACAGGCATGTGATCCTGGCAACGAAGGGATTACATAGTCTATGTACCAGGCCCATCAGGTTGACATCACCAGAAAGCCAAAGGACAGACGCTGTAGGATTAACAGAGGTTATTCAATATGGAGTCATATAGCAGAACTCAAAGTTCTCTGCAAATTCTGTAATGAAGTCTGCCTTCAAGTGTACCATGTTATTCCTTTTCTGGAGGGTTTTAGGCTTTTTAAATATTTCTTGCTACATCATGTCTACTAGGGTGAAAGCAACCATGATCCCAATCCTGGAATACATGCGTGAGTATCACGATCCCTCTATGATTTCTGTGCCTTCTGCAGTTCTGTGAGAAGTTCTGTCCCTGGCTTGGCCACAAGAAAACATGTCCTGTCATTAGGGGGGAAAAAAAGCAACATGCCTCAGTGGGTAGGAATATGGGACTTTCCTTGGATCTAAGTTATTTATACCTTTATATATATCCTATTTTCATACCTTGGAAGACTACATGGAGTGTCAGATAGTTCTAGAAACCATCCTGGAAATTGTGTCTTGTTCCAACAAATTTATTCTTCTTGATGCGGCCCAGGTGATCTTCACATACACAAGTTGGGGTACACCATTCCTCTACATGAAATCTTTCAATGGCTTCCCTTTGTTCTTTGGATAGAGAAAAACCCCTTACTTTGGCTTGCAAAGTCTTACATGGTCTGGCTGCTGCAGACTCTAACACTCTTCCCCCAGCCCACCTCCCCTCCTCCATAGCACTCACAAATAAAACTGAATGTGAATTTTTGCTTGTACCCTAGTGATCCAAGAAAGAACTGGTATTGGTAAAAAACAAAAACAAAAACAAACCAAAAAAACCCAAAAAAACCTTAAGGCAATACATATAAATTAAATAGACCAAATTTCTCTTCATTGAACAGGAAACTGGGTATTAGTCTATACTCTCTCCCTTACAGAAAGAAGAAACATTCATTACTAATCATTAAGGTTGAATATAAATCGCTTTGAATATAAATGGGTGTCTCAGTTTGTTAAGTGTCCCACGTGGTATCAGGTCAGGATCTAGCCATTCGGAGTTCAAGCCCTGCATTGGGCTCTGTGCTGACAGCTCAGAGCTGGAAGTCTGTTTCAGAATCTGTGTCTCCCTCTATCTCTCTCTGCCCCTCCCCCACTTGTTTGTTTTCTCTCTCTCTCTCTCTCTCTCTGTCTCTGTCTCTGTCTCTCTCTCAAAAATAAACAAACATTAAAAAAATTTAAAAAAATGTTTATTCTACTTATCATACTTTACATTTTGTGGGAAATACATGAATTGATTCAATCCTATAACTGGTATTTCTAGTCCATTACGAGTGTTCTTGCCCTGTGGCTGAATGTCCACAGAAGGGTTAACATTTTTAAAAGAAGAAAAATTAAATGGCTTACGTGGAGCTTTGGTTTTTAAAATTAATTAACAAATAACAAATTGCTAATGCCGCTCACAAACTCTTAGAGAAATATACTCAAGCAAACCATAGAATCTTGGGCTAAAATTTCACTTTTGTACTCCTTGAAAAATCATAACGCAGACCATGGAATTAGAGCTGCCTGCTTGCAATTTTTGAGAAGTGGTTGCTTTGGCTGCTGTAATAGTAAATGATCTCTGAAATGAGCTACTATATTTGGGTTATTCATCTCATTTCTCTCTTCCTCTAACATTTTAGATTGCAGGCAACACTTCTGACCAAAGGGCAGAGAAAAAGCACTGGATTTCAACAACCCAGTTGCTCATTTCCAAAATTCCTAATACAGCAGTGATAATTGTTTTGCCACATAAGTTAAGGCATAGGAAGAAAAAATGCTAATGTATCTACATCCCTATGCTTGATGCATGAAGCCTGAGTAATAAGGAATTTCGAAGTGTGTTAAGATAAAGGTCCTGACGACTTACCAAATGTAACTGGAACTCTTCAGAATTATATTCAATACCTGAGAGCGTCAGTATAAAGGGAAGCCATCCATACCAAAAGTAAGGCATTAAAGGAGGTGTAATATTCTATAACAATGATGTTTATGAAAGTTGAAGATAGAGCATTATTTTAAACACGTACAACTCACCACCTTGAAAACATGCCCATCTCTTACATTTCTTTTATCATTTAATTACATTACCTGTCACATAGCAGTTGAGCAAAATATCATTTCTCCTACTACACTCGTCCCCCCTTTATGCTCCAGGGTAAGTTTCAAGACCCCCAAGGGGTGCTTGTCACTGCAGATAGTCCCAAACCCCACACGTACTGTGTTTTGATGATTTGATACATACACACCTAAGATTTAACTTACAAATTAGGCACAATAAGAAATGAACAACAATTAATAAAGTAGAACAATTATAAAAATATATATATCATAATAAAAGTTATGTGAAAGTGGTCTTTGTCTCACTCTCTCAAAATATCTTATTATACTCTACTCTCCCTTCTTCTTGTGATGATGGGAGGTGGTAAAATGCCTACGTCATGAGATGAGGTGAGCTGAATGAGGTAGGCATTGCAATGTAGCATTAGGCTACTACTGACCTTCTGATGATATGTCAGAATGAGGATCATTTGCTTTGAGACCATGGTTGATTGCAGGTAAATGACACTTCACATAAGGATGGACTACTATACTGGTAAAGATATCTTACACCAACAAACAATCTTAGAATCAGAAGATATCCTAGAAAACAATTAGCACTTACTTCATCTCTATAGATGCAGAAACTGGCTCAGGGTAGCTCCTCACTTTGTCAAGGCCAGATACTAGCCTATCATAAATCAGGGACCAAAGTCAGGGCTTCCCATCTCCCAATCCAGTGCACTTTCTAACGCAGCTTATCAAATCTCATCAGCATATATTAAATAATTGCATTGGGTAGTCATAATGTCATCTTGCATAATGTGAATATTACGGCTTCAACAAACATATTTTGAAGCTGTACAATGTGCTAGCTGCTATGGATATAGCAAATGAGTAAGACAAACTTCCCCCTCTAAAAAAGCTAACAGTCTGGTAGAGGTGATAAGCATTGCCTAAGGGATAAACCAATGTTTCTTAAAACAGCATAAAGAAAAGAGCCAAAACAGTCTTTAAAAAGAACATAGTTGGAGGACTTAACACTTCTCAGTTTTAAAACTTACTACAAAGCTATGGTAATCAAGACAGTGTAGTACTTGTGTAAGGACAGACACAGATCAATGGCAAAGAATTAAGTGTTCTGAAATACACCTTTACATTATGGCCAATTGATTTTTGAGAGAAGTGCTAAAGTAATTTAATAGAGGGATAATAGTTTTTACCAAAAATGTTACTGGTACAATTGGATATCCACATTTAAAAGATGAACTTAGACCCTTATTCAAACTATATAAAAAACATTGACTAAAAATAGATCATAGAGCTTAGTATAAGTGTTAAAACTCTAAGACTCTTAGAAGAAAGTATAGGAGCAAATCTTTGTCTCTTTGGGTTAGACAAAGATTTCTTACATCTGACATCAAGAACACAAAAAAATATTAGAAAAATTTGATAAATCAGACACAAAAATTAATAGCTTTTATATTTAAAAAGCTATCAACATGACAGTGAGAAAACAGGCTACAAATTGGGAGACAGGCACATGGATGGCTAAGTCAGTTAAGCAACAGACTCTTGATTTCAGCTCAGGTCTTAACCTCATGGATTTTGAGTTCAAGCCCCACAGTGGGCTCCATACTAACAGGGCAGAGCCTGCTTGGGATTCTCTCTCTCCCTCTCTCTGCCTCTCCCCACGCTTGTGCACACAATCTCTCTCTCTCAAAATAAGCAAATATTTTTTTAAAAATTGAGAGAAAATATATGCAAATCACATATCCAACAAGAGATTCATATGCAGAATATAAAAATAAATCTTAAAAATAAGAAGTCAAATTACCCAATTCAAAAATGAATAGAAGATTTGAATAAATATTTCACCAAAGAATATACACAAATCACCAATAAGCACATAGTCTCAATATCATTAAATTAGTAGACAATATAACTTAAAAGTACAATGAGATACAACTTCATGCCTCCTAAGATGGATACAATCAGAGAGACAGATAAAAAAATGTTGTCAAAGCTGTGGAGAAACTAAAACCCTCATATACTGTGGGTGAGAATACAAAATGCTATAGACACTTTGGAAAATAGGTTTTCAGTTTCTGAAACTATTAAATGTAGAGTTACCTTATGACCCAGTAATTCTGCTCCTAGGTATTTACTCAAGAGAAGTGATACATATGCCAAAAAAAAGAATTGCCCATACTTGTTCACTAGAGCCAACAAAGTAGATACAGTTCATAATATCTATCACATAATGAATGTAGAGGCACCTGGGTGCCTCAGTTAGTTAAGCATCCGACTTTGGCTCAGGTCATGATCTCGCGGTCTGTGAGTTCAAGCCCTGCGTCACGCTCTGTGCTGACAGCTCAGAGCCTGGAGCCTGTTTCAGATTCTGTGTCTCCCTCTCTCTCTGACCCTCCACTGTTCATGCTCTGTCTCTGTCTCAAAAATAAATACACGTTAAAAAAAAATAATGAATGCATACACCAAAGGTAAATATCCATACAGTGGAATACTATTTGGGAAGAACAAAGTGCTGACTCATGCTACAACATGAATGGAGCTCAAAAACATTATGCTAAGTGAAGAGCCTACAAATAAAGATCACATATTGTATGATCTCATTTATATGAAATATCCAGAAAAGACAAACCTGTAAAAACTGAAAACAGACTAGTGGTTGCCTCGGGTTGGAGAGAGAAATGGGCAGTGACTACAAACAGATACAAGGTCCTTTTTCATTGTGATGGAAATGTTAACAAAAATTAAATTGTGGCAATTATTACTTAACTATGTACATTTACTAAAAACCATTCAACTATACACTTAAAATAAGTGAATTTTATGATATGTAAATTATATTTCAATGAAGCTTTTAAATAGAATTGAAGACTCTCCATTATCTGACCCTCATAGCTCCAACTTATTTGCAAATTTCTTTTCCCTTTATATTGCTTACATTTCTCCATACATTATGATCTCTCATAGCTTCATTCTTGATGATCAGACTGCTTGGAAGATACTTACCATAATTCTTCCCTTGATTAACTTCTATTCACATTTCTAAACTCAGTTCATGTATCATCTTATCCAGAAAAATTTTACTGCACCCCAAAGTCATGCCCCTCCTAGAATCTCCCATTAAATCTTATAAATATGGCTACCCACATACTCAGCTTAATATGCTGATATATCTGTTTACCTTTCTGTCTTCTCATTAAACTGTAAGCACTCTAGGAAAAAAAGAAATGTGTGTCCTTTATCTCCATGCCTGTCCTCAGTGCTTAGCACATATATTGGCTCTTCAATAAACATTTGTTAAATTGAAATCTATATAGTAAGTTGCGATAAATGCAAGGTAAGTAGTAAGAACTAGATACAGTGAAGGCACAGAGACTCGACAGCTTTGCTTACGATGACTCAGAAAGTATGAATGAACAAAAGTTATCCAGGTAACTGAAGCAACAATCCATATTGATAACCACCTATAGTTCATCTACATATGGAGGGACTATGTTGGAAATTTACAGAGAAGTAGCTTCTCATTGCAAAGAAACTTTTAAAGAAATCATTTGTCCAAATTTGTCTTAATGTTTATTTTTGAGAGAGAGAGAGAGAGAGAGAGAGAGAGAGAGAGAGAACCAGCATAGGTGGGGGGGCAGAGAGAGAGGGAGACATAGAATCGGAGGCAGGCTCCAGGCTCCCAGCTGTCAGCACAGAGCTCCATATGGGGCTTGAACTCAGAAGCCATGAGATCATGACCTGAGCCAAAGTTGGACGCTTAACTGACTGAGCCACCCCAGGTGCCCCACAGTCTGTCCAACTTTAAATAACCATGCAGAGTACTATGCCAAGGAAGGGGAATAAGAATATGAGATACTGTTCAAAATAAACCTATTAAGACAAAGAAAAAAAGAATAGTTTTAAAACATGGAAAGTCAATAATACCAAGAAACAATGTTAACATCTCCTTTTATAAAGCACCAAATAAAAGAATGTCTACAGGGTTTCTTGTACTTTTTTGTGCCTATTGGGAAGCAGTGTGTGTCCTTTTAAATTTTTATGATATATTTAACCAAGAAATATACCTAGCTGTCAAATTTCATCTTAACCACAAGGAAAGAACTAGGGAGATAAAATTTCTTATCCAACTGAAGAATCAACTTTGGTCCCTGGATTCTTGGTCCAGGACTTTCTCTGCTTGCTTTTATTTTACTCTTACCTTAATTATATCCTTTCCATTCTTGGTAGTATAAGTGTGTGTGTGTGTGTGTGAGTGAGAGCGAGAGAGCGAGAGAGCGAGAGAGAGAGAGAGAGAGAGAGAGTGTGTTGTAGAAAAGTGGAGGTGAGGTGTGGGGTATGGCATGGCATCAACTTGCCAAGTACAGTTGTGATGTTTAATAATGCTAATGGCACAAGTGACTGTGCTCAGTATTTTACACACATTATATCCTTTGGTCATCACAGCCTCCTAAAACTTTATCTATGAAAGAAACTGTGGTTAATGTGAGTTAAAAAAATTGTCAACTGCCATCTAAGTAGCAAGAGCTAGCATCCAGAACTGCATGACCGGAAGTCTATGCTGTTATATGGCATGTTGGACTACAATCCTTTTATCTCAAATTACTATGTGGGTTCTACTGCTTATATTTGTGGTCATTACCTTGTTTATATTCTTTTTAGTGGCATGTCTCACATTCCTGTGGTGAAAGGAACAGATATACCCAGGAATATTAATAAACACCTTCCAATGCAGCTTTTGATACCAATTCTTGAAGAGTCATATATTAGACTTTTTCTAATAAAACTATAAAAAATAGTTTTTTAGATATAGAGGTTGATAAATAATTTGGCTATAACAATACATCTTAAAATATAAATTATTATACTAAGGAAATATATATATATCATTTGTGGCTTTTTAAGAAGCATTTACATTGTACTTCTGAAACAGAAGAAAAAGAACAGGGGGGGCCTGGGTAGCTCAGTTGGTTAAGGGTTCAATTCTAGATTTTGGCTCAGGTCATGATCAAGCCCCATGTTGGGCTCTGTGATAACAGCACAGAGCCTTGGGATTCTCTATCCCTCTGCTCCTCCTGCCCTCCACCACTTGCTCTCGTTCTCTCTCTCTCTCTCTCTCTCTCTCAAAATAAATAATTTTTTAAATAGAAGAAAAAGAATAAAAAGAATATATTATACTCATTAATTTGAAGGCCACTTAAATGAAAAGGTTCGATTATGTGATCAAGAAACTTAAGTTAACCATTATGGGATGAGGGCAAAAAAAAAAGTGTTCTCTAAGACCATTAATTAAAAGTACAAACATAATTTCAGGGCAAATATTGTACATAAAACTTGAGAATAAAATGTTTCCTCATAAGCATTAATGTGCCAGTTACAAGTGATTCTTATCAAGTAGAACAAATGTTGCATTATTATGCTGTGTTTAGATCCTTTAAGCTTTATGCTCCCCACTCTGAGCTTCAGCTTACAAGCAATGTAGCCCTCAGAACATACAGACAAATGACTACACCCTTATTTTTTCACTTAGTCTTGAAATATTTGTAGTACTTGTGAGAACTTTTCTTGATATAGCCTAGCCAAACTCTAACCTACTTACCCATCCTCCCATTTAGAACCTTACCATAAATTGGTGCTGAGAATTACAACTAATCTTTAATCTACAAACTATGCTTCCCTCGTTGATTATGATCCAAATTCTGTCCATGGTGCTATTATCTCATATAAAGGCAGAGAAACATCTTTGTTCCTTTTTTCTCCAAAGAGTCTGAATTTTGGTGGCACTTCATTCTGATTTATACTTATTCTCTAAGAAGAACTCAGATAGCAGGCCCATTAAAATATCTACTTGTCAAATATACTATTGTTCATTAATTTGTATATTATGTGCAGTTGAAGGTATAAAATGACATTTTTATAAAATCATTAGTACCTTGCTAATTCAGAAAGCTTTAACTTTGTCTGAACTATTGATTCCTGATAGAATATGACCTCGTTTTAAAAGGTTCTGATTATTTCCACTAGAAACATACATTTTAAATGCGAAGTAAACCTTTCTTGCATCCCACAATGACCCAGATCATTACCATGACTGACTTCCATAAAAATTAACAACCTATCAAGAATAATAGAAAAATGTATTTACTGGATATCTGGTACACTTAATGCATGAGGAGTTGCTAGGAAAAATTAGCATATCTACATTCATTGCCAAACTCAAATTCAGAAAAAGTTGGTGAGCATGATATACAGGAACTCGGCCTCAAGCCCTTGCTTGGCAACACTAATTTTGTGACATGAAGTTCTCCCTTTTATTTGGATAATGAATTTGGTGGAAGTAGGATGTTTTTTTAATTCATCTAACTGGGATCTTTCTTAAGCCTTCTCCCTCATTCGTTCTTCATTCCTTCCCCACCCTCACCACAGAGTAATGGTTTGAGTCATATGGTTACCTTGTACTTTTCTACCATGTGATTGGAGACAATTGTGTTAGAAAATGGTGAGACTGGGATTCAGAGGGAAAATGTTTACTGATAGATTTCAATGGATAAAAAATAATAGCTTCATGCCCTCACTATGCTCTTTTTAAAGCAAGTGCATATAATCACCAACCAAGCAATTTCTATAATTATGAATTGGAACCAAATGTCATGATAGAGATGGCTGTCAAAAAATAACGGAGGCTTTATTCAGAATGAGAATCAAAGCTACCAGTGAAGCCTGAAGCAAATTCACATTGCTTTGATCCCCAGAGTCACAACTCTGAGGTATCGAGGGCATTCAGTTATGATTCTATCAAGTTACAAACCCAAAACATTGGCAAGTCTCCTTCCCTGCTTTCTCAAAACATCTCCTCTTTTTAATTTTTTTTTTGAGAGAGAGTGAGCGAGCACGAGTTTGGGGGGAGAGGGGGGCAGAGAGACAATCCCCAGCGGTCTCCTGCCCAGCATGGAACCCAATACAAGGGCTCTATCACACAACCCTGAGATCGTGACCCGAGCTAAAATCAAGAATTGAAGGCTTAACCAACAGATCCACCCAAGCACCCCTCTCCTCTTTTATATTGCACCTTTATACTGATACCTAGAAAAAATGTTTTAGAATATTATGTATAACAACTACAGAAGACCTTATTAATTATCTAGTTCAACCATCACATCATCACATTTTATAGATAAGAAAACTAGGACCAGGGAAGGAGATTTACCAGAGGAGTCAAACAGCTCGTCAAATCCTTCCCACAGCACCATCTGTCCTCACTAAAACTCTTCTCCTACACTCCACCCAAAGTAACCCCCTTCATTCATCTCTTCAAGAACAAGCTCAAGGAAGGGAGTACTTCCCTCAAATTTGGGTATGCTTACTTTGCTCCTCTGACATTGCTTATTTCTTCAACATTGGTTCTTGAGATATGGTCTCTAATCCTTCCTCTACCACAGCAGGATAGGCCAAAGACAAAATGCCATCTTCTCCCTGGGGAGAACCTCGTCCAATACTTCACAGCTGACTTTCCTGAGGCAACCCATTTATGATGTTTACTCCTCCAGGGGAAGTCAGAAATATCAATAACTATCTGCCCATATTTATTTAAAAGAACATCTCTGGAGAGGCACCTGGGTAACTCAGGCGATTAAGTGTCTGACTTCAGCTCAGGTCATGACCTCACAGCTCATGAGTTGGAGCCCCTCCTCAGGCTCTGTGCTGACAGTTCAGAGCTTGGAGCCCGTTTCAGATTCTGCGTCTCCCTCTCTCTCTGCCCCTTCCTCGCTCACACTCTGTCTCTCTGTTAAATATAAATAAACATTAAAAAAAAAAAAAGGAACATCTCTGGAATTTGATTCTCAAGTTTGAATCCTCACTCTGGCACATAATAGCTGAGTGAGGTATGGCTTTTGTTTCACCCTCCCTAATTCTCAGATTCCCTATCAGTCAGATGAGGACATTAATAATGGTGCTGTGTGTGACTGTTAGGAAAATTAAGCAATTTAATAGAAAGCACAAAAACATGCTTACTATTACTAACAGCTACTTTTTAAGAACAAATTTTTTGAGAACTGTTATTTACACTTTACATTTAATTCTTACAATAAACTTACATATGATATTTTGTTCCAATCTTCAAATGAGTAAACTAAGGCAAACAGAAGGCGAATAATTTACCTGATATTGGTGAGATGATAAAATAGAGGAATTGACATTTGAGTCCTAAGCTGCACTCTAACAAGTTGATCTAAATTTTAGCTTTTGTTATCATCACTGATATTCCTGAAGAAATTAAATTAGTACACACATGGTTAGTACCTATAGCCTTCTACGTGTATAATGCTGTGCTCAAAACTTTTTATTGTTACTTTTCACAAGTGTTATCCATCCATTATTCAAAATATCTTTTGGGGGCACCTGGATGGCTCAGTCAGTTAAGTGTTCAACTTTGGCTCAGGTCATGATCTCACAGTTCGTGAGTTCGAGCCCAGCATCAAGCTCTCTGCTGTCAGCACACATACTTCAGACACGATGCCCCACCACTCCATCCCAACCCTGCTTGTGCTCTATCTCAAAAATAAATATTAAAAAAATTAAAATATCTTTTCACAGTGCTGAATGTGAATGTTTTATATCTTCTTGACTCTTCAGTCACTTGATATCAATCCAAACATTAGGAAAAGTTCACTAAATATACAAGGTCAAAACTGGTTTCTTTTTTAAAAGGGGGCATTTTGTTTCTTACTACCTTTTGATTACCTGCTTTGTTCTATTCCAGTGTTTTTTAAATGTTAGCAAGCATCAGAATGACCTGGAGAACTTTTTAACACACATATTAATGTTACCGGTTCACCCCCAGGGGTTCTGATTCAGTGGGTCTGTGTTGAAATCCAAGAATGTGCCTTTCCAGAAGATTCTCTAAGCTGCAGATGTTGACGGTCTGGGGACTACTTTGAGAAACACTGTGCTAGGAACTAGATTAATACATTTATGTTTTAACTCTAATCCTCATCTCCAATATAGGAGAAAGGGGTTATTCTTATTCACATTCTATAAATGAAAAAATTGAGGGATTGAGAATTTAAGTGACTTGTCCAAAGTAGTGAAGCTAATAAGAGGTGGCATCATGATTTAAGCAAAGTGTTCCAAACCCCTTACATACACTTCATAATTCCTCGATTCTGCCTCCTTGCAGCTTTAAGTAATGAAACTCATCATTAACTGACTCATAAGGTTGTTGTGAGAGCCCAGTTAGATATAAAAGGTGGATGCACACAGTGTGTTGGCCCAGGGAGGGACTCATTAATGCTGCTTTCTGTCAACACACTGGGATTCATAACCACCAGTCTCTCTGCACTTCCAGTGACTTTAGATAAAAGACCAACTGCTAAATCTCCCCTAGGTTTTCTTTTATGCTACCAAAATTGGATTGGTTTTTCCAAATTTGACAAAAAAGAAGAAAAAAAAAGGCAGCACAAATACACATAGTTGTTAAAAACGGGGGCAGAGCAATGAAAGCCTTTTCTTCTTAAAACTTTGACACATTAAAGAAAATTTGTGCCATTGTGCTTAGAACTAAGGGACTTGTAGTGGACACAGAGCACCTCACCTATACTGTACACAAAGCCTTAATTTAAGACGCTCAAGTAAAAGTGGCTTTTACTAGTATGGATTTTGCACACCTGATGCTGATACAAGTATAAAGCTCATAAATACCCTTGTTGCAGCCTAACTTCCATGATCAACTTCACAGAAAAATGTTCTGTCCATTGTAGATCCCTGAAATTTACCCAGATTCAGTGTTATTTCATCAGGTATCCGACACAAAATTTCCCTATTACAGGAGACTTGGTAACAAGGAAGTTGGGAGGTATGATAAAAGCATTAGAAATATTTTGCTTATTATCGCTTTTTAAAGACAGATGCCCAATGACCCTCACAAATATAAGCAGAAGTTCGTCAGACAAGGTTTAATTTGTTACATTAACTATTTGGGAAGTAAATGAATCCAGGATGCCAACCACCAGGAACTGTCATGGTCCTACCAAATCTTTGGCAAGCTAATGTATCAAGATGTCACCTCTGCATCGGATGAGGTAAGTTCTCCACATCCTGACACTGATTGCTCAATGACAGAAAAAGTTGAGTCTTTCTGCCCAGTTTCTAATCTCAGCATCTCCTAGAGAGCAGGCGCTTTGGCAGAAATCAGCATCTCCTTGACAGCCCCGGACAGGAAGGCTGAGATCTGAATGAACTAGGAGAATGTGTTCTTCCCTTGCCTTAGATGCTGTCTCTCAGGTGGGCAGGACAGCCTGGGGTTGTTTGCAGGAGGTGACAGATCTTTAATCTCTTTCCCTGTCAGTCTGCTGCTGTATTCCAAATTAAATCAGGGGAGTTGGAAGAATGGCTCTCAATCAAGGCAATGGGTATAGAGCAAGCCCTTTCCTTGTGTCTACAAAAATTTTATAAACAAACATGCATCTGTTTCTCTCTTCAGTGACAGGGAAACTACTGTAATTTTGTAGTTGTACTCATGTTCTCTTTCCTTCCTGACTTTTGCATATCGTCACGTCATATATTTGGAAAGTCTTTTTTTTCAATAGTCATACCCAAGAACTAATGTATATACGTACAGATTTTTCTAAAAGGCAAATAAAAAGGGAGACAGCGCATATCCCACTTGCTTGAGATTGTGATGAGTTCTCATTGGACTCCAAAGAGTGGTCAGAAAGACACAGATATGAGTGTGTGTGTGTGTGTGTGTGTGTGTGTGCATGGACACATGTGCATATATGAATTAGCACATGTTGGGTTACAGTACACAGACACAGAATCAAAAGACAAATGAGTAAATTGTGGTTTGTATATACAATGGAATACTACTTGACAATGAGAAAGAATTAAATATGGCCTTTTGTAGCAACAAAAGGATAACAATAACTCCAGATGGAACCGGAGAGTGTTATGCTAAGTGAAATAAGTCATACAGAGAAAGACAGATACCATATGTTTTCACTCTTATGTGGATCCTGAGAAACTTAACAGAAGACCATGGGGGAGGGGAAGGAAAAAAAAAAGTTAGAGAGGGAGGGAGGCAAACCATAAGAGACTCTTAAAAAACTGAGAACAAACTGAGGGTTGATTGGGGGTGGGAGGGAGGGAAAAGTGGGTGATGGGCATTGAGGAGGGCACCTGTTGGGATGAGCACTGGGTGTTGTATGGAAACCAATTTGACAATAAATTTCATATAAAAAAAAAGAAAAACAAGTGAATTTTCTGAAGGCTTTATTTGCCTATAGGTTCAGTCATATTATTATATTTTTAAATTTTGCATACAATACCTACTCATGATACCAATTTTAGAATTAATGAATATGTATATTTGGTGAAGCATAGGAATAAAGGGGACACTGGGGTGATATCACCTTATAAAAGTCAGTGTTTCTTGTAGGTTATGAATGGATTAATTTACATTGGTCCTCAGCTAATGAGCCAAGAACACAAGAAAAATGTCAATGGCATCAGGGCATCAGGTCCATTGCAAAGCCTCCTAATAAATATGAATAAGATAATTTTACTTCTTTATTTTTCTCCTGCTGCTGCTGATGGGGAAGATGACAGCCTAATCGTGTCTGCCCACCACTGGGCTGTGAGTTTACATTAAGCGGCATGTGTTCTGTCATTACTGCACGGTTTGGAGGGATAACGGTTTTGTCTAAACTATACCACAGGCAGAGATGATTTCTGAAAGCCACTCAGCAATTCACAAAGGAGAAGATTTTCTGCGTCTTTCAAATTTTGCTGGCATTATCAGCATAAAATAATGAGTCACTAGAGGCTGAGGAAGAGGGGGAGAAAGATATATCTATATGTATCTGTATCTATAGATATATAGACATATAAGATATATATATATATATATATATATATATATATATATATATATATATATCTTATCCCATAGACCAGGTAACTAGAAGTTGGGATACCTCAACTGTAATCTTTCTTTCTAGCAAGCAGCCTAAGCCTCTTGCCAGGTTCTGTGGCCCACTGGAATCAGCACCAAGGTTTACTGAGACTAGTCTCCCTTTAACTATCCATCCCATGCTGGCTTCTGACCATTGTCTCATGATTTAGACAACATACATGTTCTAGATCCAATAACCAATATTCAACTTGGCCCCCATTTCTAAGTTTTTGTCTGAATTATCTGCCTGGTAGCATGAGCCGTTCAGACCATTGCCTACTGTTGTACTTGTTAGTTTCCTTCCTATTGATGTGAGCTGTGGTCCTGAAACACAGGTTAGCTGGAGCCTTGCTTCCCTTTTATGAACATGTTATTGATGGTGTTTGCCTATATCCCAGGCAAGATTTTTGTTTATGAGCCAAAAGCTTTAGGATCATCCTGTCCCTATTTATTAAGCAGTGAGTATGTGCGCACTCATATTAGATTTCAACAGATATGTACACGAATATAGAATATTAAGGGGAAAAATAAACACAGGGTACTTAGTACTGTAGGCTTTGGATTCAAATAAAAAGGATTAAAAAAAATTATTCAAGTCCCAGTTCCCCCGCCTGCATCCTGTGTGATATTGGGTGGGCAAGCTACTTGGCCTCCTTAAGCTTCAGGCTTTTCAACCATAAAATTGGGATAATAAAATACCTAAGTCACCAGGTTCCAAAGAGTCAAATTAATATATACATATAGAATTTAACAAAGTATAGGCACATAGTAATTACACAGTAAATGGGTGATATCGATATTCATTTATGTATCAATAATTTCTTTTAAATGAATGAGTTGTGATGTTTGGTTGATCACAGAGCAGAAAAAAAGCAACTAAAGGTAGCACTAAGTGCAGGACACCTGGTGACAAAAGCAAAATATAGTAGTCATAATAATAATTCTAATATCATAATAATAGATAGCATCATTGAGCACTTATTGATTTCCAATAGTAACACTACATACTATATACATTTTGGAGAAAAGGCAGAATAGTCAGCGGGTAAAGGGGATGAGAAAACAACAGTTGCTGAAATGGAGGAAAATGACTCAAACCCATCTATTAACTTTGATGTTATCATAATGACACTCTTACCTCTCATTTATGATTCCACTCTCAGGAATTTTTTTTAACTTTTTACTGATGTTATTGACGTTCAGTAGAAACAAACAAAAGCAATAAGTACAATGATGTATGCTGAAATGTTAAATATGATAGAAATATTTGATATTCCCAATGTCCAAATGTTTCTACCCCTCCCTATAATCATCCCCTTTGCAAAGCAACTTTGCAGCTCCAACATCAAGAAATTGAATTGTACTTATTTCCTCACCACTGGAATCTGGGTTGGCCTCAGGCTTTGCTTCAGCCAACAGAAAGCCATGACAATGAGTTTGTCCAATTCCAACTCAAGCTCTTCCTTTTCCCTTTTGGAACTGTGACAGCCACCATGGGAGCAAGTCCATGCTTACCCTGCTGGAGAATGAAAAACTCGTGGTGCAGGCATTCTCGTTGCTCTAGCTGAAAACAAGCCAACTCCCCAAAGCAAAGTCATCTAGCTTATCTGCCGTTGACTACTGATACTGAGAGAGCCCTGCTGAGACCAGAACAACTATCCAGCCACGTTCAGCTCAGATTGCTGACCCACAGTATTGAGAACTAAATAAATGGTTTTATTTTAAGCCACTTAGTTTTGGAATGGTTTATTGATAACAAATGTTTAGCAATACGACGAAATATTAGGCATCACACAACAAAGTAGTAGGCAAGCTTTAATATGACAATGATGATGTCTTAGTAAAATCATGTACATTTTATTATGTAATATTGAGTGAAAACAGCAGAATGTAAATATTAGTCTGTATACTGTAATTGGAATTATGAAGTTATGTATGCAAGTAAAAAGTGCATGTAAAAAAGACATGATTAAGCATCATGTTGTCATTATTTTGTTTCCTTTAACATACATATATTACATATTCTAATGAAAATATTTGTAGGACATAAAGTCAAAGACATTCTTAAGTTATAGGATATCTTGCTGTGACATTATTAAATCAGTGAAAAGTACAAACCAAGCCTTTTGCCTTCCTTCCCCAAAGATCGTTATTATTGGGGAAAAAATGAACAAAATGTACCAATAGAAATATTGTACAAATGGAAGGAAATCTCTTTATTAGTTAGGAATTAAAAGAAAATTCACATTAGCTAATTTTACTCTCATTATCAGACTGTTGGAATTTAAAATAAAAATGGGGATTTAAATACTCCATGGATCATAAAACCCATTTTAACAGTGAAAGATATTGATAACAGCTAACTCTCATATGCTAAAAGTCAGCATTTAAATGTTAAAGGTGACTGACCCAAGATAAGGAAGAAACAATTTCAACAATAATTCTAAAAATCACTACTACTAGAATGGCTCATTCCTTTACTAAATGTAGATGTGCACATCATAAAAGCATTGCCCCAAGAAAATGAAGCTGACTTATGTGCAAAAACCAAAGAACCGCATAGAAATTCCAAAGGCATGTCCTTGGAAATTCACCCTTGACCAATATATCTCCTTAATCCAGTGGGCTGCTGAAGCACAATGCTGTTTTTCTAGCTGAGTGTGCATATTTGCTGCATCGAGAGGGATGCGGAACTTGGCTTCCTTCTTGCATTATGATGGCAATTTATTTTGACAGCTTCCTCAGCCCCCAAAAGTTGTCAGACATCCAACATGCTGCAGATTGAACTTTAAGCATTCAAAAGCCCTGTAGTCTGAAGTTGAAAGCAGGGAGATAGGGACCAAAGTCAAAGAAAGTAATGCAGAATTTGTGTCTTGCTCCTTTCTTACAAAAGCTAAGAGATCAGAACTGAATCTGTAATTTATTTTCATTTTGGTCGCTGTCTATTCTTTTCTCTATCACCCACATTTAACTTGTCCTTATAACCCTTCAATGTTCTGTTATGATGACCAGTTCATTCACATCCCAATTGCTAAACTCAGTTTCACCCTTCCTGCTCATCAGGCCCTTCCACCAGCCAACGAGTAGCTTCCCCCTCTGCTGAGAAGACAAAATAACCCTCCACCGATAATTCTTCTACTCTCTCTTCCACATCCAGAACCTCTTCCACTTGGTATGTAGCAGGATGCTGTCTTATTTAGTGAAGCAAACTGTACTGTGATGCCATTGACCTAGTTTGATGGTTGTGAAAAAATAAACAGCCCTGTGGAACTCATCACTCATTGTAAGGGTATTGTCAAGGACGTTGTTCATTACATCATACAGTGTCCTATTTATGAAGCCTTCTGAAAGAAATCCCTGTCTCATATTTATACAAATATACATAGTTGTACTTCTCCTAAGTATTTGTCCTGTGTTTATTTTTTTTTGGTCGTTTACTTATAAAGGACACTGTGAACTGTGTCAACAATACAATATGTGGTTAACTCAAGGAAACTGTATAATTTACCATGACTCTAACAATCTATTATTGCCTATGGATCTTCTTTGCCTCCACACTTGCTTTTCTGTATTGTTTCAATGTACTTTTTTTGTTACCTGTTGCGTATCCATGTAGCTTTTAGCTAACATTCATGGAGCAGTCCTTATGTCTAGCAGTGTTTTTAAATATATTGCATGAATTAAGTCATTATAATCTCCTTTACAATGCATCGGAGAGCTACTAGAATTATCCCAATTTTGCAGGTAGAAAAAAAGTGAGTAACTAGATTGAGTAACTACCCTAAGCTTACACAGCCAGTGAGTAGAGAAGTTACTTGAAGTTTAATTCTTTCTAGAAGAAGACACAATGGAGAATTTTTGCACTTGAGCAAGATTTGGGATGATTTGTCTAAAATGAAGTAATTCCACTAGGTAAGCAAATTGGCCTTAACACCTTAAGTGACAGAATGATTTTGCTGTTCTGTGCGATGACCTGTTGGGGGATTCCCAAAATGTTATGCCACTAATAGGGCTCCCTAAAATCTCAAGAGATTAGAACAAACTCTAGATCTAGTTTACAAGCTTTAGGGGTTTGCACACACAAATTCGAGGAGTAGCTCCACCAGGCAGTCTCCATGACTTTCAGGATCCTGAACCCTATGTTTCTTGTGAGGACTTTCATGTTCGATCTTTGATAAGTTGATCTTGCCTCACTCAGATTAAATGCAATTATGCTTAACAGATCCCAGCTTTTGAAATAAGCAAGTTTTGTGTAAGTGGGCTGAGGATATTAGTTTCATTTGGCAATGGTGAATTTTCCAGGTTAGCTGTTAAAAATCAACTAATGTAGGAATATATAGAAATTTTTGCTTTCAAGAAGATAAAGCAGCACCCTTTTACAGAGCTTTAAAGGGAAAGATAAATTTTGATCTGGTATCTTTGGGTCCTGAACAAATGTAAAAGATTTTCTTTTTGTTTTTCCATGCAAACAATGCTAACAAACTCTGGTGAACTTAAACAGGAAAGGCATTTATTGGAAAGAGGTGAAGAAATAGACACAATCAAGAGGGGACTGAAAGAAAGCCTTAAATGCCTGGGTGGCTCAGTTGGTTAAGCATCTGATTTCAGCTCAGGTCATGCTCTCATGATTCGTGGGTTCAAGCCCCATGTGGGGCTCTGTGCTGACAGTTCAGAGTCTGGAGCCTGCTTCAGATACTCTCTCTCTCTCTCAGCCCCTCCCCCACTTGCTCTCTCTCTCTCTCTCTCTCTCTCTCTCTCAAAAATAATATTAAAAAAAATTAAAGAAAGAAAGCCCTGAAAATTAGCAGAAACCAAGGGAAGATTGGTGTTGAGAAAAACAGATGGCTAGTGCCACCTTTGGACACTAGGAGCTGTTGCTGGTATTGCTACCACTACATCCACCTTGGACGCTACTGGCAAATGCTAGAATCAATGCTAAAATTTCTCTTCCTGATTTAAAGTCTCAGAGTATCAGATTGACCATGCCACTTAATGACAGACAATAGCAAATATCCGGCCTTTTAAGCTTGCCTAATGGAAGGAAGAGCCCTGCCATATACTAAGACTCATACAATTATAAATTGCTCATAAAAGTGGGTCCAAAGACCGAACTGCCAAAAACTGAGAAGTGTTCATAAAAATGAACAAATAAGTTACGTTTCCTTTTCATTCATTCAGCAATCCGTCTTTCCAGCCATCCAAGCCAGCCAGTCATGTATTCAACAAATACCTAGTGAGTTCCACATATGGTATTAAGTATTGGGAATTGTGTTGACTATCTTTTGTTTGCCTTTTTCGGTTCATTCCCCACTGTTCTCACTCTACTATGTGCCTCAGATGCCAGTTCATTATATATGGCCTTATGGGGGCTCCAGTGCCTCCTAGACTCTGGTCAAGTTTAGACAGTGGAGGCACTAGCAAAGATTGAAGGATGGGAGAAGAGAGAGCCAAGAATTCCTCCTCATGCTCCTCCCCACTGGACCACTGTTTGGCAGTGGCTGTATCACTCTATGGAAGCTATAGTTCCTATCAGACTACCTGGCCTCACCTAAAACTATAGCCTTCACACATTGTGGTAACCACTTGCTGTCTTTGCTCTTTTGGTCTAAGGATAAGTGCTTTACCATCTTCTGTTGGTTCTCTTCATCCAGAATTCCTCAGACAGACCCCCTTTTTAAAATTGTCTGCAAATACTCTTTTTTAGATTGCCATCTGTCCGTTGTAGGAGATGGCTTTATAGGATACATTAGTCATTAAGAGAGTTAGTCGTTAATCTTATTGTACTTATACTTTCACAATGCTATGACTTTTATGTACCCTCAAGCCCTCTCACATTGAAGAGGCAAGCTTAGCAAAGTACATATTCTACATCAACATTCCAATCCTGAAATTTGAAAATTGCTACTTCTGTACTCAGGCACTGTGGCAAATTTCCAACACACACATGTGTACTCTTTCTCCTAAAATACTTACTTTAAATTTATCTTTGGGTCTTCCCCTTCCCATTACCCGGTAGCCTTTACTACACAATTAAATGCTTGCTACACCACTAAATGTTACCTAATTCCACCTAGAATATAATCACATGAAGAAATGAATGTAAGCCATACACAGTAGAGTAAGTGCATGTGTATTTGTAATGAGGTTCTTTATTAACCTCATAATTTTATCTGACCCTGTCAGAATGAGATCACAGGATGGGGTTAGAACACACTGCTATGAGTGGTTAGCCACAAACTAGAGGGGATAATAGAAAGGAAGACATTGGGGAAGGAGATGGTACCACAGTCATAAAACAAATACCGTCAACTCAGATAAGGGGGGCAGAGATCATGTCCAAGTAGGTCAGTGGTTTCTGGTTCTAAGCAGCCAACAATTTAAGGAAAGTCTGTCTGAAAACTAAATAGCAGTAGTGCCAGCATCTGTAGCAAATGGTCTCACCCAGAAAATCCTACAAAATGTAGGGGAACAACATGACCCAAAGCTGGCTTAAATGAGGAGGAAAGGCAGAACAATGCCAGACTGGGATGCACAGTGTAACAGTCCTCTTCTTCCTAGGAACCAGTGCACTAGGAAACTGGAGGAATGAAAAACCAAAAACAAAAACTCTGGTACCTGTGTGCTGAAGGAAAATAGCGAGGTGAGCTATCAGGAAAATATCAGAACACTCTGTACACATTAGGGACTTTAGCTTTTAGCCAGGTGACACCTCCACCCTTCAATATATAGTTGAATGGGAAACACTGATTTGCTATTGCTTCTGAGGAGAAGTCTCCTCTCAAGGTTCTTAATAGTCACACTGACAGCTGAAATAATGCTGTAACAAACTGATACACTAAGCATCCTGGTTTATCTCATCTCTTCTCCCACCCCAAAAAGCTAGATTAATTGGGCTAAATAATGCAACCTGCCTTATTGTTTGAGAACAAGCAGTAACTATAATGTTAATTTATATGGAAGTTTAAAAAGAGGAATCTGCAAAGAAAACAAAAACTAATTTGTAAAGATATATGCATCTTTATGTTTATGGCATTATTTACAACAGCCAAGATATGGAAGCAACCTAAGTGTCCATCTTAAATAAATGGATAGAGAAGAATGAATATATGTAAATAACGGAATATTACTCAGTCATTAAGCATAATGAAATCTTGCCATTCTTGGCAAAATGGATGGACTGAGAGGGTATTATGTTAAGTGAAATAAGTCATACAGAGAAATACAAATACCATATGACTTCACTTATAGGTCAAATATGAAAACAAGAAAACCAGAAAGAAATAGACTCATAAATACAGAGAACAAACTTATGGTTACCAGAAAGAAGGGAGATTTGGGAGACAGGCGATTAAGAAATACAAACGTCCAGTTACTAAATAAATAAGTCATGGGGATAAATATTACAGCATAGGGAATATAGTCAATAATATTGTAATAATGTACGTTGACAGACAGTAACTATACATATCATGGTGAGCAGTGAGTAAGGTACAGAATTGTCAAATTACTATGTTGTATACTGAAATAACATAACATTGTATGTTAGCTATACTTCAATAGTAGAGAATTAATAAATAAGGAATTTGGATCATTTCTTTAGAAAATTATTCAGAATTTCCATATGTCCATACGGTTTCTTGTGGCAATAATTAGTTCCACAAGTTGGAACTAGAGATAATAAGCAAATAAACAAATAAACAATGAATATATAAAATTGCACGACAAAATAAGTTAAGAAAAAATTGGGCCAAACATATTTAATAGGTATCTTTATTGTTAGAAAAAGAATTTTCAATCCATCAACGTGTATTGCCATTCTCTGTATAATACATGGGGCTCCCAAATTGTATTTTTATAGGTAGAGTATATTTTTAATGGAATTATATCTCTAGCAATCAGGATTCCATGAGTTTCAGAAAATGATGCTTTGCATATTCTAAATCTTTTACAGCATTCTGAAGTATAATAGCCACATGTGTATTGAAATGTCAGAAGACCTCTGATAAATACTCCAAAACACTTGGAAATTCTCACACAATGTAAGTGTTAGTGAAGGTCATACAGCTGCTCTTGAAATGCTTCCAAGGACAGTAAATTCTCTACCCAATTCTTTTCTTGCTCTCAAGCAACTCTAAATTTCATAAATGTTTTCTTATATTGAGTTATTATCTGGTGTTTTATAAATTCTACTACTGATTCTAGCTTTGTTTTCAGAGAAAGATGGAACAAATTTACTCATTTTTTTCCTGTGTGTTATCATTTCTAGGCCTCCTCATAAACCTATCAACCCCAAATCACTCTACCTTCAAATCCTTTAAAATGCTTTACTGAGAATCACACTATTGGGGGGTGTGAGGTTTGATCAAGGCACAGCAGTATGAGACTACAACTTCCCATGTCATGCAAACTCTTTTCTTCCTGATAAGGCCAGAAATTTGCCATCATATCACACTGAGGATTCATATTAAGCTTGAGATCAACTCAATGCCCCAGACATTTTTATGTGAACGATTGCCACAGCATGTCTTCTCTCTCCTATACTTAAGCAATTGACTTTTGAAATCTAAATGCCTATCACTGGGCTTTGCACAGTTGTATATAGGAACAACCTACTGGCTTCCTTTGGTGAGTTAATATAATTTTACCCTCAGAAGAGTTCCAAGATAATAACAATGGCAATGAGCACAATATCAAAAATGGTAAATTACATTTGAATGGCCTCTTAGAGTTTAAAGAGTGCCTTAACACATGTTTTTTCACTTTATCCCCATAATCTAGATAGAGATGGTGGATATTAGCATCAATTTGGAGATAAAATGACTGAGGCATTAGACATACTGTCCTATGGTACTTATATGTGTAGTAAGTAAAACACAGGCTTAGAACTCTATCTCTTTCCCCCTAATCCTAACTTTCTTCGTATCCCAAATACTTTTCAGTAGAACATATAAACCATGTCCTATAAAGACAAGAATTTTGTTAAATATGCTCCATTCAATAGTGCCAGTGGGCCAGGGAACTGTCTTCTCCATTCTGCAGCATTTACTAATTCACCATGAACTTAACCAGAGTTAGGCATGCATGCCTAGAAGTGGAGACTGCTTAACAGCCAGCTCTTCTCAGATTCTACTGCTTCTTTTGAAATGCTTAAACAATGTAATTTTCGATGTGTGAACATAGACATTTAGTCATTAACATGAACCCTAGTTGATCTATTTTAACAGTGATTATTTATGAATAAAAATATCATTTATGTGTTAAAAATCCAAGAAAAAAATGCTCCCTCCATTCATTATCCCTTTCACTCAGCCTGAGAGTTTTCAAGAATATGGAAAATGAAAGCTGGAAAACATCTACACATTTGTATCAAGTCCATTTCTCACATGCCAGGGTGGACTTTTTCCTTAAAGTTTAATGAAGAAGAAGAATTGGAAACAGATATATGATGTCTTTGAAATAATAAGTAAAGAGGTACTACAGAAACTTGGGAGTTGCAATGCAGGGCTAGATACCTGATAACATGAGACATGTGAAAAGATACATTATTAGCTTGAGGGCTGATTGGTTATGTGAGGTTATTATATATATATTTTCCAGCTAAAACATTGAGAATGTCAGGGTATTTGCCCAGGACACAGGAACAAATGGAAATAAACTATTGTCTCAAAACCATAGGGAAAATAAGCCACTATATTTTCATTTCAAATTTTTATTTAAATTCTAGTTATTTAACATACGTGGTAAAAATGGGTTTCAGGTATAGAATTCAGTGATTCATCACTTACATATAACACCCAGTGCTCATCACAAGTCCCTCCTTAATACCCATCACCCATTTAGTCCACCCCCTACCTCCCTCTATCAATTTCAGTTTGTTCTCTATAGTTAAAAATCTCTCATAGTTTGCTTTCCTCTCTCTCTCTTTTTTCCCCTTCTCCTATGTTCATCTGTTGTGTTTCTTAAATTCTATATATAAGAGAAATCATATGTTATTTGTCTTTGTCCGACTGACTTATTTCACTTAGCATAATATACTCTACCTCCACCCATGTCATTGCAAATGGCAAGGTACTGTTCCAGTGTGTGTGTGTGCGTGTGCACGCGTGCGCATGTGCACATGTGCCAAATCTTCTTTATCCTCCATCCAGTCAGTAGACATTTGGGATCTTTCCATAACTTACCTATTGTTGATAAGGCTGCTATAAACATTGGGGTTTATATCACATCAGTATTTTTGTATTCTTTGGGTAAATACCCAGTACTGCAACTGCTGAGTTGTAGGGTAGTTCTATTTTTAACTTTTTGAGGAACCTCCGCACTGTTTTCCAAAGTGGATGCACCAGTTTGCATGCCCACCAACAGTGCAAAAGAGTTCTTCTTTGTCCACATCCTCACCAACAACATTCTTGATAAAAATCCATCACAAAGTAGGGATAGATGAAACATACCTCAACATCATTAAGGCCATATACAAAAAATGCATAGTTAATATCATCTTTGATGGGGAAAAACTGAGAGCTTCTCCTCTACGGTCAGGGACAATACAGAGATGTCCACTCTCACCATTATTATTCAACACAGTACTGGAAGTCCTAGCCTCAGCAATCAGAAAGAAAAAAGAAATAAAAGGCATCCAATTCAGCAAGTAAGAAGCCAAATTTTCACTATTTGCAGATGACATGATTCTCTATGTACAAAACCCAAAAGATTCCTCCAAAACATTGCTAGAACTGATACACAAATTCAGCAAAGTCACAGGATATAAAATCAATGTACACAAATCTGCTGCATTTCTATCCACCAATAATTAAGCAGCAGAAAGAGAAACCAAAGAATCGACCCCATTTACAACTGTGCCAAGAACCCTAAGATACCTAACAATAAAACTAAACAAAGAGCTAAAAGATTTGTACACTGAAAACTATAGAATACTTGAGAGAAATTGAAGAGGATACAAAGAAATGGAAAAACATTCCATGCTCATGGATGAGAAGAACAAATATTGTTAAAATGTCTATATTACCCAAAGCAATCTACACATTTGATGTAATCCCTATCAAAATACCACCAGCATTTTTCACAAAGCAAGAGCAAACAATCATAAAATTTGTATGGAACCACAAAGAGCTCAAATAGCCAAACCACTGTTGAAAAAGAAAAGCAAAGCTGGAGGCATCACAATTCCAGATTTCAAGCTATACTGCAAAACTGTAGTCATCAAGACATTATGGTACTGGCACAAAAGCAGACACAGATCAATGGAACAGAATATAAAACCCAGAAGGGGCGCCTAGGTGGCTCAGTCGGTTGAGTGTCTGACTTTGGCTCAGGTCATGATCTCATGGTCTGTGAGTTTGAGCCCTGCATCAGGCTCTATGCTGACAGCTCAGAGCCTGGATCCTGCTTCAGATTCTGTGTCTCCCTCTCTCTCTGCCCCTCTCCTGCTCATGCTCTGTCTCTCTCTGTCAAAAATAAATAAACATTAAAAAATTTTAAAAAAAGAATATAACACCCAGAAATGGACCCATAACTATATGGTCAACTAATCTTCAACAAAGCAGGAAAGAATATCTAATGGAAAAAAGACAGTCTCTTCAACAAATGGTGTTGGGAAAACTGGACAGCAACATGCATAAGAATGAAACGTGACCACTTTCTTACAACATACACAAAAATAAATTCAAAATGGATGAAAGGCCTAAATTGGAGACAGCAAACCATCAAAATCCTAGAGAACACAGGCAGTAACCTCTTTGACATCAGCCATAGCAACTTCTTACTGGACACATCTCCAGAGGCAAGGGAAGCAAAGCAAAAATGAATTATTGGGACTTCATCAAGATAAAAAACCTTCTTCAACCTTGTTGAAGGAAACAATCAACAAAACTAAAAGGTAACCTATGGAATGGAAAAAGATATTTGCAAATTACATATCTGAGTCTATATGTATCCAAAGTCTATAAAGAATTCATCAAACCCAACACTCAAAAAAATAAACAATCCAGTTAAGAAATGGACAGAAGACATAAAAAGACATTTTTCCAAAGAAGACATAAGAATAGCTCACAGACACATGAAAAGATGCTCACCATCATCTATCAACAGAAACATTAAAAAATGAACGACTATTATACAGTCCCAATCATCGCCCAGAATTGCTCTGAATGATCAAAACTAACAAAGATGCACATGGGGGAGGTGGATAACTGAGGCCATCTGTCTCCAGATCCTAGCCTGTTAGGATCTAAAATGAAAACCAGAGAAATCAGATCATTTTTCTGATGATAACCTCCATAATATTATTGGTACAAGCCCATGCTGAATCACAGCATAAAAATATTTAAGATGTAACCACATGAGGAGGATGTCAAAAAAAAAATTGTTGTTGTCCAAAGATACTCTTCATTTATTAAAACCAAGAAATAATCAGTAAACTCAGTAGTAATGAGATTTTCCAAGTTTAGCTTTTGCAAATAACTGTTTTTGTCTAAAACAATACTAAGCATGATGATGATGATGATGATGATGATGATATATAATGAGCAAAGAAACTAAAACTCTGTGCTTTTCAATGCCAAGCAAATGTTTTTCAAACATTTTCATTTCATTACTGTAACAACTACATGATAAAATTGGGGTAGATTAAAAAATTTAGTCATGCTATTTTGTAACTCCTGTCATCAAGATAAAATCTGCTTAGGCAAACATTAATCTGCCATAGCCCATTGAGTTGCTTTGACCAATAGAATATAGTAGACATAATGTATGACGGCAAAATTCAACACATTACAGGCAGCAAGGAGACTCTTTAGTTGAAATAGTAAGTGAAATAAGGAAATTACCATTGGCATTGAAAAAAAATAAATTATAAAACCCTTGACAAACTTGTCACTTGCACTAACTTGTATAATGGAAAACGTGCCAAATGAATTTGTATATTTGGTTAAGGAAATTTTGAAGCAGAATATTGAAAATGTCATTTGACTTCTGTGAGCAATGTGGGATAAGGTAGGGAAACAACAAGTGCACTGAATAGAAATTCCTCTTATTTCAAATCAGAAGGCAGATAAAATATAAAAAAAAATATATAAAAAGATAAAAATATTAAAAGCAAGAGCTATTTGGTTAGTAATATAAAAACCCGTTTCACAATTGTTTAGTCTCTCTCCCACCACCTCTAAAAGAATCTCAAATTAATAAATAGGCTTCAGGATAGAGAAAAAGTGAAGAATGAGGTAGTAAAACTCTTTGTAAAACCTATGTAAGAGTTAAGGTGGTACGTAGGAAATCCTTCTCCTCAGTCTCTGAATCAAAAGGGGTTGCACTAGAGCAGCATTATCCACATCTGCACCTGAAGCAAATTACGAGTGTGGACATCAAGCCTGATGCCATGATTCATGGGACTTGGAGAGTTTGAATCATACTCAATGTATTTTGCATGGCAGGGCAGCAGGGGGAAGAAAAATCAATACTGACAGAAGGTGGTCTGTAGTTCATTGTTGTAGAATGGTCCCAGAAGAATCATATTTCTTGGTATCTAAGCCTTTGTGAAGCCCTACGCACACTGGTTCTTGCCTGGGGCTTGTCATTTTGGTCCATAAGACATCAGCAACCATGAAACAAGCAGAGGTTTGATAACTACCAGCATACTGGGATCACCATCTTGGAATTCTTCTACTACTAAATGAAGAAGCTTCAGATAAAAGAAAACAGGGAAAGGGAGAGCCATTCTAGACATCCCAGCTGAGGCACCAGTTATATGAGTGACATTATTTTAGATCATGTAGCTCCATGGCATTACCTAACATACCCTGACTTCTCCTTGCTTAGCAAGCCAAGATTCCGCTGATGGCCTGCCCTAAATTTGTTAACCTTACTCTCCAGTTCTTCTATCAAGACATGTTCTAGTTGGATCCTCTAAACTGCAGATTGCATTACTTCTATCACTGCTTATTACAACAGTAAAAAGGGAAAGCTTATTTGCCTTTGCTAAATTTGGGAGAGACCATCATGATTAGTTAATAGACTATAATCACTATCATTCTGGTCTTAAATTTGAATTTCCTTAGGACAAGCTATTTTATTATAAATGAGTTAAATAATTATGTCATCTCAGAAGTAGAGATACTTTGAAGTGTGTTATATATCCAATAGAAAAATCTCTTTCTATTTGGCACTCCTAAACTTGTCTAGCAGCCAAAGTGAAATAATTGAGCTTGGTAATATGATGAGTCGGCATAAAACCTCCAACTATAGGTGTTAATGCATGAACTGAACTGGCTATTTATTTTTTATTCATACAAGATACTAAATTATATGAAAATGTATCTGTGTTTCTCAAAAGAAATGACAGTGTCACATAGTAAGAGCTCAATAAACAGTCAAGTCAATAGATGAGTTCCTCTTGTAGAATGTGCTTTGCTTTGACAAATTACAAATTTCCTGACAAGTGGGAATGCTAGCAAATATTTAATGTATCTTAAAGGTCTAATACTGAGAATTCTGCCACTACTTTACTAAAGATTCATTCATGTGACCTCCTCACATCCGTAATGAGTATTTATTATTACCAAATAAAGACAGTGAAGCTCTAAATGATTATAACTTTCTCAAAATTTGACAAATTAACCAATGGCAGACCAAATGCTTTCTAATTCTCTGAGTAGAACTTTTTTCTAAGCCAGTGTTTCCCTGGCACCTGTCTTTTGGTGGCATTTTTGCTACTGTGAGGCTCTAACCCCATAATCTGTACTATAATTTACTGAGTTTATATTTAATAACCTCATGTTTTATTTTTTCTTTAGTTTTCTTTAATCTTTATTTATTTTTGAGATAGAGACAGCGAGCGAGCGGGGGAGGAGCAGAGAGAGAGGGAGACACAGAATCCAAAGCAGGTTCCAGGCTCCAAACTGTCAGCACAGAGCCTGACACGGGGCTTGAAGTCACGAACTGTGAGATCATGACCTGGGCCAAAGTCAGACACTCAATCGATTGAGCCACCCAGGTGCCTCTCACATGTTTTATTTTAGATAAGAGTTGATATATTATAATAATTGGACAGCTAATATAATTTACTATACATGAAAGACAATTATAAAATTAATTTAATTAAAGCAAATTATTAAATGTTTGCTACATATCATTGACTCATGAATGCTCTGAGATGGTGGCCCATTCTCTTTTAAGATCAAAAGAAGTTAGCAAGGGGAAGATCTATTAACATCAAATGGGGACTTTCTCCTTGACATATTTAGATGAAATGATATAGAATGGAAAATTGGATTTCTTTGTAATAATGTGCCTGCTATTATTTAAGCATTATTTAAAATTAAATTTATTTAAGTACCAACCATATAGTACATGTTCAACAATTTGCAAAACAATGAGCTAGTGCTTGCTTCAGTTGCACATATACTAAGATTGGAACGTTACAGAAGACTAGCATGGTCCCTGCACCAGGGGACAAAGCAGTACTATAAGTCATATTGCTTCCCCAAATCTGGTGGAGTACAGGCTCTTTATCCTATTTTTCTTTCCATATTATACTTGTGTACTGAATAGTCATATCCAGATATTTATACATAAGCTTCGCTCAATCTCTCTACATTATTTTACAAAAGATGCTGTTCCAATGGACTACCTCTATTCACATGACATTAAACAAATCTATGTCAATTTTAGAGTTAGTGCATAAATGTGTTTTATTGTACCTGACTAATGAAATACATTTCTCAAGTCAAAATTTAGATAGGTTCTTCAATTGCGGGCTTATCTTTCTCACTGTGATTGTTTCCTAAGACCTCTCCAACTCTTAAAAAAATTCCATTTCCCAAATTACTAGTTTTATTTTATTCTTAATTTTCATTGCAAATTTATTAAGGCCCATTCACTGACCCCATTAATGACCCTCCCATAGACTCTTTCCTTAGCTCCTTGAAGACTCCCACCCTTATATTAAACCAATTCTCTAAAGTCACCAATAATATCTCAGTTGTCATATATCATAGATCTTTCCCTCTATATGTAATATTTAATTAATTTTTCCTACTTAACTGTGTTTATCTGTGAGAACGGGCTCACTAGGCTCACATTGTTTGCCATCTTAATCTTATAGCTTCAACTATCACCTTTCTGTAAATGAGTCCTAATTACCAAGCTCTGGATTCTATCTCCAGTTGTCTTCTATCCATGCATAGGAGATAAGACATTTTTGATTGGAGGGAGGGAAGGGGGTGTGTAACTCAAGCTAATCACTGAACAGATCCAAATGAAACTCAACTTTTATTGCCTCGATACTAGTTCTTCTCCTTCTTTGTTACTTTCATCCATCCGGTTTTTCAAACCTAACACTTTGGTATCATTTCATTAGCACTGCATTTAAGTCCTGTGTTCTACCTGAACCCATCCATTCTTGTCCTCATTCTGACTACCAGCAATCCAGGTCATAGTTAAGACTTACTTGCCCAATTTTATCAAACCCTTTACTATTCTCCACACCTCTAATCTCTGACACTTCCAATTCATCTAGAACAAGATTGCCAGATGATTCTTCATGCAGAATGATACTCCTTTGTCATGCCACTCCTTGGTCCCCAATCAGTCAATACCTTCCAAGTATCCCCAAAATAAAGTTCAAGTTTCTTAGTCTGTAATTCATATCCTCACATGATCTAATCATTTTTTTTTTTTTTTACTCAGTATGTATTTACTTTTCATCTTTGATTGGGCAATTACTTAAAAAGCAGGCTAATTAAAATACACAATTTTAAAACATTTTGATCCAAGAAAAAATGCATAAATATACATTCATTTGTCAGTAATTTCATGTAAAGCCTAGGCTGTTTCTTCCCCTTCCTTCCTTCCTTCCTTCCTTGCTCTCTTTTTCTTTCTTTTTCTCCTCCTCCCTCTGTCCCTCCCTCTCTTACTATGCATTAATAAACTATATAAATCACACATTTTTCTAGTTTTATTTTACTTAGAATGGAGTAAGTTCTTAGAGATACCTATGTAGCAGTTTGAATGCACAACCTTTTACAGTTTAAAAATTTCCTCCAAACTTTTATATTTGACTTCTCAAACCACAAGTTCTGTTGTCATTTTAAGTGATTCAATGCATTGACTTATTAACATTCACGGAAAAAAAAATAACCACCTTTCTTTTTGTTCTATTTCTTTGGCTGACACACTCTTAAATTACTATATATTTACAATAACAAGAACCATTGCCATGAGGAGTTTTAGGAACAAAAGCAAATGACTCCTGTTAAGCACACAATTTGCAGAAGCAAAAATGCACAAATATGTTGCAGACTTGCTCAGCAGCCCAAGAGTTCAATATGCCATGAGCATCAGAATAATACCTTACAGAAATGAGGGCAGACATTGGTAATTCAGCTACTTGAGGCTGGTTAAAGGAGATATGCTACACTTCTTATTCTCCATTAAAAATAACAGTCTGACCTTTGCTTCCTACAGCCTTCTCTCTGCCAGCCCACTCAAATTTACAAGTCTTTTAAGTATACTAACCATAAGTTCCAACTCAAATTCTACCTTCTCTATGTTCAGTTCTTGGATGCTTTTACCTGAAATATTTCCCCTATTTGAACTACAGCAACATTTGTCCATGTGAATTTTAGGATAATCTTTCCTCCTTTGAATTATAGTTATTGTTTTGCATATTTTGCTATTAAGTTCTTGGAATGCAGGTGTTGTAACTGAATTACCTTGGTATGCTCCACAAAATCTGGCATGAAGAAGGCAAAATGATAATATCATTATCATATCTCCAGGCCAGCTCTCTGTGAGTACTGAGCCTTGGAGAAACAAGGGATAATGGGAAGACTTATACAAAATATTCCCAAGAAGTAGACAAATTTTAAACACAGGTGTTCATTCATCATATATCTTACCTTGCAGTTTAATATATTTGAAATAGGTAATTTCTAAGGTTGTTGTTGTTTTTAATTTTTAAGTTATTATTAAAAGGAATTTGCTGAAACAGCAAATAAACTGATATACTCTAATGAAGGGATATTATGCAGGCATTTAAGATGCTGCTTACAAGGAGTCTTTTGTATAAGGGAAAAAATGTTTTATAATGACAAGTGAAAAAAAAAGCAAGACACAAAATCAAAACTACAGTTTAAGCATAACTATTAAACTTTAGTGGGAAAATAGTGGAAATTAAAAGACAAACATGTAGAGCAACTGTGGGTGGTTTGTTTCCTTCCCTGTTTATTTTATTCAAATTTTATATCAAGAGTATGTTTTAATTGTATGCTCACATGTGTCTTGATATTTTTAAAGAAAGCTGCTCAATTTTCATAACTTGAATTTATCTCCTTTTATTAAGCAATTATTCTATTAATAGCTATAAGCAAATACAAAAAGGAGAGTGGGTAGAAGCAGAGTGCAAATAACAGCACTATTGTTAGTTCCTGAAATACATATGAGAATGCCAAGGATTTATTTTCAAAGTAAAAGGTGCCTGACTTTCAAGTTCTAATCCAAAGATTAGATTGACAAGAGAAAAAGTACCTATGTGATTAAGATCACAATTTTTAATGTATCTCCTTCAGAAGATAACAATACTATCTTTTTTCCTTTAGGTAGGTGAGGGCCTAAAATAATTTTTAGGTATCTGCTACTTAATCTCACAAAGTCTCCGGGAGATAAGAAAGAAAACTAAACACACTTAAAAGCAAAAGACCACGGCTTTTTATCTCTTAAATGTGACCTGGGACAAAAATTGTGAAAGATTAAGGCCATCTCCATGACCCTTGACTAATGTATCTTCCCCTTTGGGCTCCCTCATCTGTTGCAACACTACCCTTCCAAGGTTGACAGCCAACCATTGCAGGGCAGCGGTTTCCAAAAAGCTTAGAGAGCAGCTAAACAGACAGGAAACCAACGAAGGACCAACTTCAATGGAGCTAAAATTTCCGATCTTTTGAGAAGTATTTACAGTCCTCTTGAATGGGTTCATCCTAGTACTCATCCTCAGATCTCCTCCTTGGACTGTCAATAATGTCCCAAAGTTATTCATCTTAAAAACCAGTATATTAGCTCCCTAGAGCTACTGTAACAAAGTACCACAAATTGACTATTTTAAAACAACATAAACTTTTTAATCTCATAATTCTGGAGGCTGGAAGTTCAAAGTCGAGGTGTTGAAAGGGCTATGTTCTGATGTTCCGAGGAGAGGATCTTTCCTTGCCTCTTCTTACAAGATCACCAGTCACTGGATGAAGCACCTTCCTAATCCAGTATGATCTCATCTCAACTAATAACATCTGCAATAGTCCTCCCAATAAAGGTCACATTCTGAGGAAGTGGGTGTTAGTACTTCAACTTCTCTTTTGGAGGGACTAAAATGCAACCCCTAACAGTTGGGTAAAAAAGAAAGATCCTCCAGCCAAACAATAACAACAAAATCAACAAACTGCCATGAACATGTCAGTCCATTCCATTCAGTAACGCATGTCTTGTCATTCAAAAGTTAGTGTGGTGGAGATAAAATTATCTCACCATGAAAATCAATAAATCAATGACTCACTGAGATATATGGAAAACAGTTTTCCATCATGCATGTGCATGCATATGCACACATACGCAAATGTACTACTGATTCCAATCATACTCCGTGGCTCATTAACATGTACAAGTGACTGTAAGAATTGTAACTTCTTTATCTCTGTGTGACAGAAAAGAAAATAGCTTTTCCTTTCTTTCAACCTGCTAAAAAATGTCTAATTTTGCAAACTCTTGCCTATGTCCCTTTTCTGTTTGGACTGGCAGTTTCTTTTGGGCCTTTGTGATCACAGAAAGGGGGAAGGGCAAAGCACTAAGAAATAGAAATGATAGAGAAAGAACATGAAATTTAGCCACAAGACAAAGAGAAGAGAAAGAATGAGACATTTGGGTGTATACAAGGTATATGGAGTAAAGAAAAAAAGAAATTAATATTAACAAGTAGAGTTGTCAATTAACTATTCCTTTAATGAGTCTGAAAATACAAGTCAAACACTTGAAATATTTTAACATCATTTGTACCTTCTGGGAGATAACTTCAATCCCAGTGGCACTATATTTTGATGCACACAGATAACACATACATAAGAGTTATATATAGAATTAAAGTAATAATACTAATAATATATGCTTCATGAGAACAAGAAGATTATTTATTAAACTCTGTAAGCAGTTCCTGACACATAATAGATACTCAATAAAATTACTAGCATATAGGTCTTCCTTCTACTGCTCTACGAATGTTTACCCAACGTTTTTTTTTTTTTTTTTTTATTTTTGGGACAGAGAGAGACAGAGCATGAACGGGGGAGGGGCAGAGAGAGAGGGAGACACAGAATCGGAAACAGGCTCCAGGCTCCGAGCCATCAGCCCAGAGCCTGACGCGGGGCTCGAACTCACGGACCGCGAGATCGTGACCTGGCTGAAGTCGGACGCTTAACCGACTGCGCCATCCAGGCGCCCCTGCTCTACGAATGTTTAGAGAGTGATACCAATAGACTTCTAATTACTCAGAAACATTTAGTGCCTCTTTAACCTCCAGAGATAGAATCATTTTTATATAAAAAAGTCAAGAAACATTCTGGCTACAATATCAACCATATAACCAGAAGTATTAGATTTGATTCAATGAGTGCATGCCCTTTGCAGCAGATTCAATTTTAAGCTTTCATCTAACATGTAAAAAAATAACCATTTGTTGCATACACCATCCATTCATCCACCAATCCATTTATTCATCCATTAATATACCATTCACCCATGTATTCACTTATTCAACAAATACTTGTAGTGTGCCTGCTGATGTACCAGATAGTATTCTAGGAAGTAGATATACAATAAAGAACAACACGGACTCTTCCTTTGCTTTTATGGAGTTACAATTTAATGAGTGAAACCATCCAGAGTAAACAGATAAAGAAATAAGATGATTTATGATTTCTTGGCCTCTCTCCCAAGCACTGGAAATACATTTCTAGGTTGGGGACTCTACGTAGGGGTGTTCTAGAGTGGTCCAGGCTGACAAAAATAATTTTAAAAAAGAGGAAGAGGAAAAGGAAAAGGGAAAAAGGAAAAAGATACACACACACACACACACACATACACGCACACACACGCACACACACACACACTATGTGCAAAGGACCAGAAGTAAAATTCATGTTACATTTCAGGATAGCAACTCCATCTAGATTGTACAGACAACTAAAAGGGGTGGGGAATGTCACACATGCAGTTAGAAGAGTAGGGAATATACAAGTTCTAAAAAGTATGTTCAATGATATCTTAGGTATCCTGACTGTATTCCAAGGCAACAGGGCACATTTGAAAGATGTTAAGTATGACATTTTTCATCCCTGTGTTTTAATGTTGTCTTTCTGACAACAGTTACTCAAATTTAAAGTTTGAAATGAAAACGTACTTATTTGAAGAGCAACTTACTTGGACAGGGAGCCCTTTTCTATCCTGGCTTCTGGTTTTGGATTAAATTCTTGTCACATCATCCCATTTCTTTTTGGACCCAGGTTGCCTTTCTGGTTCCTGATTTTGCATATTTCTCTCTTCCCCACAATGCAACTATTGATTCAGCTTAGTTCCTCGATATAGCAATTTGCATTATGCATTGTCTATCAGGAATTATTGTTGCTTCAACACTAGCATGCTCTGCCACAAGCCAGTGCTCTACTTTTGAGTGCACCATTGGCTGGATTCATTTTGTGTCATAATAGGAATAAAACATCTGGTTTTGGGTCGCCTGGGTGGCTCAGTCAGTTAAGCCTCTGACTTCAGCTCAGGTCATGATCTCATGCTCTCTCTCTCTCTCTCAAAAATAAATAATTATAAAAAAATTAAAAACCAAAAAAAATCTGGTTTTGACAGTCTTTATAATTTTTTTTTACATTTATTTATTTTTGAGAGACAAAGCACAAGTGTGGAGGGGCAGAGAGAGAAAGAGACACAGAAACCGACCAGGCTCCAGGCTCTGAGCAGTCAGCACAGAGCCCAACATAGGGCTCGAACTCAAAAACTATGAAATCATGACCTGAGCAGAAGTCGGAGGCTTAACCAACTGAGCCACCCAAGTGCCCCATTTAATTGGCAGTCTTAAGGAGCTCTTTAAAGGGACCATCACAAATTGAATTCCTTCTTCCAAAAACCTTGCATGCCCAGGATGGATGAGGGGAATGACCATATACTTAAAACTAGTATCACACACAATATTACACATTTTAAGGAAATAATCATATTCTGTATTATATGGCCATCATTTTAAACAACATCCATGGCACAAAAACTGTTTCTCCCTGATCACTCACACGCTTTTAAGTCATTTTCTGTTCATCCCCACCCACAACTCTAAGGAGACAATGACTTCACTTGAGTCCTAGAATAGCTGAAAAGAGTATATTTCCCATTGTTAATGACACGGAAGACAGGGTGCTACTGGGTGGGCATTTTGAGATTTAAATTAACTACAACCAAAATATATCATCAGAGCTGTTCAGATAAAAGGTGACTCATGAAACCATGTGGAAGAAACAAGATAAATAAACTAGGTACCTACCAATGGTTCTGTTTGTAGGTGGATGTGGGCACTGACCATGCTGGGACACCACAGGGAGAAACAGATGGTGAGTGGTCAGGAGTGCAATTACTGCAGGTGAGAATCAGTGTAGTCTTCTGGCATCCTGCCTAAGGTTCCAGGACAGATTCAGTGACCCCATTAATATTCCTTGTGTAAGGACACTTTGAAAGCATGGTGACTTACATCATAAAGGAATGGGGAGCTCTACATCATCTGATTTGAATATTGAAAAAGAGATCTAGGGGCACCTGGGTGGCTCAGTTGGTTAAGCATCCAACTCTTGATTTCAGTTCAGATCATGATCTCATGATTTGTGAATCTGAACCCCAAGTAGGTCTCTGTGCTGGGTGTGGAGGCTGCTTAAGATTCTCTCATGTGTCTCTCTACCCCTCAGCTCCTGTGGGCGCTGTTTCTCTTTCTCTCTGTCTCTGTCTCTCAAAATAAACAAACTTTCAAGAAAAATTGAAAAAACAAAGAAATCTGGTTAAATAGGACATGCAAATGATATCTGAGATTTCTGATATTCCTGTAAACAAAATATGTATACAGCAATCTCTAGAAGTCATTTTAAAAAGACCTCTGTGAAGCCTAAACCATAAATATCCAATTGTACCAGATGTCAGTTCTCATGATTGTATCAATCTTCCTCCCTAAATAGATATTCTGAAAACCCACTGGGGACATATGCATTTCAATAAGTTCCAATGGGCTTCAAATACAAGCATTCTTTATCCATAAAAGAATTACTACAAGAAAAGACTATTATCATTATAAAAATACTATTCCCCAAGGGAGGACTAGAGCTTTTCTTTGTAATTAAACTTCCTTTTAAAACAAAACAAAGAACATTTTTAGAGAAAGCTTCTAAATCTTGAGAACACTTTGCTTCCTTCTAAAAGCCAAGTTAGATGTAAATGAATCCTTCTACATCTGATTATGTTAAGAAGCTATTTGGGACTGGTTTGCTTGTTTTGTTTTAAGAAAGAGTATGCAACAGCTGCATTTATCTTCTGAAAAGGCAGACTTGGTCCAAAGTCATATATAATACGCTACTTTTGTATCTGGTTGAGCGCATAAAACCTATTTCTGAAACTAAGCAAAAAATAATGACATAAACAAGATTTAATAGATGGAATCAACTCTATCTTTAAGAATAACAACCAGTGAGAACAATGGTTACAGAGGTAGAACTAATTCATAGTAACGTACTTTCATGCAATATAAATTTTGTCAATGAAGCTTTGCCTTTATTTACATAATATACTTGCTCATATCTGTAATGACATGGCAGCATTTGTTCTCTGGGACACAGTATTCTAGAACCTTCTGACTCAGGTGGGAGGTATCTATACAGTATAATGGCCAGGAGAAGAATGGAAAGATGGAGATACATGTATGGCAATGATAATGAGGGGATTGAAGAAATACAGGCAAGTAAGAAAGTTTAACTTTAGGAATAAATGAAAGTAGACCTAGGAAATTGAGTTTTGATCAATAGGTTATCCAAGCACCAAAAAGGCCATTAAACCTCTAGAATTTGGGACCCTAGCCAGCAGAATCCTCAAGTTAGTCCAAGAAATGTTTTGGGTCAGAGTGAAGCCTTAAGTTAATAGTTTGCAAAAAGGTTTTGAGTAGTTGGATCCCTTTCTTTAATTGAAGTTTTAGACAGACACTTGGAATATCCAAACAGTTAAAGCAAAGTAGCTTTGCTTAGAGCAGGTGGGGACAGTGTCAGCAGCCTCCCCTTTGGCTATATTGATGACTGTGTTTGCTGGGGCTGGCTGGGGCAGTGGGACTAAGGGAAGCATAGTTCAAGTGACCTTGTTCTAGAGAAGTGTTTTCTGATTTAGGCAGTTCCAAGCTCCAGATTTTTGAGATGACCTTTTGGCCATCTCACTTATCTCAATGTTTTCCATAATATTATAGTTGAGTGAAACCAGCCCCAATTTCAGATAAGAACATTCAGATTCTGGATGTAAATGTTTGCATTGTGATATCAAGCATATTGTTTAATCTTCAGCCTCTTTATCTATAAAATGGCAAAACAAAACAAAACAAAACAAAACACAAAACTGACTACTTTCACTTAATTAGGAGTAATGAAGATGATGTATATAACAGATAGCAATGTTAAATTTTACCCAAGCCCTGTGATCCTGGAAAACAGTGATGGTTAAGAAATCTCATCTTCTATCCTTTTTGTGTTCTTGGAAACACCTTACTATACAGAAGTACCCTTCTCCACAAGTTGTAGATAAGATTCAAGGATGCCCTAATGTTTACCTACGACAAAGTCAGACACAGATTCTCCAACTTACTTTTTTTTGCCTCATAAATGATTAGCTGAACAGTTTTGTCAATACTGATCAATTGGAACAAAATGTCTGTTAACCAAACTTTGCTTAAGATTTTCTCCTTCCCTGAGTTCCCTGAATGTTGGTCCACCTTCAGACTGAGTCAGCACACAACTTTCTTTAACAACCACTCCCAAGAATAGGCCCACTTCAGGATAAACTATTCCGTGATTTCCTGTCGGAGCAGGCTACCTTCACCTGTTCACCTCATTCATCACATTTCCCCCACCTAGTTCTTTATAGCCTTGTTCACTCCTTCCCGTAAAAGAAAAGTATCTTTCTGCTTAACTTTGAGATGCTTGCAGAGCTCATTGTCTGAGCACTTTCCCTCTAGCATGCCCTTCCTCTCCCTAAAGTCTTTCCTTACCTGAGGGTTTGCATTTTATTTGACACAAAAGTAACTACTAAGGAATTAAGTAGGTAGGAAAATGTCCAGGCAATATGTTCTTCCATTAGTTGTTGGGGGATAGAAAAATTGAGGGAAAAACCCCAACAACGTATTTCTATCATTGGTACATTAAGGCTCTGAAAGTTATCAGGAATACTATCTATGATATCCATATTTCTAAAAGTAGGCCTAGTAGGGTCACAATTGACATGAACCATTGGTTATCAGCAACAGTTAAAAGTGATTTCAAAGCAAAAATGCTTTGCAACGTATAAAGCATTGTATAAATGCCAACTGAAACTGCACAGGTCAGAAAGTGTTTTTGTACTATAAGGTATTTTAAAGTATGTTTCTTTCATCTTTAATGACCCCAGACTCCAAGCCAAGACCACATAAAGTCTCCAATAAAGCCAACTAGAGAGTCCTAGCAATATCCTCACTGTGTTCTGAGCAGAGCCACTGTTTTAACTATTTAATATATAAAGCTTCTGGGCAAAATTTAACTTAAGGAAAAGGATCCAATTACTTAAAAAGCAAAAAAAAAGTTTGAAAAGTATAACCTACATCCTCAATTGGTTATATCATTCAGCTAAATGACAATAATTTCAATTCATCTCTGCATAATCAAATATGTTATTGGAAAATGAGTTAACTCATCGGCCATGGTTTAAGTCCAATATCAAGTCAAATATTAGTTGTTAATGATTAGTCTATTTATTAATATCAATACGAATCATTCCTTACAATAATGCCGCTTAAGGCAAGATTTACAAAAGATAAAAGCATTTGATAACAAATAATAGACCTTACATCATTCTTTGGTTTACCTGTAGAACTAACATTCATGGAAAGCCCCAAATTAGCTCATTCCTTATTTCTTGCCATCTTGAATCTTACAGGTATCAGCAAGCATTTTCCTGCTGTTAGTTTTGCAACTACTGTGATGGCATATAGGTTATTCCATTTACTCATCAATTCCCTCTTTCTGCTAGACATTGAGGATAGAGGAGAGATGGGGCAGGCATGACTCCTGTCTCTGTCTTCAGGGAGCTTGTAGTCTAGAGAAAAGCAATATAGTAGAATCACTCAGAGGGTCTGTTAAAAGCTAAGGTACTGGTACCCACTCTCTGAGTTTTTAATTTAGTAGGTTTAGGATGTTGCTCAAGAATTTGCATTTCTAATGAGTTTCTAGTTGATGTTGATGCTGTTGGTCTGGGGCTACTCTTTAGGCACCAACAGTTTAGTGGTTCCTAGAGATGTTCTTACGAACTTGCTGACTGCGTCTTTGTTAGAATGAGACAGAGACCTTCTATTCTTTGGAATGAGATTCTAATATGCTGTTGAGCTCTGTGCATACTCATAAAGATTAACTGCAGAAAGATTGCGTGGGTATTCCTGATAAACTCTGGATTACCTCTGATAACAAAAAAAAAAAAATGGTTCACAAATGACAATCAATCAAAGTGCTATGTTTTGATGTAAAAGACATTAAAATTGAACTTGGAGAGCTGCAGCTATTTTGTGTTAAAATCATGTGCTTGTCAAAGTGCTAAGCTACTATGGTAATGTCTTATACAAATATAGTTTCACAAAAACAAGCATTTCCCCATTTACAGTACAGAAAAGCAGAGTTTTGTGTCATTTATTTCAGAAGCCATGAAATATGTTCTTATTATTGGTAGAATAATAAAATAGATCTTTTTTTATAAGGATAATTTATATTTTTGTGTTTCAAAAAATTTAAGACCTATTCTTTTCTTATTCCTACCTTAGACTTTTTATTTTGGTTGCAGGAAGAGGGGAGACAGAGGAAAAAGTCTTAGATAAAGAAGAAAGGTTGTTGTGTCATTGACAATACCATAATATCTCTGAAGCCAATGTGAAATAATAACAGGTTTAAATGACTCTGAGTCTGAACTGACAAAGGTGATAAAAATAGATACAAAATTCAAAAAAAAAAAATAGAATGCATGTCATATCTGAGCAATAGGGAGGCATCCCTTTTAAATAATAGATTTTTCAGAACTAATAAGTAACAACTTCAATTAAAGGATCAGGAATGCCACCAACTCTGCAATAATATAAGTACGTATGTGACCTTAACTTCTTTTGGGAATAAAGCACGCTCTGATAAATATGTAACTAAACAAAAATTAAAAAGAAGGGCTCCTAACCTTCAGTGTTAGCATTCAATGTTTTATTGAATTCAAACAAAAGTGAATAGATTGAAAACACTACAAACAGAGGCACCTCCAGGGATGTTTCCAGTGCTGAAGATGAGATATAAACCCATCAGGAAGTTAGGAGATCTGTTCTCTAAAATATAGTACCCTAAAGGTAATCCCCAATATAAAATTACCTAAAGGTAATCTCCAACTACACACTATGATTACCTGGGAAATGTTTAAGCCATAACATCATTAATCTGCATCCTTCACCAGATTAATGAAATCCAACTCTATGGGTATGGAACCATTCAAATTTGTTAAAATTTTTCTAGTTGTTACAAATGTGACAAGGTTAAGAAGCACTAGTTGAGAGGCAAGACTAGTCTTTGTACCTCATACGTAATGTGCCCTTTTCAGGTTATTCTGACATACCCTGGTTAAGGTTAGCTTGCAGACATCACTCCTAGCATTGCCAAATGAATTATTAACTTGTTTGAAACATTTTTTGAGTTCAGTAAGCATACTTTCTAGAATTTGCAAGCATAAGAAACCTAAAAGGATGCCACTTGCTCAATGTCACTCGCAATCATCACTATTTCCAAACCAGAGGACACCCAGGGACGTTTCAACTTTATCGCCTCACCTATATCCCACTGAGGCATAAGGGAAGATGGAAATGATGTTGAACAAAAGTGAATGGAACCATAAACCAGAGCTGCTCAAGATGGAGTATAATGTTCAGACTGCTCTGCTTTCTCTTTCAGCTGGGAATAGAATGGCTGTAAGCAAAAGGTACACAGTGATTGCTTTCCAAGGTAGCCCCAAAGCAGCAAATGGGCATTGAAATGTGATTCAACAGAGGACAAAACTCCAGACACCAGTTCAGAGTCCAAAGAAATAACACAAAAAGGAAACAAAGAGCTTATTCCTAATTTCCCCCCAAAACAGAACTATCCTTAACTAGTAACACAAAAAAATCATTCAGGCATGTCTCCTTAAATAAATATCCAGACATGTATAGAGTCACATATGTACCCCACAACCACTGTATAAGCAGTGTCATGAATTTGTTGCATATCTCTTAAGTCTTTCCAGTGTATCCATACATTAATAAAGATAGATAGATAGATAGATAGATAGATAGATAAATAATATAAATATGTTACATAAATGGATATAGATATATAGGGTCATGTAACACAAATTAATAGATACCCTGCTTTGTTATTCAAACTATAACATAGTCCTCTTCTCATGTCTATAGCTATAGCTCTATCTCACCCGTTTCAAAACTTTATTAATCATATGAATGAAACAAAATGAAACCAAAGAATTTTGGTTACCCAATTCTTCATTTCTGGAAGTTTAGAGTTTCTAATTCTTTGCACTTAAATCGTGTGCACTTGTCATATTTTCTCTGGATAAACTTCTGGCTGTATAGTCACTGAAATATAAAGAGTGCACACATTAAATTTTGCTAGCATGGGGCTAGTATGTTACAATGTGTTGAAGGCTGAGACTAGAGGCAGATTGCCTAGGTTCAAATCCTGTCTCTGATGCTTACTAAGCGAGCAACTTATTAGAAGTTGGAATTTCAATTTCCTCTTTGATGCAATAGTGGTAATAACATCGCCCACATAATGATTATAAGACCTAAAGGGATAAAAACGTATTGAGCAAAGTGTACAGTCATAGCAAGTGCCCTACACATGATAAAAGTTTTATTTACCTTTTGCCAGATGGTTCTCACAAAGAATTGCACACATTTAGACACTTTTGCCAATTTCTGTCATTGACACACTTTTGAACCTTTTACTCATCTGAAGAGTAAAAACTAACATCACAAGGATGTTTACATTTGAATTTCTTTATTAGTGAAAGTGTGAAAGGATTTCAATCTAAAATGGAACCAGAGGTTATGAAATGGAAAATCTCCTGCATGTGCCTCAGAAAAACATAACTTAAAACCTGAGAGATGCATTTCCATTAAATGTTTGACTTATACAAGAGAGGCTTATTTCCTTACCAATGAACATCTACCAAGAATCTTTCCCCATCCTCAGGCCAATGAACTAATTGCTTGGACTCTGGATGGACCTCTCTTTTGCAGCCTTACCCATACATACAGCCCGCCCACCTAAATCCTCAAAGGATTTGCCTGAAACTTACTATACACCATATATTTCCCGATTTGCAATTCCTCTGGTATTCCCAAATAAATTCAATTTCTAATTATTTGAGCTTGCCTCAGGTTACCTCTTTATTTAGGGTGACAAAGCTGATGAGTTCTTATCTACTGGGTACTAAGGTTTTTTTAATACTCATAATTAGAATCAAATTTTCCTCCCTTCTTGCCTCTATCATGAAATTATTACATTCTATTTCAAGGACTGTCAAGCTACAGTCTATGGTCCAAATCTTGCCTGCTGCTCATTTTTGTAAATAATGTTTTATTGGAAAACAGTCATCCATTCATTATGTATTATCTACAAATTCTTTCATGCTACAATGACAGAATTAAATCGTTCCTCCTAAAACTGTTATAGCTCCAAACCCTAAAATACTTACTATTGAACCCTTTACATACACACACACACACACACACACACACACACACACACACACAAAATTGTTGACCCGGTTCTATAGTAATTCTTCTTCTTCTGTTTCTGGACTGTACATGTGTCTATACACACAGGGACAGTACTTTGATCACTGCAAGCCCTTTACCTAGCACAGTCTTTGGCACAGAGTTGGTGTTAACTGAATGTTTCAATATGTCATCTCTGTTTCACTAAAAATTACAACATTTAGAAAATTTAAGTGAATGAAAAACATCAGAAAGTTTAATCCTGAACGAAGCCTTCTCTTTCTTTTACTGGCAAAAATTCTGGTCATCCTGGGGCACCTGGGTGGCTCAGTCAATTAAGCGTCCGACTTTGGCTCAAGTCATGATCTCACGGTTCGTGAGTTCCAGTCCCATGTCAGGCTGTGCATTGACAGCTCAGAACCTGGAGCCTCCCTCTCTCTCTGCCCCTCCCCCACTCATGCTCTGTCTCTGTCTCTCTCAAAAATAAATAAACATTATAAAAGAATTTTTGTTTAATTCTGGTCATCCTTGAAGACCACAGTCAAATAGCACATCTTTTGAGAGTATTCTTTAAATCTATATCCTTCACAAACAAGAAAACAACAAAATGCTTCCTCCTCTGTATATCACAAGACTTTAGAAAAAACGTTACAAAATTATAACTTATTATAATTAATAACTTATGATTCTGTCCTGTTTAATAGGATACGATCTTTTTGAGACAAGATGTTCTATATTTTTATATACCCCCAGCATCCATCAAATTGTGGTCTCATATTAAATATTCATTAAATGAATGAATGAAAAATATGCTCATTGTTGGCCTTAGCCTGGGTCATTTAACTTTCTTCTTTATTAACTTAACCACCAAACATAATATTTCCTTATCAAGTCTCAAGGTTAAGAGCTCCATCAGTCCACCCCGGAGTCAGGTGCTTAATTGACCAGACTGCTTATGGATGACACAGACTCATTCCCTTCTAACTGCAGGCAACATTTTGCTCTAAACATCGGTGAACATTTCCTTTACTGAATCTAGAATTCCTTTTTAACAAGGTGTCTGCTGCTAAAGAGAAAAGCAATGAACCCAGTAATTCCACTACTCTGATTCTTTGCATTGTTTACATGAGCAAAGGAAGGATATGATTAAGAAACCTGACCATTGGATTTCCTCAGCTTATTCACTTAAATATTTAACAGTACCTGATCTGAAACAAGCTATGTGCTAAATCCTGGAATATACCTGCTGCCTTCAAAAATTCATCCTTCCATAGTGGATGAACCAGTCTTGTAAAAAGACTTCTTTTTTTTTTTTTTTTTTTCTTTCTTTCCCTCAAGTAATGCATTTGAAAGAGTCCTGTCTTTAGGAGGAAAAAATCAAACAAAAACGATAGCCAGGCATTATATGGCAATCTATTACATGACTAGCCCAAGGCCATATAGCAAGTTGATCCCTGGGGACAATCTTTTCATCTGTGGAAGGGAAATTCCATAAGACAAATTCATTAACTCTAAAATTTCCGTGAGATCATGATTGAAAATGGATTCATCAAATTGAAGATTGTGTGGTCCCATGCAGACCCTTATTTTATTCTGTGTTACAGATTGTGGGTGATTTCAACTTTTAAAACAATTACTTAGGAATTGTCCTAAGGGGAATAAATTTGCGTTTTGCAGAAATTAGTGTGTTATTATCTTTCCAGTGTTTGTCATCTTCTGATTATGTATTTCCTTTTTTTTTTTTTTTAACCAAGATAAACCCTCTGGGGTTTACTGTAATTCCCTAAATGATGTCATCATTAGTTAGATGGTAATGATGAATTCCTTAGCACTTAAATCCTTCACAGGAGCTCTCACTCAGAAAAATACCTTCAAAAGGGTTATGAATGCATTTAGCTAAATAAAAAGCAAGGACTGTTTAGCTCTATGTATCAGGGCCAGTGTTTGGCTGGTAAAGTTGATGGAACAATATTATGCTTGAATATCAATCTGTTCCATGTTTGGCTGCTCCTGTCCCCTGGTCTGGGAGAGAATCAGAGAAATAAAATCTTGAGATGAAAGATACATGATGTTTATAGTAGATCTTTCAGTGTTTAACCCTCCAAATGCATTGGCTTTAGACTATTACAACTTTAGACACAACAAATACTTGGATGTTCTAAGCATGAGAGACTTCACCAAAAAACATGTACAGATGGAAAATAAGCCCATGAAAGATGCTTAAGATCATTTATTATTAAAGAAATACAAATTAAATGACATACCAAAGTTGATTTGGAGGTGTGAACTTAGGTGGGTGAGGAATGGAATTAGCCCTTAATAGCCAGTACTGTCTAGGAAGCTTTGTTTTGAAATTTGTATGCAAAGTTGTCAGAAATTATCTTGATCATCTTTATTTTCTTGTGAACTACCCATCATGGGTAAGCTACCCAAGAAGTAACAAGAGAACTTAGTGTTGGATAAGCTCTCTGGCCAATAGCAGGTGTAGCACACTGTGAAAGAGCTCCTCGAGTTGCTGTTTGAATTCTAATGCCATCACTTACTACTTTGTGACCTTCACAGAGTCTTTTCTTTTCTGTAAAATGGGAATAATGACATTTACCTCACAGGGTTGTTGTAAGATTAAATGATGCATTCTATACAAAATGTGTCAGCCCAGTGCCTAGCACACAGTGATAATTATGCTAACTGTTGCTATTATCCATGAAGTCAGACCATCACAGCATGAGCTAGATCTCCATCCCTCTCTGACATTGCTAACTCAGGTCCTGGTCTTATCCCAAAAGAATACATGGACAAATACCTAAGTGATGAACCAAACTTCCATTGTTTGATGTCATTTCAACATAGCCCTCGGAAAGGTAAAATTGATCCCAGTTCAAGGAATCTTTGGGGTAAAAGGGCCTTTCTGGAGACATGTGGGATGGACAGAAAAGGGGTATGGGTAGAGTTTTGCTAGGTTGGCCTTATTCCAGCATGGAAATTTGTTGAAGGGAGTTAGCACTCTATAACTTTGGGTGCTTGGCGGATAAAGGAGTATCAGAAGTGAAGAGAAAAATCAGAAAAAACTAAGCATAGTTAAAAAATCACCCTGACAACCTAGAGATTCCTAATTTAGCTAAGATGAGGTCAACTGAATGTTTTTAACAAAATCATATAATTTTCTAGGTCTCTGTGTCCTCTTTTCAACAGAGCAGATGTTAATTTCCTGTCTTCCTTTCATAAAAGGATATATTTAAGTCATCCCTAAAGAATGTATTTGTCTATACAGGGCTTAAAAGTCAGGAGTTATACATTTCATAACAGACTACACATATCTTAAGTGCATCATTCACTCAGAGGCAATCTAGATGTGGCTTGCAGCCTTCACTCTGACTAAAGTACTCTTTCCTTACTCTGGCCACCAAAATCAGGCTTGAACTTCAAGTCTCCTCCCACCCCAAATGCCATTTTCCATTGGCACACTCAGGAAAAAATTGATTATGGTGTTCTTTTTCATGTCATTCCACTTATTTGGAAAAACTGCTAGTATAATACAAGTATTTGTCTACAAGATATAATGCCTACTCAAACTTTAGCTAAAGGATCAAGCTTAGAGTAGGTTCTCAAAATAACTTTTTGATCAGAAAATGATATTATCCCATATTTTGAACATGGGCTCAATTATTTTTCAAAAACTAGAGATTATTTTCTCCAACTGCAATCTAAATCTCCCCTATTGTTTCTTGAGTATGTCCTCTGATTTACTTTATTCTGGTAAAAGTATAATTTAGAGTAAAATTATTTTATTACTTATCCTCCTGTTAATAAAGCAAGGTGAGAAAGAGAAAGAATATATCCAGATAAAGAAAAATAAGCACCCTGTACTCTAATCACTGCGGCACAAGTACCATTCATATTTTTGTGGAGACCTTTCCAGAACCCTGCCCACTTACCCCCCACACCAGACACACAATGAATCTTAATCAATTTTACTATCATCAGTAAGCTTCATATGCACACCTTTTTAAATTTATTTTTATTTTTTATTTTTGAGAAAGAGAGAGAAAGAGACAGAGTTTGAGTGGGAAAAGGGCAGAGAGAGAGAGAGGGAGACACAGAATCTGAAGCAGGCTCCAGGCTCTGAGCTGTCAGCACAGAGCCCAATGCAGGGCTCAAACCCATGAACTGTGAGATCATAACCTGAGCTGAAGTTACACACTTAACCGACTGAGTCACCCAGGTGCCCCCATATGCACACCTTCTAATAAAATATTTCTTTGTAGTTTGGGTGTCTGATATATATCCACTGATTTAACAAATTTCTGCTCTTCATTAACTCCACAGGAGACCCTCCTGTTAAGGAAGAGTCATGCTAGTTTCTCCTCAGCTTAGTTCCTCACCAACAAAATTATCAGCTAAATTCTGACTGCAGAATCTTTATTACTGCTGATTATATAAAGTACAGTGGGTGTTTCAGTTTTTAGATGGAATGTGCTACATTTGAAGGCATTAGAGAAATATCTTCTTGCCTAATATGATGAGTCACAATGAAGTGGACAGGACAAGGTGTCCACATGAGGAGGAAAATGGACAATATAGTGAACACACAGGGCCAGAGTTTGTGTGGTATGGGGCAAGCATGTACTCACGGAATCCCACAGCAAACACACAAGGAAGTGCTGATCTGCCTCCTTCCCTCACAACTGAAAAATCTGGCTAAGAAAAGTAATTAATTTGTGAAGGTCTCATAAACATAAAGTGATAGAATTGCACATTCAAATCCAGTCCCTTTGGGTATATACCGCATATTCTATAAGCAACCATTACACATGGATGCCAACAAGAATGTCATATACTTGGGATTCTAACAAAGATCTCCAATAGATAATTATGTAAATAGATAAATAAATATAAATCCTTAAAAGGACAGAATTACACTAAAAGCTAAACATTTTTAATGAAAACTTTGGAAAGAAACTATGTCTATGTTATTTTTATAATGCCTAACATATAAAGGCCAGTGCAAGATAATTTACATGTTTATCTCATTATTTCTCATAGATTCTCAGAAAGTAGTTAGTACTATGTGGAGGACAGGTTCCATTTGCCCAGATATATCCATTATCTATCCTTCTCTATCCTTATCTGTGAACTTGTGTGTACTATGAGTCTCCTAGTGCTATGCCTTTCACTTGAGCTCAACCAATGAGAAAATTAGCATCAGGAGGAGAAAGGAGAAAAATGTCAGGGTATTTATATCCCTGGCTTCCTTCCTGCAGGAGTCACAGCTGGCTGAATCCCTGGATACAAGGTCTAGTTAGGTAGCACTTTTCACAGAGTTTTCTGTGACTTCAGATTACCATTATATCACTCACTCTCCAGGTCCACAGGCAGTAAAAAGACTATTGAGGTCAGTAGCCCCTGTGGATTCCCTGTTTACTGCCCATACCTATGTGAAGAGTTGTTGACAATACCTACTACATTCTTATCCTCATTTACAGATAAGGAACTGATACTCAGATAAGATGACTTCTCCAAAGTCACAGAGGTAGCAAAATGTTAGAACTCAGATTTAAACCCAGACTTATGCCAAATCACAGCCCACACCAGTCTGCCACATTGTGCTGACTCTTCTTCTAGCCTATTAAACCCAAACTTCAATCCCTGTTTTCTCTGAAGTCCTTGATAGCCTGATGGCCCACAGAGCAATGAAAGAAATTCAACTCCTGGATCAGTGGGAGGCATTAGTAATATCTTCAGCCACCAAAGGAGAAAGGATAATTTTATGGACCCAGGTCTCGTTAGCATAGAAAAAATGCTATAAAAGCCATCTACAAAATGTACACATGGTAATTTACCTCTAAAATGCACCCGTTTGTGCCACTAAATATTTTCAAATATGAGAGAATATTTCAAGAAATTTCCCTAATTAAACATTCCAATACCAAACCAAAGGATGCCTAGAGAGCCATCAGGGTTCATGAGCAGATAATATTGTACAAAATTAGAAAGAAGTGACCAAAGACAGTTGATAATTCTATAGAATGGGCAGTGTTTGGAAGGTCACTTCATCTGAAGGTTATGGGTCTCCTTTACAGATAAAGGGGGAAAATTCTGATTATCAATAAACCAACACCACTAGCCAACCAGGAAAATAAGGTAATAAGGTTAGGTATGTCTTACACCATATTATTCAAGATTCATTCCTATCCAAGAAGAATAAAGTCTTTCATGTTCTCTTGTGCCTCCCTCTCCACCTTAATCTTTCACCACCGATTCCATTTTATACTGTAGGTGAATGAAGCTACTTGTACCCTCGCAAATCCATAATTCTTAGTTTCTGTGCCCATTTCTCATGCTGCTCCAACTGCCTGGGATTCTCTCCTATTCCAGGCTATCTTGTAAATTCCATTACCCTTAAAGAATCTGATGAAACTCTCATCTCCATAACAGCACTTAAGATACACCAAACTGGAAGCTACCAGAGCACATTGTACATTCCTGTAGGCATCGCTTAAGTGAACTGAATACTCCTCCTTTTTTTCCATCCTTGCATCCATAGAACATAGTACATGGCTCACATTGTTGACTTAATAAATATGTACAGAATAAATTTATGAATGAATAATTAAAAGCTCAAGGCGAAGTGCAGGGAAATATCATCACTTAACTGAAGGAAAAATATGAGTAACCTCCAATGTTAAGTACAATGTTGAATCTATACAGGATTTGGAATAGAGAATGAATTTCTAGGAAGCAAATATGATAGTGTTCTAGGCTAGGAAGAGCATTGTGTTTAACTACACATCATCATCACCAAATTAATTTACTAGAAGTGGTATCCTGTGGCATAGTATTTCTTTTTTCTCACTAACACTATGCCTAGTACCATAATAGTCCTATAAGCCTGTACTTTTAAGGTTTCCTTCTATTTCCATTGTGCTGGGCTGAAAGGTGGCCCCAACATTATCATAGCCTAATCCCTGGAATTTATAGATGTTACTTCATTCAGAAAGAGAGTATCACATCTTTGCAGATGTGATTAGGGATCTTCAGATGAGATCATACTGGATTACCGGCATGGGCCCTAAATGCCACCACAAGAGTCCTTGTGAAAGAGGGATAGAGGAAGATTTGACACCACATAGAAGAGGAGGAAGCAATGCGATTATGGAAGCAGAGTTCAGGGTAATCTTGTGACAAACTGAGAAATGCCAGTGGCCACTAGATGATGGAAGAGGCAAGGAACAGGTTGTCCCCTAAAGCCTCTGAAGGCAATGCAGCTCTATCATCATGTTGTTGTTAGCTCAAACTGATTTTGGAATTCAGGCCTCCAGAACTGTGAGAGAATAAACTTCTGCTATTTTAAGCCACTAAGTTTGTGGTAATTTGGGAGAGCAGCCACAGGAAACTAGTACTCCCATGAAACTAAGCCTTACCTTGACTTCAAAACTGACTTATAATTCCATAGTATGTACTGAATATCAGGCACTGTTCTGGATGCTAGGGATGGAAGAGAAAACAAACTTTCCTACAGAGTTTCCATAGCCCATCTTCCTTCACCAGGTACAACTTTGATGACTTCCTCTGTATTATATCTGGTCTTTGTAATTAATTTCATTACGGTCCTTATCACTATAAATATATTATAATTTGTTTTTCGATCTATCATTCCTTGAGAATACCAATTTTTCATTAATTTCTCTTTCCCTAGGACACTGTACAGTGTCTGGTGGTGACACCATGTGCTCAGCAAATACCTGGTTTATTAAAATTAAATTGAATTATAAAGTTTAAAGTTTCAATAACATTTTGTCAAAATAATGAAGGGATTTTTTTATATGTGTGTGGCTCCATATAAAGAAAATTAAAAATGAAGACTTTTTTTTTTCTTTTTTTGGGAGGAAGCAACGTTAATAACATTCTAGCAAACACTCAGACATTCAAAACTATGCACCAGGGAACAAAATGACATTATTTGCAAAAAAAGAAACAAGCCATTATCATATTAAATGTATTCAATCATACAATGGCATGACAAGCTTTCAGGTATTCATCGGGACTACTATTCCTGTGGAAGGGGAATTCCAAAGGTCCAAAAAACAAAATAAAACAAAGCAAAAACACAGAACATGAAAAATTGGACATACAGAATTTTCTAAAAGTTTGAAGAAGGCATAATTTGATAGAATGGAATGAGGACACCAGCCTGGAGTCAGAACAGGTGAGAAGTGTGGTTCTGTAGTTTTTGGAAGAGGACAATGAAGAAGGCACAAAATGGTGGCAACAGTCATTTTATTTGATTGTGTTAGAAGCTGCATTAAAAGTGTGACAGCTGGGTTGGGGTGCCTGGGTGGCTCAGTCAGTTGAGCGTCTGACTTCCACTCAGGTCGTGATCTCCCGATTTCTGGGCTTGAGTCCCTCATCGGGCTCTGTGCTGACAGCGCAGAGCCTGCTTTGCATCCTCTTTTTCCTTCTCTCTCTACACGTCCCCTGCTCACTCTCTCTCTCTCAAAAAAATTAAATAAATATTACCAAAAAAAAAAGTGTGACAACCAATTCAAATGTGGCGACTTGGGTACACATTAGTTTTGTCTTCTTTCTGAGCTTTAATTGTGGTGCATTGCAAGCCCTGGAGACCTGGTTACTACATCACGGCCAACCACATCTTTTGGGAACTCTTTGCTGGATTCCTCCCAACATCTTTGTAGAATGTTATCTTACAAAGGCAAGTCATAGTCCCAGAATTTGTATTCACTGTGAACCCAGGGGTTGTTGAGCTTATTGGAAATGGGGCTAAGTAACTCCACCTGACATTCCCTCATCAAAAACATACTTTACCCAGATTATATTTTGGGGGGATAGTGTTTATCTTGAAACTTCATTGCACAGTAAGGGTATTGCTTTTAACTTAATTTCACCTGGGGTGACATTTAAGGAGGCTGATTAAGATATATGGGGTTGTTTGACCTAAAATGTATCAGGGATGCTTAACTCCTTCTCTCATTCCATAGCACTCCTAAAAACAGCTCCTTGCTCTCACTCCTTGAATGACAGATTCTTATCAGTTTAGAGCTTCTGGAGTAGAGCAACATGAGACAGACCCATTCCTCATCTAACTAAAGCAGCTATACATGACTGCTTTGCATGACCCCACCCCCCCGCTATGCATGACCCCACCCCCTACTATTCCTATTCTAATATTAGGCATTGCTCATGGATATTTTTTGGTTTTGTAAAAACCAAAATCTTTTAAGATACAATACCAGTGTGTTTATTATCACTCATCTCTCTCTCTTTTTTCATCCTAAGTTAAGAAAACCATTTAAGCTTTTTATGGCTTTCCAAATTAAAACCTGGTCTTTCTCACCCAATAAATGTTTCCTCCTTGCATGCACCCTTTTCAGGATAAAGGCACCATAAATCTGGAATTAAACAAATAAAGCCATCTTCCACGTGATGACTCAAAGACTGAGAAAAGCAAGATTCTGAGTCAGAGGAAGGATTTTAGCATTTTGTGGACAGATTTTTCTGTTTTGTTATTCAGCCTTGTGTAGGATTTAATGATCTGAATCGACTCTTTGTAAAACCCACGGATCCATCTACGCAAAGCAAAAATAAACAGACTTGTTAGAAAAGATCACAGCAATAGAAAGAACAGAGCACATGCGTGTCTGCCCGAGCATCACTGCAACTACATGATGGAAGATCTCCTGAGATTTCTAAGCCGAGAGAGGACGTGATTACCCAACACAACCCCCTGAAATTAATCACAAATGGCAAGTACTATCACCTTAATTATAACACGTCACTAATTTTCTTGCCAATATGTCTGGGCATCGTATAAATATTTTACTTATTAGAAGAAAACAAAGATGGCTTGCCCCTTTAATATCTCACAATGCAGTGGTAGGGCTGGCACCACTTTCAACATTTTGATTGTCCTTTTCTACAAATCATTTTTTTTTTTTATCATACCTGGCACTAGTGAGCTGCTCATTATTCTACATGTTTATTCAGTAATTTGCAAATCAGTTTGTGAACACTTACTGTGGGCCAGGCAAGATTTTAGGCACTGGGAGTACATCAACAAACAGCAAATGTCCTGCCTTTGTGGAGTTCATATTACACTGGACACAGTGAACAGGTGAATTGTCTTGTATGGTATATAAGTGATAGGTTTTTTTAAGAAAAGCAAAAGCATGGCAAGAAAAGGCAAAAAGAGTTGTGGTCTCAGTTGTAGTATTAAAAAGGGTAATCAGGATGGGTTTCACTGAGAAGGTGGGATCTAAGTCAAAGTTTAGGAAAAGCAAGGTAATTAGTCAGGCACATGTGGGGTGTATATTTCAGATCAGGGAAGAGAAAAAGCAAAGGATTTATAAAGGAAGGATGCCCAATAAGTTCACAGGTCAGGTAGGAGGCTAGTCTGAACTGTAGAAAGAGAGGGGAGTTGTTGAATAAAAGGACATCAGAGAAATAAAGGAGGCCAGATCACAAAGGCTGTGGATATAGCAAAAAGCCAAATCAAATTCATTAAACACAAATATTCATACGTTAGTATCTGCACCTAACTCCATTATTTTTTCCTAAGCAGGATATACTCTCCTTAAAGCTACTATTGGTGGGAGGTAACAAAAACAACAACAACAAAAATACATCTGGGCTCCTATAATCTTGCATCAAACGCCCATACATCTTGCAAAACCTTCTGTTTATGACATCTATAACCATGGGACAGAGAAAATCATCATCTCAACAGAAGGGAAAACAAGCACACTGCTTTCTTTACTTCCTAACTGGACACTGGCAGGAGTTTTTAAATGTCCATGCTATGCTCTACATACAGCAAATGAAAATTCAAACATTAGATTAAAAGAGAATTGCCGCAGGTGGGTAGACTGAGTCTGGGGAAGTAGCCCCAATTCTAAAATCTCTTCAAATGAAAGAAAAGTACTTTTAAAAAAATTTTTTTCTTAAGTGGATTGGATGAGTGGTTGCCGTATGCCAAGTACTGTTTACATATGTTCACATATTTATTCCCACCATAAGCCTAGGAGAAGTATACTATTATCTTCCACCATTTTATAGCGATAAAAACGGAGACACCAAAAAAATCATAAAATTGCTCAAGTTGACACCATTAGTAAGCATCAGATCCAGAATTCGTTCCCTGTCAGCAGGTTTGAAAGAATTGTAAGGGATTTCTGAAAAGTATACAAAGAAGAGGCAACAGACATCTTTACCTCAGGATAGAGCAGTGAGGCAAGGAAAGGAGCCATGAATGGACAGCCACCTCCACAAGCAGGAAAAAAAAAAAAAAAAAAAAACAACTACCATTTATTCTCCAACCCACCCCGCACCCAACATTCATATCATCACATACTCTTAGAGGCAAATAAATTCATCAGCATCAGAGCAGTTATATTCCAATCTAAAGAGGGGTAGGCAATCAAGAATTATCAAGCACTGGAAAAACAATACCATGAAAATTATCAAACTCAATGCACAGGAACAAATAGGATGTGCAAGACCACAGAGCTAACAGAGCACACCAAAGATTTTTAAAGGGCTAAAATTATATTCTCCAATAATTAAGAGGCTGATCATATCCATAAGACAAATATAGTTTTTATAGAAAAAAAATTAAGGGGGCTGGGGGTGGCATGGGGAATTTGGAATCATAAGCAAGATGGCTGCATTTCAAAGCTCAATAGCTGGGCTGGATGACAGAATGGACAAGGCTGATAAGCAAATTAGGGAGTTGAGGAAGGGAACAAAACTGTTGTCCCAGAGTACTAATGGTGAGAGGAAAATTTAGAGAAATGGAAAACTGACTCTTATCTCTCTCTTCACTGCCTCCCTCATACTGTTCATTACTCTCATTACTTGGATGTAGTCACTTTTCATATGACACTTTTCTAGTCCTTTTACTTTCCATTTGTGTATTTGTGCCTGCACACCTGTTTTATACATACAAAGAGTCATACTGTATCTATGTATTTTCTGGAATTTTCTCTTCATTAGTATATGACTAGAATTTTCAAATTCCACATCTTACTCTACGTATTTCTGTTATGAGACTTTTTAAGTAGCATTCGTCAAAATACAAACCTAAAATATAGAATATATTGAAGATTTTGTATACATTTTCTCAACATAGATTTTTTTTCAAATTTATTCAAAACTTTAGCAACTCGAACTAGAAAATTCTATTCTGAATATGAGTTGCTAATCTGAGGAATAATGGCCACATGTCCCAACAGGGATTTACTTATTTATCTCCAATTAGTCTTAAAGTCTTAAAAAGATGTAAATTGCATGTATGTTTTTATTCACCTATTTGAATACTATTTTTGAGTATAGTGTAGGTGGCTTGACAGTAATAAATTTTAAAAAATGATGCATGGCATTTTCTCTCTCAGAATTCACTACCTAGCCGAGGAAACATATTCAAATGACTATCATACAATTTTCTATGGGCATAAAAAGTTTGTACAAATTGCTATGGGAACACAGAAGAGAAAATTCTAGTAGTATAAAGAGATAGTAAGAGTCTGAACCAAACAAAGGAGCATTGTATTTACAAAGAAAACTTCAGTTTCCTTTTTAAGGTAGAATCAATACAACATGGCCAACCACATGGACTGGGGAGAGGAGGCAGGGTTGAGATGAAGGTAACTCAGATATTACCCATGCAAAACACCTCCTTGCTGTTTCCATTAACTGAGATTAGGGGAATAAAAGCATACTGTATTGGTTTTAAAGGAGTGGGGCAATTGATGACTTTGGTTTTAAGCATATTGTTTTCTTGTGCTATAGGTCAACTAAATGGAGCAACTGTCTTATAGAGCAATAATATACTATGGGTTTCATTGTTTATATAGTAAAGATGCAAGAAAAATAAATGCCCATGACAAATATCATGAGATTGCTTATTCCATGTAAACCAGTGCTTTGTGAGGTGTGACTCTTTAAAAAGACATTCCGTGATTAATAAATTTAGAAATGCCCCAAGTTTGTGAGTTCAAGCCCCATATTGGGTTCTGTGCTCACAGCACACAGCCTGCTTTGTATCCTCTGTCTCCCTCTCTCTGCCCCTCCCCTGTTCACATGCATGCATCCCCCCCCCCAAAATAAATAAATGCTAAAAAAAAATTTAAAAAAAAGAAATGCCCCATGTATCCTTCTTGCATATATTCAATGAACATTAACATAGTAAAGACTAAGAAATCTTGTAGCAGAGAAATTTGCTAAACCTACTTAATCACAGAGAGGGTCTCCTGCTTATTTTTGTTTTCCTAAGTACTGTTACGTCCTCTAGAACAGGTTATTAGTAGAAGCTGAAAAATATTACAATATTCATCTTAAAGTACATAATGTTAAGTCCAGATACTGGATTTAATGGGACCCTTATTTACTCTTATGCATACATTGATGTTAAGTATCTTCTGCCTTCATAAGGTGCCTGTAGGCATCTCAATGAAAACCTACAGGTATAAGATACCTTTTAATTAAAATCCTACCATGAACACTTGGAGTTACCTATGAAAAATTCTGGCTGTGAAAGTTAACCCTATTGAAATGCTGGGTCAAAAACTGGTTTTACATCACATTGCTGGCTGTGCCCAAAGCTCCTGATTACCTGTATGTAAGACAAAATAACCAGGGTCATTCAATTGGTATAGAGGCAATTGATCATTAAAATTAAAGCAACAATGTTAACTTTTCCAACCCGACAGGGCTACGTGAGCATCTGAGAGCTAAGCAACAACAAACGCCACCCTTCGACCTCTCAGTCTGAGATGACACCAGGCCGTGGCCAGTCCCTCCTGACTGCACCCTCTTCCACTGGCCCTCATGTCACTGTTAGCCCCTGGCACTGTGTGTACCCGAGGCCTCCAGTGTGATTTGTATGGGATATTCCCTTCTCACCCATCATTGTGCCTGTCCTCTTAAGTGTCCCTGTAGCCCCATCAGTGGCCAGACTGCAATAGCCTATAAGTCAGGCCTGCAAGATGTCTCTGAGCTAGAAATGACAGGAGGTCTGTGTAGGGCAGTCTGGTGGCCCACCCTTCTCCCTTTAGTCTGAAACATGCCCACAAAAGCACGGATGAGGGGGACATCCAGTGCCAAACACTGGTGATATTGGTTGCCACTTGAAGAACCTGGGCAATGAACTAGCAGATGACTGAACTTGAATCTGAGGTCAGAAGTGAGAAGCTCAGGGTGATGCAAAGCCACAGGGCAGAGAGCCGAACACACAGATGGTCTGCCAGCCTGGGACAAAAGGTAAAAGAATGAAGGTGATCAAGTTAACGGAGCTTGAGGAGAGGGTCTTCCCTGGGGGCTGCACATGTTTCCCTCACGAGGGGGTAGCACACAGGGCTAGGGGTCAGATGAGAGGTGTAGTAGCAATGTCATGTTTTCACACCAGACCCTTGACCAGTCAGGAAGGACGTTTATACAGGTGGTTCTAGTCTCAACTCTGGAGGCTTCAGGAGTCTCATGCATGGTGGTCTCACCAATGGGACATTAATCGAGAAACAAATAAAAAAACACATCATGATTGATAGTGAGGGGAATGCTCCTCCTGATGCTACAGGATAGAAAGTCAGTGCAACATTCATGGATTCTCTGGACCCTCTTTAACCACTAAATGTCTTGTGAAATAGGAGATTCATATGATTGCTAAATTGAAATATAATAAAATGTTTGGCCTTTACTCTTCGGGAGCAAATCATCCTCAGGGAGAAGGTGTTCCTCTGCTCCTTCATGTGCATTTTACCCATCCAGCAATGTCTTTGGACAGTTAAGTCTGTCTAGTTCAGTTAGCATGCCCATTGGCTCTCAGACTAAACTGTGTTTGTATTTTCTGGTCTTGTCTGTATCACCTGTGAAGGAATTACTTAGTTTTCCAAATGCATTAATATTTTCTCTCATTTTTTAAACATATTTCTCAATACAGAAGCTAGGCAGAGAAGAAGGACATTATTTACTGTAGCCCTTCAATAATCCCCATAATTTTAGGAATGATTCAGGGATGTTGCTCTATGAAGGATCTCACAGAGATTTCTCTCAGAAAACTCAAATGGTTGGGTAGATATAGAAAATGACACTTCCTTTGTGCCAAGCAGTACCCTTAGCATGTTACAATATGTCATCCTTATAACCTACGGATGAGGGTAAAAATTATTAATACTGCCATTTGAAAAGAACTTGAGGCTCAGAGAGTTTCAATAACTGGTACCATGTCACGCAGCTTCTAAATTCCTTGCTCCACTGCCCAGGCTCTTCCCCATCTGTTAGTTGGAATTTTTATGAAAACTAAATGGCATACCTTCTCTCCCTGTGATGTTTAACCTAGCTGAGGTCTGTGCAAACCTGTAGGACATTGGATGTCTAGTGGTTTGGAATAGCTTAATAGTTAATGATGAAGGTTGCAAAGCCTTTCTAGCTTTACATACAAAGCTATATATAGCTCTGCCACCTTGGACAAATAACATATGGACTCTAAGTCTCCATTTTTTGGAGTACTCACCTCCATGAGGTGAGATGAGATGCTGCATGTAAAGTTTTTAGCACAGAGACTGGCATGTAGAAAGCATTTAATAAATCTGCTTGGTTCTCAAAGCCTGACAGTGAAGCCAGTGTGCATAGCTATATTTTCTCTAGTCCCTAGAGTAGATGGCAGTGCTGATCTTCAATATGAGGAAATATGATGAAAATATTTCGTTTACTTGTCATGCCAATGTCACTGCTTAATATAACATGCATTTCTTGGTCACAGAACCACTTGTAATCATATCATGAAGCTTCATGCTTTGATGTCCAGCACAATGCACATGAAATTGTTATTGGTGGGTGGGTATGCCTCCGTTAAATAAAAATCAGATTTTTGTTTTTGAGAAATTCACTTACTCAAAGGTGCCTTTAGCTTATGCCTTCTGCTAGAAATGCTTTTTCCTGAGCCTTGCTCCTCCTTCTTCTGACTAACTCCCCAACTCCAGCCCCATATTCCAGAACAGTGGACCCTGAGTCCACTTGCACTGTGCTCATCCAGCACGTTTTCCTTTTGTCTTCATGTGTTCATCATAATTTGTTAGTCCCCCCCCAGGCCTAGAGTCATGTCTGTCGTGTCTGGCACTCTTTCCCCAGCATCGAGCACAGTTATAGGGACATAATAAATATTTGTCAAATTGAGTTGATTGAATATGGCCCACCTCATGTCAGAGAAATGATGGCAAGCCAACATGTGTAGGATCCTTACTTCATACTAGGCATTTTACAGACACGATTGCAATTCTTCTTTAACAATGCCATGTGATGCCCAGTATTACCCACCCTCTACCCACAGAGGACACTAAAGCTTAGAGTGGCTAAGGGCCATGCCCTAAGTTTGTCAACTGCTTATTAACAACAAATTCTGCATTCAGAGCCCGATATGGTTTATTACAATGCCATGACTTTCAACACTATGTGATGAATGCAGCAAAACCAATGAAATACATTTTTCTCTGATAGGTAGGTAGGTAGGTAGGTAGGCAGGCAGAAAGATAAATGGATATAGATTTTCTTTTCTAGAACAAAATTTGTAACTCAGACATTTTAATAGCAAGATCACTTAATGTCACCCAATACTCTATTAGATCTTTTAAATAGCCAAGTGTACAAAGTTGTTGGCATGCTTTGGATGAAAACAAAACCCTTTTCCAGCACTATTACCCAACCCAGAAGGTTAATTCTGCTAATTCCTGTGAGCAGGCTCTAGCTCTTGACAGTGCTTTCCCTTTAGGACAATGGCTGTGATGATGCACCTGAATGTCTCATTCATTTGCAGAGAGTACAGGCTGCCTCCAGCACTAGCAGAACAGCACATTTCATTATCAAATAATATAGCAGGAAATGGAAAACATTTACTCTATCACCTAACTCACACCACGCCTCCCTGGGGTGTGTTGACTCCAAACCTTTGTCCAATCTGGCTTTTACAAATCAAACTGTGAGGAACCACTTCATCACCTAATCAATTCCACAACTGGAAACACTTTTCTGACACCCACAGCTAATTAACAGTAATAATAAAACTAATGTGGTGGTACTGATACTTTGGCCAAAATACAGACTAGTGTCACCAAATTAAGCTAAGCAGAAGCTTCCCACTACCTGCCCATCTTTCATCTCAATGACCGCCAATAAAAAATCATGAGCCTCACACTCCCCAGTTGTGATGCTTTTGCAGTCAATTTGCATAATGAACAGCAAAATTGAAATAAACACTAATTATGTACTGAATGGGATGTGGAGAGGTGATTCAAGTAATTTGACTGGCTAATCAACAGGAGATTATTTCTCAGCTATGACTTTATATACCAGAAATTTATTCTCTGTTAAAAATGCGTATCAAGTGGTCCAGTGGTTAGGAGAGTGGCCCCAATGAACATGGACACCGGGACATCACGGTTCACTGACTGACAGGCTGTGGATAACACACTTACATTTCAGTGCTAGCTAACATTCATTGACCACCTATATGCTGCCTAGGCAATCCTCTAAGATATCCACAGAGTGCAACTAATTTATACATATAATCCTATCTTTAAAAAAATGAGATGGCAAAAGCACAAGAGAGTTTAAGTAACTTGGCTAACAGCTTACATTTGATGACCAGTAAATTCCCAAGTTGACCTAAAAGGCCTGGTTCCAAAATCCAGGCTTTCTGCTATTAGTTAGGTTACCTTTCTCCATCTTTAAGTCCTTATGGCTGAATGTATGCATTCTCGGTTTGTTACAGGAAGACACCTGCCTCCAGGAATTGTATCTAATCATAATATCAACTTCATGACAATATTTGCTTTGGGAACCATCATCAACCAAATAACTAAGGTAAACTAAAGGTAAGATAGGTCCTTGCATTTGGCTACCACTTGATCCAGAAATACATGAATCCAAATTTAAAGTGCTTGAAAGACTAAGGGAATGTTCACTTATACATCTAGGCTGTTTCATTTCAGAAATGAAATGACTAAGAAAATCACTAAGATTTGTTTTCACTTGGCTACTGTGTGGTGGGGTAGTTCTTAGTGAAACCATCAGCAGAAATGCCCTCTAGCAGTTGCTGAAGCAGGGAAATCTTAGTTTCCTAAGCCAATGGCTATCATAGGAGTTAAATCCCTTCTCATCACTACAAACACCAGACCGCTGTTGAAATAAATTGGAGACAGAAGTTAAATGCCCCATATAACAATGCTCTATCCTGATACTTGACATGCATTATCACCATTCCTCACAAAGATATTATGAAATAGTATTATTATCTCTGTTTTGCAAACAGGAAAACGAACTCTGAGATGCTACCTAACTTGCTCAGTGTTAGAGCGTGGTTTCCAAGCCCTACTTATAAATCTTCTCCTAACAATCTCCAGATTAAGAGACTAAATTTTATCAATATATTCCTTATGCAATTTCTCCTTAATTCTTTAACATCTTTCCAGGTTGGAAGGCAAGCAATTAAAAAGAAAAGTCTCAAATTAAAACACAGCCTAAAAAAATTGCTAGACTCTGCCTTTTCTTCAAAGAGTTATATCCCATGATGATAGCAATTTCATTTAGTTCATCCACATGTAATTGCACACCAATCCATAGGAGGCCACTAGTATCATAAAATACCAGGCTTGTGTTATAACCCAATGACTTCATCACATATTTGCCCCCCATGATAAATCTATAACATATGCTGGACAGGAACACTGAATATAAGTAAATATCAAGAGATTATGTAAAATAATTTAAGGCCAACTCTCCAGTTAGAATATTGGGCTGCATATTATTTTATTTAGCATGATTCAATTTGATCCATTATATAGCATGATGAGGAAAAAAATCCTTTGGCATGATTTTTTTAATTAAAAATTATGTTCAACACCGAATGCAATTTACAGCAATAAATAGGACAAGATCATTGCCTTTAAAGAGATCCCAGATACCAGATAGCAATTGAAAAGTAGTAGGCTTTCTTATTTTTTATGTGACAAAAGTAAGTAAATAGTACACAGTTCAGTGTCCTTTCAATTCTATCTTAAAATGATTATAGGAAAAGAGGGCTAGATATTTCAAGGAAAATAAAACACTACATAAGACTTGAAAATGTTTTTTTTCAGTTCATCCATAAATGGTCAAACAGAAGACATTTTTCTCATAATTTAATATGAGGTAATTCTATCCCATGAAAAACAGGTACACGTATCCCAAGGGGGGATCATTTCTGGAAGAAATATGATCAAGAATACACTCCACCTGGGTGATCTCAACCATCTTCATAACTTCAAATACCACATGCGTTCCTGACTCCTTAATTGATAACAAGTTTCAGCTTTTTGGCTTAATTTCCAAACCCATTTATACACTACATATTTTTATCTGCATGACCTACAAGTATGTAAAACTGCACAGAGTAAAACATTCTAAATGAAACTGTAAGAAAATAGTTTTATTAAGACTTAAGCTGGTGGGTTTACCTGACTAAAATTATGCACGCGCGCGCACGCACACACACACACACACCACACACCCCAGTCTAGATGCTTCCAGTTACCAAAGGCAGTCTGAAAGGCCCCCTGCGGGCTTCCTTCCTGTTCTCATTTACAACACTGTGAAAACCCACAAATGATCACCAGGCCAGGTGCTGGGAAAAACACTTGTGGCATCTCACCCCATTATGTCCAATTCTGCCTAACACCCTCTTGAGGTACACTAAACTGCCATCTTACTGCCTGAAATGCATCCAGACCTGATACACAGAGGCAAAAGGCAGATGATGAAATCCCAACAACAGAGAAAAGGCACGAACAACTGCAATTACTCTGAAAATGACTCAAATTAGCCTGGTGTTAACAAAGGAGGGGTGAACCTGGTGTACAGCCTTACTTGCTCTCTGGAAACATAATTCAGAGAAATAACTAATGTGCTAAGCTACAAAAAAGGCAATTTTGCATTCATGTTCTTAATCAAAAAATGTCTGAATGCCATCAAATCAATTTTCACGATCTGAAATAAAATCTCTGCCACATCTTAAATTGTAAAACTCTAGCAAGCCCATAAAATATTGCTCTGTAATTCCCTCTCCTGACCTTTATATACCACAAGGCCATATGCTTCTGAGGAAGTTGCTGATTCCTCAGGACTGACCACAATCACAAAGCCATTCTGAGAAGGCTCATGCCCAGCTCTTTCCTCCAAAGGTCACTTCTCCAGAGAGGCTGTCCCTGCGAGGCGCAGTGCCCAGTAATCCATCCTGGGCCCCCATGCTGACAACATCAGATTCTTCCTGTTGTGCACTCACATAATCCCTGCAGTTTTCCTTTATTTGTTTCCAGCACTTATCCCATTTATTTTTCACTCACAGATTATGTTTGGGCTTATCTCATTAAAGGGCACCTGGGTGGCTCAGTCATTAAGCATCTGACATTAGCTCAGGTCATGATCTCAAGGTTCATGAATTTGAGTCCCACATTGGATGAGCTCAAACCCTTCTCTGGGTGAGCACGAGCCCTGCTTCTGATGAGCTCCACTTCTCTCTCTCTCTCTCTTTCTCTTTCTCTCTCTTTCTCTGCCCCTCCTGGGATTCTCTCTCTGCCCCCTGCTCACTTGCACCCAGCCCTCTAGTGAAAAAAGAAAAAAAAAATCTCTCTCCCAAGGGCTACTGCGTGGCTCAGTCAGTTGAGCATTTGACTCCTGATTTCAGCTCAGGTCATGATCCCATGGACAGACCGCCCACATCCAGCTCCATGCTAAGCATGGGCCTGCTTAAGATTCTCTCTCTCCCTTTCTCTCTGTCCCTGTCCCCCACTCACACAATCTCTCTAAAAATAAAAATAAAAATAATCTCTCTCCTATAACCAGGATGTAAGCTTCATGCCTATAAAACTAATTCTGCTGTTTCTTTTTCTTCCCTGGTACATTTTTGAACCTAACAAAACGTGGCCTGAAAAGATGACTTATTCAATATATAGCTTCTATCATTATGGATATAATGATAGAATTATACCCATAGATATTATGGAGTATATCATACTCCAAGAGAATTAAGAGTCCCCAGGATAGTAAAATTGTATAATACAGAAGCTGCAGGACCCTAGATTTTTTTTTCAGATTCTTCATGGTATAAAGTAATATAAATTATAAATAATATTTTAAATAGACTAAGGCTGAAATGCTGAGATGGGTCCAGAAACCCAAGTTCTCCCAACTACTACTTAGAGGCAGACACTAGACATTTGGGATGCAGTTCCAGGGTGTTTTCTAAGATAGCATTCTGCTCTCTGATATATATGAAATACCTATGGTTCCTACAACTTTTCCAGAGTGGAAGAGTCTCTTGGGCACCACCTTGAATTGATTTTAAATGAACTAGTGGGGACAAATGGGAAAACTAGCTCCTTCTATGAGAAATGTTGAAATTTCAAATTAATATAGAATCATGAAGAGTCATCTTCTTTACTATGCAGTGATTGTATCGGACCAACTCACAGCTCTTTTTAGACTAGCAAACATGATTAAGTTGAAATTAAAAGCTATGGGTTTCAAAACTACCATTTCCACAATCCCTTCTCTGGAGGGAGGGGATCAATTTAAGTTTAAACGGAAGCTACCCTGAAATTTGGATGAGCACTTACATTTCCAGTCTCATTATTTATCACTCTACCACATTCACTGTTTCCATTGACTCTACAATTCCTGAAAAGGACCAGCCATATTCTATTTTAGATCTTTTCCTGAAATTTTTACCCGAAATAACTGTGTCTCTTTATTTGTCTAGGTAGTTCACGCTCATCCTTTAAAACACAAATTGAAAATCACTTTACTACAAAGAACCTCCTACGTTCTCTAGACAGAATTAGTGGCTCTAACTCCAGTGCATGGCTTAATGTGAAAGGTTTTTATTTTTATTTAATAATCATGCCAGAGGATTTTTCGGTATTCTTATGAAGTGAGCCAAACCAATATGAATAAAGGAAAGTCTATTTTCAGAAAATGTCCAAATTTTAAAATTCACAATTGCTGACATAAATATTTCTTTGAAATCACAACCTTTTGCATGCTTAAATGCTTATGAATAGTGGGTCATAGCTAATCATTGATTTATGAACTATAGAATACCTGAGCATCTCATCGATATTATTTATTCCCAAAAGATGACAAGCAAAACTAAATTGACAATTTTGCCTTGCTTATGGTAGGCACCAAAAAAAAAAAAAAAAAAGGTTCTGAATGAAGCGGCAAATAAACATCATAATAGCAGCATCATAATTGAACTCATTTTGTGGACTGAGTTTATCAAGTTATTTATGTATGAGCTATGCAATATGGATAAGCTTATCACTTAAGGTCCCTTGAAAATAATTAAATAGGAAGAATAGTTTATCTGCAGTGAAAATTCTACATTTTATTTCCTGGCTACTGATTCAAATGACAGAATAAAATAAAGATGCAAATATACTTCCTTATAGAAGTCACAGCTTAAAAATAGTAGACCATTAAGTTTTCTATCCTTGGAGAGTGAATATGTAATTTCTCTTCTAACTGTTCCAGTCTTTGGTATAAGAAGAAGAATAAATCAAAATGTAGGTATTGTTCTGGACTCCCCAATTCAGTGTTGGTTGCCTGCAATCAAATCTGATTTGGGTAATTTTTTACCTCCTTTGTTTCTTAGAATTATGTGGTCATGACATTTGCTGTCATAATGAATTTTCTTACCAACTAAATAAGGCCATTCATTGATATGCCCAACTGCATTTTATCATAGAGTACATACTTTCAGGGTGATCTCATCTACAGCTATGGACTAAATTATCATCTATATCCTATATCTATGTCTTAATGCTTCAGAGATCTGTACTTTGGGCTTAAGCCTCTCCCCTGTGCTCCAACTTTAGAACCTATAGAGCCTACCTATACCTAGACTTGGATTTTGGACAGGCATCTAACCCAACATGTCTAAAACTGAACTAATTATCCCTCAGAGTCTCAAAGACTATATTCTCTTTTCAATGTTCTGCATCCTGCTGAATGTATGCAGTTACACAAGCCAGAAATTTGAGAATTCATTAATGCCTTTCTTCTTTTGTATCCTAATATCCTATCAGTCACCAAATTCTGTTGGTTCTACTGGCCAAATATATTTTGAATCTGTCCATTTTTCTTTATTCCCGCTATAGATGCCTGAAATTCTGCTCCCAGCCACCATTCTCCTTTTGAATATTTGTAACCTACATGTGATTCCTGCAACTTCTCTCACTTAGATGACCACAACAGCTTCAAAACTGGTCTCCAGGCCTCTGTTTTTCTTATTCCAATCCATGTTTCTCACTACAGCCAAAGTATTCTTACAAAAACCCAAGTCACTATATTAAATACTTGTTAATGGTTCTTTCATTATTCCCAAGAGTTTAGATTATTCTCTAGGAATGAACAATTCCCAAATGTCAGGGGCTTAACCAAATAAAACATTACATTGTATGCAAACTACATATCAATTGTAGATTAGTAGGGAAGTTTCCCTTGTCAATGGCACTCAGGGATACAGGCCGATAGGCCCTCAGTGTTCACTGCATCCGTGCAGCAGTAGGGCAGACTCTTAAGTACAGCTGACCCTTGAATAAGGTGGGGGTTAGAAGCACTGATCCCCTCATGCCATCAAAAGTCCACATATAACTTTTGATTCCACATATAACTTTTGATAACTGAACTACTAATAACCCACTGTTGACTTCAAACCTTGCTAATAACATAATCAAATAACACATATTGTGTATGTTATATGTATTATGTACTGTATTCTTAGAATAAAGTAAGCTAGAGAAAAGAAAATGTTATTAGGAATATCATAATGAAGAGAGAATACCCTTATGGCACTATACCAGATATGGAAACAAACAACACACAGTTCAAACCCCTGTTGTTCAAGGGGCAACTGTTCTGGCTCCTAAATAAGGCGTCTGCCTTGATGTGAAGCATGGCACTTCCACGCACATTTAACTGACTAGAGCAAGTCAATGGCCACCCCTAATTTCAAATGGGGTAATGGAAGTAAATCTTCTCAAATGCTAAAGAAAGAATATTTGTGGATGCAGGTACTGGTGGAGTGAGCCCCCATATTTTGGGGAAGAAAATTTAGGTAGAGGAAACAGCAAGTCCCCTGAGGAGGGGCCATATTTGACTTCTAGCAAGGAGGGTGGTGTGGCTAGGTAAGAGAGAGTAAGTAGGAAGAGAGGAGTCTGTGTTCACTGTAGGGGGTCACCTGGTGCCAAAAGGATAAATTGTAGTTGTGTGGAAGTATTTTGTTGACTAACCTAAGACAAAATCAAAATGTGCTCTATTTAAAAAGGAGGGAGATCTTGCTTTCCCTACCTATGAGTCCTGAGCTGTCTAGTTTGGTATTTGCTTTGGCACCTCTAAAGAATACAATAATATAATTCCTGCTGGCCTGCTGAGGTCTTCGTATGATTACAAGCAAACATGGTGGAACTCAATGTTCTATACTGTCATCTGTCTGCATATGTGCTCCTTCCTCCCTGTCTTTACCACTGGATGGATATTTTGATACTTAAGTGAGTGATGTACAGAATCAGGGCCTTAATTTGGATGAGTCAAATCACTAATGATATGAAATGTTGATTCCCTTGCAATCAAAAGTAAGTTCCATCCCAGGCCCTCAAACTCAAACTAGAAATTCCAATTTGAGCACAATGATAATGACTTCCATTTATATAGCCACATTTCTCCAGAAGTATTCCAAAGTGCCTTAACAATTATATATAGGCAATCACATCGCCCATCACTAAAACACAGTCATGTCTAGGGGGAAAATGCAGTCACTGTTTAATAACAAACAGTAACATAGCAAGAAATAAAGAAAAACAGTTTAGCAAATGCCACCACTAAATGTGAGGAATGGGAAAGAGGGTAGCTCAAGGAGCCAGATGTACCACAAACTGGGAATAAGTCAGGATATGTGGGTTTAAAGCTTGCATTTCTGCAGAATGGGTGCTCTCATGGTGGTGTTCAGTATTAAGTCTTCCAGTGTTACCCATCCCATTATACCACTGAAGCTGGCCCATAAGATATCTATCTGCCTTAGATTCAGCAGGGAAATTAATAAATGTTCTGATTCAGGGGACCCATATCAGACTTTCTTAGTCAAATTGCTCAAGAGGAAGACCCAGGAATCTGGTTTTAGTTGTTGTTGTTGTTGCTGTTTTTGTTGTTTTGGTTTTTTGTTTGTTTTTAACTGTTGTTTATAAACTTCCTACATAATCTACATGTACAGGGGTTGACAGATGAACACCACTGGTCCAACTAGGATGGAGAACTGAATTCATGGCCCTGAAACACGCACAGTGAGGAATGAGACAGATCATGTAAACATGGGCTTTTAGGAGCAGAAGCAATTCCCAAGGCCTTTTATCCTTGGGTAGATGTGGTTAAAGCCCTGGAGTTTAGTTCTCTGTGAACTGCAAAACCATTCCAGGTACAAATCCAGTTCGCAGATGACAAAGATTTTAGAGTTTGTGTGATCTAACACTCAATGTACAAAATTGGAAACTGTGGAGAAGAGGTCACATGACTCGGCTAAACCCATAACAGGAGCTTTAGATACATTATAATGGTCTTTTCACTAAAGCAATACATTTGTGGCCTGAGGGTCTGATCTGGAAATGCCAACTGGACTGGGGTTGTGTCCAGTAATTTCCTTATTTCCTTTCATTACCTCCTTAGTTAACCCCAACAACAGTCTTCTACCTCCTTACTTTCCTATCATTTTGATTCCTTTCTCTTCTGCCTCTTCCCTCACATTCACTTAAAAGCCATACACTTGGTCCCTGCTTCATTTTGATAAGTTTTGAGCACTTCCAGGGAATAGGTATGCAACGATGTTCTACAATGCAAAGAATATGACTTCTGAAATCTAGAGAACTAAGCTCCAGTCACAATTGTGACATTAATTACCTTTATGGCATGCATACCATTCATTCATTGGAAAATGATTTACCAAACATCTACTATACCCGTGGCACTGCTAGGGGCTGGGAAGAACACAGTCATGTTTTCTTCTCTCCTAGACATAGCAGTCAATGAAAAAAAAACAGACATTAAACAATGAATTAAATTAGCAACTATGATAAGAGATGTATAGGAAGAGTAAGGGCTGCTGTAGGACAAGCTTATCTATATAGGACAGGAAATCTAGGCAGGGGGGTCGGGACAATCTTCCTCATGGAAATGATAGTGAAGTGGAGGCGTAAACACTGATTAAGAATCAGCCAGATGGAGGGGGAGCATGAAAGAATTCTGTGGATAGATCTAAAAGGACATGCAAACTTCCTGAGTTGGGAAATGAACTGAAAGATCAGTATGACTAGAGCTTGAGCAAGAAAGGGGCAGGAACCCCAAAAAGAAGTGTGTGGCCAGCTCATGATACTGTAGGTATTACTGAGTAAGATGGACATAATATGACTTGCTACCAGGTTAATGCTGACATAACATGACGAAGCTTTTGAGAAAAGAATTTAAGAGAAGCCAAAATAATTTTAACAGCTATTCAAACAAAAAGCATTTTAAAAAAATGATAGATTTCATGTATAAACTTGCTGTTTCCTCCCCACCTCTAGAAAAAGTAACTTTGAATACAAGGTCTCCAGCAGAAAAAGACTAACTCCCATTTAAAACAAATGAGTATGACAGATCATTTGCTTCCATCCTCCCTTCCCAATCAGAAGCAAAATTTGAATTCGGGTGTGCATATGTGTGGTTTGTATATGTGAGTGCTTGATCTACAATGCCATTGACAAGGCTGTAAAAATGACTAGACACTACTGATGACTGAAATCACTCAAGGGCTGAGCTGGCATCTTACAGTATCACAATTTTCCCACATTCCACAGGAACACAGTCCATGCACAGATCCTTGATCCAATGGCTAATTATTATCCTCATGATGCGACAGCTTCTGCTGTCAGAAAATGCCTACAACAAGAGTTAAAAAGGTGGTGCAATAATCACCTTCCTGTTTGATAAATACAGAGGCAATGAGAAAAAATAATGGCTAGACCTCAGCTCAGCATCCTCATGAGTTAGTCATCATCAGCAAGACATGTTCTCCTTCAGACTCCACTATCAGTCTTCTTCTTTGCAAGAACTTTTAAGAATGTTGGTCATTAATAAATTACAAATTTTAATACCTGGATAATTAACTGTTTCCCCACTCAATGAGCAAAGTAACTTCCCCTTCCCATTCCAAATGTTTTCCTCTTTGACTTTGGCCATATGAAAAGCAAGACATATACCTTCTTATTGTCCGTTGGTAGGATTCTTCAGATTTCTACCCTTACCTTCTCTCCTCCAGCCACATACAGACAACCTTGCTGAAATAAGCTTTAGGATTTTTCGGGATTCTTTTTATAAATAATGAATTTGGAGGAAAGGAAATCTGATGCATATTGAAAGAGTGATCTCTGAAAGATCTCAGAAAAGACAAAGGCACAAAAAGCTATACTCTCAGTGTTCATCTGCTTCTCTGAACTACCATAATTTTCACTAAATAACCCTCAGAAAATAAATTTCCCTAAACTCAAGAACAAACTGCTGCCATATAGCATTTCTGAGCTCTGTTTGGCTCCTTTAGGAAAGTATTCTTGGTATTAACCTACTAATTTAGAAAGAGAAACACTGAGCTTATCAGTTAAATTCTGAGGATCAATACTTGGCCTTAATAATAGATACCCTCAGAGTATTACAGTAAATTGGTAGTAAAACAAAAGAGAGTTAACTTAATATTTATGAAGTTCTGCTTGAGCCATGACTCACAAATGAGCTACCACATTCTGACCCCTTTCCCTCCTTTTCTAAGATCATCATTCACTAATGAGGTAAATGCATAATACTAACCAATCACTATCACTTAGCTGCTTTGCTGTTGTTCAAAGCAAGTTTCTTTCTATTAGACTTTTATCTACCCTGTAGACAAGCCTATTTAACATGTTAATGAATTTCCTTAAAAAGAGCCTTTACTTTAATATTCTTTCCCTTTGAGCTACTACCTGAAAAACCACTCTAGCAGCTATTAGAACTTGTCAAAGAAGTTTACACAGTGATGGTTTTAGTATGAGTGTAACCATCTTCCCTCCAAGTCCACAATCCCAAAGGCTCAACACTTACTTACTTCTGATATGCTAAGTATTTTCAAATAATATTGCTACTTAATAAGTCATGCTGAAAACCCATTTAAAGCAATGATTCTCATAGACCAAAAAGACTGAACGAGCATCTGATAGAGAAGAAGGGGCTAATTGATACTACTCATATCACCCAGCTGACTCACAGTCATCACAATTACTTTGTAAACTTAACCATGAAAGGAATATCTGGTTGTGTTCATTCATCCAATCTTATAGTAAAAAGACCCCAAACCACAAGACTTTAGAGATGAACTTTCATTAGAGACACAGAAAGTTGAATCTCTGTAATTTCAGGTAGTATAAATACATATAGCACTGTTTTCTAACACATATAGTATGCATCAAAGTGAGAAATTACCACATCCTCAAGTCAAAAAAACCCAGGTTTAAAACCTGACTCTAGCTACTACCTTAAGTGCATGGTCTTAAGTAAGCAACCTAATCTTTCTGGGCCACCATTTCTTTATCTGTACATTATTGAAAACAATAGTGTCTTCCATGGTTCAAAGTATTATGGAAGTGAAGGTATCCTGGAAGGATTTCTTGAGTTTCTAATTAGACGTTGAGTAAGTTAGTTGAGTCATTTATTGTGATTTCAAAAAGTCCTTGTTGTGTACAACGCAGATATAATTTTCTATTGCCTGACAATTTCAAAATATGCTCAGCAACACTGACTCCCAAGATGTATTTATGTATCATTATTCACAGAACATTACAAATTTCATATTTTTCAGCAAGGGGATCAATTCCAACATGGGAAAGACCTTGTGAGTTACAGGAACCAAGAGAATTCCAGTGCAACTGGAATGCATGGAGAAAAGCATAAGCGACAGGAACTATGTTTGGAGAGTGGGGTAGAGGACAAGATCACATGGTGTCTGCCAGCCATGATAAGCAGATTGGATTTATGTGCAAAGAGAAGGTTTAAGTGGAAGAATGATGTGATCTCATTTACATTTTTTAAATTTGGCTGCAGTGTTAAGATTGCAGCAGAAAGCTTAAACAGACAAAGAATCGAGGAAAGGAAACCCAGTAGGAAGTTATTTTAATTAAGATAATGACCCGTACCAAGGTGGTGGTGAGGGATGAAGAGAAATGGACAGACACAAGGTATATTTTGAAATTAGAACAAGAAGAGGATAAAAGAAGGGGGTTGGAAAAAAAGTGAAACCGGTAACTAGGAAATAAACTCCCAGGATAACACTTTTTTTTCCAACCTTGGATCTATTTCAGTTGTACCCAGCTAGCTCATGTTTCACTTCTCTAGAGTCACAAAGCAGCCCCATGGCTCCACACTAATGTGCTCTTTCTCTGAATGGCTCTAGTATTTAATGCTGGCCTCACTCAAGGCCTGTTTGTGACAGGTTAGGGAGCACTGCAGCTAACCAGTTCTTGAGTCTATTGTCCTTATAATTACATTGCAAACAACAGAAAGTGGGGACCTTACAACCATGTATGAACATAGGTTCTGTACACTTGTAAAAACTGACATTGAGAATGATCTGTGTGGTCCTGATTCAATGCCGCTGACACTTTCGCAAGAGCACTCACTTTACATATTGTATTTATTTTTACATAAACGAGAAGGATATTATCCTCTCACCTTGCCCACTTGTCCCCTCTCTGACCCCAGGAGCCCCAGGTGGAGAGCAAGAGGAGTCAAGGACCAGAAAGGTGAAACACAAACTCACTCGTGAAATGTAAACAGCTTCATCTGCTAATGGCCATGAAAGCCTTATAATTAAGGCAAAGTGCTAAAGTAAACAGACAATTAGCTTGTCCTTTTGGGGTGTAAACAAGAAGAGAATCCAAACATTTACTGCAAGAACTCAGTAGATAGAGAACGCCTTTGGGCAGGGTATTATTCATCTTGTTTATCGTTGTAACAGCACAGTGCCAGGTGCTTAACATACTAAGTTTGTGGGAATGAATGAAGCAAGGAATGAATGAATGTCCTCCTCCGCTGTATTTATCATGGCCTAAGAACTGTGCAGATAGATTTCCTTGTCTGCACCGTTGTCGATGCATTGGCTAAACAACTTTAAAATGATGTATGCCTGACTGAGTGCATTTGTGTTGGTCCACACTTGCATACACAAAAATATATCAGCAAACCAGAAGCTCGATGTTTAAAATCTGAAATGATGTGGCACTGGTTTGGCTGTAGTTTATTTTCAAACATGCTGCATCTGCAGAATGTTGGGTAATGATGATGAAAGCCCTTTCAGAATAATTACAATCCAATCATTTAGCACCGAGCCCCTTCTGAAGCTCACTGTCACTTGCTCAGTGCCTCAGAAATTAACGTCTCTTGCCACGGTGAAGAAAGTACTGCAGCAGTAACTTACTGGTGTATATTCCAATAATGAGAATTTGAATGATGAAGTGTGATAGCATCAGCTGGCCTTGGCTCATCTGTCTTAATAATTGATCATTGTAATCTGTCTTAACCCCTCCCTGGCCTCTCTTTCCCCAGCTATTTTCTCCTTCAGGGCAAAGTGGTTTTATTCTCCAATCTGTACAAATTTATCTTAATAGTGCCTTATTCATTTCAAGAATATTGGTTTGCACTTAGTCTCACACATTATTTTTATTTTAAATTAGGGTAGACATAGCTAAACCACAGTTCCTTAGACCCTCAGTTTGCCTGGAATTTTCTCTAAGTTACACTGAGTGCCAAGAGCCTCTTACGGACTCCTTTATTTATGACATGCAAAATGTCTTCTGCTCTTTCACTGACCTCAGAGTTGACCAATTGTAGCAGAAGTCTCTTGGCCTGATAAAACATAGTCCTTTCTACCCTGCTACAAATTTAGCTAAATCCATCTGTTTTCCAGCCTATTGGTCATTCCTCAATGGAAGTATAAAGGAAAAGAAAATACCAATCCCTATCACGAACTATGTAGGGATCCCTTCAAACTGTGAATAAGTCAGACTTAATAAAGAACTTGGCAAAAATTCTTAGTCATGCTAACCAGAGGGTGGTCGCAGAGGAGGTATAAGAGGGTTGTTTGTAAACTGAGTTCTGCATTTTAAACCTTAAGGAGCTGCTGCATTGAACTTGGGGAGCTTTGGAACGGCTAGTAGACAAGAGGAGTCCTGGAATAGTCCCACCTACCTTCTGCATAAAGCACATAAGCTCTGCCTCTATCCATTTCCCTTCTTAATGCTTAAAATATGTTTAAAAAGTGTTCTGCAGCTCAAAATATGTAATCATTTGTCTGGGGAACAAACCCTGATTTTAGAATCAAGTACACAAGTTCAAGCCTTCTATGGCATCACCTCGATGTCTGACTTTGGAAACTACATCTAACACCAGTATGAAAGGAAGATGTTAACCCCCAATGGCATAGCCGAGTCTAAGAAGGTAAGTAAAATTTGCTTGAGATATTTATATATGTGTGTATGTATATATATATATATACATACACACATATATATACATATATATGTATAGATATATATGTGTGTGTGTATATATATATATATATATATATATGTATATGTATGCATACACACACACACATACACACACACACACACATACATATGACTCAGATCCTTGACAGTCATTATTCCCTCAAACTTCAAATAGCTACATGGAGCTTCATTCATTTTATTCACATTTCTACTTCAGTATCAATTTATCAGAGGACTTTCATGGACATTCATCTGAAATAGCACTATCCCATGAGCCTTTGGTTATTTAGCTTGATTTATTTACCTCCATAGCACCTGACTTGCTGCACATTAATATTTGTTATTGGTTCATTGTTGTCTTCTCACACTTTCATGTAAGCTCCGGGAGGTCAGGGACTTGTCCTTTTTATTGCTTTATTACAAAACTGGAATAGTGCCCAGCACATAATAGACATTCAATATATATTCACTGAATGAATGAATATCTCTTATTCCAAAAATTTTATGTGGGGTTTATTACCAAATAAATGAAAAAGAGGGAAAAAGGGGTTTTAACATCTTGAGCAGTCCTGGATTCTAGTGCCACTGTTTTTAGAGCATTAAACTAACACTTGGTTAATCAATTCATCTCTCTGGACCTTTTTGGACATACTCACATCAAGGGAATTTGGGTGCTGAGATTATATGATTAAGATTATATAGAAATAAATCTCATTATCCTTTCCTTCTGGTTTTCACATCCTGTTTAATCCCCTTGAAAGTGGGTGAAACCTGTGATTTGCTTCTCATCCATAGTATGTAGCAAAAATGACAGAATATACATAACTACATCACAGGAGATCATAGTAACCATTTTGCTGGGGGACCCTCCCCCCCCTTCCTTGCTGGCTTTAAGGATACAAATGACCTCTTTGGGAAAGCTCATGTGACAAGGAATTCACAGCTGCCTTCAGAGCTACAGATAGCAAAGAAGGAGACCTTCTGTCCCACATCCCACAAGAAACTGGATGCTACAATCATCCATGTGAGTTTGGAAAGGACTCTTCGCCAATTGATCCTCATATGAGACTTCAACCCCAGCAAAGACCTTGACAGCAGACTTTTAAGAAACCATCCTCAAGAAAGAGATCCAGTTAAGTCATGCTGGACTTCAAACCCACAAAAACTATGTATAATAAATGTGTATTGTTTTCAGTCACTACATTTAGAGTAATGTTGTTATGCAACAATAGATAACTGACATAGATACAAAATATTCTCTTTGCCATAATGGCGGGTTTATCAAACGTACTGAGCCTGACACCAATGAAGAGAAGGACCTAACAATGCCTCTCCCATCAGGGTTTCCAATTTAGATCACTGAGGAGGTAAGCTTCCTTAAGACACACACACAAATAACTGATGTTTCCCTTATCTACATTATCCCCACTTGATAACTGCAGAATGGGCAAAGATGTATTTCAGACATAGTTTCTCTTTTGCTTTTCTATTTTTTTTCTAACAGGCCCCTCCATCCCTCCTCTCTCAACTTCATTTCCCCAGATATCAATCCTTCATCATTTTTTCTTGTTAGGTTAGCAAAACAAATCACATTGTGTGAACATGCCCTTTGCAAACTGCTCAACAATGTAAACACTACTTAAATTATCCTTGTCAGAACTTGGCCTGGTCTTTTCAAAAATGCTGGCTTGACAAAATAGAAACCAATAAGTAATCAGAATCTAGCCATTGAGAAAGGTGCCATTAATTAGTCCAAAGATGAAACTATTTTAAAACATCAGAATTATTAGCACTCCACACAGTGTCAATTCTCTCTATGGCTTGACAAGCAGGGCATGTTTCAGAAACTCACAGCACATAAAGAAGATAGGCAGCCAGAAGATTTGCAGTTGTCTTCCTCTCTTTGACTTCAGGAAACTTCTCCGGATAAAGACATTTTTCCCCAAAAAATAAAACACATAAAACTTAATAATAGCAAGATGATAGAGATACATATAGGCTTAGAGACACATATCTATTTTATACTTCCATGAAGTCAGAGGTAAAATAATAGAATAACATCAGAAACATAGCTTTATATGAAATGGAAGGGAGGGGTGCCTGGGTGGCTCAGTCTGTTAAGCATCCGACTTTGGCTCAGGTCATGATCTCATGGTTCATGAGTTTGAGCCCTGTGTCAGGCTCTGTGCTGGCAGCTTAGAGACTGGAGCCTGCTTTGGATTCTGTGTCTCCCTTTCTCTCTCTCTGCCCCTCCCCCACTCACATTTTGTCTCCCTCTCCCTCTCTCAAAATAAACATTAAAAACAACAACAACAACAACAACAAAAGAAATGGAAGGGAGCCTTAGATGGACAATGAACTAAACAAGTTGTCTAAAAGTATAAAGGGAGCAATGTTTGTTTTGTTTACAAATCAATAAATCCTTTCTAGCGTCTTCCTATAAGTTAGAGTGTACACAGCATTAGAGTAGGAAATGCATCACATGTAGTAAATACCAAGCTGACTCTCTGTGTCAAGCCTGACTTAACCAATTCAACAGTTATTTGTTTGAGGAGAGAGACAGAGGAAGAGAGTCTCACCTACTTTCTGCTCAGGGACTCCTTCCTGATAAAAAAATCATTGATGAGCTAGTTCTTTGATCCTTCTTTCATCCTTTGAAATCTTTTGAAATGTATCCTAATCTGTTGCTTTCTTTGCTTATCCATGTTTCTTAGAATGGGCAATTCCAGCAGTTTTGTGTTCTAATCCCAGTTTTGCTAACACTTTATAATTTATTTAGACCTGCTAACATCTCCAAGGTTCAGCTTCCTAACCTTTTTATGAAAGTCCTTAAATTAGATAAGATAATGCTAACTTCTGTAACAGAAGTTCCCTAAGACTCTCAGCAGCTTAACGAAATAAGTTTTATTTTTGTTTACCTAATAGTTGATTATGGTGTTTGGTGGATCCATTTTTATACATGATTCTGTTATTAAGTTCCTTTTATTTTGTATTTCTACCATCTCCTAGAGCCTCAGCTCCTTTACATGTTGCTGGAAGATGAGGAAAGGAAGACACTACACTTTTTACCCATTTCAGTCAAAGAGTGATATTCATCAGTTTGGCTCAAATTCTAGGCATAAGTCACATGGCCAACTAGACTCAAGAGGGCGTGAAAAATAGTTGAAAGCTGAGCAGCCATTTCCATCAACAATCTGTACTATGGAAAGGAAACTCAAATCTTTGGTGAGTACTTCATCACCTCCAGAGAGATGATCTCTGATGCTTCTTGTAGCTCTATATTAATGTGCTTTTATTATGTGAATCTTCTATCCTAATTTAAAGTATAAAAGATATAGAAGGAAAGCATAAAAAGCACAGAAAGGCAAAGTTTAGGAAATAAATCCTGCACAGATTTCCATTAAATGCAGATATGAAATATGCACCTTCATTAAAACAAATCTTTGAATGAAGAATCCACAAAGACACAATGATATACATGGAAAAATATTTATACATAATTTTATCATTATAAATAACCTCTTAAGGGGGCTGCAATTCTGGCAATAATCTAGGACAATGAATCAATTTTTTACTAATTATCTACTATTTGGAAAGTGCTATACTTGTTACAGCGGTAGGAATAAGAGGCATGTAAATGCTTTATTAAGAGGGTAAAATATCTGATTGAAAGAGCAAAATAGCACTAATATAAAATAAAAGTATAACAGGGGTGACTGGGACACTCAGTCAGTTAAGTCCAACTCTCGATTTTGGCTCAGGTCACAATCTCACATTTCTTGTGATTGAGCCCCGTGTCAGGCTTGGCACTGATAACACAGAGCCTGCTTGGGCTTCTCTCTCTCTCCTTCTCTCTTTGCCTTACCCCTGCTCACGTACTATCTCTCTCTCTGTCTCTGTATCTCTCTCAAAATGAACAAGTAAACATAAAAAATATAACAGATCAATGTCAGACACAAATATTTCCTTTAGGGGACATGTTCCCAAGATAATTTTTGTGAAAGTAGGAGTTTCAGCTGGGCCTTAGAATTTAGATGGAGTTTGAGGAAATGAGGGAAATTTCTCTCCTCAATGATAGGTCACACACCTCTTGATCTAGTTATTCATAAAATGCATCAAGAGAATAAGTCCCTTCCCATGGACATCAGGAAATTGTATATCTGTACATATATTTATTTTTTCTCTCACAGATTTGCTGTTTTCTTATTTGAATTCTCCGAGATGCTTTGATTTAACCATTTCATTTCAACCAGTGTTTTTTTCCCTTGAGCTTTCAAAGTAATATCTGTACATTTGTTCTACATCCAAGTAATATTAACTCCATGACATTTGTAAATGGTGATCTGAACATTTTCAGAAGTTTCGGAAGCCCACCTGAAGCTTAAAGACATGTCTCTCTTAGGTGAAGTGCACATGTTCTTTGATGACCTAGGACATTTTGTTCAAAGAGAGGAACACACTTGAGGTTAGCAACTACCTTTTTTTATTTTTCAATATATGAAATTTATTGTCAAATTGGTTTCCATACAACACCCAGTGCTCATCCCAAAAGGTAGCAGCTACCTTTTGAGGGAAGAGCAGGGACAACAGCATTTACAAATAAAAACAGTTGTTAGAAATGAAAAGGATGGGCTGTTTCATTGTCTAGATGAGGAATAGGCAAGTTAAAAGTCTTATCCAAAGACACTCAGGAACACAACGGTAGTGTGACAGTGGGAGCCCATACCATAAACTTACACAGTGACAATCTGCAATTTTCAGGTTGAGTTCATTGAACTCCATGCTTAGGCCATAGTGGGGGAGATTGAAAGGTTAAAACCGCATTGTTAAGTGGAGGGTAAATCAATATTTGTTCACCAATAATGACCAAGCAGCTATTAGAAGGTCTCAGTTTGGGGCAGTACTATAACGAGTGAATGAATGTATAAATTAATGCAAGGATAAATAGATGGAGAGCTGGATGGCTGGGTGGATAGGATAACACATGTCTGTTCATGTGATTCTCCAACATGTCTGAAGATTTTCTTTGGGACCGTAACACAGCCTAAACAGGGACTGACATTTCACTTAAGGCCAGGATCCAATTAGTCATTCAATGGTAACAATTTTTTACTAACTCATGTCCCCAGTTTTCTTCAGGTAGAATATTAAGCATCTGATACAAGACCTTCCTTCTCTTGTATCTAACACAGGGGGCTGAAAAGAAGATGCACATTAGTCTTAAAACTGAGTTTCATTTTTTAGCTGGAGATTCCTTCTGTGGTTTCCCTGGACTGACCCTTAAGAGTAAGAAGCTGAGCCACTGACCTGAAGCAAGGAAGCTCTGTGCATGGAGGTACCATTTTGCTGGGACAGCAAACAACTCACAGTTATTCTTAACTTCAAGTGGTATAATTGCAATCAAGTGAAGACTTTTGTTGCTATTTGGCAGTGGGTTCATCTACAGATCTCTATATACACCAGCATTCTTCATGGATACAACACAGGACAACACTATTTTAGAAAATAGGCCCTTCAGCTGATAAAGCCCGGATTCAATCTTTCTATTTCTAGAAGATGCCTGAGGTGGTGGATCCTGATGTCTATCCTGACATTTGGGAAGAGAGGCTTATCATTTTATTGGGCTTTGCAACCCAGATGGTATCATGCTAAAAAAAAATAACTTCTGGAAAATAACAAGAAAGGAAAATCTGTTTGCTTGTCCTACACATCATTGTGTTCTGTTTCTCTGGAGGATTTGCAGGTGTGATATTATTTCCCAGAAACACTCAAAGAACATTGAACAGAAACTGTTGTAAGGAAAATCTGTAGGGCTTCCCAAAACTCCTTCCTAGCAAAATATAGAGCTTGTCTTTTTTTTCTCCACATAGAGAAGGAATTTCTTTTCACTGACACAGGACACTTCCTTTTGTACCATTCGCCCTGGTACGTGCTGAATTCTCAAGTCATCACAGATGCTCATTGTTCTCCTAGCCTCTTCCAACTTACTTTTCACAGGATTTATTCTCATCCGATCACTTAAGGAAATAGCTTAGTCACTCTAGGACTGAGTTTGCATGGATAAGACAGGGATAACAATACCTACTTCAAATATGACAAGTAAGCAGCTCATCACAATGCCTGGCATAAAGTAAATGCTCAATATATGAGAATTGACATCAATAACATTAAAATTCACCACTGCCTCCAATGTCACTAGCATCTCTCTGCTGTTATCATTACCAGCATCTTGGCTTCAAGACAATTCTGTCATTCATTTTTCTTAGAAAGATAGAATAACTTTCTGTGAAAAAAAACTGGGCAGGATTGAAACTACTCATTAATTTAAAATATGTAATTAACTTTAAGGAATTTATGACAGAAATAATGAAAGAATTGTAACAATTTGTAGGAATAAATGAGTACATAGGTGTTTGAATTATTAAACTTATACTATTCTCCCATTGTATGTGCCTTAACTGCTGTCGGATTTCTAGCAATGAAATGTTCATATACTATACATCAGTCTAAGATTCTTTGTCTTCCATTTAAAGCATAGCATCATGGCATAAATCTATATAACTATATACATGGCATTCATCCAGGTTAAATACATCATTCCAGGTGTGACTGAAAATCATCTTTTAATTTTTCAGGAAGTGAGAAAGGAGAAAATATTTAAATACCTATTATCAATATCAATGTTTTCAAGATTCATGAAACATCAGTAATGCCAACACACTTTCGATGTAAAGTGAAGCATTTGCTTCTAGGAAAAGGTAATGCAAGCATTTGCGAATCTGACTACAAATTGGAATCTCTGCAAGTTGAGCCACTATGAAAAGAGCATTTAAACAAAATACATGAAGGGGAGTCAAGGGAAATAAAATGTCCAAGTTTGGTCTACAGGAAAGATGGTTAATTTTCACTGAGTTATTTTTCAAGCTACGCTGGCTGCTGATACATTGGTGAGGACTGTGATTTCATTAAAGCAATAAAAGCCTCTGGAAAACAAGCAGGAAACAAACATATAGTTCAAACTTTATATAAGTATAAAGAATAGAAGCAAGTCTCCTGGGGTCTCTGTATTTACTCAATTAGTTGTTGTTTTTTTCTCTTCCCCACTGTCACTTCAGTATTGAGAAAATCTAGAACTCATGTGTTTTAAGTAGTGCCTTAGGCATTTCATCCTTTGACCAAAATCTCTCTCCAAGTTTAAGGTACTAGTCACCTTTATTTATTGAAGTATTAAGTCTTAATAAATTCATTTGATAAACAAATGCTCACTAGTCTGGATTTTATGTCTTTTCATGCCACTGACTCTATAACAATATAAAGGACAACTTTATCAGCTATGATTCATTTTGTAAAAGTATGAAAATTCTTAAATAATAATCAATAAACCCAGGATTTATGAAACCGCCTTTTGATGGGTTCTCCCTTAAAAATTAGACAGTGAGTATAGCAGCTCTGAGCATTTCATCCTCACACTACCATGTTCAAAAGCAGGAAGGGATTGGCAGGCCTCCAATGTGTCTCTTTATCAGGACAACAATGTTCCCCTCTATTCTCTCATGTCTCATTGGCCAGAACTGGGTTACCTGCCAAGGTTTAGCAGCAAGCAAATACGGAGCTGACTGAGGAGTTGGCAAATTTAAGCACCATAGACGGGGAGGAGCGGATGGGCTCTGCTCAGAACAGAGGGGCTGGAAAAGGCTGTGTGGCTACTAACAGGGTTTACCATAGAATCCTTCTTCTGGACAGGCTTATAAACTGAACAGAACATTTCTGGGTACTTCCATGCACAAGACTTTATCTTAGAATACAAAGATCAATAAGACCTGAAGGCTATATAAGGAGTTTGAATTCTATTCCAGCTAGAGTAGTGACTTTGGAGACTGGTCGGTTGAACATTTGCTTTGGCCTGTTGAACATTTTGCTTTAAGCACCACCTCCCATTTTAAAGATGAGTAAACCTGGGGCACCTGGGTGGCTCAGTTGGTTAAGCGCCCGACTTCAGCTCAGGCCATGATCTCGTGGTCTGTGAGTTGGAGCCCCGCGACGAGCCCCGCGCCGAGCCCCGCGCCGAGCCCCGCGCCGAGCCCCGCGTCAAGCCCCGCGTTGGGTTCTGTGCTGACCGCTCAGAGCCTGGAGCCTGTTTCAGATTCTGTGTCTCCCTCTCTCTCTGACCCTCCCCCGTTCATGCTCTGTCTCTCTCTGCCTCAAAAATAAATAAATGTTAAAATTTTTTTTTTAAAGATGAGTAAACCAAACCTCTGGGATGTACTCAAGATTATAGAACCAATAAGCCTAAACCTTCTTGCTCATTATCATCAACCTATTTACTGCTTTGAAAGTATATATAGAAAACCATGTTTCCTTCTGGAGTCTCCAGCCCCTAAATTTACTTCATACTCTTCATAGGCTTCTCACTTGTGAAATAAGTCCTTTGTTCAAATCTCTGACACCTACTTGCCAATTAGAATGGTAGGTACTTTAAATAATTTTTGGAGAAAGGAATGTATCAATGAATTATTCTGAAATGTGTTAAAAATCAGGAAATTCCCCAGGAATGAAAAAACAGTGTTTTTATGATATAATGAGGCTTTCTACAGGTGTTTAAATCCTAGCAATTTGTATCTGCTTTTTTTTTTTTTTTTTAATTTTTTTTTTCAACATTTTTTATTTATTTTTGGGACAGAGAGAGACAGAGCATGAATGGGGGAGGGGCAGAGAGAGAGGGAGACACAGAATCGGAAACAGGCTCCAGGCTCCGAGCCATCAGCCCAGAGCCTGACGCGGGGCTCGAACTCACGGACCGTGAGATCGTGACCTGGCTGAAGTCGGACGCTTAACCGACTGCGCCACCCAGGCGCCCCGTGTATCTGCTTTCTTATGTCTGACTACTCTAGGATTCTATCTGGTTCTGTATTTTTCTGACGATTTGCTTTGTAGGTTTAGACAGAGATTTGTTCTCCTCCAGAAATACGGGTTTTTTTGGACATAATTTCTCCTTTTATTTTTTAAGGTAGAGTTAACCTATTTATCCTGAAAAACATAAAGATATTTATAAAACTAATATCTGCAAATACCTAGAGATAGGGCTTGCTTTACCTTTATCAGAATAGGTAGCCATATGAAAACTTTCCAGAAAACAGGGCATCACCATCCTTGGACTTCAAATCATCCTCGGGCTTCAAACACAATCACCTAGCTTAATTGTGCTGAATTTCTATTCTCTGTGGTTACAACTTTGCCCTCCCAAGTTATCTACTTTTAAAACATATTATTTTTGGAATTGGTGGAATTTGTCCCATGATTAACACTCCAATTTGTATAATTATATTTGTCAGATTCCTTCCTAAGTTAACCAAATGACTCAGGCGGAAGAAGAATGCTGGGGACCTGTGTGCACAAAAGGGGGAGAAGGGGTGCGAGGATGAGAAGTGAAAATGAAAACCAGTGGGAACTCCAGAATTTCCATGTATGGGACTTCTCTAGGGTGGCAATCAGTTGCATCCCTGCTGCAGTTTTTATAGTAAGAGTAAGGTTATTTCTCAATTTGTATGTTAATTTCCTATGTTCTAGGATGGGGGAACTGAAGGAGATTATGGGGGATATAACACTGAAAAGGCCTCTCTCTCTCTCTCTCCCCCTCCCTCTCCAATTACAATGTGGCCCCATTAAATCAAACCTCCTCTATCTCAAAATCTACCTCCTGCTAGGCCTGCGTGGCAGGGTGAAAAGTTTAAATGGTTGTAAATACATGTAAGACAAAGCAAAAGACTCCAAAGATTTGACATGTACAGAGTAAGAGTCTCTATTTAAAGAAACTGAACAGTAGCTGAAATTAACCAAGAAGGTGCCTCTTCTGGTTTGGAACCACTCAGTTAAGGAGCTTGTATTCCCAAAAGTGATCTCAATGTGACACCTAGTGGTGGCTCCAGGCTTACCCCTTCAGGTCCTGATGGAAATACCCAGTCTCCAAGGTATTCAAAATTTTTGTTCCTGGAGGCTCTAACTCCACTTCCGTGGAGGAAAACTAACTTCTTTCACAGGAAAAATTACTTACAAAAAATTCTTTAGAAGAAAATACTCAGGCATCATTTTGAAGATGGTCTCCAAGCCTTTTTTTTTTTTTTTTTTTTTGGTCTTTCTGATGTATGAATTGTCTCTTCTTGAGTCTCTAATGAAGTCTTCTCCACCCCCACAAACCTTGGCCTATTTGCAAATTCAAAGAACTGAAGCCCTTTCATTGACATCCAAAATACTAATTTTTCTACTTTAAAAATTGATAAATACCTCAGAAGAAGACTATGCATTGGCTTTCTTTCAAAGATGTTATTAGCACTGGGAAATTTTCTTACAAATGTTAATTATTCAAAAGTGTTTATATAAAAATGAGTCTGTTGTTTTGTTTACAAATGGAAATTTGTTTTTTTTTATTGTTTTTTGTTTTATTTTTAGATCCTAAATTGAGTTTTTTCAAGCACCAGAGATGCTTTTGGCTACTAGACACAAACACACACACACACACACACACACACACACACCAGGAAATGTAGAGTAGTTTTTAGCCAAAGTGGGGAAAAAAACAGCTTTGATACTCTGCCTTTCGGAAGCTTCCCTGCCCCATTAGTGGCAGGCCATGATCTTGGGCTAGAATTTGTTGATATCCTCTTGGGCACTCCAACTCTTCCCTGAATGGACAATGTCCAATGTGTCATTCCCTCTCTCTCTCTCCTAACTAATCTGAGTCTGCATAAACGAGCTGATGAGAAGGTGTCAAATGCTAAGTTTAGAAATGAGTTGGACTTGTCCAAACTGGTCTTCTATAGACATTGACTCAATGTTTTCTATTTGACTCAGAGTAATAGTGGGGAGAATTACAGGAAATGATTTGGCTGGCCTTCCCACAATTTCTGTACCATCCATCCATGTAGAATTGTACTAGCTCACCAGGTAATTTGGGAGTTAATTCTGCTATCCCCTCCCAAGTTAACTATATAAGCCTGAAACTAAGGATTTGGGTAATTTCTATATAATAATTCCCTTTTTAAATTATCATTTATTGAGCACCCTCTATGTATCAGACATGACACTAACATAATTTTGCATATTTTCTTGGAAGTCCTCCGATAAGCCCTAAAACAGAGCTGTTGTGTTCCCATTTTAGATCTATGAAAACTGTGGCTTAGTGACTTAATGTCTTTTTGCTTGAAAATAGCTGCGTTGAGAAATGCTTTTGTCTCCAATGTACTTTTCTTCAGCTTCTTTTTAAATACTTGGGTATTTGAAATGGAAACTTTGGAGTATAACAAGAATTTTCCCCCAAACAACTAATTAACAATAAACTGAGTCTCTAAGAGACTCATAACATATACACATACGCACATAACTGATAAAGTATCAAAGGAGTGTGATGTTATAATGCTTTGATCCTAAGTCACCGGAAACTCTTGTTTTGAAAACTAATCCCTTTTATCAGCTTCTTGAGCTGTCCTCACCATAGAAGCCTGAATTCTTCAGAGGGTCTTAAATTCAGCCCCAGTCCAGTGTTCTCTCTTCTGTTCCTGCTGTCTCCATGAGGATGGGATACAGACAGATACTTGGACAGACAAAATGGGTGGTTTACTCTCTGTAGTTTTTATTCTGAAGATCATAAATAGTTGTAAGCCCTATAACAAAAATCTAAATGGTTCTGACTATAAACCATTTATTTTTGCAAATCTCATCCATGCTGCTAAGGAAAAGACTGTTTCTTTGGCAACCAGGACTCAAACACTGGACAACCATAGATGTAGAATTATAATTACAAGACTGAAATTCTGCCTAAAAGCAAACAGGAATCATTTTTTTTCCTGAAGCTATTGGCTTTAGACGATCAATATGTTTTAAATAAAATTGCAAGCTTTATTTTGATATGTTCAAGAATGCCAATCGCATGGGCCCAGATTCAGAAACAAAGAGACAACAAAGGTATGGAGGGAATAGACTGTAGTAGCTAAAAGCAAGTCATCTGAATCCAGATTATCCAGTTAACATTCTCAGCTCTATAATTTCATGAGTCACCTTGGGCATCACAACTGACCTCTCTGTGCCTTTTTCTTCATCTGCTGAATGTGAGGGTTAAGTGAATTAATATATGGAAAGCTCTTGGAATGGTGCCTGGGGTAAGCTAAGCAACCACAGCTGAGTATCAGGATCAGAAGTACTGTGAACATATCTCTGTGCATCTCTCTTCACAGCCCAGAAGTAGGAGGTATTTCACCAATTTTTTTTTCCTTCTCTCTCTCTCTCTCTCTCTCTCTCTCTCTCTCATTGTCTCTTTCTTTGAGGCAGCCACATACAATTGTTAGATCAGAATAAGTCTTCACATTTTTTTTCCCTTCAGATGATGGATGGCAAAACTAAAATAGGTCTTCTTAAGATAATGTTTTTGAGTGTCCAGCTGGTGGAGACAGGAAAAGCAATTTCAGTGAGACAAGAGAGCCTTCAGGAACAGATTTGGAGAGAAAGTATTATCTTGGCCTTCTAGAAATAGAAGTGCCATGATGCAGACTGCAAGGAATGAAGATTATCCACATAGTCATTTTGCAGCTCAGTAAAAGAAGAAATGATGGAAGATAGAAGATGGCCCTGCCAAATTCCAACTTGGCCAACCAGCCTGCCGACACTGATGCACACCTGATTGAGCACCATACCCTGCTTTGCACTTTTAACATCTTGGGGGTGGCCTGATTTTAGCAGAGGCAGCTTGGTGCCCAAATCTTCATACAGAGGACAAGCTCCAACCAGCCCAACACTTACCTAGTGGACAAGTCTGCTAGCCAAGAAATCTCTTTGAGAGAGACAATGCTTTCCTATAGGGAAAGAGAACATTCTCAGACTCAGGGCTTTAATAGAACTACTCCATTTTGACGCTGCAAGGTCTGTGTTGCATGGCATCATCTGATTGTCAGTAAAATTTTTCTATTCAGTGATTAATCTTTGTCTTCATTATACTTTTTCAGCTTTATTTTGATATGACTGACAAAAACTATACATATTTAAGATGTCCAACATGATGTTTTCTTTAATAGTGGTAAAATAGGGGCACCTGGGTGGCTCAGTTGGTTAAATGTCTGACTTCGACTCAGGTCATGATCTCCCAGTTTGTGGGTCCGAGCCCTGCGTCGGGCTCTGTGCTGACAGCTCAGAGCTTGGAGTCGGCTTAGGATTCTGTGTTTCCCTCTCTCTCTGACACTCCCCTGCTTGCGCTCTGTGTCTCTCTGTCTCTCAAAAATAAATAAATGTTTTAAAAAAATTTTTTAAAAATAGTGGTAAAATATATTGAGCACCTTGTATGTGTTTTCATTCTTTCTTCTTGTTCTTTCTTCTTTCCTTCCTTTCAATGCTATTCATCAAAATCACTAGGTGCTAGGTGCTATGGAATAAAATGATCAACTCAGCCAAGTTCCTTGTCTGCCAGTATCAGGAAGAGTACTCCACAAGTAAACGAATGAACAAGATAATTATAAAGTATGGCAACGTATACTAAAAAGATGACATGGGGCGCCTGGGTGGCTCAGTCGGTTGAGCGTCCGACTTCAGCTCAGGTCACGATCTCACGGTCTGTGAGTTCGAGCCCTGCGTCGGGCTCTGAGCTGACGGCTCGGAGCCCGGAGCTGGCTTCCGATTCTGTGTCTCCCTCTCTCTCTGCCCCTCCCCCATTCATGCTCTGTCTCTCTCTGTCTCAAAATAAATAAACATTAAAAAAAAAATTAAAAAAAAAAAAAAGATGACATATGATGTGGATCACCCTGGAGGACTGCCCAATTTAGATTACATGGCAAGAAAGGGCCTTTCTGAGGAAATGACTTTTAGTAGAGATGTATGGCTGAAAAAGAGTACCAGGTCTTCTTAGATCCCAGTTTTTTTGTGAGCATGAACATGTACAAAAGCCCTGATGTAAGAAAGACTTTGGTATGTTCTGGGAACATTAAAAAAAAAAAAAAAAAAAAAAGAGCAAAAAGGCAAGTGTGACTGAAACACAGTGAACAAGGGAGTGTATGAGATAAACTTGGAGATGTCAGCATGGAGAGACTGTCCAGGGCCATATAGACCATGGTTGTAAGATCAGGATTTATTCCAAAAATGATACAAAGCAAATGAACATATTGAAAAAGGTAGTGCCATGGTTTAATTTATAGGTTCAATTATTTAGACTGTGGCATGGCGATTGAGTTGTAAAGGAGTAAGAATGGAACCTTGTACACCAATCGTGAGGCCACTGCAATCCCAAAGGTGATAGGTAATAGTGGCTTACACTTGGACATCAGCTAAGGAAGCTCATCGACTTAAGCATTACACCAAATATTCAAAGGAGAGCTATGTCTTCCCCATCTCAGAGATGAGTTAACAAAGGCTACTAGCGATTGCTGCCTAAAATTACTCAGCTTCTAAGTGATAGAGTCGAGACTCAAACTCAGATCAGTATGGCTCGAAAATGAATTTCCTTTCCTGTAGACTTTGGACTTGTGCCTCTTTAGCAGTTCTTGCAAAAGAACCTTAAAATAGCCTTCAAAGATCCTGAATACTTAGTGATGCTTGCTATGAAAGAGCAGTGTTCTAAGTGTTTTCTATGCATTGGCAAATTAAAATTTTTTGTAATGTTCATTTATTTTTGAGACAGAGAGAGACAGAGCATGAACAGGAGAGGGTCAGAGAGGGAGACACAGAATCTGAAACAGGCTCCAGGCTCTGAGCTGTCAGCACAGGGCCCGGGACGCGGGGCTCAAACTTTCGGAGTGTGAGATCATGACCTGAGCCAAAGTCAGATGGTTAACCAACTGAGCCACCCAGGCACCCCTATGCATTGGCAAATTTAATTTCCACAAGAATTCTGTGAAGTTCATGCTATTCTTTTCCTCTTTTTACAGATGAGTAAGTAATTTGAGTCTTAAAGATGTTAAACTAGTACATGTCAAAGGCAAAACTTCAAACCAGGCAGGTTAGCTCTGTTGCCATGCATTTAACCACTAAGCAATTTAAGAATAATCCTTCTCTGCTGGCCAGGGTTTCTACACTCAAGTGGTATACTTTAAACATACCCGGGAAAATAGCCACCATTAACCTCCTTCCAAACTCCAATTAGGATAAGGATTTACACAAAACCTAGAAAAGCTTTTTGTGGCAATTTCATGAAAATGCTAAGGATTAGACAAGCAGGGCTTCCCACACACCTCAGATGAGAATATGGAAGTATGTCAGAAAGAAAGTGAACAAAAGATTTGTCTTTTAACCATTCTGAGGTCTCAGAATCAACATTTCTACCAGGTCTGCTTTTTCTAATATAAATGTAGGAGACAGATTGAAATGCCAAACTAAACTGTTCAGTGTTTTAGAAAATGTGGTTTCTCATAGGCAGCCTCAATTCAAGACACATTTGTCTGATATCTTCTGCAAATTTTCAACAAGTTGGGTTTGTGGATTCTTAAAATTAATCACAGAAAAATCTCATATTCCAACAGAATGGGAGTGACCTAAAAAGGGCTGCCTTCATTCTCTGCTAGGGCTCTAGCAGAGAGCATCCTCACAAAGCTCAAAAATCGACTTGAATAGCTGGAACTTTACTCTGAGTTTTCCCTAGTTACCTTCACTGTGACCTTAACCACTTGCTTTAGAATTACTCTGCTATTTCCATTTACCCCTTAATTGCCCCAGGTCTCATCACTTAGATATGTAAAATTTAGCTAATTTAGGCTTTGCAGGGACTCAACCTTGAATAGCTTGCTCCAAAGCTTGAAGATCTTCGTATACCATAGAAAAGAGAAACAAAATAGACATTTTAGGTTTTTTTCCCATCTAATTTCTTTAACTAATGCTAATAATAGCTAGTTAATAATAGTTAGTTAACTAACTAATAATACTGATGGACAATATTTGAGACTTTGCATGTGTAATCTTATTTAATCTCATAACAAAGGAGGATTGTATTGTCATTCTTATTTTTCTTACGAATGTTAAGGCCATGTAATCAGAACCCGAGGTATCTGATTCTACACATTGGTTTGTTACCTTGTACTTATACTCCTAAGTATACTATAGTACAGAGTATAAATGTATACATTCTGAAGTATTACATAATATAGGATATAGATTAAAATAAGGACAACATACAGTATATATTCCTAAACATATTGTAATATGCTTACAATGCCAGTCCAAATCCCTTTCCATTTCCCCAGTCAGATTGACAACGTGCTCTGCAATGTGGATCGGGCCAATAGGGCCTAAACAACTTAGTCTCAGGTTTTCAATCTGATATGCAAATTCATAATCACACTGGGAGCTTTTGAAAAGTGCTGATTATGCCCTTTCCTGGCCTGGAAGATTCTGATTTAATTGTTCTGATCTAAGGCCTGGGCGTCGGTTTTTTCAAGTTCCTCTGGTGGTTATAAACATCTGGGGGTACAATATAACCGCTCTGAGCAATAACACTACCTGCACAGACTAAATGGTCTCCCCCAAATTCATACATTACAGCTCTAATCTGCAATACGACTGTGTTTGGAGATAGAAACTTAATTTAAGGAGATATTTAAGGTTAAAAGAGGTCAAAAGATCCTATCCTGATCTGATAGGATTGGTGAATTTTTAAGAAGAGAAAGGGACACCAGCAGCGGGTGCGAGGAAAAACCATGTGAGGACACAGCAAGAAGATGGCCACTGCAAGCCAAAGAGAAAGGCCTCACCAAACTCAACCCTGGCACCTTGGTCTTAGACTTGGACTTCCCAGCTTCCAGAATGGTGAGAAAATATATTTGTTAAGCTTCCCAGTCTAGGGGATTGTGTTACAGCAGTGGGAGCAGACTATCACAAGTGAATGCTGTGGGCTGGTAAAGAGGCCAGCACCTGCATGTGAATAGAAAGGTGCTGGGGCCCTGAGCTGGTGGCACCCAACCCCCTTGCCCTTATGGAAGCCAGCCTAGGAATGGAGTGAATAGAGTGGGAAATAACTTCAAAGACTGGAAAGGACCTGAGCCTCACAGTTTATCATCTGTATACTGTTCCGTGACAGGAAAGAGCAGTATTTAGAAAAGACAAGGAATCGAACTCTTAAGATTGAGGCTTCCAGTCTTCTTTCTTTCTCCACCGCAGGGTTAAAGATAGACCATGCTCTCTTCCCTCTCTATCATCCCCTAGTGTATGCTATTGAGTCCTTACATCTCTCCAGTTACTATGATGCCAAACTACTCTTTACCTTTGTGTTTGTTTACTTTAAGGTATAACCAATGTGTGTGTAGGAGGGTGGGAGGGGGAGAGTAAAGGAGGGTTATAACTGGTCCTGTACCAGGAACAATTTTGAACATTTGAAGATAAAGCATAGTCTATTTTTGCACAGCAAAGTTTTCTAATCAAGATTATTTATGATCTTGGGCTTTTCCAGTGTCTTGACTAAAGAATGAATTGCAACTTTTTAAAAAACATAGGTGGATCAAATAAAATGTGAAGTTGACTGCAATACAAGAAAATTAATCAAGGTCTGAGAAACAATGATGATTCACTTTTCACAACAAAATCTAAAGCTGAATATCTTCCCAATGTCATCACAGTGTTTAAAACACGTGGTCTAAAGTAAAAATGTAAGCTCTAAAATCTGTTGCACTGAATTGAAAATCTGCTAAGAACAAGGCTTCTGCCTGGGACCTTTAGCTTTCTTCTCTGGTGAAACGGAAATAATAAAGCTTACCTCCTATGATTTCTGGAGAAGTGAGTGTGTTAACATTCTAGAATCTTCTCACATAGTGCTAGAAAAGGGGCTTCATAAGGCTTATTTGATTTTCTTACTTCCTTTCCTAATTCTTACTTCAATACATTGGGTCACTAAAAAGTTAAAATCACTCTGATTCTCAGTTTCCATACATTGTAAACTGTGTTGCATGGTGACAGATTGTAGCTGTATGTGTGGTGAGCATAGCATCGCATATACAGTTGTTGAATTACTATGTTGTACACCTAAAACTAATATAACATCATGTGCCAATTATACTCAAATTAAAAAAAAAATAGGAGAAAAACATTTGCATAGGATTATGACAGGATATGTGTTAATTCCTCCATAAAATGGTTAACATGTCCTATGTTAACATTTGTTATCATAAGTTAACATAAGTCCTATGATAACATTTGTTTATACTAAGTTAAAGTATGTAGGGATTTGGGCATTAATCCCCAACTGGGATCTTTTCTCATACAAACATCTCCCTTTCGTAAATAGCTGTGAAGCTGAAGAAATGAAAACTGACAGAGAAAGTGTTAGCCCATTCATTTTAATTTAGTTTAAGCATCCATCACTAACCAACAGGTCACATGACTATCTATGTCTTCTCCCTGAATCTTTTCTGCCATGTAGTGAATGTGTCACAAACTACAAAGGTTTAGTGCTACAAATTGGGAGTGATCACATTACTTCTTTGAATGGCAAAGTTGCTGTCTCTCAGTTATACCAGATGAAATCATAACAGACTTTGCCTGTTAGGGTTGATACATCCATGCATGTTACAACAGTAAAGTACAGGATGGATACACACTTCTGTACATACATTTGGTACCCTTCGCATTTCTCTTCTCTTTGAATTACTCAAGTGTTCTCCCAACAGCCTTAATGAAACTAGACATAAACCGAATTACATTCTTTTAAAACTGGAACAATCACACATCAACTTGCATTAAGTCCCTTCCCCGAGATCTAACTGGTGCATAGAGAACTGTGAAAGCACATTTTGACCTCCATTTGCTACTCTCATTTGTTTATTCTGGAATCAATTTGATTTGATCTCATTATAATATCCTTAAATGTACTAAATCTTGCATTAGTAAAAAGACACATGAAGCTTTTACACTAACCTGTTGTCCTATTCTCCATCCAGGGCTGTCAGTTTGTGGTCTACTAGTCTGTGAATGACTTGCCTGCTGCATTTATTTAGATGAAGCCTTTAAATCTGTTTTCAATAAAGAAATAAATGGACCTCCTCACTTTCCTCCAAATGAGCAGTATATGAAGGACATCTTCAATCACTGTTGGCCGTGGGATTATAGGTGTCTAGTCCTATAATGAGTTATAATGATAGCAGTGACCCAGGTAAGAAGGCAAGAAGCTCCAGATTACCAGGCTGCCAGTTGGTAATTACTTCCTGGAGTATACATCCAGGTCCTAAAAGATTGACCACTATACCAGGTATGTATCAATGACCACAAAAACTTTGCTGGTTCTCAATAAAAATGAAAAAAAAAAAAATCTCACACTAGTGAATTGTTGGCAATCACCAATAATTTAAACAACAACAAAAATATTTAAGTAAATTGTGGTTCGTGTAGTTAAAAGATATTCTGAAGTTATTAAAAATATAAATGCTTCTAAAGAATATTTAACATGAAAAGCTTATGATGATAAATTGGTAAAGTCATGACTTCCCCATTCATTAGTTTCTATCTTCTATTAATGAATGTGTTAGTTTCTATCTATCCATTCCCAGTTTCTATCTTCTATTAATGAATGTGTTAGTTTTTCTATATGATCTTTATTAAGATGTAAATCCCATACCAGAAAGTTGCTCATTCCAAGTGTATATTTCACCCCTCTCTTGCATTTTTTTGTTCCTGGGGGGGGGGGTGGAGTATATAATTCAGTGGTTTTTGTATATTCACAAAGTTATGGAATGATCGCCAATATCTAATTTAAATTACAACATTTCTTTTTTTTTTTAATTTTTTTTTTTAACGTTTATTTACTTTTGAGACAGAGAGAGACAGAGCATGAACGGGGAGGGTCAGAGAGAGGGAGACACAGAATCTGAAACAGGCTCCAGGCTCTGAGCTGTCAGCACAGAGCCCGACGCGGGGCTCGAACTCACGGACCATGAGATCATGACCTGAGCCGAAGTCGGACGCCCAACCGACCAAGCCACCCAGGCGCCCCTAAATTACAACATTTCATCACTTCAAAAAACATTTTTTAATGTTTATTTTTGAGACAGAGTGTGAGTAGGGGAAAGGCAAAGAGAGAGAGAGAGAGAGAGAGAGAGAGAGAATCCAAAGCTGGCTTCAGGCTATGAACTGTCAGCACAGAGCCTGATGGGGGCTGGAACTCACGAACCATGAGAACATGACCTGAGCTGAAGATCAGACACTTAACTGACTGAGCCACCCAGGCACGCTCATTCTATCACTTCAGAAAGAAATCCTATATCCATTAGCAATCACCGCTCACTGGCTCTTGTCCAGGGGTTAGACATCAGTAATCTACTTTTCATTTCAATGGATTTGCCAGATTGGGACATGCCACGTAAAAGGAGTAATAGAATACATAGCCATCTGTGTTTACCCTCTTTCACTGCCCATGATGTATTCATGATTCACACATGTTGAACTATGTATCAGTACGTCATTCCTTTTTAGGGGCAAATGACTTTCTATTGTGTGATGTACCATATTTTGCTTATTTATTCATTAGTTGATATACACTTGGGCTGCTTCCACTGTAGGGCTATTATGAATAGTTACTATGAGCATTTATGTGCAAGTTTTTGTGTTCATGTATGTTCAATTCTGTTAGGTATATACCTATGAGTAGAATTTCTAGATCATATAGTAACTATGTCTAACATTTTGAGGAACTATAAAATTACTTTATAAAAGCTATACTATTTCAGTCCAATCATGTCATTGAAAAAAAACAAAACAAAAAAAAAACTCTTACACAAAATGACCTTAGACTACTTAATTTTGGCATTTTATAACTATGGGGGCTACAGATTTTTTTTTTTTGCCTTTTTTAAAAAAAAATTTTTTTTTAATGTTTATTTATTTTTGAGACAGAGAGAGACACAGCATGAACGGGGGAGGGGCAGAGAGAGAGGGAAACACAGAATCGGAAGCAGGCTCCAGGCTCTGAGCCATCAGCCCAGAGCCCAACGCGGGGCTCGAACTCACGGACCGCGAGATCGTGACCTGAGCCGAAGTCAGACGCTTAACCGACTGAGCCACCCAGGCGCCCCTTTTTTTGCCTTTTTAAAAAACAAAGTTCTGAGCTAGAGTATTACCGTCTTATTACAGCAAGATTTAGGCCTTGCAATTCTTCATTCAAAAAGATTATTTCTATTTATTGCTACTATGAATTTAAGCAAAACTGGGGACCAGAGAGAGAATTAAAACGTTACAGGGAATTTAGGACACAGAGAAAATAGAGTAGGAAAGGTAGATAAGTAAAATACCCAGTAAGCAATCAACATTAACTTTGCATTTTTATGTCAAGGAGAAAAAAATGACATTGAGATAAACGAGATCAGTGAATGGAAATCAGTAAACTCCCACATTAGGAGGTTAAAAATAGGCTTTGGGATAAAAATGATATTTTTCCCTTTACAGACATTCTTCGTGCAAATAGAGGTAGGTAGAAATTGAAAACAAATTTCACTAAATGCCAGTGCTTCTAACAGCCCAGCGTGTGAAAACCCAGCTGCTCTTTTCTGCTTCATACATTAGCAGGAATAATGGCAAAGACGATGACTTCCTTATTTGCTGACAGTTGTGTTGATGATGCAGGAGGCAAAATAGCATTTCTCTTCTGGGCAATGTTAATTATGGAGTGCTGACAGGAGTTCAAAAATAAATCCCAATCCTTCCAGTCAATGCCCCACATCAATATAATATGAGAAACGTGTAACCCACTGACAAGCATGAGGGAAAGGTACATTCTGCCTGCTGACACTTCTTTTTCAATAAATAAAAAGATTCACAGTAGATTTAAAAACTATTAAGAATAATAGGTTATGTAAGAATAGCAATTTAGAGATCTATTATCTACCTATTTTTATATTTATATTGCTCATTTGGTTCTTTGAAGCGGAAAGAAAATGTACCCTTATGCTCTCTTTTTCAGATGATAATCCCGAGGGTCTGAGAAATTAAGTCACATAGGAAATAACTGGAAGAATGAGGATTTTATTCCAGGCTTCTGTCTCTTCATCCAATACTAAAACTTTTCTGTCTTCCAGGCCAAATTTTTGAGCACAGTCCAGCAATTTTAAAGTTATTTATATGGATAATGAGTCAGATTATTTTTTTTTAAGTTGGGCCATATGATGAATTGTAACTACACCACATAGTTATTTAGGTCAGCACATTTCCTGTTAGAAATATACTAATGAGGGGTGCCTGGGTGGCTCAGTCGGTTGAGTGTCCGACTTCAGCTCAGGTCATGATCTCATGGTTCATGGGTTCAAGCCCCGCACCTGGCTCTGTGCTGACAGCTCAGAGCCTGGAGCCTGCTTCGGACTCCGTGTCTCCCTTTCTCTCTGACACTCCCCTGCTCTCACTCTGTCTCTCTCTCTCAAAAATACATAACATTAAAAAAATAAAAGAAATATATTAATTATGCCAATGTACAATATTTAGAACACTTGAATTTTATTGCCAAGGTACTTGTTGTCAAAAATACAAGGGGGATTTAATAAATTTTTATTAACCTCTACTATAGTTTTTTTTTCTTAATTTTTTTAATCTTTATTTATTTTTGAGAGAGAGACAGTATGTGAGCAGGGGAGGAGCAGAGAGAGAGGGAGACAAAGAATCCGAAGCAGGCTCCAGGCTCTGAGCTGTCAGCACAGAGCCTGACGCGGGGCTCGAACTCACAAACGGTGAGATCACTAACTGTGAGATCATGACCCAAGCCAAGGTCGGACGCTCAACCGACTAAGCCACCCAGGCGCCCCCTCTACTATAGTTTTTAAAGCAGCACTTTAAGTATTATGATCCTCATTTCTTTTTTTATTCTTTTTTTGAGGCAAGAAACTAATAGTTATGAAGGTTAAGGCAACTTACCCCTTACCCCATGTCAAATAACCAGCAAGATAAATGTTTATATACTGAATGTAACTTTTTGTGACCTCAAAGCCCTACTCTTTGATAACGCTAGCCTGAGAAAATGTAGTTCTGTTTTACAAAAGTGCTTTTCCTTTGAGCCTGTAATTTCACATCTAGAACTGTATTCTAAGAAGAGAATGAAGGGCATATACTATGATTTTGCTAAAATGATATTTATATCAATGTTGTTTACAGTTGCCAATAACTAGAAGTATCCTAATAAAGGCTCAATTAAATTGTGTTCTATCCACATCATGAGACAGTATGCAACCGCTGAGAATGTTGAAATAGAAAGTTACTTATTAGAAAAACAGTATTACAATGTATACTCTTCCTGGTAAACTCTGCTTAACTTGTAAAATTCAACTAGGTATTACATCTTTGGTGGAGTGTCTTCACCATTTCTCATTCCAAATAAAACTAGGTTGCCTCTTCTGTGTTCCAGTAAGTCTACACATATGGATATGATAGTATGCTTAGTTACTTGGGGATCTGCCTCCCCTTATAGGCTATGATTTCCTCAAAGTCAGAGAATGAACTTTAGCCACTTTGATTACCACAATCATAGCTAATTCACCGGTTCATAATTAATATGAGGTGTTCAATAAACATCCACTAAAAGAATAAGTGAATAATTCTTTACCACTGTGTTCAACCTATTTCATATTAAGGATCACATAGAAAATAAGACTTCTTTGACTTACTAGGGAGAACCGTCATGCTTGTTCACAATGGGAGGAGAAAGATCTTGAGGTTTAGTTGCCCTTGACCTTACCTTACTATCTGAAAGCAGAAAGGAATTTATGACCTCAGCACATGTGTAACCCACTCACTGTATGCCATGGTCTTATGATGTACTAATTTCAATGGTCTGGCAATAAACTGAAACAATGTGGGGGTTTTAATGTGATATCTAGACATTTCTATAGGATACATTAAAAGTCTTTATCAAATATATCTCTCAAAGTTATCTTTAATTTTCTGTAGATTTTATTTTGTGTAAATATCTATTTTAAGAATAGAGTCCATTAGCATGTTTAAAAAAAAAAAAAAGCCACTAGATCTAAAAGGTTTAAAATTCACTGAAAGGTGCTACCCTGTTTTGAGTATATAACTCTGACTACAAATCATCTTAATTTTAAATGTGTGCTTCATTTGTTAAGTCAAGATTTCTGTTTTTGTTTCCACTTTGAGACTGGGGTGATCTGACTTTAACAAAGCCCACTAAAATGTAGTTAATGAGAGTATTTGTTCATTATTCTTTTCTTGAGACATTATAGTACAGCAGAAATGCTTCCAACAAGACTACAGAAATTCCCCTGGGAATGAGAAAAGAAGGTTGCTGTTTGGAGTTCACTGGGGATGAAGATCTGTTTCACCCTGGGCATCTCTATAGTCAGTATTTTTACATTACCTAAAGAAAGTCAGAGAGAGGGTCATCGGGAAGAAAGTCAAATGGATAAGGGCCAGGAAAAGGGGAAAAAAAAAAAAAAAAAAAAAAGAACACCGGAGCAAATTTACAAAAATCAAAATCAAAAGACTGCCTTCAACTACTCCTCAAGAAATCTTAGCACCTTCTTGACGTTCAGTTGGATATATGCGTGCTTCAACATAAAGGTGTAGCTGTGTTTACAACCACTACATGTTCATAGCCTGAAGGAGTTTCTATTTATTTGTCATAGTACTGTTGGCCAGAACCGTCACACCCTATGGCTTAATATTCTGCCTATAGCCTTAGACTGGAAATGTTGACAAGGGAAAATATCAGATTATTATCTTACTTTGCTCATTCCATACTCTGATGAGTTGGGATTACATGCAGAGCTATGAAATTAGGGATTTATCTCATCCCTTCCTATTGAACATGTTTTTTCCCCTTCTTTTTGTTTCTTCTGTGCAGGGGAAGAAGTTATACAGACACAACAATGGATGATCTCCAGAGATGAGTATACTTTTCAAATCATAAACCATCCCCCCCCCACATATCTACCTGTCTATATATACATACTTCTATAAATCTGGAAGTATGTATAATCACAGCATTTTAAAAAAATTATCTTGGAAATATTGGACCTTCCCATTGAAAACCAAATGGTTTGGATGTGGTAAATAAGAAAAGACGATCACCTTTTCCATCTCATTATATTCACACATAAAGAATTTGTGGTGTGATAATCTTTCCCTTCACTTCTGTTTTAATAAATATACATAACTAAAAGCAATACCTTCATATTCCAAGAAAATTCAAATGATTCAATAATTAATTTTCATAGCAAAAGAGTCTTCCTTACTTTCCTTATTCAAATAATAAATATTCATGGAGTGACAACTTTGCTCTAACTAGTATCTATGTATGGGGTATATATAGCAATTAGCAAAACAGATCACAGCTCTGACTTCAAGAACCTCATATTTGAAGTAAAGATGTTTTCAGTATTAAATTACTGACAATTTCTCTGATCTCAAGACAGTTTATATTTATAAATTTTATAAATGTATAAAGTTGAACTGAGGAATACTGGGAAGAATGAGCTTAGATATTGAGACATACACAAATAATATTCAATGTCACAAATAACCCTGTAACCACATAAATGAAACAGATACAAGTTCTAAATATTATTAACTCTAGTTCAAATCTCCTAAACCTACCCACACCCAGCACAGAAATCACAAACTCTGTATTTGGGCTCATCATTCCCTCAACGGAACCCTACCTCTTAGGAATTCCCCTGTCCTCATTCATCCTCATTCAAATCCCAGGGGATAAGCCTATCAATTCCATCGTCAACAACATATCCTCTTTAAGTAACTCATAGCCAAATTAAATCTCACATTCTAATGAACCATAAAGTACCATAATGGTAAGTTATAAGGTCTAGCCATAGGTGAATACTACATAAATATTTCAAATTGTCCACTAGAAACGAGTGACAGAAAACATAGAGCAGGAAAAGCGTGTATGTACACTATGATGCTACTTGAAATACACATACAGATAGTTCTATCAAGTTTTTATTGCACATTATTTAATGCTGGGGACACTCTGGTATCAGACTAAAGTACTTGAATAAAAGTCCCACCATTTAATGGCTAGGTCATAGCCAAGGATTAATTTTCCTGACCTGGATACCCAGTACGCTGGCTTCTCAGAGAGACATTTGCCACTCCCCCTCCTATTAAAGAGTGAGATCATTTGGAAATCAAACCCCAGAAGATATGGAAACTGTTTACAAATGAGTACTTCAGACAGACATTCTGCTAAAATGATTAGAGCTGAAGTTGAAGAATTTCCAACCCTATACAACTATAAACACAAAGGTTGGGGTATGGAGTGTGATCACAATATGGGATAGGATGGTGAACTCTCCATTATAAACGTTAAGGTAGAAGATCAGGGTGGGAAGCTACAATTCTGCTACATCGTGAAACTGCAACCATAAAGTTTGGACCTGCGCTCCAAACTGTCCTAGAGGAAGGGCTGATATTTCTCCAACCATGCAGCTTTGAGCCCCACAACTGAAGCCTGGGATGCCTCCCCAGTCTGATGTCTGGTGCTCCAGTTCCCTGTGCAACTGCCATTGAGAAGATTGCTCACCTGCACCTGTTCTCTGTAAGTTTTCCCCTCAGTGACAGTCTGTTCCCGGCGTCTGTGTGTGCTTTCGGCTCATTCACTTGTGATTACCCGGTATTAGATGATTTTGGACAAGTTAATTCTCTGTGAATCTCAGTATCCTCTTCATCAAATATGGATAATGATAGTAAACACTTCATTTGGTTTCTGTGAGGATTAAATGAGATAATCTATGTCAAGTGTTTATCACCGCACCCGCACATGGTGAACATCCCAAAATGCTAACTATTATTAAAATTTAGGATTTAATTCCAGGGGATTTTTAGCACAAATAAGGAGATCATATAACATCTTAAAATGAACTAAAAAATAAACTTGAGGGCTTTCATTAAGAGACACAGAGAGCTCTTGTTCTATAATCAGTGACTCTGTTGCCAATATGATAGGGATTATTTGATGACTGAGTTAAGTTTGGGTTTCAGGTCAGAGAAATTTATCATGAAGAAGAGACAAAGCAGACTTCAGCTTAGTCTCTAGATGCCTTTCAAAAAGGAGGAAAGAGAGGTGGTGTGAAGGAGAGATAGCCCAGTGCCTATATTTCTTCCTACACAATTACTCATTTATTTATTCATTAATCTATTCATTATCTCCTCATTCAAAAGTTATCCCTTACAAGACACTGTACTAAGCACCATGGAGAAATAAAAAGACAAATCAGGCCAACATTGAGAACAGGCTTGGCCAAAACTTACGCCTTGCACTGCCAGTCTCCCAAAGGAGGATCTGGTCTCCTGAAAAGCATGTGGAAATCAGCTCCAGTAAAATGCTTAAGCAATCAATTCTGGTAAGATGCCAGGGTAGTAGATTCAGCAACGGTCAAATAGGTCAAAGAGCTAGAACTCTAAGGCTTACCCAGCAGCACACTGATCCTGTTGGAGAAGAGGCTTATGTTCTCACAACTATGGCTGTACAATTGGCAGCACGGGACTTGGAGCTAAGACAGTTGATGGATACCAGCTCTTAATCGTGCCAGGGGAGGGGCTACTCTTTCCTAATTTGTTTCTTAAAAGCCTCCTGGAGTCTAGCGCTTACATTTGCTAGAACCTCTTGTGCTGCCCCCAAAATACAGTGGGAAATTGGAGGGCAAAGACACTCACCACTGTGAATGTCTCCAATGTTCTTTTATCAATCCCAGTGTGTGAGCTTCTGGTGTTTTTTCCTGGTTTGATCAACATACTTGTTGTTCTTAAGAAGCTCATTATGTGAAAGAGAATGAGACTCTGTATTAAATGAATACAATTAATAGAATGAGATGCTATGGAAAAAAATAAAGTACGTGCCATGTCCAGAGGAATCATCCATTTCCTTACATGATACATTCAACTCTCTTGGAAGTGTTGGCTAGAAGCCAATCCTAAGGCCCTGACCATTTCCCTCACCAAAAGAAGAGGAATGGCTCTATTGTATAAGATCAGTTCACCTGTACCATCTATTCTTGAAAGGTAAGAGGCAGGTTCTAGTCCTATATGCAATTAACTGGTTCTGTGCCCATACCTCTGACCATGTGCCCCAGGGTCCAGTTTTAGGGGCATGACAGTAAGTCTGATTTGACCTTATACACAACACTATTTCTCAGTACAACTTTCCTGACAATGACATTGATATTTGAAAGCCTGAGGAAGTCAAAACTTCCTTGTCCATTTTTAATAGGTTCTGAACTTGAAAGAGACATTTAATTCAATGTCTCTTTTAAATTTCATTTTTTAAAATTCAGAACTGAATTTGAATCCCAATTGATACCGGGAAGATTGAATTCCATCGTGAAATGTCAGTTGCACTCATTTCTCCATGGCCAAATCTATCTCATTGGGTTGTGTGAACATTAACTGAGATGATGCAAAGTAAGTATTCATAAGTCTGCTTGTGTGATAGGAATAAGGAGAAGACATAAAGAGAAGTCCAAAGATCCTTGAGAGACTGATTAATGGAAGGGGGTTGATAATAGAAACTTTTAGCATTTTTCTCAGTTATTTAAAAACAGGAAATATGATTAAAAGTCGAGCAAATGATTAAAAATATTTTTTGAAAACTTCTCTAAAACTTTGACACCACTATTCAGAACCAAGTGTTTGAGTATTCCAGCAATACCAGAGGAAGTAATAAATCACGGTGGAAGTAAAACCTCAGTCAATGCCACTCCCCTCCAGAGGACATTGCTCTCCATGTGTCATTTAAAATGCAATTCCCTTTGAATGGGCACTGGTTCTATTACCAGACATGACTGCTTTTACTACTAGCAGTGGTTTAATGATTTTATGTCATCACAATAATAGAAACATGACATTCAACTGTGACTATAGCTTGTATGAGTCTATTTTTGGAAAGCTGATTTTTTAGAGGACATGGAAATGTGCAGTTTTGGTTCCTGTTTATTTCCCAAAAGGCTTAGCCAGTAACTTTCGCACATCATCCCCTCTGTGTACCTTTCATGATTTTCTGAAATGAGTGTGGTCATTTGAAGTCTCAAACAATGATTGTTCCACATACAGAAAGCCTCCTTTAAAGAAGAATTGGGTCTGAATCCAATATTTCCATCCTGTGAAACATCCCTCATGGAGGATTTCCATGCCTGAGTCTCACTCTCGATCGGAAGAAGCACACAAACAACAACAACAAAATAACAAAAATGCCACATTCAACTTCCTCTAATCTCAGAACAAGTGATTCTCACTTGCTTAAGGCCAACTCTTCCATCTTGGGTTCTTGATCCCAACCCCTCCTGTCCCTTCTAGGACTTTGATCCATCAGTGTTCTACCTTTGTTCCTATTTTTTCACATTTCCCCCCTCTACTGGGTTTCTCCTTTCAGCCTGTTAACATGCCAAAATCCTTACCAGCATCACACACACATCACACACACACACACACACACACACACACACACACACACACACCCTCTGTTTATCTCTAGTCACTGACCTATTTTCCTCCACGACCAAACTATTTAAAATAGTTCACATTTGCAGTCTCCAAGTTTAAATCTGTTTTTTTTTCTCTTGCTTCTATAAATAAGTATATGATTTTGCCTTGCCTCCTTGTTTCAAACAATATGCTGCAAGCATTTTCTTATCTGTCTTCTCTCCTCTTCAACCCATGCCTGCAGTCTTCCGTTCTCACCGATCCCCCCCAGACTTCTCAGAGAAACTTCATCAATGACCTTGTAAGAGTCATTGTTAATGTAAGTAAGGTTAATATCAGTAATTTGAACATTTTGCTTAGGTATATAACAGATAATACTTCCTTTTTTGTTTAAAAACTCTCTTCTCCTTTGGTTTTATGCTGCTGCTGCTGCCTCTTTATTCCCACCAAATTGCCATACATCAGATGCATTGTTTTCTCCAAGTACTACGCCATACACTTTTACATTCTTAAAACAACCCCGGAAGGTAGAGAATATTGTATTATTATACACATTTAAAAATTAAGCAAGTGCAACCTTAACAGGTTGAAGAACTTCACCCGAGTTACACAGTAAATAAAAGATATGGAGTAAGAACAGTTTTATCTGATACCAATATACATTTTTGAAACTTGTAACATAATACATAAAACAAAGGATAACGAATACACCAAATAATTATAAGCAACAAATCTCACCAATCCACAGACTTAAATGATATTAATTATTTTGCTTTATTGGATTATTTTCCCCCCCAGGATTGATATACTGTTAGAAAGAATAGAAGACCACTTTGCAATCATCCCCAATTTTACTCTTTCCTCACAGAGAAAATGATTCTCTAGTTCGTCTACCCCTCATGTCCACATTTTTATCCTATTATATTGACACAGTCTTCTTTATTCCTCCCCTTTTTCCTTTTGTCTAGATGCTACATATCCTTTTCCTTTTCTGTTAGTGTTCACTCATAAAATCTAAACATACATACACTCATAAAATCTTAAACATTTACCAATAATCAGTATGTCTTATCTTCTCTCAAATTGAATAGGGTTCATACTAAATTTCTTTCTATAACATACCACATTGTCTTGTTTGTGCCTTGTAAAATACCTTTTTTAAATTTTTTTTTTTTCAACGTTTTTTATTTATTTTTGGGACAGAGAGAGACAGAGCATGAACGGGGGAGGGGCAGAGAGAGAGGGAGACACAGAATCGGAAACAGGCTCCAGGCTCCGAGCCATCAGCCCAGAGCCTGACGCGGGGCTCGAACTCACGGACCGCGAGATCGTGACCTGGCTGAAGTCGGACGCTTAACCGACTGCGCCACCCAGGCGCCCCGTAAAATACCTTTTTTAAAATGACCAAGAAATTAGATGTGTCATCCATCATCCATCATCCATGTTACTTTTACAGTCCAAGTTTGCTTCCATTTACCTATATGTTTATCAAAATAGTTCCTCAATATCCTATCTTTATTTTGGAAAGAATGGGTTCAATTTGCTCTTAATCATTTTTTTTTTCAGTGAGAGTATGAATGTTTAGCTCTCACAGTATGCTTTAGGGAGCATTTAAAATAATTTTTTAATCCACTCCTGAATTATACTTTGGTTGAGTGTAGAATTCTATCTTAACATTTGCTTTTCATCCACCATTTAAAGTTATCATTCTACTATGTTTCTTGTCCCCATATAACTGGAACAACTTCTGTAACCCTAATTTTCAGTCCTTTGATTGTAATAGATATTTCATCTTTGATTGCTTCCAAGATTTTTTGTTTGTGTGAGTTCTGAAGTTTCATTGCAATATATATAGGTGTAGATTTGTTTTAAATCATCCTGTCAAGGACATGGTATACTCAGTCATTCTGAAGACTGGTATCCTTTTTCAGTCTGGGAAAATACTGAGCCATCATGTCTTTCATTTCTCTCTATTCTCCTCTTCTGGAAATTCTCTTGTGTATTTTCTATAGTATGCTATCTTTGTACCTCTGCTGCATGTCTGGCTAATTTATTCAGGTCTATTTCCAAGTTACTAATGCTTATCTACACTTACCTACATCTTTCCCGATGTGTTTGCTCAAATCTCTACATCAAACAACTCAAATTCTCCACAGCTCAAGATTGAGGTCCTTCTCTGGGTCTGATGTCTGTGCTTATTTTTTTTTTTCTTTCATCTATTTAAATGTTTACACCTGTATTTTCAGGTCTCCTCAAGATAGTTCCATTATCTCTAGTTCTAACTTGTGAATTCTGTGTGTTGCATTTTCTGAGTTTTTTTTGTTTTTTTTTTGTTTGTTTGTTTGTTTTTTTTTTACTATGAGCTTATTATGACTTTAATATTTGACTCTTAAGTCATCTTCCTGGGGGTTATGAACTGCATTCTCTCCTCATCTCTGAAGAGATAATTAAGGTTAAATAAGGTCATAAGGTTGGGGCCCCAATCCAATGGGACCGGTGCCCTGACAGGAAGAGATACCAGGAATATGTGCACAGTGGAAACCTCATGTGAAGTGGCCATCTGTAAGCCAAAAAGAGAGGTCTCATCAGAAACCAAACCTACCAATGACATGATTGGATTGCCAGGCTCTAGAACTGAGAGAAAATAAATGTCTGTTGTTTAGGCCACCGAGGCTGTGGTCTTTTGTTATGGCAGCCTGAGCAGACTGATGCAGGGGTATTTCAGGAGCCCCATTTTGCAGCAACCCCCACTGAGTGCCAGTTCATATTCCTTTCTTTGTTGTGTCATTAGCTTCAGTGTGTTTATACTAGGAATTTTGTTATTTTCTCTACTTGCCATTCTTATACTATATAAGCAAGAGACATGTGGAACTCACAGGTTTGCTTAGAGCTATTTCATATTGCCAGTTTCCCCAAAATGACTCATTTTAACTTAATGGCTAGTGTTCAGAGTTTTCCTAGTCCTACTTTCAAGGACACAGCAGAATCACTCCCTGTCTCAAACCTTTTAGCAGGTAATATACGTCCAATCTCCTTGTGTATGGAGCCTGTGGCCTGAGCTACTCTCTGAGGGTACTAAGTGTCAGACCCAGCATTTAGGGGCTGTCTCCCAGTTCTGGTAACTCTGTAAGAATAGGGACCTCTGATTATTGCTATTGCTTTGAATTATTCTTCCCTCTGGAATCTAAAGAGCCTTCTTTCTTCTTTACCCTGGGTAATATTTCAAAACTACTTCCTTCATAATTTAGCCAATTGGGAGTAGAAATTGAATTCTCCTGCATCACCTTCATTTCACATATTGACCAGAGACCCTTATGCCCTCATTATGCCATCTCAATTGTCCCCATCATACCTCTGACTACTTATTATAGAATGGAAATGTTATTTTCTCTTTCTCTGCTTGACAATTAAATATTAGTATTTTCAGAGGATCAGTCATCTCTTCTGACGATCTAGTTGAAAAAACCAGTCTACTGTCATTGTTACAAGTAGCTCATTTTTTAAAATTCTGATTTAGTATCTCGACTCCTACGCTCAGTGGAGAGGCAAATTCCATCCATTAACCCTCCATAGTATTTCCATTACACATCAGCTACCTTCAACCCTACTTCTTGCTAGACAGAGCAGCCTCTCAGGACTTTTAACTTGTACTGTAATTAATTAACATCCATGCCTCTAATCATTTTTGTTTTCATTTAGTTTTCTCTTGGCTGCTGGATGTATTTTTTCTCTATTAAAAAAATAACTAATACACCATATTTTATACCATGCATCTTTCCAATAGATTTATTTTGCCTATAAGATAACGTCTAAACTCTTCAGCTTGCAAAAGTGCATCTTGATCATTGAGTCTTTGACTACTGGTCTAGATTTACTATTAACAAGGCTCCATAACACCACTTTGAACTCCAGCTTAATTAAGGCATTTGTAATGTCACATTGCCATAACGTTGCTCAAGTTATTTCTTTCCCTGAAATGATTTCTCCTTGCCCACTCTTATCCCCTTCAGCTCTACATTACTTTCTAAAATCTTTCAGTCTTTTCTAGGGAAAATTGACAATATCCTCCTTTGTATCTCTGCCATAAATAGTCATTCTTCGTACTTATAATCTTAATTCCATTGTTATAATAATATGCGTGCCTCCTACTCTGAGACTGTGAGATCTTTTAAGACAGAGTTTCTCAACCTCAACGATAGTGATATATTAGGCCAGATAATTGTTTGTTGTGTGGCCTGTCTTGTGCATTGCAGTATATTGAACAGCTTCCCTAACCTGTAACCACTAGATATTAATCCAACCCACACCTCATCAGACAGGCCAACCAAAACTGTTTCCCAATGTTGTCAAATGTCCCCGGAGGGTAGAGGGATGTAATCATCCCTGACTCAGACCCAACACTTTAAGATAGGGACCATATTTCAAAAGTCCTGTGTCCAAGACCACCACCTACATTCTGGAAATATTAGTTGACTAAATGAGTGTATAATGAGAGATACGAGTATACGAGTGATATGAGTCTATGAGTGTATACATAGAGAGATCAAGTCTCTGTATAGAGATAGAGACACAGGGATTGAGATCTTCTCATTCTTTGGTATGTTAGTATAAGTTATACATTAACTAAAAAACATAAAATATTTAACTTTTGAATAATACTTTTGAGTAGTTCAGAGAACTAAAGTTTAAATAATACTAAAAGGATATGAGATTGACTATATGCATGTCATAGTGAAGGACTGAATGCCAACTAAGATACACATTCAAGTAAGAACAATTAGCAATTTTGTGAACTGGCTGCCAGTTCAAATTTATTTTGCCAAGGCTAATGTTTAGTTAAGTCAATTTCTGCCAATTATAAGAGCCTTCATTGAATGAGCTTATGTTTGAATTTCAACAACTCTGTATTTAACCTGAAGGAAATATAATCTCCTGGGCAATTGTCAAAACAAGTGACTGTTGACAATGAGTCCTGGAAATAAAAGCTAAATAAAAGACCAATCATATTTCTTAACTGTTCTTTTAGGCTTCAACAAATATTTAGAGAATACTTAGAATGTGCTAAATATTTGAAGGAAATAAAAAAAAAAATTCAACATCTTTTTACTCGTACTAAAAGAAATAATTCCTGTGTTGCAAATAACCTAAAGAAGTGGAAACAAAAGGTTAAGAATGTTCAAGTAAAATAGCCATTCCTCTCTTTTGGAAAAATCAAGGAAAGAGTCATATAAAAGACATCATGAAATTTCAGCCTTAGGGGAAAAGGTTTATTAATATCAGACTTATTTATAATATTCTCTTCAAAAACTAGAAATGTCTTAACATTGAATATCAGCTACAAGTACTTTGATTTGAAAATTTTAGTTGTAAAAACCACAGTAGTATGTGTGTCTAAAAACACAGCAAAACTATGTGTTCTATATTTAAATGATAACTTTAGGAAATAGAATTTTGCATTCAGTTTGAGTTATGGGAGACTGATGTGTAAAATGAATTACATAAGGATCAAAGTCTGGAATAAAATAGACCACAATGTTAACTATTATTTCTGGATTGAAGGACTGGCAGGGTTGGGATGACCATTTTTTTAGACACCTCAGTATTTTTAATTTATCATCAATAGCTATTTATTATTTTATATATGTATAACTGATAAGCTAAACAAAGGTTTTGTTCTGTGACTCTATTCAGATCTGAGAATATAGAATGGCTTTCCTTTTCAAAATTTATCAAGCATTCATATCATTCTGACAGAAGTTTCAGATACCAGAGAAGAAAACACAATTTTGTACAATTTTATCTCTATACTTTCCTAAATGGTTGTAGATCGTGACTTAGTAAGCAAGTAAAATTAATAATAAATTGTTTCCATGTTGAAGTTGTTATAGTCTTCCTCCCTCCTTTAAAATTTACTTTTGAAAAACATTTTTAATGTTTATTTTTGAGAGACAGAGCATGAGCGAGGTAGGGGTGGAGAGAGAGGGAGACACAGAATCCAAAGCAGACGCCAGGCTCTGAAGCGTCAGCACAGTGCCCGATGCAGGGCTCAAACTCACAAACCGCAAGATCATGACCTGAAGTTGGATGCTTAAACAACTGAGCCACCCAGACGCCCCTAAAGTTGACTTCTTAAAAAGAACTTACTTCTCTATGTACCAACCAATATATATGCAAAATTGATTACAAACTAAGTAGATTTGTATTCAAAGTGGTTGAAAGGACACCAAATATCAAAAAACTTAAATTCCTCCTCTTCCAAGAAGACTAGTATTACTGGAGTCTATACTGATATCATCCTTATTTAGATGATTCATATCATCTCTCTCTTATATGGCAGTTAAATGTATAAATATTCTGCCTCCAAGTGAAGTGTTTTAAGTATTCAGGCGGAATCATTTATTCTTTTGATTCAATCCCCTTAGGCTGAATGCATTTTGAGGTACTATCTAAATTCAAATATTAACAAATGTGCAAATAGCCAGTGCCTGGTAAACAGTAGGTATTTACTAAATATTTGAAACAATGTATTTACAGAGAAAGAAAATTGGTTACAGAAATAACAAAACAATAAAAGGCAATAAAATAAACTTTGTGGTCTCAGCACAATTTGGAGTTATAACTACAGCAACATATTATAGACTTGATTTTATTTCTTTCTCCATGATTTAGACTTTCCCAAAAAATTTTCCCAAGGCTTTCATTGAAAATACATTTTTTTTAATTAGCTGGACTCCAGCCTTTCCAAACACACATCATGTCTAACATGCCCCTGACTCGAAACCAATATAATTGCTATTCTCTACAGCAACGATATTCCCCTGATTATTGCGTAGCCTGTCCTTACATTTACTCAGTTCCCTGCTCAAAGGTCAAAGGTTGCTGTCTATTAGTTTCTTGGAACCTTGAGCAACAATCTCCCTGAACCCACCTATAAAACAGATGGGTGACCTTGCAGGTTTGCTCAAAGAATGAATTAGGACAGTGGTTTCATGTAAAGCCCCTAACACTGATTCTCATTTGCTCTGCCATTATCATGCAAGAAATGTTACCCTTCACTGCCAAAGAAGATACTTCCAGTGAGGAAGGCAATGATTGCCTGAGAATATGAGAATGAAAGGGAGATTCACACTCACAAGTGCTTTCTTTATTTTTCCATTTGCTTTTTAGCTTTTGCACCATTTACATTATTTCTAAGATTAGATTTGGAGGCTAGGTGAAGACTTGAACTAGAAATAATAACCTCACAGCTGAATTTCTTCTTTATCCTTCAAAGATCTGCACCTGTTAGCTGGGCTTATTGATGTGTTGACTATATGCTATTTGCGGTTCCTGGAACACCCTCACATACTCTCCCCCTCAAAGGCCTTTGCACCTGCTGCTCCCTTTTCTTGTGGTGTTCTTCTCAGAAATACACATGGCTTGCTCATTCTTACCCTGGTGGTCTCTCATCCAAGGTCACCTTAATAAGGAGCCATCTCCTATGTCTCCCAACCCAGTGCTTTCTCTATCTCCCTTTCCCTTCTTTTTACACTTATCATTACAATCAGCTGAAATATTCCACAGTTTTTTAATTTTATTTTTGAGAGACATAGAAAGAGCAGGAGTGGGGCAGGTTCAGAGAGAGAATGAGACAGAATCCAAAGCAGACTGCAGGCTCTGAGCTGTAAGCACAGATAGAGCCCGACACGGGGCTTGAACTCATGAACTGAGATCATGACCTGAGCCAGAGGTGGATGCTTAACTGACTGAGCCACCCAGGTGCCCTGAAATAGTCCACATTTTTTAGCCTACATTTCACCCATGCACGCAGTACACAATAAGCTTCAAAAGGATAGAGACTTTGTTCATTGCTGTAACACCAGCTCCTAGAACAGTGCTGGAAACCTATGAGTGGTTTAATGACAATTTGTTGAATGAATGAATGAATGAATGAATGAAATGCTAGTTATGTACATAAAACTGGAAACAAAACCACATGTGACATAAACAAACACCATCACTACTCCCAGAAGAATTTCCAGTATGGTCAAAGGTAAGATATTGAATGAGTTTACAAGCACGGATTCAAATACTCTAAATGACAGTCTGGTATCTCCAACTCAGTTTGTCGTCTCCCAGATATCCAGGGCTTGGCGTTGCCAGATGAAATGAAGGTGGGGGTGGAAGAATTAGTAGAAGAATTGAATGAAGGTACAGGTAAAAGGAAGGTAGAATTGCTTAAAAGTTTTTGACTATCTCAGCTATGGTGGGGGAAAAACAAAAACCAAAACTCCCTCCCCCAGCACAGGATGTAAGGGAATACAGATCAACTCATTTATATGTAGGATGACAGGATATATAAATTAATGAGCAGAGAGCCTGTCAGTAAAGAAATAGAAGAGTTACAAACCCGTATTTTTCATGTATTAGCTGGGTGACATCAGCAAGGTATTTAAACTCATATATCAATGGATTCATTGGTAAAATGAAGATAAAATTAGAATTTACCTCATCATGTATCTGAAATAACAAAATGAGAAAATTTAGGTAATATATTTAGAACGGTTCTTTAGCAGATGTGAGCTATTAGTGCTATTATTTCGTAAATTATTATTTTTTAGATACCATCTGCTTAAAAAACAGATTTTAAGAGGGGCACCTGGGTGGCTCAGTCCATTAAGCAAACGGCTCTTGATTTCAGCTCAGGTTGTGATCTTGGTTCATGAGACTGAGCCCCACATGGCATAGAACGTGGTCCTGGCTCTATTTCTCTGGCTTCCCTATAGGTAGAAGTGGCTATTTAATTAAATTCTACTCAGTGGATTAGAGGTTGAATTTTCTAGATGTAACTTCTGGGAAACTACTTTGAAAAATGGGAATTAACTGCACGTAAATATGACTTTCACCTCTCAGCATACTCCTACCTTCTTCCTGGAACATGGGCTTCTCAGATGGAGTCTCACCGTCCACTAACCATGGACTAACCTCAAATATGGAAGCTCAGAACTGAGAATATCAGAGTAGAAAAGGAGAAAGAGCGTGCCTTTCGGATGATATCAAGGAACTGTCACATCAGCCTGAATTCCTACCCACTGATTGCTCTATAAGGGGAATTTGGCTAACTTTTGTTTAATCACTTCATGAATCTCTGCTTCTCCTGACCAAACAATGTCTTTAACTGAGAGAGGTGAGATAATTATCCTAAATAATAAAGAGTCAAAACCAATCTATTACATGTACAAATAACTAAGCTGTTAACTTTCCAACAGCCATTGAAAAGAAATGCAGTGAAAATGAAATTGGGAAAGATTACAAAATTCTCAACAATTAATAAAAAAAAAAATCAAAGCTCAAGCTGATACACTGCTAAATTTATTACAGTCATCAGAATCCAAAAGAATCATTCAATGGGACTTTATATAGAGGGAGCACATGATATCCTGATTTGTATACTTTATACTTTTTTGAAGATATAAATTAATCTTCATGAGTTTATTTCTTATAGTGACTTTGAAAAAAAAATGTTAAATTTTATAGGACTGTGAAAACATTGTTTTCTAAATGTATTGTTTTCTGGATGTCTGACCCGATTTAGAAGGAGAAATAAAAGAATATGAAAGAAAGGACAGTTTGCCTGAATCTTATACCTTTCCCAAATAAATCAATCGAGGCTTCCTGCACATAGAATTAAATATCAATAATTTTGACATTAACATTGTTGTGAAGTCCCTGAAACACTACCATGACTTTAGTAAATAAAAGGTGACCATGTGTGCTCTAATTTGGTAGTGAAGTGACAACTGTGGCCATTCAGTTATACAAAATAAAGTGCTTGCTCAGAAAGAGGACTACCCATGTGTACCCCAATGTGAAGCCAAAGAGATTCTGCAGGTAAGACCAAGACATTTATTAGCCATCAGTTTGGAGTTTACTCAAATGCTTTAACAAATATTTAAATGAAAGTCAAAGAGATTAGCACCCCAAAGCAGGGAGAAGATTTTGGCCTATTTAATTTTGAGAGCATAAACTACTGTTTGCTAATCTTGATCACCACAAATAATTTTGATTAGGCTTATGTATGCCAACTTCATTACCTACTATTGTCAACTCAGAGAAGTACTGGGGTATCAATGCCCAGGTATGCAATACTAAAATGAGAAACAAGGAAATTTCAACTGTGCATTCAAATGATGCTCTGCTAGTTAAGAATGGGAGATTTTTGCAAGGGAAAGGAGATCTCTCTTAAATATGGAAAGCAAGGGAATTCAGAATAGAAAAGCTGACAGAGATAGGGCAGCCTTAATTTACATGTCAGCTATAATATCTGCCTTACAAGACTATTTACTTGGTAACTCAATGGCATTCCTTAAACTAGTTACCGTAGCAACTGCCACATGACACAGCAGCCTCCAAGACACAGAAAATCTTTTGCAAGAAACAAAAGCACCATCAATATCTCAAAGGAACATTATTACCATTTTAAGGAATGCGGATGGTGTGAAGGAAAAGCCTTAGCCCTGATTCACTATAATTTTTTTTAATTTCTACATTCTACTAGAGTGTCAACAGTGCTTTCAATATTTTTTCTCTATTATTTATCACTTCATTGTCTTTTTTAAAAATGTTAACTACCTAAATATTAGCTTTCATTTGAAGCTGCTAGAAAGCCTCCCACAAATCAAACTCCAACCTACCTTCACAGAAATCTCTTCAAGGACTCTAGATGTAGTTCAGTTTTTCCTAAATGGTATTTCATGGATCACCAGTATCAGTCATTGTGATGCTTTCTTAAAACATGCCAATTTTTTGGTCCCAACCCAGACCAACTGAGTCAGAATATTTGGGGTGAGATACAAAAATGTGCATTTGTGGTAATGTAAATCCCTAATGTGTTCTTTATAAGACCCTATTTTCTTACCTCTGCTTCTTTGCTAATATACTTGCTCACCTTGTATACCCTACTTAACCCCAGGTGTACAAATACCACCAACAACTCATGGCTTAATGTAACTGTCACTCTTTCTCAAAAACAAAAGTCTATTTCTCACCAACAAATTACAACCTCTACTACTTTTTTACTTCTCTAATTTTTCTAATTCCTATTTTTTTTGAACAATGTATTTGATGTGTTAATATGCATGTAAGGGAAATTCTCTTTGCACTCTCATTGAATCGCACGTAGCTTTTTACTACAATTTAGCTAATGTATTACAATACTGCGATTAAGACATTTCATTCACTGCTTAGGCTCTTCTGAGCACAGAGACAATGCTTATTCGTTAATGTGTCCAAGTGCCTGAAACCATATAGATGTCAACGAATGTTTACTTAATTAGCCTATATTTAATAACACTTACAATAACCTGTCAAAAACTTACATAAGATTGTTGATCTCTAACTCATTCCAACCTCAAGAGAATTATGAACGGGTTACTATTAATCCTTCTATTTTACAGATGAGGAGACAGAGCCTGGGACATGTCATGCCATCTGCCTTAGATACACAACTAACAAACTACAGATCAAGATTTAAAAATTGGGCTGCGATAGGAACACAAACTTTAGCAACTAGGTACAGTGCCCCTTTTCCTTAAGAGACCATGAGTTAATAATGTTTAACTTCCTTCTTATGATCATGGGTTAGACTACAGATGTCAAAAATATAGATATGAAACAGGTGTGTCATGCCACAAAGGTTTAGTCTTAACCTCAACAAGTTAAATCAACATCCAGAACTTTCTCTCTTCTTATACCTCTTTACAATTATCATATAAAGATCCAGGGTTGGGTGTAAAAACAAAATAACTAGCACTCAACAAGCATGGTCTTGCACAAGCCAAATTGCTCCCTAAGCCATCTCCTAACCTATAAAATAGAACACTTGAACTGCATGATCACAATCTGTAAGATTGCTTACAGGGATAGAATTCTAGGGTTCAGAATGCCTCTTTCCCATATTACCTAGTTTTAGGTCTAGAGAGGTAATGTCTCCCCAACCTGCTGGACCATCCTAGAAAAGTCTTCCTTGCCTATCAGAATCTTCCCATATTTCTCTATTTCACTTAGAGCAATTGCTAAAATAGTGTTAATGGTCTACAAAAATTCACCTCTACTTCTCATCCCTCTCCCCTTTTCTCATACTCCATTCCAAAGAGAGTGGCCTTGCTGTTATGCTTTCAACTCAGAGCCTTTGAACTGGCTATTTATTCTACCCAGAATCTCTCCTCCTAGGTACAAACAAGGCCCCCTTTCATACTTCCTTCAAATGTTATCCTCTTACTGAGACATACCCTGGGCATCCTGTTTAAAACTGCATATCCATACTCCATCCTATTGGCTATTTTTTCTTATAATTTTTCACATAATTAACTTCTTTTTTTTTCTTTTTCATCTGACTGCAATATGAGCTCCAAGATGAGGAGCTTTTTGTGTGTTTCATATCTTGATATATACGTAACAACAAGAATAGTACCTCACACAGAATGAGCCCTCAATATTTGTTAATGGAATGAATGAAAATTTATTCATCTATTCTTCATTTCATCCATTCATCCAAATAACTTTATTAATTGATGAATGTTAGGCATAATTCTGGTTGCCACAATCTTCTAGTTGCTGAAATTTTGAAACGTCAGAGCCTCACACAATTCTGCCCATTCAGGCCACTAAAAATGTGCCCATATGAAAATGATATTTTCAATTAGTAAAGAGCAGGTTGTTACTTAAAAGAAATCAAATGACAAAACTTAGACTGTGAATATTTACTCTAGCCTTAAAAGTGTGCCCTTGAAATCAGTCTTATGTTGGCACAAACAGCAAAGAAAAATGGAAAACTTTAGGTTTTTGTATATCATGAGATTTGCAGGCTATTAGGCTAAATTAGTCCCGGTTGCCTGAAGGATGTCTTAGGTAACTGCAGCTATCCCCAAGCATTACCGAATCTAATTCTTGATGCCATGCTTTGGGGAAAATATAAAGAAATCAGAGAAATGCAGAGAGCCCCTATCACAATGATAAAATGCATGAGTAGACCAGACTGTGAGAAAGATCAATCAAATTAGAAACATACAGCCTGAAAAACCACAGATCATTGAAGGGGAGGTTTCTTCTCTGCAAATATTAAAGGAGAGCAACAAAGAGAAAGAGGCTATTGTTCTAATTATGTAATGGAATACTGTTTTTAAAAGCATTTAGGTTTTATACGTATGAAAATCTGCATTAAGCAAGACTGTCTTTTCACTTCTAGGGAAAACCAGCATTAGAAACCAAAAAGGATATCCCCAAACCATCATTCTGCATACATGGATTTCGAATTGATGCTAGTAGGGATCATGAAGGACCCTCCAAAGGAATGATCTCATTGCTGAATAACTGGGGTATATAGCATTCAGTTTTTATTGGAAGATGGTTGGAGAAAAACATACCATAAAAATGTTCAAGTCTTTCAAATACCACAGTGAAACATGGGACTTTATTCTCTTTAGATGGGAAACAGTCCCCAAAACGTATGCGTTGAGATCTACTCTCTTTGTTCCAAAACTACTGGTGGAGAAGCTAGAAGGAGTCACTATGTTGCTGAGCCAAGTCATGGACTAGAAGTCATTAAACCTGTGGCTTTGCCCAGGTTGTACAATTACCTTCCTTTTCAAGTTCTGGGAAGTCGTTAACTTAAGCATTCTAAGCTGTTAAATGGGATTAGAGGTTATCCTAAGTACCTTAGTGTTTATGGTATTAAATGCTGTTTCTCTAAAAATTAGTAAGAATATTAGAGACCCCATTTTTTCTCCAAAGTAAAACATTATTCAAATGCCTATTTAGATACAGATTTCTGTAGCTACCCAGGATGAATAGGTGGTTCGTGGTGACCCATCATACCCTGGGTTTCAAATCTTCCAAGAGATGTTTCCCAGAATGACCAAGCCATTCTTTTTTTGTTATTTTTGTTTTTGTTTTTTTAACCAATCCATTTTTTAGAAACAGTAACACTTTCCAATAAAGCCTGTTTGTTTTTTAAGTTTCTTTCTTTATTTTTTTTAAGTGAGAGAGTGTGTGTGATCAGGGGAGGGCCAGAGATGGAGAAAGAGAGAATTCAAAGCAGGCTCTGCACTGTCAGTGCAGAGCCCAATTCAAGGCTAGAACTCAAGATCCATGAGACCATGATCTGAGATGAAATCAAGAATTGGACATTTAACTAATGGAGCCACCCAGGTGCCCTGAAGGCCTGTTTTTAAATGCAATCATGCAATATGCTGAATGTAAGAAATGTGGATAAGGAAAGATAAACTAAACTCTAAAGTTGTGGCCAAAAGGGATTACCACCAAGTCAATGGGAAGCCAGGAATATAAGGACAAGATATGATTGCAGGAACAAAGGGTATGAGGGATAGGACATAAAGGTTCAACAGCCATGGGTAGTACAAACAAATTTTGCCAACACCTGCTTCCTCACTCCAGAAGATGAACATGAAAATGGTGATGCTGTTTGATTAGACTTTTAAGAAAAGCTTTGTAGATATCACTTTTCTTTTGGCAGAGCTCAGATGAATTTGACCCCAACTCTGTTCGCTCCTTCCTTTTTTCTATATGGTCCGTGGAGAGGATCTTTCCAAAGGAAGAATGGCCTATTTTGTCAGTTATGCTCAGTGTGGACACAGGCAGTGAAAGGGAAAGTGAGCCTCTTCAGTGGCAGTAGGGATTCCTCAAATATTCCGGAATTAACTGGTTGTATTTTATTTTGGCTTTGCTATACCAATGCCCACTTTTGACCAATGAGGAAAGAGTTGTTTAAATGTGCCTCAACTTTATCATTTTCTTTTGCTTAATTTCTCATGAATTGTTTAGTTCTGAGCATAATCATCCCCCCACCTTTCAAAATCATTCTAAGGAGAAACCATTCTGATTTAACTAAGATGTAGTATTTTGTTTTTGTTTTTTTAAAGTCATTCCTTTTAAGATTATAGAACTTTAGGTTGATACAGTAATGTAATGAAATTTTTCAATTCTGTTTTCTTTCTCTTAACCATACCTATAACCTTAGATACTGAATTCTTATTTCTAGGGTACAACCACTTTTCTAGACCAAGTCTAAATTTTCCATGCACTTTCTAACATATTCTAGTTTTATCTATATGTATTTTTCTCTTTCCTTTGAAATGTGTCATAAGAATCACATGATTTATTCTACAGACATGCCCTGTGTCTGCTGACCTGTGTAGAAAAGTCCACAAGCACTATGCTAAGTGCTTGGGATATAAAAGTAAAGTAACGCATGGTCTTTCTGTCCTGGGAGAATTAAACAAATAGACAATCTTCATTTCTAAAAAAAAAAAAGAAAAAAGAAAAGTCCACAAGACTTTGCAAAAGATGTACAGCACCTATATAATGGCAAAAATCTGAAGGGTCAAATACTTGATCGGTTAACAAGTCAGATATCCTGAACACCTGTTAGTCAAGTATAGAGTGATGATCAAAATAAAATAGAAATTGTCAATCATTAAGCATCAGATAAATAACATTCTCGAACATACTACAAAATATTCATGCTATCTATCTATGTCTTTATTACTTTATTCTTGACCTATTAGTCCTATTTTACAGATAGAGTATTGGGATAAATCTCTACTATATAGGATGTCAATTCCAATTATGCAAACAAGCTATACCTAGAATGACACATGCTATTCTGTAGATCCTAATATATATATATGTAAAATTTATATGTAAAATATATGTATGCCTTATATTTATATAATATTTTTCACTATATATACAGATAACTATTTGCTTTTTCTTTTTTTTAATTGAAGTAAAATTACTATATAACATTTAAGTTATAAAACATAATTTAATATTTGCATACACTACACAGTGATCACCACAATAAATCTAGTTACAATTCATCAATATATATTGACCTTCACCCATTTTGCACTCCCTAAGCCCCTTCTCCTCTGATAGCCACCAATATGTTCTCTGTATCTATGGGTTTTGTTTTGTTTTTGTTTTGTTTTTGTTTGTTTTAATTTTTAGATTTCACATATAACTGAAATCATGTGGTATTTGTCTTTCTTGATCTGACTTATTTCCTTGGTATAATACCTTCAAGATCCATCCATATTGCTGCAAATGGCAAGATTTACTTTTTTACAGATAAATAATATTTGTGTGTGTGTGTGTGTGTGTGTGTGTGTGTGTGTGTATCATATCTTCCTTATCCAATCATCCATCTATTGGCACTAAGGCTGTTTCCATGTCTTGCTATTATAAATAATGCTGCAGTGAACACAGGGTAGGGTGCACGTATCTTTTCTCAAATTAGTGTTTTTTCTTTGGATGCTCCAAAATGGAATAGCTAGACGATATGGTAGTTCTATTGTAAATATTTTTGAGAAATGTCCATACCGTTTTCCAATAGTGGCTGCACCAATTTATATTTCCATCAACAATGTATGAGGGTTCCCCTTTTCCACATCCTGGCCAGCACCTGTTATTTCTTGTCCTTTTGATAATGGCCATTTTAACAGGTCTGAGGTGATAGACAATTATGGTTTTGACTTATATTTCCCTGATAATTAGTAATATTGAACATCTTTTCATATGCCTGTTGCCATCTGTATGTTTTCTTCAGAAAAAAATGTCTAAGACATATGAAGAGACGCTCAACATCACTCATCATCAGAGAAATACAAATCAAAACTGCATTGAGATACTACCTCACACCTGTCAGAGTGACTAAAATTAACTCAGGAAACAAGAGATGTTGGCTAGGGTATGGAGAAAGGGAAGCCCTCTTGCACTGTAGGTGAGAATGCAAACTACCAGCTACTCTGGAAAGCAGTGTGTACGTTCCTCAAAAAATTAAAAATAAAATTACTGTATGACCCAGCAATAGCACTACTAGGATTTATCCTAAGAATACACTAATGCTGATTCACAGGGGCACATATACCCCTATATTTATAGCAGCATTATCAACAACGGCTAAATTATGGAAAGAGCTCAGAAGACCATCAGCTGATGAATGGATAAAAAAGATGCAGTAGATAAATAGATAGATAGATAGATAGATAGATAGATAGATAGATAGAAAAAAGAATACTATCCAGTAATGAAAAAGAATGAAATCTTGTTATTTGCAACAATGTGAATGGAACTGGAGAGTATTGTGATAAGTAAAATCAGTCAGTCAGAGAATATCATGTTTTCACTCACATGTGGAATTTAAGAAATTTAACAGAAGACCATGAAAAAAGGGAAGGAAAAACGTAGTTACAAACAGGGAGGCAAACCATAAGAGACTCTTAAATACAGAGAACAAACTGAAGACTGATGGGAGTGGGAGGGCAGGGAAAATGGGTGATAGGCATTGAGGAGGGCACTTGTTGGGATGAGCACTGGGTGTTGTATGTAAGTGATGAATCATGGGAATCTACTCCCGAAGCCAAGAGCACACTGTATACACAGTGTGTTAGTGCTAACTTGACAATAAATTATTTTTTTTAAAAAAAGAAAAGAGAGTCCCATGCTCTCCCAACTGAGCCAGACAGGTGCCACTGTTTGTTTTAATTGGTGTCAAATTAATAAATCTGAATGAAGAGGTGTGAAAATAGGTCCTGACTGCTCAAGGATAGGAAAATTGATTCAAATAGGCCTATGTTATCAGGGCACCTGGCTGGCTCAGCCAGTTAAGCGGCCGAATCTTGATTTCATCTCAGGTAATGGTCTCATGGTTCATGAGTTCGAGCCCTGCATCTGGCTCTGCACTGACAGCACTGAGTCTGCTTGGGATTCTCTCTTCCTCTCTCTGCCCCTCCCCACTTCAAACTAAATAAACATTTAAAAAAAGATTTAAAAAAAAAAGAAAATGTCTGTTTACATCCTCTGCCAATTTTTTTAAGCAGAATTTTTTCTTTAGCTATTGAGTTGTTTGGGTTCTTTATATATTTTGGGTATTAACCACATATTATACAACTTGCAAACATTTTCTCTCAGTCAGTAGGTTGCCTTTTCATTTTGTTGATGGCCTCCTTAGCTGCGTGGAGGTTTTTTAGTTTGATGTAGTCCCATTTTTTTAGTTTTGTTTTTGGAGTCAGTTCCAAATATTCAGCACAAACACCAATGTCAAGATTTTCTCCTATATTTTCTTCTAGGAGTTTTATGGTTTCAGGTCTTACATTCATGTCTTTAATCCATTTTGAGTTAACTTTTGTGTACAGCATAAGCTGATGCTCTAGTTTCATTGTTTTACATATGACTGTCCAGTTTATCCAACACCATTTGCTGAAAGGATGATCTTTATTCCTTGTATGTTTTTGGCTCCTTTGTGGTAAATTAATTCACCACATGTGTGTAGACTTATTTCTGGGCTTTCTATCCTGTTCTGTTGATCTATGCATGTCTGTGTTTATGCCAATGCCATAATCTATGGATTATTACAGCTTTATAGTATAGTTTGAAATCAGGAAACAGGACACCTCCAGTTTTGTTCTTTCTCAAGATTGTTGTGCCTATTTCAGAGTCTTTGGTAGTTCCGTACAAATGTTAGATTTTTTCCACTTCTGTAAATAAAAATTGCACTGAAATTTTGATAGGGATTGTATTGAATCTGTAGATTGCTTTTGGTAGTATGGACATTTTAACAGTATTATTTCAATCCATGGGCACAGAATATCTTCCCATTTATTTGTAACGTATTCAGTTTGTTTCCTCAATGTGTTATAGTTTTCAGTGTACAGGCCTTGCACCTCCTTGGTAAAATTTATCCCTAGGTATTTTATTCTTCTTGAAGCAATTGTAAATGGGATTATTTCTCTGCTGTTTATTAGGGTATATAAATACAACAGATTTTTCTATACATCGATTTTTGTATCCTGCACCTTTACTGAATTCATTTATTAGTTCTAGTAGATTTTTAGTGGAGTCTTTAGGGTTTTCTATATATCTAATATCATTTCTATGATTCTAATATCAAGTCATCTGCAAACAGTGACAGCTTTATTTATTCATTTCCAACTTGAATGTCTTTTATTTCTCTTCTTGCCTAATTGCTCTGGCTAGAACTTCCACTCCTATATTGCATAAAAGTGACAGGAATAAGCATCCTTGCCTTGTACCTAATCTTAAAAGAAAAGCTTTCAGCTTTTCACTGTTGAGTATGATGTTAGCAATGGGTTTCTCTTGTATGATCTTCATTATATGAAAATATGTTCCATCTATACCCACTTTGTTATGAATTTTGATCATAAATGAATGAATTTGAACAATGTTTTCTCTGCATCCTTTGAGATGATCATGTAATTTTTACCCTTTACTTTGTTAATGTGGTGTTTCACGTTGATTAATTTATGGATCATGAACCATCCTTTCAATCTTGAAATAAATCCTACTTGATCACGTTGTATCCTTTTATTTTATTCTTGCATTTGCTTTGCTAATATTTTGTTGAAAACTTTGCATCTGTGTTCATCAGGAATATTGGTCTGTAATTTTCTTTTTGTGGTGTCCTTGTCTGGTTTTGCTATCGGAGTAATGCCAGCCTCTTAAAATGAGTTTGGAATTGCTCCCCTCTCTCCAAATTTTTGGAAGAGTTTGAAAAAGATATTAATTCTTTTTTGAATGTTTGGTAGAATGCACCAGTGAAGCCATCTGGTCCTGGACTTTGGTTTGTTGAGAGGCTTTTCAATTACCAATTCAATGTGCTTAACAGTAATCAGTCTATTAAGAGTTTTTTTATTTCATGTTTCAGTCTTGGAAGACTGTATGTTTCTAGAAATTTATCCATTTATTCTGTATTGTCCAATTTTTTTGGTCTATAAATTGTTTTCTTATGATACTTTATATTTTTGTGGTATCAGTTGTAACTTCTCTTTTATATATGATTGATGTAATCCTTCTTTTCCTAGGTGAGTTTAGCTAAAGGTGTGCCAATTCTGTTTGTCTTTTCAAAGAAGCAGCTCTTATACCTTCATTTATCTTTTCTACTTTTTTTTTAGTCTCTATTTCATTTATGTCTGTTCTGATCTTTATTATTTTCTTCTATGAATTTTAGGCTTTGTTCTTTTTCGAGCTCATATGGATATCAAGTTGGATTGTTTGATATTTTTCTTATTTCTGAGGCGGTCCTTTGTTGCTATAAACTTCCCTCTTAGACCTGCTTTTGCTGTATCCCATAGATTTTGGATTTCCATTAGTCACACCATGCTTTGTGTGCGTGCGTGCGTGTATGTGTGTGTTCTCTCCTTTGATTTATTCATTGATCTATTGGGTGTTTAGTAGCATGTTGTTTAATCTCCACCTATTTGTTATTTTTCCAGTTTTCTTCCTCTGATTTCTAGTTTCATAACACTGAGGTCAAAGAAGATGCTTGATATTATTTCAATCTTCTTAAATTTATTGAGACTTATTTTGTGCTGTAACATGTAATTTGTTCTGAAGAGAATGTTTCCTGTGCACTAGAGAAAAATGTGCATTTTGCTGCTTTTCGATGGAATGTTCTGTATAAGTCTATTAAGTCAATGTAGTCTTATGTGTCAGTAAAGCCAGCGTTTCCTTACTGATTTTTTGTCAATGATCTGTTGATGTAAGTGTGGCATTAAAACCCACTACTATTATGATATTGCTGTCAATTTCTCCCTTTAGGTCTGTTAACATTTGTTTTACATATTTAGGTGTTCTTCTGTTGGTGGGTAAATATTTATGTTATATCATTTTGTTTCACTGACCCTTTTACCATTATGTAATTTCTTTGTCTTTTACTACAATCTTTATTTTAAAGTCTATCTTGTCAGATACAAATATAGTTATAACATCTCTTTTCATTTCTATTTACATGGAATATCCTTTTCCATCATTTGACTTTTAGTCTATGTGTGTCCTAAGATCTGAAGTGACTATCTTGTAGGCAACACATAGATAGGTCTTATTTTTATCCATTCAGCCACATTATGTATTTTGATTGGAGCATTTAGTAAGTATTTACAGGTATGTACTTAATGTCATTTTGTTAATCGTATTTTCTTGTTTTTTTTCTTATGTATTATATGTATCAGCTTAACAATCTGTCCTTTGTAAGAACAAGATAGATCTGTTCATGTATTCAGAAAATAAAAGCCTATTCTATCAATGATTATAACCCTATGCTAGTCTCAAAAAGTGCCTATTTTCAACCAAAGTTTATGTCAAATTCCTTTGATGGTTCACTTAACTGGGTTTCATAAACATCTCTGGACCTCTTGTACAATTATCCCTTAGCTCATGATTCTTTAATATACAAGCACTTATAATACATAAGTATTATAAATCCATTCATTAAAATATAAACAAACATTCCCCTTTACAATTAGTCATTTTACTCCTTTTAAGAGTTCCCACATCCATTATATTGATGAGCTAAAAGATATAAGAATAGAAACACATTTCTGTAAAGATTTTCACTTTTTTCTTTTAGTTCAACTTAAAAGATAAAATCAGAGGTACCATCGTCATCTGTGACAGACACTCTTGCTGCCTATCAATAAATATTCTCTTCTTCCCTAGAGTTAAGTAGCCCAATTTTTACCTAGGTCTTTTGCTGCCCAAGTAAATGGCATTCCCACTTATTCCTCCTCACAGCTATGTGTGGCCTTCTGACTAAGTCTCCAGACGCACGCGATTTCTCTGAAATTGCCTTGGAAGTTAATGGGGACCTGTCTTTTAAATCCTTTTCTATAACACGCTGCCTGGAGTGGGGTATGATGGCTGGAATTTGAGCAACAATATTGGCTCACAAGGATTAGAAGCACAGCCTAGAGATGAAGGAGCAGTGAGCTGGAAAGAGATGGGTTCCGAAAGAATTTGGAGAACTGCAGTGGAATGCTTATATTTTGACTCAAAATTTTGGTGATTTACATATATAATGCTTCAAACTTGTAACAGCACTGAGTGGTAAGCATTAATATCTGTATTTTACAAAGAGGGATATAAAGTTTCAGGAATATTAAGTGATTGACAGAAGGACATAACAAAATCCAAGGTTTTGAATCACGTTTCCTAGTACAGCTCCAGATGCTTTCTATTAAATAATAGCTCCTATAAATTGGCCTATTTACCAAGCTAAAGGGGACACTATTTAATTAAGCACTCAGTTTATAGTCAGGTTATGAGGGGACAATGGATAATTCCACTAACAAGGCCAAATTGGATAATTTTAAGAGTTTAGTGGCCTTCGTTTAACATAAGCATGTTATTTTCAAGAAACTCTTTGTATTATAAGAAGAAAAAGAGGAAAAAGGAGGAAAAAAAACCCAACACTTTTAAAGGGTCAAACAATTGGTGTCCTTAACTACCTGGAAATTTGTAAACCTGGATATAAACAAATAGAAAAAGATATGATACCCTTTATCCCAAGAGTAACAGAAGTAGAGTCCATTTTATTGGTGGGGGCAGGGGCGTCTTTCTAAAAGAGACTAACAACTATGTCAGATGAAGTCAAAGAAAGTGAAACAAAGATTAGATTGAAGCCAGGTAAGAGACTGAACACAGCTACCGATGCCAAAATAACAGTGAAGGTTTTTAATGCAGTTATGAAGACAGAGGGCAATAATAAAGAATAAGGACAGCAATTTTATCAAGGGCAAGATAACAGCAGCAGAAAAGGTCTTATCCTGTTTGAATTATAAACTTTTTAAAAGTTTGTATTTACATTCCAATTAGTTAACATACAGTATAAAATTAGTTACAGGTATATGATATAGTGAGTCAACATTTCCATACAATATCCAGCGCTCATCTTACTGATTTGGATTTGATTATTTTCAGTTAAAATTAATAGATAATTGCCTTAAATTCTTTATTTTTGCTTTCCTGGGTTGTACCAGTTCTATTTCTTACCATAGTGGCCTGCCAAACTTTCACTGAAAATAGAAGATGATGTGATATCAGAATTCCATCAATAATACTTAACATCTATTAAAGACCTATGGCATGCCATGAAGTTTGCTTACATTATCTTTTTCAGTTCTCATGGTCCTTATTAGAGTCAGACTCTGGTTAAAGGAACATACTTTAGCTCCAACTACCTGGTTTAAAACAAAGTCCACACCTCCTACTAGTTCTAAGCTCTTCTAAAGAGGTAAGGTAAGGTAAGGTAAGGTAAGGTAAGGTAAGGTAAGGTAAGGTAAGCTCTTCTATCTTACCTATGCTTCAGTTTCTTGATCTACAAAACCAGGATAAAATAATACCCACCTATCTGAGTTGTTGATAATTAAGTTAGCTAATAAAAAGGATTTAGAATGGTGCTGGACTCTAGTCTTATATGTGTTTGCTGTTGTTGTTCTTGTTATCCTTTCCCCCATTGTACTGAGAAGAAAACCAACACTCAGAGACTTTACCCAATTAATAAGTGGCAGAGGTAGTATTAAACTCTAGGGCTGCAAACACTCAAGTGAGTCATCAATCACTCCATGATACCCTTTCATGTTCCATTCTAGTATAGTGATGATGTTCAATATGCAGAAGCAACTTTTCAGAATGTTCATTCCTCAAAACTTATACCTGAAAATGTCCTTCAATGCAAGCTTGGACATTTACCTACCCTGACGGGTGAATGGAAGCTGACCTACCTCACCCTCTCATTATAGCCTTCTTTACAACAGGGGTACAAGGCACAAATGGCCTCCAGTATGCTAACTACATTATCAAAGGTTATATGATGTGGATCTGAGTTGTTAGTGGCTTCATGACAACCACAAAATGAATACAATTAGTTTTTCATCTTTGGAAAGAAAGCTCTTAGTTTGAAAGGACTAGAGACCCCTGTTTTTTCTTTGCTTCAATCTCTTCCTTCTTCCCAAAACAATCCCTCCCAAGCTGTCCACAACCCTCTTAGTCCAAGTCAAAACAGTGTTTTCAAAAGACACCATCAAGGTGGTTTCAAACTTAGAGTCATTTGAAGCAAAATTTAATAAACTTTTTCCCTTTCCTTCTGCTGTTCGCTGTCTACTTAAGAACAAACACAAAGTCAACTTCAATGCTCTTTGTATTTCAAGCCCAATAAAAAGACATTAAAATTCCAATAAGCAATAATGTCCTTTTACTGCATTTTAGTACTGAAAAAGTAAGTGGTTCTAAGACCGCTGTGGCTGTTAGTACCTAAATGACCGAATTATCTTAATTGTCTCAGAAGTGGTACTAAAGTTTGAGAAAGAGAGAGTGCATATATGAGAAGGAGGGAAAGTGCCATCATTATACTCACTTTTTTAGAAGGGAACATTTGTTTGCATTCCAGTCAACAGCAAGCCACTTCCTACTAAATCAAAACCCAAAGAGGTGCTGGTGGTGAAATTATACGGCATGTCCTACCCTTGGCTGAGTTGTAGTAAATTTAACTCCATTGTGCAGAAAGCTGCTGTGCAGAATTATGAGTCCATTTGATTCCAATTTAATCAACTTGAAGTTCCAAGCTGGCCCATTTTGAGGCTGAGGGACACTGCATCACAATGCATGACACATATTTTTTTCTTTGTTTGGCAGAAAGCTTTGGCAGGATTCTTGTTGCCTAACTCAGTGTCAAAAGATGTCTGGGAGTCCTGGGGAGCTGTGGAGCTAGGATGTACTTCTATCAACCTGAATACACTGCACTGAGAAGAACCACTTACCTGAAGGCAAAGGGAAAGAAGGTGGTGGCAGAAATAATAGTGTCTCGAACTGGATTTTCATCAAGTGTTTCCTAAACTAGATTTATTTCCAATAACAAATTATCCTTCTTTTTCATACCAATATCTTAACTAATCAAAATCTCTCTTGCCTCACCTTTCCCAACAATATCCATAGCATCTGTTTTTCCTCCTTACTGAAAATCCCTGGAAAGAATCATCTATCCATTTTGCACGTCCCCTTTCTTCTTTAGGACCCACCTCTAACAGGCATTTGCCCTCTGATTATATACAAATAATTCTTAACAAATCATCACTAAATTATATCTAATGATCATCTCTTAGTCCTCAGCTTCCTTGGCCTATTAGAAACACTAGAGAGAACTAATTTTTCTCTTTTTTAGGTGTTCACTTGGCTTCCAGGATGGTCCTTCCTATTGATTATCATCCAAACACAAATGGTTCTCAATAGTTGGGTGTGCCTCTAGCCAACACCATTGTCCCAATCTGTACCTGCTGAAGTATTTCAGGAGTCACCCATACCAACTTGCAGGATTGTTTTCATCCAATAACACAGGTTTAAGTTCCACCCACATGCCAAAGACCAAATTTGCATCTCTAGTCTCAAGATATCCCCTGAAATCCAGACTTTATATTCAGTAACTACAAATGAAAATCTAATAACTATTTTACAATTAAAGCTTCTCCAAACACACACGTAGTACCTACTTGTTTTCAACCCAAGGTGCCATCTTGTCTTCTCTACCTCATCGACTGGCAATTCTATCCTATCATGACCAAAAACTATGTTTTAGCCTTTATTTCCCTTTCTTACATTCCACTTCCAATCCATCAGCAAATACTATTGTTTTACATTCAAATATATTCTGAAACTGCCCATTAGTGGCTACTGCCAGTGCTATCTGCCTGGTCTAAGGCACTAACTTCTCCTGCTTGGGTTCTTACAAGAGACTTCTAACCATTCTCCCTATTTTCACGTAGGTTTTATTCCGCATACAAATATCAGAGTAATTCTTTGAACACGGAAATCAAATCAAATCTTCCCTCTATTCGCAGCCCATCTATGCCTTCCTATCTTTATTCAGAGTGAAAACCTAATAACTCATCATGACTTACAGCACCATACTATGTCTTTCACTGACTCTGCTTCTACTACCTCGTGAGTGCCCATATTAGATCCATACCAAGTCCCTAACTATTCCCTACAACCCTAGCATGTTCTCTTCTCAGGGTCTTTGCATTTCCTACTCCCACTGCATGGAATGTTCTGTACTCAGAACACTCCTTCTCATGTGTCTTCTAGGGCTCTGATCAAATGTTTCTGTATCAGAAAAGATTCCCATGATTCATGTATAATAGCATCGTAGGCCAGTCACTGCTAATCCCTTTGCCCTGTTTTATTTTTCTTTATAACATATTTTTCATTTATTTGTCACTAGTTCTCTTTCCTCATTAAATTTGAACATAACGTGGACTCTCTTTTGTTTACTTCCATATCTTGAGTGAATAGAATAGTTCCTGGCACATAAAAGATTTTTTAATAAGTGCCAGAATTACTTGAAGAGTCACTTCACAACAATGAGTAGAATCAAAAAAATGGATTGTCCTCACCTGATTTAGAATACTTAAAAAGCAATTAAGGATGACAAAGTTTGAGAACTCTTGACTTTCAAATATATAAAATTTGTAAGGCAATCTCAGCAGAGAGAACAGGGTCACACCAATCACACCTTGTGACACTTTGTAAAGGTCAAGCATATTTGAAATAAAATTTTCATTGACATAATATAAAGTGAGCCCTGGTATAATAATTAGGAAATATTGATTTGGGAAATCCGATGGCTCAGGCTTTCTGAGATACAGAGACAGAGAGCCAAGAATCACACAGGCTTATGATGACTTGGCATCTTTTTATCTTCTTTCAATCCATCTTTAGCTTGCATGAATCCATAGGGCACATGCTCAGTACATCTGGCTGAGTGTTTTGGCCCTGATAATGTTTCCCCATAACTATTAACATAAAACCACCTCAAATTAATATCTCTGCTAAATTAAACTTGACGTGGTTCAAAATGCAAGCCAATCTGTTTTCAATTCCACAATCACTCATCACTGTCATTTTATTAATTCCTGAGACAGAAGAAGCTTCAAATGTATTAACTTTGTTAAACAAAATCTGATTTTATGACTCAAATGTCAGTCCTCACAGTTCAGCAAATTCTTTTAAATATTCTACAGCATTTCCTACATTACTTCCATGGACAGTTATAGAGAACTTTCTTTGATTTTTTTTTTTTAACAGGATAGAGTTGAAAAAAATGTACCAATTTTTTTTTCCGCTACAGTAGCTATTAGTCTTTATCTTCACCTTAGACTTGACAAAAAAACAAAAACAAAAACAAAAAAACCTCAAGATCAAGTTAGCATACATTTCACAAAAGCATTTTGGTTACCCTTTGAACAGCAACTTGACATATCACCACCTTTGAATTCAAAATGTCTTAAGAGAACATTTCAGCTCTACCATTAAGAAAACAGTTTCATTTCATGAGATGCAACAAATAAGGACACAAACAGAATATGTCACAACATGAACTCTCCTCTAAACCTCATCACCAACATCTAATTCTTTTTTGTACAGCTCAGTGCCTGCACCTACCACCTGAGACCCTGATTATCCTACATTCTTTCTCCCACAACTTACCATGCTTTGTCTTCCTATTTGTCATCTCCTCATATGTCCTTGTATAAACAGTGTATGTGCATTAACAGTGAAATATCTGTCCTGTTTCCCCGCTTATCACTTATTTCTCCTTTTGCATTATTCCAACTCATTTAGCACTCACAGCCTAATACAAGTATTTTTGGAAACTATATCCTCAATAATATATAGCCAAATGTGCATGATCACATTTTGTAGGGCACAATTAAGGACTGTGAAACAGCCTGGATTAATTTAGAGCTAACCTACCAGAATTGACTAAACAAAAATGAACATTAATTACCATACCCTGTCTCCTTACTACAGCTGAGCTTAATTTTCATGGCCTTAATATTACCAAAATAACACAAAAATGAACACACTCTTGTGGCCTTACCATATGATGATAAAGGCTGAGCATTTGAACATTGTAATTGTGTGCTGTTACCTGTTTAGCTAACATTTGTCTCAAGTAGAAAAAGATAATACAGGCATTATATTTAAAGAATATCTTGTGATAATGATGAGCATCATATACCAATACAGAAAAATAATTAGAATAAATGAAAATAAAGATGTAGACATGCTTTGAGTGTATGCATGCCATATGCTTATGGAAAAAGACTGAACAGGGAAATGAAGAAATAAAAAGTGTTTCTTGTAGGGTTGGAAGATATCAAAGAAAAAACATGCACTGAGCGAAGAAACAGGGAGGGAAGACCTTATTTAAGACCACTGCAACAGAGGAGAGAAACTACTGTAATGGGCCAGAGAGATTGAACTCAACTCCACTGACACAAAAGGCAGGAGAGTTTTTAAGCACTTGGGTGAGCTAGTAGAGGAAATTCGTGGAAAGGTTGGAAGGTTTTGTTTTACAATTTGAAAGATTAAAATACTGTGTAAATTAACATTCCTGGTACATTTCAGCTCCTTCACTGACAAACCCAACAGTAGCGGTTTCTTAATTTCTCTGCTTTCTCTTTTTTTAATGTTTATTAATTTTTGAGGGAGAGTGGGGGAGGAGCAGAGAGAAAAAGAGAGAGATTCTCAAGCAGTATCTGCACTGTCAGTGCATAGCCCTACGTTGGGCTTCAACCCAGAATGGTGAAATCATGACCCGAGCTGAAATCAAGAGTGGGATGCTTTAAGAGACTCTTAAAAACTGAGAACAAACTGAGGGTTGATGGGGGGGTGGGAGGGAGGAGAGGCTGGGTGATGGGTATTGAGGAGGGCACCTTTTGGGATGAGCACTGGGTGTTGTATGGAAACCAATTTGACAATAAATTTCATATATTGAAAAAAAAAAAAAAAAAGAGTGGGATGCTTAACCAGCTGAGCCACCCAGGAGTCCCTCTGCTCTATCTTTGTTCATGATAACCAAAGCATAAAGATAACTGCCTCATCAAACTTTAAACTTCACATTATCCTTATTATCATCCTATCTCTATTAAAAGGGAAGTTTATGATTAGGCCATGTGTTGGCAATTTGGCACTAACTAAAGATAGGCTCCTGCCCTTCCACAGACACTGGGAGACAGGTGCATCATCTTTGTTGGTGATTATATACCAAAGGGATGGCCCCCAGCTCCTCGGAAAGATATTTCTGGGCGATAAAACTGGCAAGACTCTGGGAGAAGATTTATATCCCAAAGGGGCAGAGAAGAAAATTATAATTTCAACTTTTCTAAAGTAAATGCTCTATGAAGAAGAAGTCAGGGGCCTATGGTCAGAAAGAAACCTTCTTAAAATTTAGTCAAGCTAAGGGGAACATTAAGGCCTTCAAGGTCAAGGATTATGGGTGATATTTTCTACTGCCTTTATTTTTGGTAACAATATATTATCTTTATTTTTATTTATTTTTTTTTATTTTAATGTTTATTTATTTTTGAGAGAGACAAAGACAGAGAGAGAGAGAGCATGAGGAGGGAAGGTCCAGAGAGAGAAGGAGACACAGAATCCAAAGCAGGCTCCAGGCTCTGAGATGTAAGCACAAAGTCCCATGTGGGGCTTGAACTCATGAGCGGTGAGATCATGACCTGAGTCAAAGTCAGATGCCTAACCAACTGAGCCACCCAGGCGCCCCACGTTATATTATTTTTAAAATTATTTTTAATGTTTATTTAGTTTTGAGAGAGAGACACAGCACAAGTGAGGCAGGGACAGAGAGAGAGGGAGACACAGAATCCAAGGCAGCCTCCAGGCTCTGAGCTGACAGCACAAAGCCCAATGCAGGGCTCCAACTCACAAGCTGTGAAATCCTGACCTCAGCTGAAGTTGGATGCCCAACCGACTGAGCCACCCAGGCACCCCTATATTATGTTTATAAGATACATTTAATTGAAGTCTAAAAAGCCACAAAAATTGCCTCATCTAATAAATTCTGAATCCACCAAAATGGTCTTTTGGACAAAAGCAGTGAAGGCTATCACCTACGTGCCTATTCCTCAAAAGAATCTTGTACATTTGCTAAGAACACTAGTCCCAACTGGAGACCAGCTTTCAAAGATCCAAAGAAACAAATAATGAGTATTTCCACTGCCACCATTTTTAGCTTTCTAATTCCTCAGGAAGTAAAATATCAAATTGCTGGATGGCTCTGAGATACATTGTGATCATTAAAATCAAGGCAAGGGACCACAGAAATCTCTTAGCTGGTTCCTTTCTATTTCCTTTAATTATCTGTTCTACTAAAATTTCAATTTTTATTGAGCAAACCTCTCCAAGTAGCTCCTGTCACCCTGAGTTAATTGGAAGTATTTAAACATATACGTGTGAATTTATAGAAGTTCATGTTTACCCAAATTGTGAGTCTGGCAGTGTTGTAGAGTTATCACATGTTTTCCTAGAATCATTTCTGCTAATCTGCATTTCATCTTCCATGAACAAATGTGATAATAGTATATAAGTCTTGACAAAGGAATAAACAGGGCTGAGTCTTGCCCCAGCTCCACTATGAAATACAGCACTGACCAAATGTTGTCCCTGGCCAACATCACTGGTACAAATCAATAACATGAAAAGGTTAAGCTCCAAAATTATTAATATCTCCTTCATCAAAATTTCATGATTCTGATTCTACCATCTCACAAGATGTCTGTGAAACAGAAATTTGTTCAAATTTTTGGAGAAATATACAACTCTGCACCCCAGAAGAAGCAAAAGAATAATGTTAGCAGACAGGTTTAGAACAATTATCTACCATCCCAGAAAAAACACTCAGCAGATAACCAGCCACAAAGTAAATTTAACGTTCCTAAATTCTTTCTATGTGAGATACTAGAAATGATCATGTAACCAACCTCAACTCTTATACTAACTGCTGAATTTTAACTATCATTTTAATTTGTTTCTATAAGGAAAGGACCACATAGTGTCCATGGTATCTAAAAAAAAAAAAAACAAAAAACAAAAACCCTGCAACCTCATAAAATACTCCCCAATATCCTTTTATTGCAAAAAATACTTAGTGAGAGAAGATACTATAAATTTATTTATGCTTTATGGTAATATTTTATGCATTGTGATAACATTTTCATGTATATGAAAAATAAATGAAATGAAATGAAATGAAATGCATTGGAAGCATGTTACTTAAGTGGTATATAATACCTCGTTTGTACATAAAAGGAAGAACCACTTTACAATAAATCCATAACTATCCCCAATTCTTCCATTTTCCAAATCTGGGAATAACTGATCTACCTACATTGGCCAGACCTGAGTTTGACTTTTTGTAAGGGGTAAAAGGTTTCACAGTTTTAAAATACTATGTAGCTCAGGTCACGTAAAAGCTTGGCAAATATAAATGCAACAGCCAAACCTGAATGAAATGGATCGTTCATCTAAAAAGAAGTAGATCCTCTGTGATTTACCCAAGAGTCAGAATTGCTCCAGTGACAAATCATAGTTCATGTGTTGTGCTCTGAGCCACCCAAGTGGATAATATTTCCCTGTAGAAATTTGTGTAAGTAACCACTCAGTGTCTACTGAGATAAAAGTAGGAACTGATAGTTACAAGCATACATGGTAAATAGTTAACAGAATCTATAATTCATCATTTTTAATCCTCTCTTTACTGTAAGACCGTCTATTCCTAAGAAAGAATGCCTTAGAATTCTGGCGACTGGCTGTTTCAAACAGCCAGGACTGAAACCTGCCGGAGAAAACACAGACAAATCCACATGCACCATGGCATAGAACTTGCCTCAAAATGCAAGCTCTTTGGGAATGGCCAGGCCTTTTTCCCTAGAATTACGTTTAACCATTCTGGCTTTGCCCCAGCATACTGTTGGTTATCGATAAGGCTTTTATCATCCAAAGCTGCCAAATAAAATGTACCAAGAAACTGAATGTATCATGCTCCTCATTCTTCAAGTGAAAAACCAAGGTTGTAGTGCATCTGAGCCTGGGAACATTTCAGAATGTTAAAACAGGTGGAGTAAAGCTACTTTGTGCTTAGTATGCACAGGAAACTGCTTATTTTCCTGAGTTTGTTGCTGGGGCGGAATTAACCCATTAGAAACTAAATATGCAAATTAGATGCAAATTAACACACCATACCATTCCCTACAAGTTCAGCAAAGCTTGGTCTTTTCTTCCCAACAGTGTTCCAATGAACAGGCTATCTGGACACCTGCCATGTGCATGGAACACAATATAGAAAGACCTTCCCTTGTTTACTGAATTAAATGCCCCTAGTTATTTGCCTTTGACCTTCAAAAAGCTTTGTGCCCTTATCAGCTAAAATAATCTGAGCTGGGTGGTACTTAAAAGTAATTTTAAAATACTGTCAACTAGTCAAAAGCTACATAATAGTGACCAGGGCTCAAAGAAATGGCTGTAGTAGCAATTTGAAACAGAATAGTCCCAGGGGGAAACTAACAGATCTTGGTCCATTTATCCCAGACAATAAATCATGACCTAGACAAATTGAGGTATATTGAGACTTGATTGCTTAATGGATAATCCATTGACCTTTTAATCTCTTGGATCCTTTTCTGTATTCATCTTTTTGTGCCAGGCAGCACATCACATAGCAGGCAAAATTGTTGTTTTAGCCAAATGTGAGATTGTAAAAGAGAGTATTAGGAGCTCAGCAGCTATTTTTTTCCCTCCCCATTGGTATTTCTTCACTCCTCCCGATAACCTTGAAAACCCACAGGTATGGTGAAAGAGAATTCTAGAACACAGACTCAACAGCCCTGTTCGAGCCCAGTGTGTTACTAATTAGGTATAGACTGGGCCATTCCAAGCAATCAGTTGACATTAGCAACCTGACTACAGGTAGTCAATATAATTTCTTTCTCTGCTTAAAGAAGCAGAGTAGCTTGATAACATCAATGATACCAAATTGAAGGCTGATTTTAGGGGAAAAAAGGAAGCAGCCCTTTGGAGTATTGGTAACAAGGAGCAGGGGAGAAACTTAAAAGTCTAATGCTCTGAACTTGATAAAATATAGCTTAAAATAAGAAATTCCAAATAGTAGGTTAGTAAAAAGTGGCTTGATTTTTAAAAAGGTTGGCTCCTGTATGTTTGTTTCTTTATCCAAACTATTTTCACCTTACATAGGAACACAATCTTATTGCCAACACTCCTGCATAGCTCAGTTATCTGGGTGAAAACATAACTAAATACTACGTACAGAGTAATCAATCAATCAATCAATCTAGGAAAATGAGCAAGTCTCACCCAGCAGGCTCCCACCCTAGGGAAAGTAACACACTATTGTTTTTACTCTATCAAACTCTATCCAAATCAGTAAACCAATCAGTTACTCCATTCTACCACCAGTGTGGGTAGATTAAATACTAATTGCATTGTTTAGTCAACCATTCCAAACATCAAGTGGCATCAAGACCCACCACATTATATAAGGCCCCATCTGTTCTGTTGAATTGAATTAGAAATCCAAAAAAAAAAAAGGAAAATGAATTCAGCAAACCCAAAGATTAATACAAATCAGAGAATGGTATTAATAACAGAATCAGAATGTACCCGTGCAAATTAATCCATAAGTAGAAATGAGGCTCATCCAATTCCTGACAATATAGAAATATTTGATTAACATTAAAAAATAACAGCTTCTCGTTTCATAATTTGGCTCTTGTTGGTAATGCTGCTATAAACACCAGGGTGCATGTGTGGGTTAGAAGCAGTGGTTTTGTTAATCTTTGGGTAAATATCTAGTAGTCTGACTGCTGGATCACAGTTTTTGACTTTTGCTTGATTTAATTTTTTGAGGAAACTCCATACTGTTCTCCAGAGTGGCTGCACCAGTTGGCATTCACACCAACTTGTAAGAGGGTTCCTCTTTCTCTGAATCCTTGCCAACACCTGTTGTTTCCAGTGTTGTTAATTTTAGGCATTCTGACAGGTGTGAAGTAGTAGTTTTAATTTATATTTCCTCATTGTAGTTTTAATTTGTATTTCCCTGATGGTGAGTGATACTGATTTTCATGTGTCAGCCGTTTGGATGACTTCTTAGGAGAAATGTCTGTTCATATCTTCTGCTCGTTTTTAATTGGATTAGGATAGAGCTAGAGAGTATTATGCTAAGCAAAATAAGTCAGAGAAACACAAATACCATATGATTTCACTCATATATGGAATTTAAGAAACAAAACAGATGAACATGGAGGGGAGGAGCAAGGGGAAAGAGTCAAACCAGAAACAGACTCCTAACTATAGAGAACTGAGGACTGCTGGAGGTGAGTGGGGGTGGAGGGAAGAGATGGGTTACACAGATGATAGGGATTAAGGAGTGCACTTGTGATGAAAAACATGAAAGGGCGGGCCTACGCAGGCCGACTCCATCTTGTTCTGTGTCCTTCACCTTGACCACACCTCCTCCCCTTGAGTAACCACCCCCCCACCTGCCTAACAGGACTCGGACCCTTCCCCAGCCAATCGCTGAGGCCATAGCCATTACCTCACCAACTGCCCCTAGGCCCCAATAAAACCTTTGTCCTTTTGAAACTCGCTCTCACTCCCTGGTATCTCACCGCTGCGTCGGTGCAGGTAGGGGATTGAGCTGGAGCTAGCTCGAATAAAGGCTCTTTTGCTTTTACATCAGACTCGGCTCCCTGGCGGTATTTGGGGATCACGAATTCTGGGCATAACAACAGGTGTTATATGGATGTGATGAATCAATGAATTCCATTGCTGAAACTAATATTGCACTGTATGTTAACTGGAATTTAAATAAAATAAACTCTCATACTGGCAAGTGTTGTTTTCAAATGAGAGGAACTGGTGAAAGTCTGTTTAGATCACCCTGAAAATCCACCACAATTTAACCTTACAGACCACAACATTTTCCAGAAGAGAAAACTTCTTTATGCAATAAATCAACAAATTAAAGTATAAAGTTGACTTCTAATAGTTGTTCAGCTAGTTAGTGGAAACAGTATGTATATATATATATGTATACATATATGTATATATATATATGCATATATGTATATATATGCATATATGTATATATATGCATATATGTGTATATATGTATATATATACATATATATTTTTTGGTGTAATGTAATATATATATATACATATATATATTTTGGTGTAATGTAATATATATATATACATATATATAAAACTCCATCTTCATTACACCAAAAAATTTCAAAATTACATGGGTTATTGGCATCTTAAGCTTTCCATTAAGAAGCTGAATAGAGGTATAGATTATTCAAACATTGAGATAGAGGTGGAAACCAATGTACAAGGGACTTTCATCACTAAATATCAAACTTCCCAGCAACTATGAACACCCATGATGTGTTTAGGGCTTGTTCTTACATTGGTGGAGCTGTGAGAATACCCCTGATGAGCATGGTGTTTTCGAAGTCAGCTCAAACAACCAAAAAACCCCCCAAAAATCAAAGAATGAAATAGTGTATGTATAACAAAGTGCAATCATTCAGTAGGGACATAAGTAGAAACGAAATGAGAAATATACAGAATTTGAAAAAAGATAAATATATCAGTAAAACACTGGAGTGGTGGTTAGCAACAAAATGAAGTTCCAGTTGCAGAGTCTCCATGATGATGAGACTCAATCACATTTCCCACAGGAAATAGACATCAGAGGTACATTAGTGGAGTATTTAATAAAGGAACTGTTAACAAAGATGTAGCCAGGTACAGGTAAGCCACATGGTATCGTTCAGTATCTAGGCTAATAACAGAAGATCACTAGTTATCTTTTTTTTTTTAACATTTATTTATTATTCAGAGACAGAGAGAGACAGAGCATGAGCATGGGGGGGTGGGGAGGTGGCGGTGCAGAGAGAGGAGGAGACAGAGAATCCAAAGCAGGCTCCAGGCTCCAAGCTGTCAGCACAGAGCCCACAAGGGGCTCCAGCCAACTTCTGAGCTGAAGTCGAATGCTCAACTGACTGAGCCACCCAGGTGCCCCATAGAACACTAGTTATCTTAAGTCGGTTTGTAGAACACGAAAACAATTCTATAATTTGATGAGCACTAGTTTATCCTTATCTTGCTCTCCTCCTCTCCTTCTTCTCCCTGTTAATGGGGCTCTACACTGGGAAAAACCAACAAAATGCCAGAGGGCACAGAAGCCAAAAGGTGGAGAATGGATCTGGGGAGACAAGAAGACATTGTACACACGTAGTAAACACTATTTCCAAATGTCTTTCTGCTGCTGAATCCCTGAACTTTGCTTATAGCAGAATATTTGCTCTTCACACCTCCCTGTGCCCATCTCAGCTTTCACCTTCTCCTTGAAACTTGACTGATTTCTCCCCCGATGAAATTAGCTAGTCAAGACCTGCCCTGTGGGAAGTATGCTACAACTATGAATTTCCTTTCTTCTATCAATAAACCAACCTGAAGTTTGGTTTGTGTGGTTAAAAAATTGTAATATTTGGAAAAAGAAGGGGAAGGCTTATGGGCTAGGTTAGAATATATAGTTATAAAGCCAAACGTCTGGATAAGTCAGGAAAGACTGAATGGTGAACTAAACAAAACAGCAGTCAGTAACTAAAAATGAACAAATGCAGATTTCAGTCCATAATCCTGAAATAAGATGTCTAAGTTTTGGTGGTAACTTTAACCTGAATATACAGATCCTTGCTGTCACAGGCAATTATTTAAGATATAATTAAGCATTTGAAAAATCAATGTATTTTCCTAAAAAAATACTCTAGGATAAGTTAATAATATACCTGTGGGAATGGGGCTGAAAAAGGCCTATTACATCTGCAATAGAAGGAGGCACTGTGATATGTCAGACTCCAGAGATCTTTCAGAACTTGGGAGTCCTGTTTATTTGTCATTCATCCTTCTTTCTTGGATAGGGTGGGCCAAAAGGTGAATAAACAAGGTCTGATATAGCTTTAAACTATTTTAATATCTGTATTATCTAGTGACATGAGGAAAGCAAATGAAGAGTATGTTCTGATACATCTTAAACTAATCTCTTATCTTATTCTACTTAAAACGTTTTTATTACATTCACCTATAATATCAAACCTGCTAGAACATATAACCATGGAAGGCAAGACTTTTTATGGCCCAACTATAAAATATTCCGTATATAAACAAGAAGCTCAGCAAATGTTGACTAAATTGAATGAAGTAAAAAAAAAAAAGTAACAATATAATTGACATAAAAATCAACTAACTTCACTGTGATTTAATAAAACAAGTTTTAAGTAATGGCCAGCAACTTTCAAGTTTGCCTGTCAACATAATGAAATATGGCATATATTAGACACGAAATTGGGATGCCCTGATGCTAGCCTTAGTCTGTCTTTGCCACATTGAACTGAGTTGTATTGAGACTGGCTGTATTACAAATATCCCCATTGCTTCTAGTGCAAATCACCTAAAAATTAACCTATCACCCATTTCCTGGGAGTTGTAAATAAAACAATATGGTCCACAACTTGCAAGCTCACCATTTATATAGAGAGAAGTGAAACTAAAGCAATTCATTTTCTAAAAAGCATCCACAGTAGTGAGATATAGCCTCTGTAATCTCCCCATCATATACTGAGCACAATATCAACAGTGGGAAACACTGATTATGTTGAGGGTATTGAAAGTTTATATGAAAAGAATCTTGAAAGTATGAGTAGTTCTCATTTCTCAAGTAGACATAATTCAGAGACCCTTTGTTGCCCACAAATCCATCTTACCTTTCCCATATACACATCATTTCCAAACCTCTCTTCTTACTAGAATTATTTTTATCTGTAATAATATCTGCATTATTTTTCTCAATAAAAAAACACCAGTACATGAAACTTAACTTTTGTTATTTCCTGACAGGCATAGTTGTGTTGTTTAACTATCTAGCAGTTACATTATTCTCATAGTGTTTACTTCCCTAAAGATATTAGAAACATGTAGATAGACTAATTCATTCTTATTGCCAGATGTCGTTTGCTAAATAATTCTATCTGGAACCTTGACTTAAGGAATAACTGGATTAATTTATTTTTCCCTTTGAATTTTATATCTTATGTCTGACAGTCTGGGATATATAAGGGGAAAGTGTTGGTTACCCATGTATGCCCAAGTGCAGTCCAGACTGTCTAAAATACATCATTCTATTATATACCACACTGGACATGATATTTTATGATTTATGAGGTATAGCCTATTTTGAGATTAGCAAAATGTCGTCAGGGTGCTAGTCAAACAACCTGGGTACCAGACTGGTCTTTAAAACTTACTGTGTAGTCTTGAATTATTCACCCATCTGTAAAGTTCACTTTTCTTCTTACATAGTGTACAAAGTCTCCTGTTTCACGATGTTTTTAAAAATTCAAATAGGATAAAGAATACGTATGCTTTTTTTTAATGCTTATTAATTTTAAAGAGACCACAAGCAGGGGAGGGGCAGAAAGAGGGACAGAGGATCTGAAGTGGGCTCTGGGCTGACAGCAAAGAGCCTGATGCAGGGCTCAAACTCACGGACTGGGAGATCATGACATGAGCCAAAGTCAGACACCTAACCAACTGAGCCACCAGGTGCCCCACAAATATATATGTTTTTTAAATGATTAAATGTTATTCCATTATGAACCTACAGGCCTCTATAAGTTACATTATCTCCCTTTATTAACATGCAATCTGCCAATGGTAGAATCCAATGGTGCAGTAAAAAGACTGGATACTTTGATATGTAAAACTAATACACCTGGGCTCAAACCCCAGGCTTAGTCCTCCAGTGTTATGTAAGCTTGGGCAAATTTTTTACCCCCCTCCCCCAGAGACCAGTTTTATCATGTATTAATTGGGGAATATAACGCCTTCCAGTCGGTGGTCATTCATCTACCATTAACTACTGTCCTGTAACTTTCTTAGATTGTTCTCCTCCCCTAAAATACATAATGCAAAGGGACCCCGCCTTTTTCTAGATATAACAACTTAGAAACTCAGGAGAACTCAGAAAACTTCATAAGAGTAACAAATGGCTTGGAAAATACTATGTGTGAAATAAGTTTAAGGAACTGGGTCATTTGAAACAGCAGACAGGAGGGGAACTGAAAATGTCTTTTTGGAAATAAATATAAGGAGATGGAATGATGATCGTCTCCTTTCACTCATGAAGATGAGAGACAAGCAGTAAGCTACAGAGAGAGCAATTGTATGATTTTCTAGTTAAGTCTGCTGGGTAGAGTGCAGGCATTAATCCTCTGCTTCTTCCCCAAATCCACCATGAGCACTATTAAGGACAGTATGATATACATACTTTTCTTTTTTAAAAGGCAATAAGTCACAAAGAAAAAGGGAACAGGATGTAATAAAAACAATTAGGAATCTAGGAAGCTAGAGAGCAGAGAGACACATAGTAATTGACGAGAAGATTGAAAGGCTGAACACCACACTGGCAGAAGAGGCAGGGATCATTGACAACTGAGTGACACCACAGAACTCCCTGCGGTCCAGATGCCTCAAAGTCTGAATGCAGTGAATAAAACCAGGACAATGAATTCAAAGTCTGTGGGAAATGCTGTTAGATCCTCCTTTTGTCATCACAGCCTAGCAACTGTCCTTTCCCTTCACAAGCAAAAGACTGGGTATCTACTATTTTACCAGCAGAAAGAGAGAGTCTCTGCACTGGGAGATACCAGTCACAGTTGGTACTGGAGGACCAAACTGGAGACTGAGGGACTCAGTTAACTGTGTTTAATGGCTTGGAAAATGTGATGTGTGAAGGGAGTTCAAAGTTGAATGAACTCAGTGTTGAGATCCGCCAACTTTCTTCTTCCACTTGACTCCCAGAGAGAGTGACCTTATAGTTTACCACCCAAACCAGGACACTTACGAGAAAGAAAAGGGGGTACTTATTCACAATTATTTATTTTGGACCAAAGTATAACGTAGACATCTCCCAGGAAAATTGGGGTTTATGGGGTTATGGGTCTATTCCTGGAATTCTAGTAGCCAGACATAAATCCCCCAAAGAGAAGACAGAGAGTCTTCTCTGAGGGACTGTGATGAACTCACGAAAAAAGAGATAAAGAGGTTGATGTTCAAGATTCCCAAAAGAAAGAGAAAGAGTTGAGGCAAGAGTCAACACGTTTTAGCTATTAACAGCATCTACAAACCAAAAGAATGTGAAACAAACCTAGATCTTGCTAAAATGAGAGTAAAACAAAACTAGAGGAATGGAAGTGTGCATATCAGGGGTGGGTACAGGAAGTCCCAAAAGAGAAGTCAATAGAAGAGGCCTAAAAATTAAAGATAAAAACTCAGACTATAAGCAGGTTATTTCAAAATACAAAGGTAAGTTTTAAAAAATGATACTTAAAGGGGCTCCTGAGTAGCTCAGTCAGTTAAGTGTCTGACTTTGCCTCAGGTCCTGATCTCATGGTTCTTGAGTTGGAGCCCAACATTAGGCTTTGTGCTGATAACTTGGAGCCCGGAACCTGCTTTGGCTTCTGTCTGTCTGTCTGTCTGTCTCTCTCTCTCTCCCTCTCTCACTGCCCCTCCCCCACTCATGCTCTGTCTCTCTCTCCCTCAAAAAATAAATATTAATTTTTTTTGAAACGACCTTAAATAAGTGAAAGAGAGAATCTTAGGGCTTTTATAATAACTATTTGATCTTCTAACACCAGCGTTGGCAAACTACAGCAAGCTGGCCCAATATGTCAGTCTGCTTCACTTATTAAAAAAAAAGTTATCTAGGGACACATCACAGCCACTTATTTATATAATTCTATGGCTGCTTACACAGTGCAACTGCAGAGTTGAATAGCTGCAATAGAGACCATATGGCTGGCAGAGTCTCATATATTTATTATCTAGCACTACGGAAGAAAAAAATTCTGACCATTACTATAAATTATGAACATGCATAATGATTGGAAAAAATTTAGAGACATAGTGGTGTTGAATACATTCTAAATAATGAATGCCTCTATACCCTAAAATGATGAGTTGAGCAAAATTCAGGTCTTCCCTTTCTTGCAGCTCTGCATTGGCACATTTTCATCTCCTAAATCATTGTAGATTCTTCTACATGAAGCCAAGATGATGCAACAATCGGTATATTCAAGACAATGCATGGTCTGTGCTTCAAATTAAGCAAAGAAAATTCTTATTGTTATTATTATTTTACTTAACATTCAAACAGGTTTTGCCTAGTTGTCTACTTGATTCAAAATATATAATACAGGTTTTCTTTTTTTTTTTAACTTTTAATGTTTATTTAGTTTTGAGAGACAGGGAGAGACGGTGTGAGCAGAGGATGGGCATAGAGAGAGGGAGACACAGAATCCATAGCAGGCTCCAGGCTCTGAACCATCAGCACAGATCCTGACACGGGGCTTGAACTCATGAACCAGGAGATCATGACCTGAGCAGAAGCCAGATGCCACCCAGGCACCCCAATATAGGTTTTCTTAAAATGTTTTATAAGTAACAGTCTCTGTGCACACACGCATAATGTGTCATAGCAAGAATGACATAGGAGGTAAAAGCCTTCCTAGAAATGTGGCTCTTGGAAGAACTTAGTGACAGAGCCCAGGGCTCACTTCTGAGCCTGAGAATATTAAGTGTTTTCCTTGGGGAAAATATGGCATGGTATTCTATCATGCATCCTTCTTGTTCGATTACCTTTACATCACATTATCTTAACATATTGCACTGTCTCTTAGTGTCAGGTTTTATTTAAAAAAAAAATTTTAACGTTTATTTATTTTTGGGACAGAGAGAGACAGAGCATGAATGGGGGAGGGGCAGAGAGAGAGGGAGACACAGAATCGGATGCAGGCTCCAGGCTCTGAGACATCAGCCCAGAGCACGACGTGGGGCTCGAACTCACAGACCGCGAGATCGTGACCTGAGCTGAAGTCGACGCTTAACCGACTGAGCCACCCAGGCGCCCCCTTAGTGTCAGGTTTTAAAAATGCTTCCTAATGAACTGCCTAGATTAAAAAAAATAAACTTCCCATTTGTTTTGGTCACACAGAAAGTAACATCTTAAGAGGTCAGCAGATTTCAATTCCTCACCTCCACATAAAGTTTCAAACATCAGGTATGGCAGAAGTGAAATTGACTCATCAAAACTGTCTGGTTTGAAAATATGTTTTACAGAGCAAGGGACACCTAAACTCTTGGGAGTAAACATGCCCTTTCACATCAGCATTTATTGTTAATTCTTTGTTTCAAAAAGTACTTATGAATGAATTAGTATCTATACGTTCATCAGTATAAAATCACATCTACAGTTGATGAAATGTGAATGATGAAATGTGAATGAGTGAGGACCTTCCCAATAAAACCAGGCAAAAAATGCAATATTCCTGTTCTTTGAACAAAGTATGATATTAGCTAGAGTAGAACCCCTCTTTGGAGCTGCATTAAGAGTGTGTTTTATATAAAGTTGTATAATCAAAAAAAAAAAAAAAAAACAAAGCAAAACACTTCTTGGCTTGGGCCTTTTTATTATTCTGGAATTGTTAAAATAATTATTCTCTCCTAGCATGTGGAGAGGAAGGAAGCTTAAATACATGGAAAAGGAGATGCCTAGGGTCTGGGGGTAGGTGAATCATAGAAGATTGTCCATTCAGGTAACAGTCAACCATTTGCTCAAAGAGTACTTAAAAGTACTTATTTTATTTTATTTTTTATTTTAGAGCAAGAGAGTACGAGCAGGGAAGAGGGGCAGAGGGAGAGTAAAAGAGAAAGAAGAGAGAGAGAGAGAGAGAGAGAGAGAATCTTAAGCAGTTTCCACGCTAAGATTGCACATGCGATCACACACAATGGGATATTACTCACCAATAAAAAAGAATAAGATCTTATCATTTGTGACAACATGGATAAACCTAGAGAGTATTAGATTTTCTAAGAGAAAGAGAAGAGACAGAAAGAGAAGGGCAAAGACTATATGATTCCATTTATATGTGGAATTGAAAATGCAAAACAAATGAGCAAACAAAACAGAAACAGACTCATAGATACAGGATCCTAACTGCTTGTTACCTGAGGAGGAAGGACTTAGGGGGTGGGAAAAATAGGGGATTAAGAGGTATAAACTTTTAGTTACAAAATAAGTAAGTCATTAGGAATGCAATGTACAGCATGGGAATATGGTAATATGATACCTTTGATGACAGATAATAACTACGCTTATCATGCAGATAACTTTGTACTGCATAAAAGTATTAAATCACTATTAAGCGTATTTGAAAAAACAAGGCATTTTATATCAATTTTATACTTCAATTGAAAATTAAAAACAAATAGGGAGAGGGGCCAAGATGGCAGAACACGAAGGAAGTTTTTTTTTTGTCTCTCATCCCTGAAATACACCCAGATCAACACAAAACCATCCTGCACACCTAGAAAACTGATCTGAGGATTAACACAACAAACTGCACAACCTGAACAGAACTCAGCCAGTACACTGTGCAGAGAGGTGAACTGGGAAAGAGAGAGAAGCTGTGGAGAGCAGGGAGATGTTTTTGGTTATGGAGAGGACAGAGACTGGGGAAGAGTACAAGAAAATCATCCGCCCCCCCCAAAAAAAAAGGAGTTGTAGAGAAAGTGGAATAGTAGGAATAGCTGCAGGGACTGAATAAAAGAGGGAGAAAGGGGAGAGTTTCAATTTCACTAAGACTCTATAAACAAGGGGAGTGCAGTCTGTAACCCTGCAGCTTGATATCCGGTGGTGCTCTGTTGGGAAGGGCAAATCCCCAGGAGCAGAGAGCAAGGTACAAGGGGTCCTCGGGCCACACAGGGAGAAGAGGTTCCCCTGCTGAGAGGACATTTGGCAGAGGCTATATGGCCACTCCACAGGCAAAGGTCCCAGTGAACCCTGAAGAACAACCACATTGGCTGGTGCTGGAACAAGGATATTAAGGCGGAAGCCTCGTACCACATGTGTGTTGTGATTTTCAATAAATCCTGAAACGCTGCTGCTACAAGATCGTATGAACTTTTTCTGGGATGGGCTGACATCCAGCCTCAGTCTCTGGGCTTCAAAGGCAGCATGGTCCTGCAAACGTTCCTCGGTATGGCCGGCACCCGGCCATTGCTCGGTGAGAACCTCCTCCAGAAGGTCTGAGCGGGTCAAAGCCATAATCACTCAGAGTCACTCATAGTCAGGCTGGGAAACACAGCTGCATCTAAGGTAAAACTCAGGAGGGAGGTAACGCCAGGCAGCCTGACAGCTTGGTCACAGACAGTATACAAGTGGGGAGTGGATGGAAGCTAAAGACAAAGAAGGGATGCTTTCTTGCCAGTCCGGGATAGCACAGACTTCTGATACTAGAGACCGGGTAGCTGGGTGATGCCATTGTCACCCCTCCCGCGCATGTGCATACACACCTACAAGCGCCATCACAATACACCCCAGGAAGTTAAGCAGCAGCATCTAGTGGAGAATGGAGCCATTACACTAAACCCTGCACAACTAGGCCAACAGCAGTTTGGCAAATGCAGGTCTCTCTATTTAGTTTATAGACTATAAAGTACTTCATAGCTTGACTTCTAGGGGAAACCAGATGTAATTTCAATTGTACTTCATGCTGTTCGCTGGTCCTTTTATTCAATTTTTTTTCTTTTCTTATTCTTGAATACAGAAAGAGAAAAAACCTATTAAAAAGATTTTTCTTTAATATTTTCTAATATACTATTTACTTTTTTACAAATTTTTTAAGTTTTATTTTACTTTCATAATTTCACATTATTCTATTTTATGGTATTCATTTTTTTCATATTTCTAAACATTTTCCTTTTTTTTCTTTTATCTTTTTTTTTTCCTTTCTTATCTTTCCCTTTTTTTTCCCCTCTAATCTATCAAGCTTATTTCAACAACCAGACCAAAACACACCTAGGATCTAGCATCCTTTATGTGATTTCTTTATACTGTTATTAATTTAATTTTAACTTGTTTTTCTACTTGATTCATTCCTTTTCTTCCTCCAAAATGATGAAATGAAGGAATTCACCACAAAAGAAAGAACAGGAAGAAATGATAGCCAGGGACTTAACCAACTCAGATACAAGTAAGATGTCTGAACCAGAATTTAGAATCACAATAATAAGAATACTATCTGGGGTTGAAAATATACTACAGTCCCTTTATGTGGAGACAAAAGAAGTAAAAGCTAGTCAGGATGAAATCAGAAATGTTATTACTGAGCTGCAATCTTGAAGGATGCCATGGAGGCAAGACAGGATGAGGTAGACCACCAAACCAGCAATACAGAGGACAAACTTATGGAGAATAAATAAGCCAAAAAAAATATGGAGACTAGGGCAAAAAAGCATTAAATAAAAATTAGAGAACTCAGTGACTCATTAAAAAAGAATAACATCAGAATCATAGGGGTCCCAGAAGAGGAAGAGAGAGAAAGGGGGGTAGAAAATTTATATGAGCAAATCATAGTGGAAAACTTTCCTAACCTGGGGAAAGACACAGACATCAAGATCCAGGAGGCACAGAGGACTCCCATTAGATTCAACAAAAACTGACCATCAACAAGGCATACCATAGTCAAATTCAAAAAATACTCAGGCAAGGAAAGAATCATGAAAGCATCAAGGGGAAAAACAGTCCTTAACCTACAAGGGAAGAGAGATCAAGTTTGCAGCAGACCTATCCACAGAAACTTGGCAGACCAGAAAGGAGTGGCAGGATATATTCAATGCACTGAATCAGAAAAATATGCAGCCAATATTTTTTTACCCAGCAAGGCTATCATTCAAAATGGAAGGAAAGATAAAAAGTTACCCAGACAAACAAAATTTAAAGGAGTCTGTGACCACGAAACCAACCCTGCAAGAAATTTTAAGGTGAACTCTCTGAGGGAAGAAAAGATGAAAAATGAAACAAAACAAAACAAGAAGACCAAAGGCAACAAAGACAAGAAAGGAACAGAGAACACTAGAAGAAACTCCAACTCTACAGGTGACAAACTGGCAATAAATTCATACCTTTTAGTACCTACTCTAAACGTGAATGGTCTAAGTGCTCCAATCAAAAGACATAGGTTAACAGAATGGATAAGAAAACAAGATCCATCTCTATGCTGCTTATAAAAGACCTATTTTAGACTTACAGACACTTTCAGATTGAAAATAGAGGGATAGAGAATCGTCTATCATGCTAAAGCTCATGAAAAGAAAGCTGGAGTAGCCATACTTATATCAGACAATCTAGATTTTAAAATAAAGACTGTAACAAGAGATGAAGAAGGGCATTATATCATAATTAAGGGGTCTGTCCACCAAGAAGACCTAAAAATTGTAAACATTTATGCGCCAAACGTGGAGGGACCTAAATATATAAATCAATTAATCATAAACATAAAGAAACTCATTGACAGTAATACAATAATAGGGATATTCAACATCCCATTTACAGCAATGCACAGATCATCTACACAGAAAATCAACAAGGAAACAATGGTTTAGAATGACACCCTGGACTGGATGGACTTAATAGATATAGTCAGAACACTTCATCATAAAGCAGCAGAATACATATTCTTCTCAAGGGAACATGGAACATTCTCCAGAACAGATCATACTAGGACACAAATCAGCACTCAATAAATACAAAAATATTGAGATAATACTGTGCATATTTTCAGACCACACCGCTATGAAACTCGAAATCAAACACAAGAAAAAATTTGGAAAGATAATAAATACTTGGAGATTAAAGACCATCCTACTAAAGAATGAATGGGCTAACCAAGAAATTAAAGAGGGAATTAAAAAGTACATGGAAGCCAATGAAAATGATAACACCACAACCCAAAACCTCTGGGACACAGCAAAGGCAGTCATAAGAGGGAATTATATAGCAATCCAGGCATTCTTAAAGAAGGAAGAAAGGTCTCAGATACACAACATAACCTTACACCTTAAAGAGCTGGAAAAAGAACAGCAAATAAAACCCAAAACCAGCAGAAGACAAGAATTAATAAAGATTACAACAGAAATTAATACTATTGAAACAAACAAACTAACAAAAAAAGAACAGATCAGTAAAACCAGGAGCTGGTTCTTTGAAAGAATTAACAAAACTGACAAACCCCTAGCCAGATTGATCAAAAAGAAAAAGGAAAGGACCCAAATAAATAAAATCAAGAATGAAATAGGACAGATCACAACCAATGCTGCAGAAATACAACAATAATGAGAGTATTATGAGGAATTATACACTAATAAAATGGGTAATCTGTAAGGAATGGACAAATTCCTAGAAAATGTAAACTACTAAAACTGAAACAGGAAGAAATACAAAATTTGAACATACCCATAACCAGTAAAGAAATAGAATGAGTAATCAAAAATCTTCCAAACAAAACAAGAGTCCAGGGCTGGATGGCTTTATGGGGGAACTCTACTACACATTTAAAGAAGAGTTAATAGCTATTCTCTTGATGCTGTTCCAAAAAACAGAAATGAAAGGAAAACTTCCCAACTCTTTCAATAAAGCCAGCATTACCTTGATTCCAAAACTAGACAAAGACCCCACTAAAAGAATAACAATAGATGAGTTTCCCTCATGAACATGGATACAAAAATCCTCACAAGATACTAGCCAACCAGATCCAATAATACATGAAAAGAATTATTCCCCACGACCAAGTGAGATTTATACCTGGGAAGCAGGGCTGGTTCAATATCCACAAAACCATCAATGTGATACATCACATCAATTAAAAAAAGGACAAGAACCACATGATCCTCTAAATAGATGCAGAGAAAGCATTTGACAAAATACAACATCCTTTCTTGATAAAAACCCTCAAGAAGGTAGGAATAGAAAGATCGTACCTCTAGATCATAAAAGCCATATATGAAAGACCCACTGCTAACATCATCCTCAATGGGGAAAAACTGAGAGCTTGTCTCCTAAGGTCAGGAACATTACAGGGATGTCCACTCTCGCCACTGTTATTCAGCATAATATTGGAAGCCTTAGCCTCAGCAATGAGACAACACAGAGAAATACAAGGCTTCCAAATCAGCTAGGAAGAAGTCAAACTTTCACTCTTTGCAGATGACATGATACTCTATATGGAAATACCAAAATATTCCACCAAAAAACTGCTAGAACTGACCCATGAATTCAGCAAAGTGGCAGGATATACCATCAATGCACAGAAATTGTTGTATTTCTATATACCAATAATGAAGTAACAGAGAAATCAAGGAATTGATCCCATTTACAAATGCATCAAAAGCCATAAAATACCTAGAAATTAACATAACCAAAGAGGTGAAAAATCTATACACTGAAGACTCTAGAAAGCTTTGAAAAACACACAAAAAATGGAAAAATATTCCATCCTTCTGGATTGGAAGAACAAACATTGTTAAAATGTCGATACTACCCAAAGTAATACACATAATCACTGCAGTAACTATCAAAATAACACCACCATTCTTCCCAGAGATAGAATAAACAATCCTAAAATTTGTATGGAAAAAGAAAAGACCCTGAATAGCCAAAGCAATCTTGAAAAAGAAAGCCAAAGCTGGAAGCATCATACTTCTGGACATCGAGACATTACAAAGCTATAATCATCAAGACAGTATGGTACTGGCACAAAAACTGACAGTCACATAAATGGACCAGAATAGAGAACCCAGAAATGAACCCACAAATGTATGGCCAACTAATCTTTGACAAAGCAGGAAGGAATATCCAATGGAATAAACACAGTCTCTTCAGCAAATGGACCTGGGAAAACTGGACAGCAACATGCAAAACAATGAACCTGGATCACTTTCTTACACCATACCCAAAAATAAACTCAAAATGGATGAAAGACCTCAATGTAAGACAGGAACCATCAAAATCCTTGAGAAGAAAGCAGGCAAAAACCTCTTTGACCTTGGCCGCAACAACTTCTTACTCAATATGTCTCCGAAGGCAAGGGAAACAGAAGCAAAAGTGAACTATTGGGACCTCATCAAAATAAAAAGCTTCTGCACAGCAAAGGAAACAATCAGCAAAACTAAAAGGCAACTGACAGAGTGGGACAACATATTTGCAAATGTCATATCAGATAAAGGGTTAGTATCCAAAATCTATAAAGAACTTCTCAAACTCAACACCCAAAAAACAATAATCCAGTGAAGAAATGGGCAAAAGACATGAATAGACACTTCTCCAAAGAAGACACCCAGATGGTGAACAGCCACAAGAAAAAATACTCAACAGCATGAGGGAAGTAAAAATCAAAATCACAATAAGACACCACCTCACACCTGTAGTAGAATGGCTAACATTAACAACTCAGGCAACAACAGATGTTGGGGAGAATGCAGAGAAAGAGGATCTCTTTGGCACTGCTGGTTGGAATGCAAACTGGTGCAGCCACTCTGGAACCAGTACAGAGGGTCCTCAAAAAACAAAAACAGAACTACCCTATGACCCAGCAATTGCACTACCAGGTATTTATCCAAGGGATACAGGTGTGGTATTTTGAAGGGGTACATGTACCTCAATGTTTATAGCAGTGGTGTCGACAATAGCTAAAGTATGGAAAGTGCCCAAATTTCCATCGACAGATGAATGGATAAAGAAGATATGATACACACACACACACACACACACACACACACACACACACACACTGGAGTATTACTCGACAATGAAAAAGAATGAAATATTGCCATTTCCAACTACGTGGATGGAACTGGAGGATATTATTCTTAGTGAAATTAATCAGAGAAAGACAAATATCACATGATTTCACTCATATGAGGACTTTAAGATACAAAACAGATTAACATAAGGGAAGGGAAGTAAAAATGATATAAAAACTGGGAGGAGGACAAAACATAAAAAACTCTTAAATACAGAGAACAAACACAGGTTTGCAAGAGGGATTGTGGGAGGGGGAATGAGCTAAATGAGTAAGGGGCATTAAGGAATCTACTCATGAAATCATTGTTGTACCAGGTGCTCACCAACTTGGATGTAAATTAAACAATGAATAAACTTTTGAAAAATTAAAAACAAATATTTTCAGATACATATACATTGCCCTTCAAAGACAAGTTGCAATTTAATAGATGGTGTCAAATGGCTCAAACTGTTCATATACACAAATTAATGGCAAGAAATACTGCTCTCAGATAGAACAAGAAGAAAGTCATATATATAAAACATAAACATATAGACCTACATCCTCATGCTCAATCTCTAGTAAGAGGTTAAGAAAAATCCATAGAATAATATCACTACACTGGAAAGAATGGTACATGAGCTGAGAATACAGATGAGAAATAATCAAGCTAGAAATATTACTTTGTGTCAGAAATTGGGCTAGTCATCCCAGTAGGGCTTGGGGTAGGGACAAGGGCTTTATGCTATTCTAAGGCTTTGTCTTCTGCTCTCAAGGAGTTTGCAGTCTAATTGGAAAGAGAAGACAGATACATTTTTAGAATTGGCAACAAATTCAAATCTACACTTATGTGCTCCTATATATGAGGCGTAAGATCACAAATTTTATTATAAAAGAGAACAGTGAGATGATGTAAAATGACATCTAACTTCCCAAATGTGGGAAGCTCAAGGTCACAGACATGTGTCAAGACAGGAATGAGAATGCCAAGTCTTCTCTCTCCTGTAGTAGTCTATTTTCCTCAAGCTATCAGGTAAAAGAGCAAGTAAATATTGTGAAGGCTAGGATATAATTATGTTTTTCATTTACCATTCCCCCGTTTTTGATAGGAGGACTGACATCATGTAAAGCTTCATAATTTTAATGGACAGAATAAGCAAAATATGACCAAATATCTTACAAGGAAGAATGAATAGGGCATCGTTTAAAATTTTGTCCTATATATTCTTCCCTGTAAGCCCCATAGTTTGTTTAATGTAATTTATCGTCAAATTGGCTTACATACAACACCCAGTGCTCATCCCGACAAGTGCCCTCCTCAATGCCCATCATCCATTTTCCCTCTCCACCACCCCCTCCACCCTGTTTGTTCTCTGTATTTAAGAGTCTCTTGTGGTTTGCCTGCCTCCCTCCCTCTCTGTTTGTGTTTTTCCCCTTCCTTTCCCCCATGGTCTTCTGTAAAGTTTCTCAAGATCCACATATGAGTGAAAACACAGGGTATCTGTCCTTCTCTGACTGACTTATTTCACTTAGCATAATACCCTCCAGTTCCATCCAAGTTGCTGCAAATGACCAACAGACACATGAAAAGATGCTCAACATCACTCATCATCAGGAACATACAAATCAAAGCCACACTGAGATACCACCTCACACAGGTCAGAGTGGCTAAAATGAACAAATCAGGAGACTATAGGTGCTGGTGAGGATGTAGAGACACGGGAACCCTCTTGCACTGATGGTGGGAATGCAAACTGGTGTAGCCACTCTGAAAAAGTGTGGAGGTTCCTCAAAAAATTAAAAATAGAACTACTTTATGACCCAGCAATAGCACTGCTAGGAATTTACCCAAGGGATACAGGAGTGCTGATGCATAGGGGCACTTGTACCCCAATGTTTATAGGAGCACTTTCAACAATAGCCAAATTATGGAAAGAGCCTAAATGTCCATCAATGGCTAAATGGATAAAGGAGATGTGGTTTATATATACAATGTAATACTACTTGGCAAAGGAAAGATGTAAGGCCTATATTTAAACCAACCTCTGCAGCAGAGAACACACAGCTGACTGAAGCTGAGCTGAGTGGTGGAGAGAGGAAGCAAGACTGGATAGGGAACCTTCAAGTCAAATCAAAAATTTTGCCCTTGTGGCACCTGGGTGGCTCAGTCTGGTTGAGCATCCAGCTTAGGCTCAGGTCCTGATCTCACAGCTTGTGAGTTCGAGCCCCGAATCAGGCTCTGTGCTGACGGCACTCTGTCACTCAAAAATGAATAAACATTGAAAAAATTAAAAAGAAGAATTTTTCCTTCAAAGCACAAGAAAATAAGTAATCCTTGTGTAAATTCATGGAATAAATGAAGCCACAATTTGACCAATTTGTAGCTCAACTTAAATGATATTTACTAGCTTTACTGAGAGAAAGAAGAGGAAGGAAGAAACAAAGAAGAGAAAAAGGCTAGTTGTCAGAAAATGCAATTTTATATTTTTTCATCAGCATGATGGAACATGAAGGGCATTCAACCTTTCAGTAACGTCCTGGAATCTAGATTAGGGTGTCCTGGCTCACAGAAATGTGCCAACCTTCTTACTCATATATCCCCAATGAGTTATAGTTTCAGCTGGGAACTCTGCAAAAATTCCTCACTGGCTTCTGGCATCACCAACCTTCCTGAAAACAGCATTGCATTATTGTGTCTAGAAGCAGAGAAGTAGCGGGCATATGTTGTTTTGTTTATGTTTTTTTTTAATTGTTATGTTCTTCAACGGTTGACCTTCTACAAGGTTTGGGGTAGGAAGTACAATATGTGAGAAAATCAATTACTTTCCAATGGCTTTAGTTACTTTATACCACAGAGTGGCTGGGACAAAGAGTTAAGACAAATGATAATAAAGTTTATTATTCGTGAACTCTAACATAAGTAATACTATTTCATTAGGACAGAGTTTGTTTAGTTTTTCTGTAATATCCTCCACATCCTTATGAATTCACTACCATGATCTACAATGGAGACTGAAATTATATAAATAAATTTAACATGTGGGAAAATTATCAAATGCAATGCTTATTTTAATTAGCCAAGGACAAATAACCTCTGACACAGGGTTTGGATGCCTGACACTTTATAACTTTGCTGACATCCAGTACTTTGCAGGGACCCATTACAAAGCTCATCAATATCAGCAATTATTATAAAAACAAATCCAACAAAATATATAATCCCAACTTTCCCACTTTTATTCAGGGTGGGGGGTGTTATTTGTTCAAAGGAAAAAATAGAAATTTTTGAAACTTGTATTTATTTTAATTATTCACAAAGAATAAATGTGACAGAACAATTGAAATGGGAGGAAAATAGACAAAATTAAATAAAAATGAAATGTGATTAGGTGTCCTTTTAATATTCTACTGGTTCTCTCATGATTTATTACTAGAGACACAGGTGCATAAGAAAAAGTTTTATCTTGATTTTAAAATCCACTTAAATGTAATTTGAATCTCTTGCTTTAAGCTGCACATGGCAAAATGCAAATGATTGCCTTCTTTTAGTTCCCCAAATCAACCTCCTTATCAGTGTGGCTTGTAGGCAACAAGTCTCCTTTCTCTTGCTTTCCCTGTGCCTAATAATGATCTAATTTAGGCAAGTGCATGACCAAATGAAAAATGAATGATATGAATTGTATGCATGTTGTGTCAGTTCAAGGAGAATTTCACCTCCTGGGAAAGAAAGTGGATTACCATTCCTGCTCAACAGTGTAAGGACTGTACAAAGCAATATATAAATAGTCCAGTAAACAATTCAGAGGCTAATCCACTCAGCAATAATTGGACCAGACCTAAAATTCCTTTTGTTTTTGGCTTTCATTCTACATTTCCTTCAGCACTTAAAAGGGTACCACCGAGCTGCTAGCACATAGTACTTTAACACTGAACAACAGAAAAGAGAGGGAAAGAAAAGGACTTGCACTAAAATCTCTGTAATTTAGCAGTACATGTTGAGAAGCTTCTTTTATAGGACATGACTATCAGTTCTGCATGGGAAACCAGAAAGGGACCTGTTACTGGAAGCCATGATCCCCACAAGTTTGTTGGAATTTCTTCCTCTCTGCTACTATTTTCGAAGGGTAGCCTGATGAAGTGAAAAAAAAAATGCAGGTAACTTTTAAATGTGCTCTCTGTCCTTAGACAAGTGACAGTCTCTCAGACCTCAACTTGTCATCCAAAAAGAAGAATCTTCATTGCTGGGCTGTTGCTTATACCACCAATAGATGTAAAGGGCCCAATATGATTGTTTTGTAAAACCTATTGCTGCAAACAGCTCTACTTGTACAGTCTGCCAAGAAATCCTCTGGAATACATTGTTTGTAATTACACCAATTCCTTTTTTCTTTTTTTGTCATGATACAGGTATGGATTTGCAGTATATTCTATTTGTTAAACATAAAGAACTTAGAATCCCAGATCTACCCTTGCTCACTGTGTGATTTTAGTTGCATAACTACCTCAGTCTACCTATGAATAAAGGATGAGAATAGTGCCCCTATAATTGGGCCTTATTAGGATAAAGTAAGGTAATTAATAACCAAATTACTTAATAATTACTGGAACGCTGTAATTACTTAATAATTTTAGTTATTTTCATTCGCATGAGGAAGAGTAGCAGTATAAATAATATTCAGATATTCCCCTGCCACAAATTGGGTTCCTAAATTAGCATTTCATCCTCCACATCCTAAGACTACTTTGGGCTCCCTTCACCAAGGCTGTGTAGACAAATGTTTATTTTTTAAACTTGTACTATTCTAATGCTGAATGCCTAGCTGCACTACACCATGTCAGATTTCTTATGTCTGTGTTGTGATTTCATCTAAGGTGAGGTTCATGCAATTCTCTTAAAGAGCCCAAAGCTTGCTGGTGGCCTGCCATGTGTTAGGGTGATAGTTTCTGCCTGTTTCACATTGTACATTGATCTTGGTCACTGCTTGGAAGTAGATCATTCCCCAGTGGAACCTTACATGAGACCTCATCCTGGACAGACACCTTGACTGCAGCCCTCTGTAAGGGCCTGAAGCAGTGAACCCAGCTCAGCTCTGTCTGGATTTTTGACCTATAGTAACTCTGAGACAAACAATGTGTGTTGAAGCCACCAGAGCTACAGTAATATGGTTATGAAACAGTAGATTAATAAAATACCACAGAACACACTTGGGATAATACATATTTACTTAAATCCATCAGACTCTACATTATAGTAAGCTACTTATTTTAAATTCCCTACATCATTTTGTACAGGACTTGATGCATACAATACTTTATTTTTTTTTTTTCGGGACTAATAGTTGGTCTTTGACTCTCCTAATCCCATTATTCACATAGCTGCTAGTAATAAATAATTTGGATATAAAATACCACTTCCAATATACACTGGCAAATCGTACCTGGTTAGTAACAACTAATTCAGAATTTGGTTTACTGATGCAATTGATGATATGCAAATGCAATGTGGGTACCCCTAATTCCTCAGTGCCTGATACTGATGACAATAAGATCCATCTACGCTTTGAAAGAGTATGAAAATTGCCAGCTGATGTTTGTTTTGATATAATTACAATATCTAAGAAAACCCACAGAAAGAAGAAAAAAAAAGAAAATACTCATAGCAAGGCAGGCAGAAAATATCTAGCCTTACAAAGGAAATTATTATCTTCTGTCTCCTAACTATGGTCTGGGCAGGGTTAATCATAGCCAAGGTGTGGGTCATAAATTTGTTCTCTTTTAATCCAAAGAAAACATAATTTGGGACCAAATTAGAAGGACAGGCTAACAGTACCAGGCAACTGGTAGAGGTTGAAGCCTGATGGTATCTTGGAGGCAAAAGATAAAACAATATCTAAGTGATTCATCTAGAAGTACTCTCAAATTAATGGAGCTCAGAGACCACACTGATTTAATGGCCAAATTACAATATGTAAGATCAAAAGTGCTCTGTGAGAAACAAGTGGGCAATGTCAGAGAAGTGGGTCTGGCTCTTTCCATTTTTTTCTCCTTTAAGAAATGGGTTCATCACTCCAAGTGGTTTGGCTGTTTTCACCCTTCATCTAAATTGCCATGCACAGAGCCTGAATACACAGAGATCAAAAGGGTATGACCATGTCTGACTTGCAAGAAAAAAGAAAGAAAAGGAAAAGGGAACAGTTTATTGAAACAAACTAGACAGAAAGCAAAGTGCCAATCTAATTAGCATTGAATGACTGGTTTCGAGTCAGAACGTCAGTGCTGGACAGCCGGGAGAAAGCGGTCTTGGGAGAGAAAAGGATCTGGAAAGCTGATATGGAGTTGTATTGCTCTGTCTCTTGTGCCAGTTGTAGGAGTTAGGAAACTATGCTGATTTTCCTTTTTTTTTTTCTCTCTCTTTTCCTTTAGAAGTCAAGGAGGAATGACTTTCCCTCCATTCTCTGTAATCCTGCTCTACAATACAGTGGTCTAAATGCCCAAAGGCTCCCAAGATTCTTCAGTATCATTCTCTATGACCTACATGATCCTTATCACCCGAATTTAAAGCAGTAGCTTTGTGCCCCTCAAGGAGGACTATGGTCCTGTTATTTCAGAAGAGTTGTGATAACCCACAGATGTACAAAGCTTAGATTCAGTCAGGATTACATTCAAATCCTAGCACACTACTTACTAACTGGATGGCGAAATATACAAACCTGTTTTATGTAATGATAAATACATGGTAGGTGATTGGTTGGATCTCTCTTAGCTCTGGCTCTTTCATCTATAAAATGGAATTATTACTTGTTTGGGGGACTATTGCAAGAACTGGACTTGGCTGATGCAGCAGCTATAGTGTAGGACTTGGCACACATTAGAAAAGTCAATGCTCACTCTCTATTATTACTTGAGAAATGCCAAGGGGAAACAGTGGCCCCATCCTCAGATAACCTTTACTCAAGTGCAAAATGTCACTCTGTACTCATCTGACTGGTAAGTATCTCCTTGTCTGCTGTAGTTTTATAGGTTAAGTAGTGAAAGTTCTTTGTATTAAAGTGATCCTCCTTCAGGATACTCATTACCAGTTATTGCTAGCAATACTACACTATAAACAAATGATAAAGTAGTATTAAAAATACATACGTCACACATAAGTGAGAGCCTTGGCTTCACCTTCTACTCAACTCTTACAGACCAAGGTTGAAGGTGGGGGAATGAGGAAGGGAGGTTCCCTTGGGAATAGAATGGACACACTTAAAGAAGCAGAGTCTGTTCACAGGGTCTGCTTCTCAGATGTCCTCCACCCCACAGAGAAGATTTTCAAAGTATGAGAAACTGACATTCCTACCAAGTAAAAACCCACCTTTCTAGTGTGGCTTATAGAAGACAGTTTCTTTCTTTCTTTCTTTTTTTTTTTTTTTTTAGCTCACCCCTCTGTGGTCATCCATCCAACAAGTATTTTGCATTTCTTCCTGTAAATGATCTCTTGGTTGCTTATTAGTTTTCTAGGGCTACCCTCACAAATTATCTCAAACTAGGTGGCTTAAAAACCTCTGAAATTTATTCCCTCATAATTCTGGAGGCCAGAAGTTGAAAATCAAGGTATTGGTAGGGTAGGCTTTTTTGGAGTGAGTCATTCTGTGTCTTTCTCCTAACTTCCAGTGGCTGCTGGAAATCATTGGTGTTCCTTAACTGATAGACCTATGTCTTCATCTCTGCCTCCACGATCACATAGATTTCTGTTTTCCATGTCTCTATGTCTTAATCCTCCCCTTCTTTTCTCTTTTAAGAAAAGTCCAAAAGGATTTCATTCTGAGATTCTTGTTTTAATTACATCTGCAAAGACCCTACTGCTAAATAAGGTCACATTCACAGGTACCAGGGATTAGGCATAGGACACAGCATTCTGGGGGACACTGGTTAACCCACTACAGCTGCCTCAAGGACTAACAACAGAGGTCACACCAGCCTCCATAAGTCTGGCCCTTCTATAGTCCATTCTCGGCAAGTCTAACCTAAGGATCTTTAAAAATATAGGGGCATCTGGGTGGCTCATTCAGTTAAGTGTCTGACTATTGGTTTCTGCTCAGGTCATGATCTCATGGTTTGTGAGGTTTGCAGAGCCTGCTTGGAGTTCTCTCTCTCCCCTTCTCTCTCTGCACTCCCCCACTTGTGCTGTCTTCGTCTCTCTCAAAATACATACAATTTATATGTATATAAAGGTGATCATATCACATTTCTGCTCAAACCACCGCAAAGTCCTTCCACTGCAGATCACAATAATGCCAAAAGTCCTATTGGGCAGGTTAGGGTCTATATCTAACCTCAGTCTTTTCCAACACACCTTCCACAATCGTCTTTCGTCCTTGGTCACATTCCCTCTGTTCCACAAAGACATGAAAAGGCTTTATACTTTCTATTCATGAACTTCTCTTCTCCCATAATAACAATAGGTGGTTCTTGCTTATCATAGGGTTGGTTCACACTGTCCATGTTTTGGCTCAGGTGTCACTTCCATAAAGAAACTTTCCCTAACCAAGCTACCCAAACTAGCTCCTACTTCTCACAATCATTCTTTGTCCCAGACCAAGGTTTATATCCTTCAAGATATGTCACAATCTAATATAACTTGTCTTTTAGTTTGCAAATTCGTTGCCCTCTCCTCACTAGAATGTAAGGGCCACAATAGCCCAGAGACAGAAACATCAATGTGTGAAACACTGCAGGTGCCCAAAAGCAAATTTTTTAATGAATGAAAGAATAACATCATTGTGTCTCAAAGAAAAGAGTGGCAGAGAGGAAGAAGTAATAATACTCATTCACCAACTACACTCTGCTTAATTATCTTCTTTACATATACTAACTCATTAAATTTTCCCACTGATTCTATGATGTAGGTTCTATTATCTCTCTTGCATGTGAGACAGAGGGGCTAAATGACTTTCCCAAAGTCACATAAGTAGGAAAATGAAGATCACACCCAACCCAGATCGACCTGACTTTAGGGCTCAAGATCTTTCCACGAACTCTACAGAGAAAAGTAGACAAAAAGTAAGTTATAAGACAGCATCAAAACACACTGGAGAAACAGCTTCATAATAAAAACGCCACAGCTTTTTAGTGAAACTCTTCTCAAGTGTTTCTAAAGGCAACACTGGTCTACACTGAACTCCTGGTGAAGCTGTGGACTCCCGCAGATTTGGGGCGGGGGAAGTGCTGGGTGCATTAAAACCTAACCAGTGTTTCAGCAAGTTAGCTCAAAATAACCGGGGTGGGTGTTTGCTTTTCACATGGGTAAATTTAATTAGCTTTGTGGGTGGCTAAGAACTGAAGCAGACCTCCTCTGGCTGCTGCACAAAATTATCTAGGGCTACATTTAGCATTTCTCAAAACATGTCTCTGATCTCAACCACACTTGCAGGGAAATAGGGTCTATGGGCCCTCAGTCAGGAGAATGTTGAACCAGTACAGAGAATAAAGTTAAATTTAAGATAAACAGAATACAGTATATCCACAAGTGTATAATCTGCAGTTAAAAAAACTATCATCTCCTGGTACATAGAATGACAACATATTTAAGAAGCCTTTCAAACCACGTTAAGTTGCTGTGGTTTGTTAATGAAACACACACACACACACACACACACACACACACACACACACACACTCTTAATAGCTATTCTAAAAAGGGGAAAAAAATTGCTGAAACAATGCTTTAAAGAATTGGAATGAAACTAGTCCCTTCAGAAAATATATTCTTTCTGCAGTCCTGTTTCAAGAAAGAAGATATGCTTATTAGCACTTTCCCTCCTCTCCTCCTACCTGATTTTTGAACATTTATGCCACACTTAATCAGAAATGGTAACAATTTCCAGGGCATTTGTTTCCTAACCCATTATTTAAGGGTCAGAAGCATGACCCAGATTATTCAATGCCCAACTATATCTGTGACCAGATGAATACAGAAATTGAGGTCAGATCCTGTCGAGCCTCGAATCTGAGCCTCACACTTGGTTCATGCACATATGCATACATTCATCAAATATTTATTGAGACTTTCTGTGAACCAGTGACTGGTTGAACAATATAAACAAAGTACCTGCCCCCCTACAGCTCCTATTTATTAAGGGAAACAGATTTAAAAAACACACATATAAGTAAATAGAAAACACAACTCCAGGTAGAAGTTGAAACTGTCAAGGAAAAGTAAAGCAGTTAAGGAGATGGAGAACGATGCTGAGAGGCCAGTGTATATCTGAACAGAGACCTGGAAAAGTGAGGAAGCAAGGCCTGCAGATAATTGAGGGAAGGCAGATAGAGACCGGACAGGAAATTCAAATTTCCTAACATGGTAGCATGCTTGGCATGCCCCAGAACAGCAGGGAGGTTGGGAGGCTTCAAGTGATTAAGTGAGAGGCAGAGAAGTGAGAAGTGGGGTTGGAGAGGTAGCCTGTATATTTTTAATTATTATTTTAATTTTTTTAATGTTTATTTGGGAGGGAAAGAGGGAGGGAGGGAGAAAGAGAGAGAGAGAGAGAGAGAGAGAGAGAACAACAGTGTGGAGCAGGGGAAGGGCAGAGAGAAGGAGACACAGATTCCAAACTAGGCTCAAGGCTCTGAGCCATCAGCACAGAGCCCAACAAGGGGCTTGAATCCATGAGATGTGAGATCATGACCTGAGCTGAAATTGGACATTTAACCAACTGAGCCATTCAGCTGCCCTGAAAGGTAGCCAGTCATAAAAGAGCTAAGGCTTGGGTGGGCCGGAGAAGGCCCTAAGACTTCTTTCCATCCATGAAGGAAATCGAATGGATGGTTTTGAATAGTAGAATGACATTTTGAAAACACAGCTATAGCCTCTGTGTCAAAAATAGAATGAAAAGGATCAAGAAGCAAAGACAAAAGATCAAAATGGTCATTTTAATGGTTCAGTGATAGTAGCTTGGGCAATGGTGGGAACACCAAAGGGATGGTGAGAAGTAGCCAGATTAGATAGAATTCCTAATGGACTGGAGGCAGAGAATGGACAATGAGAGAGAGGAAACAAGGATGTCCAGATCTTTGATCTGAATAACTGAATGAAAGGTGATGACATTTTCCTAACTGGAGGTATGTGCCACTCTATTAAAACAAAAATAAAAGAAAGAAAAAAAATTCATTGAATGACTGCTTTCTCCCTGCCATTACTGCCCCTTCATACACAGAAGCCTAACAGTATGACATATTTTCTTTCGTGTTTTTTTTTTATTACTCACCCTACATTGCTCAGAACGTTTTAAGGTAACTTTCTGGGAGTATAAAATATGTCAACATAGGATAAATTAGAAATACAACAAAAATAGCCTTTGGACCTATAGTTCCACTGCTAGGAATTCATCCCAAGGGGCGACATAATGTATTGTGTGAAGCTAGTACAAGGATGCTCACTGCTACATTGTTTGTTGCAGAAAAGATAGGGAAGGACACATTCAAATTAGTCACTATACATTATTAAAGTCACTACTATGAAATCAGAAGAACTAATATTACATGCAAGTGATATAGGAAGTTTTCACTTTATACTGTGAAGACGAAAACTTCAGGTTACCTAAGAGCATATAAAACATCATTCTCTCTATAAATATATATCTGCACAGGAAACATATCTGTGAGTCTATGCGCCAAATCATTAAAGGTGACTATCCAGGGCTTAGAAAAGTGTGGGATAGCTTTTTAAAAATGTATGCCCAGATTTATAAGGAAAATAAAATGTATCAGCTCCATGACAAATGTTATTTTTAAAGCAGGGAGATGAAAGAATAAAGAAAATAAAAAGTGTGTGCAAAGGGAAGTTAGAGGACTAAAAATATAAACCAACAGGATAGTCTACCCACCTGCTACAGGTGGAACTCGACTTTAATAACAGCTGACACTGAGACATCTTACTAATGATAAAATTCACAATATACAGAAATGCAAATTAATGTCGTCAGTATGAGTGGTGTAATCCTGTATGTACTTCTGCCATTTGTGACCTGGTGCCCCTACCTCCAGAGATTCTGCAGGGGCCTTTCTCCCCAGCTAACATGCACAAGGGTGAACTAGGCTGTGTCTCAGTCCCTTGTCTCTGCTAAACTTTTTTTTCAGGCTCCTGCCACAGGTTCTCCTCTCAATACTCTTCCTCACACCACTCAACTAATAAGCCCTTCTCTTTATGTCAGTATACATTTTGCTTTATTGCAAAAGAATCACTTCATTCTCCCAATAATAAAGAATTGGACCTATGGTTCATTCTTAGCACATATCAAAATTTATAACTATAAATTTATAACTATATAGTAATTTGCAGGACAGTTTTGAAATCTTCCCCATTAGGCAGTGTGGTCAGTAAAATAATGCCCCTTCTCTGCAAGGTATAGCCACAGTCTAACCCCTGGTACCAAAGACTATGTTCCTTCCATGGCAAAAGGGATTTTTGCAGATGTGATTCAATTAGGGATCCGGTGATAGAAGGTTATCTTGGATTATCTGGGTGGACCCAATGTAATCCCAATAATCTGGATAAGGAAAAGAGGGAAGCAGGAAACAGAAGACAATGGGGTGGGGTCCCCAAAGCTGAAAAATGTGGGCCATCTCTAGAAGCAGGAAAAGGCAAAGGGATTTGGATTCTTCCCTAGAGACTCCAGAAGGAACACAGCCCTGCTGACATCTTGATTTTAGTCAAGTGATCTACTTCAGATGTGTGGTCTCCTGAGATGCAAGATAAAGAACTGTGTTGCTTTAATGAAGCTGATGGCAGTTTGTTATAGCAGCAACAGGAAACTAACACAGAAGATAAGCATCTTGAGAAGGAGCACCTTTATCCAGTTTGTTTAGTAATATATTCACAGCAACTAACAAGGGGTCTCGCACATAGTAGGCAATTTATAAATACTGGTTGAACAAATGAATGTTTGACTGAATTAAGCAGCAAACACATCTCCCAATTAAAAAGAGGGACAAATGCTAAAGTGGTAAATGACAAAGCATTGACAAAAAGCAAATGCTCTGTGCAGTCATTAAATTATGTGAATTTTCTGTACTGACTGATCTAGAAATTAAATACCACCTGCAGTTACACTCAATTTAAAGAATCACTCCAAAATGCACACACAACTTTACGAACCAATATCTAGGTATATCATTTCTTTTCAAATATCCTCTAGAACTTCTAGGAAGCATAAAATATTAGAAAATATATTTCCACACTGGCAGTCAAAAGCAAAGATACAAAATTTATTAGCCCTTACATTGCCGTTTTCATCCTATGTTGATAATCCTTATAGCTGCTTTGTTCACCAAAAGCTGGGTCCGGGGTATGAGCCCAGATACTGATGACTCAGCTAAGCTTCAGGGTATATCAAAGGTCAAGAGACAATGCAAGGGATAATCCCATACCTCCAAATTAATTTGTGATGTTTAAGATGCTGCCCATAATTATATGAATGTTTTTTTTAGAGAACTAGAAATTTGGCTTCTATTGTCTCCCTTTATTGACAATCAAAGGTTAAGTTTTAATATGGAGTGTGAGCTTTCTACCTGACATTTTATTTTATTAATTAAATTTTGTTTAATGTTTATTTGTTTTTGGGAGAGAGACAGGGTGTGAGCAGGGGAGGGGCAAAGGGAGAGAAAGGGAGACAGAGAATACAAAGTAGGCTCCAGGCTCAAGTTGTCAGCACAGAGCTTGACACGGGACTCGAACTCACAGGACGTGAGATCATGACCTGAGCCAAAGTTGGACGCTTAACCGACTATGCCACCCATGCACCTGTCTACATTTAAATACTTCCTGCAGTACAATGGTTCTCAAGCTTGAAGGTATCCCAGAATCACTTGAAAGGATTGTTAGAGTGCAGATTGCCGGGCTCCATCCCCCAAGTTTGACTCAGTGGGTTTCAGCAGGGATCTGGAAATCTCATTCCCATTCTCCAGGCGATCCTGCTACTGGTCCAAGGGAATCAATGTGGAAGTCCAAGCTGTTGGTGTCCCACTTGGATCTCCTTTATCAGCTGTCTGATAGCAGCTCTCTTTTCTGTTTGTTTGTTTGTTTGTATGTTTGTTTTCTAAAAGGATTCTCTGACCAAAGGAAGCCACCTTTCTGGGAGGCTACAGGAACACTGCCCTTTTCATTCCATGCCCCCACTCCACACACATATACAAAAACAGATACACAGGTAATGGCTACTTGCGATGGGTATTAGGAGGTAGCTTCTGTGCCCCTTATCTTTTTTGTGGTGTAATTCAAGCACAAGACTTTCCACCAGTCTAAAGCTCAACCACAACTTTATCTCTTTTTTCTCTGTCTCATGTGACTTCCCTCACTCCCGTTTTCCCTGAGAGCATGTCCTCAATAAGATGAGCACAAAAATGCTCACCTCAGCCTTTGATTCCATGGCACCAGACCTCTGTCATTTCCCTTTTTGTCATATGAGTGCTTGGCTCAAAACGTTAATGACCACCTGGCTCCCTGGACACCAGAAATACAACAAATATCTTTAATTACTAACATAAAATGAGTAAAATGTTGCCTGTAGAACACCAGGACCCTTGCTATAGAAAATACAACTGGCCATAATTTAACCCCTTCAATCTTTCTGACAAAAACATGTTTATTAGAATCCTTCAAATCTCAAATATTATTTCATCAGAGAAGACTCATTTTTGTCTGACCCCTCAGTTTAATACTGGTTTCTCTATTTAAGTCTGTCATTAATTTCCAATGCCTCAACAGCCTAGCACTTACAATGGTTTTCAGTGAATATTTGATAATATGTTTTAATTTAATAGACTGTGAGCTCCTGATAAGTAAAAAACAACTTCAATGCTTAGTATAGGGCTTAATATAAAGTATGGACACAATACTTACTTGATTGATGAATAAATGCTTAATGTACTGGCTAGTTTTGAAAGAATAGGAGACTTCCAAGTTTTCACCATGTGAGTCAGACTTCATCATCTAGTGAGTGTGGCAAAGACGTATAGACAGCATGGACAAAAGTGAATAAGTGTATCCCCAGCTCTTACACAACCATATAAGAAGATTTTAACTGCCCAAATAGTCAAAAGTGAGGAGTGAAATAGGAAATTTTGGAATTAAGTATCTATTTACCCAGAAGACTAATTTACAATCCTACCTTCATTATTCTTGTTTATGTCTCTTAGTATAAGTCTGAAATTAATAATATCGAATTATGACTTTATGCCACAAGCCATGCTCAACGCACTGTGTGCCTTGTGCCTGATGAAATTATGTTGCATTCACCATTGTGTTTATGATACAGGCATCTGAATATCATAATGGACAAATTTTTCTTACTTTATGCTATAATGTGCAATTTTTAAATGGTCCCATATTTGCCAGATAATCAAAGGCTAAGATAAAAGGATGCATATTATTGTTGTTTCTGTGCCCTTCTAGTACAGAAGTGTCAAATCGTTACATTACCACAATAAATCTTGACACTTGTCTCCTGTAAAAATCTATTTTGATCTTGAGCATGAGAAAGATGGAAAGGCAAGAAAATATAATGAATAATTGTTGGAAAGCTAACTAAGTGGAGAAAATGCAAGCCAAAGACATTAAAAGTCAATTTAGAAACAAATAGCATTTTGTCAGACTTAAGAATTATGCATTAGGGGTCGGAGGTACATCCCCATCACCAAGGCAACATAGATAATGAGGCTTAACAAAAATAATTAACAATTAGCTTAATTTCTTTTTTTTTTCTATTATATTTTAAAAGAATCTTACTTAACTACAAACCTTCACGTACATGCATGCATATGCTCACATACACATACATTCTTCCTAGGAATGAATCAAGGCACCCCCAGTAGTGCTAAAATCCAAAGTGCCATGTTGGAGAGCATTAAGGAATTTACTGAAATGGAAGCGAACTGCCTCCATCTCTGAGTCATCAGGTTTTAAATAGAAATGAGATAGTAAATTTCTGCCCGCATCACACTGTGTGTCTTCTCTGATTCACTACTCTCATTCATCTTGCTGTTCTCTAATTTGTAAAGATGCAGGCAATGTATAAATATTCATGGCAGCTCTGGAAATAGACTGCACAGCGCTCAGTCTTCCGTTAGAAATGGGCAGAACGTCAAACAGGACTGGAGATGAGTCTCAAAAATGATACACTTGGATTGTCAATGGAGTAGAAAAAATAATGGCATGATTATGTCAGAGAAGAATTTCACAGCTGGATCTATAAGCATGCCTCTTGACTATGGCTGAGGTCAGAGGTTCTCAAACCTGCCTCACATCAGAATCACCTAGCCACTGGCATTTTAAATAATTTTCTACATGATACCCATATTCAGCTTGGATCAAGAATTACTGGTTCAATTAATGGCAGCACAGAATAAGCCACTCCAACAGACTTTAGTTTTAGGAATCACAAAATACAAACAAAACAAAATAAAACACACACACACACACACACACACACACACACACACACACACAAAAGGGCTGAAAATACAAAAAAATAAACTAATTAAAACCCTTCAAGCAACATAATATAAATATTATAATAGACCATTTTGTAAGTCATTCTATTTCCTAAAGATGGAATGAGGTTCTTAAAAATCTTCTCAAAGGACTTGATGGATATTTGTTTAACAGGTAGTTGGAGAGGAGGTAGAGTGGTCATGTAAAAGGAAATTTTCAGCCAAGAATATATCATGCTCAAAAAGATATGTCAACTTCAAAGAAACTGGGGCATATGTGAAATCTAAGTGGACTGACATGGTTAGAGAAAGCCCCCTTTCTTTCCCTTGGTAATTTTGTAAAATATATAACTCTAGCCACTGGACTGAGACTTTAAGTATGCTCTGAAAAGTAAAAAAAAAAATCAGTTCTTTTGGGATACAAGGGAGATTAATTTCCCATGTGAAATAATATGGTTATAAAGAAGAAAGGAAGTTGGTTCAAAAGATATCAACCAATTAAATTCATCACTTAGGTATTGGAGAATGTAGAAGGAAATCCCTGTTGAGTTTAAAATACCCCCTTTAAACATCAGAACTGCACTTATGATTTAAAGTCTTCTGGCTTCATTATTGTGCCTGCATCCATAAATTCAAGTAGGGGAAGGGCCAGCTTCTCGAAGCCTAAGAACAAACACATACTCATTACTTCACAAATCCGCATCTTTATGTGGAGATAATACTCCTAATAGGTATATGGAAGCTTGGGTTATTTGTCCCATGGTGTGGATCAGTTTGCCTAGGTCTTTCTCCACTTGGTTCCTGACCTCTCCGTACATTTAGCAGCAATGACCAAGGGACTGCAGGAGCCCATTTAGGGCACAATGTTGCGTCAATACATATGGCCTCTAAGAGGAAATGAAGAAACAGATATTGGTATCTGAATCCTAGGCTTCCATAGGGGCCAACTAAATTGATACAATTCTGCCTCCTGAAACAATGACAGCCACTGTCCAGTAGGGCAGCATTTAGTCTGTTTTTTCATTTTCACTCGCTTTTAAAAGCAATAATGGAGTGTCTGGATGGCTCAATTGGTTAAGTGGCTGACTCTTGATTTTGGCTCAGGTCATGATCTCCAGGTTTGTGACTTCAAGCCCGGGTAGGACTCTGCACTGAGAGCATGGAGCCTACTTGGAATTCTCTCTCTCCCTCTTTGTCTCTCTGTACCCTGCCCATGCTTGCTCTCTCTCTCTCTCTCTCTCTCTCTCTCTCAAAAATAAATAAACACTAAAAAAGGATCTATTGAAAAATTGAAAAGCAATACTAGTATAATGTTATATGTCAATTATATCTCAAAATTAAGAAAAAAAATATTTAGTTTATAAAAGGGGAGGGCAAAATGACTGCTAGCTCCATCACCATCTAGTGGCATACACATCAATTGCCACCTGGAAAACCACTCCACTTCCAGGACTTTAAAAGAAATTTTAGCATCCTCTGACTTCACGTCTATGTTATTTAATTAAAACAATAAAATACAACCTATTTAATGCTTTAAAAAATAAATAAGAAAACAGACATCCTTCTATCAATCCAGTTTCCAAGAAAAATCAAATAAAAGCCAACAGGGAAAAAAAAGTGTTTGCATGGATAAAATTAAAGAACACTCAATTAAATTTACAGTTTTATTTCTAATTCCTCACTCACCAATTGTTTGTTATCTTCAGATGCAATATGGATAGAGCACTCTGAGATAATAGAAATTTTGGAAAATTTCTCAGGTGGATTTTCTTAAATATTATTAAGGAAAACACTGGCCTGACTTAACTCATCTTTAATGTGGTTACCTTATATTAAAAAAAATTTTGTTTTCCATGATTTCAAATATATCATTTCAATATCTGTTCAACTACAGCAACAACAAAATATGCTATCTTTTTGGAACAGCTATACAAGTATATGTTGTATATCTCTGATAACTACTTGTTTTGTAGTAAAATTAAAGAGTAATAGAGGTATTCATATCCTTTGAGCATATCCTTCTGGGAATATAGCTTAAGGGAGTACACACCTAAGAGGAAGGGAAGGGGATGGCAGAACAGGAGGACCCGAAGATTGCCTTTTCCCATAAAAACAACTAAATAACTACAAAATCATCCTAAATATCTCAGAAATAAATATGAAGGTTGGCAGAACAAATTCCACAACTAAAGTAGAGAAGAGGCCACATCGAGGAAAGTAGGAAGTGTGGAGATGTAGCTTGGGAGAGAAACACATTTTGGCCACTGTGGCGGTGAGGGAGCTGTGGTCACAGAGAAGGGTGAAAGATAAAAGAGTAAACAGGAGAATGCATGGGGGAAATGAATCCCAATAGCAATTGGCTTAGAAAGAGAGAGGGCCCAAATTTCTTGAGTTGATGCCATCAGGGGGGCTTAAATTCTGGAGTTTTAGACGTCAGTATGCTTGACTCTAGGAGAGCTCCAAGGACACTGAGATGGCTCTTGGAGAAAAGGCAGGGTAAATGGCTCATAGACACAGTGTGGAAACAGCCATCTAAAGAATGCCTGAGGAACACAGCAGGGAAGTTAGTTGCTTATTTCAGAGTGTTTCCCAGACAGGCAGAGTTCATGGAGAGATTCCACCAAGAACAGAGGAACTGGCAGGTGCCATTTCCCTCCCACGCTCCTCAGTATAAACACTGAGCTATCTGTGGTAACCAGCACAGTGCTTACATTTCCTACCTAACTTGCTTACACCGAGACCCCCCACAACTCCCCCACTTCCAGATGCTCTGGAAGAACTGACCTTTTCAGTCACACTTGCTCCAGTCCCACCATGGTGGGCCTCTCCACACCAATGCCAGTCCAAACACTAACAACACCTCATCTACTGACCCATTAGTTTTGGGAAGTCTGGGTTCTAGTGGCAGCAGTGACAGGGCTCATTTCACAAGAAGACCAGAGCAAACCTAGTTAAATCATGCCACAATCAGGCCACAAAACAAACACTTTCCACAACCATCATAGGGAGCCTTTACAGATGACAGACCTAAAGAATAAAGTAACCAGGACACAACAGGGGAGTGCACAAAGCACAATGGAGACCCTCCCAGAAATGCCAGGCCCTGAAGAAAAGGAGATACTACTCTACACTGCACTACACTACAGGGCACTATAGGACTTCTTTTTCACAAAGCAAGTTCCCTCAAAGGCAGAGGATATAGCTGACTTTCCTAACAAAGGGAAGCAGGCACAGAGACATAGAAAATATGAGAAGACAGAGGAATTTAGCCCAAATTAAAGAACAGGACAAGACCACAGCCAGAGATCTAAGCAAAACTGATATAAGTAACATGACTGATGGAGAATTTAAAGCAACGATCATAAGGATACTCACTACACTTAGAAAAGAACCAAGGATATCAGTGAGACCATTAATACAGAGATAAAGAATGACATAGCAGAGATACAGGGCTAAATTAATGAAATAAGAAACATGACTGATAGAATGAACAGCAGGATGGAAGAAGCACAGGAATGAATTAATAACCTAAAACACAGAGTAATGGAAAGTAATCAAGCTGAATAAAAGTGATAAAAAAAGAATTATTCAAAATAAGAATAGATTATGGAGCTCAGGGGCTTCATGACACATAATAGCATTCATTTACATTTGAAGAAAAAGTCAAGGGAGAAGAAGGATGAGGTGAAGGAGAAGAAGAATTATTAGAAGAAGAAAGAGAAGAAGGGAAAGGAAAGTTAAGGGAAGAAGGGGAAGAGGAAGGAGGAGGAGGAGAGAGGAAAGATGAGAGAGAGAGAAGGAGAGACAGAGAAAGAAAAGAAAAGAAAAGAAAAGAAAAGAAAAGAAAAGAAAAAGAAAGAAAGAAAGAAAGAAAGAAAGAAAGAAAGAAAGAAAAGGGGCACAGAATTTATTTCAAGAAATAAATGTTGAAAACTTCCCTGATCTGAGGAAGAAAACAGATACCAGATCCAGGAGGTACAGAGAACCCCCAACAAAATCAACAAAAGCAGATCCACATCAAAACATGTTGTAATTAAAATTACAAAAAAAGAATACTGATATAAAAAAAAAAATAAAGCAGCAATATAAAAGAAGACAGTCACATACAAAGGAAACACCATAAAGCTATCCAGGGAGTTTTCAGTGGAAACTTTCCAAGACAGAAATAAGTGCATGATCTGTTCAAATTGCTGAATGGGAAAAATCTGCAGCCGCGAATACTCTATTCAGCAAGGCTATCATTCAAAATAGAAGGAGAGATAAACATCCACCCCCCAAAAAACTAAAGGAGTTCATGACCACTAAATCAACCCTGCAAGAAATATTAAAGAGGACTCGTTGGGTGGAAAGCAAAAACCAAAAAGCAGCAAAAACAAATGATTTCTGTAAAAAAATCAGTCAAGGAGCTCACGAAATTAAAGGAGGTAAAATATGACACCATTAACCTAAAATGTGAAGAGATGTGTAAATAATGGGTTCAAAGAGCAAAACATGTAAGAGAGAAAGACAAGGTCAGATAAAATCTTCAAAACCAACCACAACACCAGTAATAAAATGGCAATAAACACATATCTATCTGCAATTACTTTGAATGTAAATGGACTAAATGTTCCAATCAAAACACATAGGGTAACAGAATGGGTAAAAAGCAAGATCTACCTATATGCTGACTAGAAGTGACTCATTTTACCTAAAGATAGCTGCACATTGAAAGTGTGAGATGGAAAAACATCCACCATGAAAATAGATGTCAAAAGAAAGCTGAAGTAGCAACTCTTATATCAGACAAAATAGACCTTACAACAGACTGTACCAAGAGACAAAGAAGGACACTATATAATAATAAATGGGACAGTCCAACAAGAAGATATAACAATTGTAAATAGTTATGCACCCAACATGAGAGCACCCAAATATATAAAACATTTAATAACATACATAAAAAGGAACGAATCTGTAATAATACAAAAATAGTAGACTTAAACACCCCCTTACGTCAATGGAAAGATCATCTAAACAGAAAATCAATAAGGACACAATGCTTTTGAAGGACACACCAGACTAGATGAATTAAATAGGTACATTCAGAACATCATGAAACAATAGAATACACATTCTTCTCAAGTGCACGTGGAACATTGTCCAGAATAGATTACATATTAGGCCACAAAACAAGTCCTACCATGCATGTTTTCTTTTTTTTTTTTTAATGTTTACTTATTTTTAAGAGAGTGAAAGTGGAAGAAGGGCATAAAGAGAGGGGACAGCATATCTAAAGCAGGCTCTATGCTGACAGCAGACAGCCTGAGGCAGGGTTCAAACTCACAAACCATGAGATAATGACCTAAGCCAAAGTCAGACACTTAACTGACTGAGCCACCCAAGTGCCCCACCATATACCTTTTCGCACCACAGAGCCATGAAATTAGAACTCAACCACGAGAACAGTAAATGGGTCAACTAGGAAATCAATGAAGAAATAAAAAGTATACGGAAACAAATAAAAATAAAAACACAACAGCTTAAAACCTTTGAAATTCAGAAAAAGTTGTTCAAAGAGGACAGATTATGGTAGGACAGGCCTACATCAGGGAGCAAGAAAAGGCATAAACAACCTAACCTTACATCTAAAGGACCTAGAGAAAGAACAAAAACAAAATGAAAAACCAGGAGAAGGAAGGAAATAATAAAGGCTAGAGCAGAAATAAATGACATAGAAACTAAAACAAAAACAAAAACAAAAACAAAACAAATCAACCAAACCAGGATTTGTTTCCCTAAAATAAATCAAATAAATAAAATCAGAAATGATAGAGGAGAAATAACAACCAACATCATAGAAATACAAATGATCGTAAGAAAATGTTCTGAACAAACTATACCCACAAATTGGACAACGTAGGAGAAATGGATAAATTCCAAGAAATACACGACCTACCAAAACTGAAGCAGGATAAAATGAAATTTGAATGGACCAATTACTAGCAGAGAAATTGAATTTTAAAAAAATACCCAAAAACAAAAGTCCAGGACCAAATGGCTTCACAGGCAAATTTTACCCAACTTTTCTAAGCAAGAGTTAATACTTACTCTAATTAAACTGTTCCAAAGAAGAGCAAGGGAAGGAAAATTTCCAGTCATTCTATGAGGCTAGCATTACCCTGATTCCAAAACCAGAAAAAGACACCACAAAAAAAAAGAAAGAACTATAAGCCAGTATTTGTGAGGAACCTTGATGCAAAAACCCTCAACAAAATACCAGCAAACTGAATCCAACACATTAAAAACATAATTCACCATGATCAAGTGGAATTTATTCTTGGATTGCAAGGGTGGCTCAATATTTACAAATCAATCAAAATGATGCATTACATCAATAAAAGAAAGGATAAAAACCATATGATCATTTCAATAGACACAGAAAAAGCATTTGACAAAGTACATCATCCATTCAAGACAAAAATACTCAACCAAGTATATTTAGAGGATGCACCTCAACATAAGGACCATACATGAAAAAAATACATATAAATGTATAATTTCTTTATAAATTCATCAATCCATATTTTAATGCATATGGAATGTTATTCAGTCATAAAAAAGAATAAACTCTTGCCATTTGCAATGACATAGATGGAGCTAGAGAGTATAATACTAAGCAAAATAAGTACAGAAAGATAAAAATCATGTTATCTCATTCATGTGTGGTATTTAAGTAACAAAACAGTTGATCAAAGGGAAAAAAGAGAGAGATAAACCAAGAAACAGACTCTTCACTACAGAAAACAAACTGATAGTTACCAGAGGGGAGGTGGGTGGGGGAATAGGTGAAACAGGTAATGGGGATTGAGAAGTATATTTGTGATGAGCTCCAGGTAATTAAATTTAAAAAAAAGTATATACATAAGAAAATATTATAAAAATAGTAAAAGTTTTATGCACAAAGATATTCATCATAGCACCATTTAACTTGGTCAATTTGTCTTTGAAAAAAAAATTATGTTTGAAACAACCTAAATATTCAAGCACTCGAGATGCTCCTGATGGTGAATAATGCATCAATGAATCTAATGAAAGTATCCACAAACTAATATCAGCACCCTGGTTTTGTTTAGGTCTCAAGTTAAAAATAGTTTTTACATTTTTAAATGGTAAAAAAAAAACATTTAAAAATATTATTTTGTGACCGATGAAAACTATAGCAAAATCAAAGTTACAACATCCATAAAATTTTACTGCGGCACAGAAATGCTCATATACATATTGTATGTTCATTTATATCTCATCTGTAATCATCTTTCTTAAATAGCATAATGTAGTTAAGACAGACACCATAAGATCTACAAAGCCTCAAATATTTACAGAAAAAGTCTGCTGAACTCTGATCTAATGTACAAGGTAAGAGATCAGGGATTTTGGAATTGGACTGTTTGGTATAAACTACCAAATCTGGTATTTTTTATCCGTGTGACACTGAGAAAGATACCTTCTCAAGGCCTCAATCCCCCCACCCCCGCCTTTTAAAGTGAAGATAATAACAGTATCTGCCTCTTAGGGTTGTTGTAGTAATTGAATCATAATACATACGGTGCTTAGATGAGAGTAACCACAGTGAAAATTAGCTATCGTTATAACATTGCTGCTAACTGCTCAAAACTGCTGAAATGTTAGATCGAAAATCAGATAAAATTGTAAATATGGTATGAGTACAACTGTTAGTAAATTTCACGTAAAAACTGCCTAGTGGAAAATATGCCAAAATATTAACAATAATTATCTATCTTTAACTGGAGGGATTTTTACTTTCTATTCTGTTCTTCCCAAGTTTACTAAATGTACTCAAATTATCTATACAATGATAAAACAATCAGGAATACAAAAAAGATGGAGATTGCTAAAACTATGGAAACAGTTCTGTGAAAGCACATTTTATATAAGAAATGAATACACAAATGAAAGCAGTGAATATTCTGTGTTCCGAAGGTTCTCCTCATGCTGCTTCATAGATTCTCACCACATCTTTCACAATTATATTTTTTTCCTATCAAAGGGTAAGAATGACATTTATGCACTTCACCTTTCACCTGTGCTGCTGGTCACTTGGAAGTTTGAGATGACAAGCTTACCCAAGCTCATCCTATTATACATATTGCTAATTACCACTGACTTCCACTGACACCACACTTCATTATCCACGTTGAAAATTCATTGTCCAGCCTCTCTGCTCCAGGCACTTGTCTCCAGCAGCCCTCCCCATAGACAGTTACATTTTTATTCTGTATTAAATTCTCCTCATTACAATTAATCTGTCAATACCACAAAGAGCTTTTAGGTCAGTTCAAGGTGTGTGACTGAATTCTTGGGGAAGGGTTTTGGATATGTGTTAGTTGAACACCAACCTTAGTTACAATTTATTAAAACCATTTATTTCCCCCCAACACTATTTGTTAGAAACAGCAATTGATGTACTTCATTTCTTTCTTTTTTTTTTTTTTTTTTAGTATACCTGAAAATAGCACTAAAACACAAAATATTTCAAATGTCTAGATAAGTCAATTCTGTTAGTGTGAACTCATGGCCAAGACAGGGGATTTGAGCTTTAATAAGACATTTAGTTCCCCCTAAAAGGGAGGGTATTTCTTTCCCAAATGTCAGGTTATACTTTGGAGCTTATGTTGAACAAATGCAAGAGGCCACAGGAAAAATAATTACATCGTCTGATTTAACTCAAATACCTACCACAATGTCTGGCATGCAGACATCACCCAGTGAGCCTCATCTAGATTCAATCTATCTTTGGATCCATCTATCCATTCATCCATCCATCCATCAACCTGCACATGTATATCTTTATGAATGAAAATGGGTAAAACAGAAACTTTAATTCACAGACTACTAGAAGTAGATCAGTAGTGTCACCTCTCAACAAGTACAATTTATTTTGAAATGTCTACTATTGAGATTGATTCTAAGAAAGATACTGATATACCGTATGACCCAGCAATAGCACTGCTAGGAATTTACCCACGGAATACAGGACTGCTGATGGATAGGAGCACTTGTACCCCAATGTTTATAGCAGCACTTTAAATAATAGCCAAATTATGGAAAGAGCCTAAAAATGTCCATCAACTGATGAATGGATAAAGAAGATGTGGTTTATATATACAATGGAATACTACTTGGCAACGAGAAAGAATAAAATCTGGCCATTTGTGGCAATGTGGATGGAACTAGAGACTATTAAGTGAAATAAGTCAGGCAGAGAAAGACAGATACCATATGTTTTCATTCCATATGTGGATCCTGAGAAAATAAACAGAAGACCAGTGGGGAGGGGAAGGGGGGAAAAAAGGTACAGCAAGGGAAGGAGGTAAACTATAAGAAACTCTTAAACACTGAGAACAAACTGAGGATTGATGGGGGGGTGGGAGAGAGGGGAAAGTGGGTGATGGGGATTGAGGAGGGTACCTATTGGGATGAGCACTGGGTGTTACATGGAAACCAATTTGACAATAAATTATATTTAAAAATAAATAAATAAATGTAAAAAAATTAAATTAAAATGTTATACTTAATAAAAAAAGAACAAATAAAGATACTGATGTTAAAAATTAACCAGACTCTATCCTATCTTTCAATGAGCTAACAGTCCAGTAGGGAACACAGACAGGTGGACAAATACATTGAACACAATAAAATAAGAACGACAATAATAACATGCTTGAGATCCAGAGGATGAAGTGACATATTCTATGGGGAGGAGGTTGGAGAAGATTGTCCTACAAGAGAGACATGGTTCCCAAGTGGGAGATGCTGAGTTTCTTGCAGATTTTCCCATTTTACTTATCTCTTTGCTGATAAATGTCCATGCATGTTTGTACTCTGTTATCACAGAGGGAGCAAACCATGCAACAGATCCTCTGTAGCTCAATCATCACATGGTCAATTTCTTTTGAAGAGCAAGAGGCATAGTTGCAAGGAACAGTTGAGTTGCCCTCATGTGTCCAGATTCCCATTTTGCATCACTTTCTCCCATCCCACACTACTTCTCTTTTTCTTAGTCTATGGAAGTGTTTCTAAAAATTGTATACTTCATAAAAAATAAAGAAATATTCCTTAATATTATTTGGTTTAGTTTTAACTTAACTGCTAAATTTGAAATTGAGTTAAATCACAAAAAGATAATGAAGACTTCCTTTTAATGGATATGAAATATATTTATTTTTATACTTGAAAATAAGACAATTGAGCACTAGACTGACCAAGCACAGATAATCAAACAGAAGGAATATATATGCTTACAAGGATGATCCTCCTCAGAGACTCCCTGGGTTATATTTTTCATCTTCCAGTAAGAGCTCTGATAGGGTTGGTACAAATAAAGACTGGGTGCCATCCTGGCCTAGTGGGTTAAAACTACTTTACTTCTATAACTCTCATTACTCTTTTCCATTATTAACTCTGCGTGTGTGTGTGTGTGTGTGTCTGTGCAGTATGGCTCTAGAAATTAGAAAAGGGTCCTGTTCCTTAACAAAGAAAGAATGGAGATGATCACATCAGTTAGAAAATCCATACCCAAGTTCTGATAGTAAAATAAACTAGCACAAGGTAAAATAAAACTTACGTATTTTATTTACTAGATGTCGGTAGAGGCTTAAGACACTGATAATTGATATTTTGATGGATTTTCCTTTGTTCTAAGAGCAGTGGTAACAACAAAATGAGAATTAAATTAATGACAGGAAATAAAACCTAACAATTTTCATTAATATTAAATATCATTGTTTCTGATAAGTCTAAACCAAGCCAATGGATCTCGTTAAATCTCATTAAAGAAGTTGGTCATGGTCTGGTTATTACATAAACAGAATGACATCAAGGAAAATCATATTGGTACTTAGTGTATATTTGTGTTTTTTAGACAGGACAGAATCCTCAAGTCACACCCAAACACAAGACAGTGGTGTGGTGTTTGTGTGCAGTGTATATGTGGGGGGGGGGTGGTGGTGAAAAAGGCTATGTTTAGTTCCAAAGATGAAAAGCAAAAGTCTGAAATGGACTTACATATGAAAACCATAGGGATATTTGGTTCTTTTTTTTTTTTTTTGCAATAGAACATTATCCTCACGAATGTCTGACTAGATTTTCATATAGCCACAACTATCTAGAAACTATTTGCAGCAATAACAATAATAAAGTCTGCATAAATACACATGCTGAGGAAAGTATAACCTACTGTAAACCTTTTGTGAATCAAGTGATAAGGTCATCTCTTCTACTCCAGATATTTCTTTCTTCCTAAACCTTGACCTAATATTCTAGGAGTGCATATTTTCCTCCCTGTGTATGAAGCTGTCCCTGATTTCTTCAGACCACATGAATAAATCCTTCCCCTGGCTCATTAGTACTCATTCTCAGTGCTGTATGTATCTTTCTGGTTTTTTGAATGGCTCTTATTAATGACTTCCCTTTCACTTCAGCTAAATTATAAATACCTTAAGCCTCAGGCTATGATTTGTACTTGTTCAGCAACCTTTTGATTACACGGGGGAGAACGCAACAGAGGAAGGAAGTCCAGAACACACACCAGGCACGTTAAATGACAGGGTATTCATTGAAAAAAATATTTATTAATCTACTCTGTGCCAAGTTCTTTCCTTGGCTCTAGTTATTCATATAACAAAAGAGACACAGTCTTTGTCTTCATGGACATTACAAGCTACGAGGAGGCAATAGTCAGTAAGCATGTAGGCAAATGAATGACTGAAACATATCATAGTTGTCTAAAGGAAATACATTGGATTCAAGGATAGAGAGTAAGAACCAAGGCTTGACAAGGTCTAGTTTTCATTTTAGACTTTATTTGTGTCAAAGCATTAATATGATTCCAGCTCATAAACTCTCACACACTAGAAGAAAAAGAGCTAGTGTCCCTATACACTGGCTAGAAATGACACTGGCTAGAAATGAGGTTCTCAGACTGCCTGGCTGGATATGAATTGATTCAAGAACTGGGGATAGAGAGTATACAGGCCTCATAAGGTGGAAAATTTGGGAGTTCAGCAAAGAAAGTCAACAGGTTAAGAGAGAGGTTGAAGGGAGATAGGGAAGGAAACTAGGATTCGGGTAAAACAATCCTTTCTCCAGATTATATCACCAGTTAGTAAACACATTGTTTCAAGATATTTCATCCTAATAAACGGTTGAGCTTCCATCACAAAGTATTATCTCCAGTCAAATATCTGAACAATATCACAAATTCTGTATGTCAGAAATCTGCACATGATTTTTTTTGGGGGTTTGACAAGGCTGAAATCAAAATGGTAGTGAGATATGGGGGCCTTATCAGAGACTTGGGGTCTTCTTCTAAGGTTACACTCCCATTAGCAGAATTCATTTACTTGTAGCTGTAGAACTCATGTTGGCTTCCTTCTTCAAGGTCAGCAGGAGAGTGTGTCTCCTGCTTTGAATCTCTTTAGGGGATAGCATAAACCTTCCCTTAAAGAGTTCACTTGACTAGATCAAGCACACCCAGGTTAATCTCCATTTTGATTAACTCAATTGATTAGGAATCTTAATTGCACCCGCAAACTTCCCTCAACCTTGTTGTATAACATAACCTAATCACAGGTTGAGATCCCATCACAGTTCAAGATAACCTGTTCCCAAGATTACACAGGAGACCTGTATCAGAAGGTGGGAATCATGTGGGACATTTAATAATTCTGCCTGTCATACTGGACCTGCATTCTCTGAGGGCATTACATTTCAGTAGTTGCATCATTTAGCAGTAGTCTCCCTTTTAATGTTCCCCATGGTTCTCTGAAGTCACTATTAAATGTTAAAAAGAGGGGCTGAATATAAATTACTATTTACACCGACCAGAAGTCATTGTTACTTTCATTTAATAATCCATTCATTCATTCATATATACATATGGCCAACTATACTCATTTCTGATAAATACTGACTTTAGAATACATTTGAGTTTTCAATTCTAGTCTGTGTTCTTAAATTCAAATGTTACACTGAAAATATTTTCTCTGTGTTATAACATCTCAAATCCCTAAGTGCTCCATGGTTTAAGTATAGGACCTTTCTTCTATTAATCTCGTTTTTCACCTAATATGGTAAAAGGACATTCACTAATATTTTTATGTATATTTTGGACGCCCAATAAATTAATGAAAATGTGTTATATTTCTAGGTGGGGGAATAATAGGGCACAGACTTTATTTCTCTTAAGAGAGATAAAGATATTATTTTGTTATTAATAATATTATCTCCCCTCCCCATTTGATAACACTACCTCTAGACACTAAATCTAACACATTACAATTCAGACCATATTTTCACATCTTTTGATTCTCTCAGTAACCCTGTGATTTAAGTATGTTTCTTTCCATCATTGTTCTTTCATTGAAGAGGAAACTGGAACTAAAAGAATTTAAGTGATTTTCAAGGTCAATTTACAAAGAACACATAGGAATCATGCCTCAAACACAGAGCTCTGAAATATGTGAGCAAAGACTGATAGAACAGATAGGAGAAATACACAAATGAAACGTTATACTTAGACATTTCAAAATCTATTTCTCAACAATTGAGAGAACAACTAGATATAAAATCAGCAAAGATACAGAAGAACTCAACAATACCACCTTCAGACAGGATCTAATCACCATTTATAGTCCACTCTCCGCAACAGCAGCAGAATATACATTCCTTAAAGTTTAATGAATGATTTACCAAGAGAGGCCATATTGTGAACCATAAAATAAATTGTGAGAAGTTCAAAGATATTGAAATTATGCATAGTGTATTATCTGATCATAATGGAAGCAAACTAAAAATTGATAACAGAGAGACACCAGAAAAGCTTCCAAGTCTTAAAAAGAGACAGAGCATGGGAAGGTGAGGGGCCAAGAGAGAGAAGGAGACACAGAATCTGAAGCAGGCTCCAGGCTATGAGTTGTGAGCAAAGAGCCCAATGCAGGGCTCGAACACACAAACCATGAGATCATGACCTGAACTGAAGTCAGATGCTTAAGCAACTGAGCCACCCAGGTGCCCCTAAGCAACACACTTCTAAATAATACAAGTGGCAAAGTTGCGTATTGCTCAATGGAGACCAAAAGTACATTTATCCACATGATAATGACAAACAAAATATCAAAATTTGTAAAACATAGTGAAAACAAGTCTAAGAGGGAAGTTTATATCACTATATACTTATATGAGGAAACAAAAAATCTCAATTAATAATATAAGTTCCCACCTTAAGAAATGAGAAGAAAAATGGGGCACCGGGGTGGCTCAGTCAGTTAAGCTTTCGACTTCGACTTAGGTCATGATCTCATGTGCGGTTCGAGAGTTCAAGCCCCAGGTCGGGCTCTGTGCTGACAAGCTCAGACTCGAGCCTGCTTCAGATTCTGTCTCCATCTTTCTGCCCCTCCCCTGATCGTGCTCTGTATCTCTTTCTCTCAAATATAAAATAAAACATAAAAAATTTAAAAAAATAAAGAAATTAGAAGAAAAAGAAAAATGAACCAAAACAAAGTAGGAGGGAGGACATAATAAAGATAAGAACATACATCAATGAACTTAAAAACAGAAAAATATACAACACCAATGAAACAGAAAACTGGTTATTTTAAAAGATCAGTAAAATTGACAAACCTCCAGCCAAACTGAAAAATGAAGACACAAATTGCCAATGTCAGGAATAAGGAGTGAATATCATTACAGACCATGTTGACATTACAGGGATATTAAGAGAATAAACAATTCTACACAGATAAATATTTAATTAGATAAAATAGATCAATTCCTTCAAGTGCACAATCCAAAATAAATCACCAATTATGAAATATATAATTTGAATAGCCTTATAACTACAAAGACATTGAAATCAAAATATAAAAAATCCTTAAAAAGAAAAAATCCTTGGAGTAGTATCGATGGAAAGTCTAAGAGAACTTTAAAGAACAATTTCCATTCATTCTACACAAACTCCTTAAGAAAGTAGTAGAGGATAGAATACTTCTCACATCATTCTCTGAGGTCAGTATTACATTGATACCTGACAAACACAGTTGGAAAACAAAACAAAAAAACTATAAATCAATATCATTCATGAATGTAGATGCAAAAAATCCTTTGAAAAAGATTAGCTAATAGAAATTAGCAATATATAAAATACTTTTATGCTATGACCAAGTAGGCTATATTCTAGGGATTCAAGACTGGCTTAATATTAAAAAAACAATATAATCTATCATATTAATAGGCCTTGGAAGAACAATCACATAATCATATCAATTACTTTAGAAAAATATATTTGACAAAATCCATACATATGATGAAACTCTCAGAAAGTTAGAAATAGAGGAGAATTGGGGTTAATCTGGGTTAATCACTCTCACCACTGGTTTTTTTTTTTTTTTATTGGTTTTGTCATTTTGTTTTGTTTGTTTGTTTTTAATCTATCTGTCTCACCACTGTGACCTCAGTGCCAATGAAAAACAATGCCTTTTTACTCAGTGATACCTGGAGAAGTAAACACAAATAGTAGCAATGCAGAGATAATGGATTTCTTAAGTTTTTGGTTCAATAAGCCAAATTTCATATATTTGGATCCCAAAGGGAAAAAGAATAGCTTAGTAATGGCAAATTCAGAATCAAAGTAACAGATTCAAATTAGTTTTTGCTCATTTTATTTTTTTTTAAATGTTTATTTTTGAGACAGAGAGAGACAGAGTGCAAGTGGGGGAGGGGCAGAGAGAGAAGGAGACACAGAATCTGAAACAGGCTCCAGGCTCTGAGCGGTCAGCACAGAGCCCGACGCGGGGCTCGAACCCACGGACTGTGAGATCATGACCTGAGCCGAAGTCGGACACTCAACCAACTGAGCCACCCAGTCGCCCCAGTTTTTGCTTGTTTTAAATAACTAGGGAGGCGCTCTTACCACTGTGATCTCATATAGTACTTTGAGTCTTGGCCAGTGCAATATAGCAAGAAAAAGAAATAAGAGATATACAGGCTAGAAAGGAAGAAATAAAGGAGTCTCTATTTGTAGATAATGTAATAGTGTAATAGTAATCTACTGATGTAATAGTAATATTGTATCCAATAAGATTCCATGAAAATAAATACCATTCCACTACCATGGTTGGTTGGACATGAACAAGAGTTTAAGTTCTCGATGACTTTGTTGGTCACTATATCAGGTCTGGACTTATTTTTGGAATTTCTATTACTTGAGAAAACTAAACTCCTTGTTCTGCTAAGATACTATGCATATAATCTCTTACACATAAGTGAAGAGCAACCCTTAACTGATTTAGGTAATCCATTTTCCTATTTTTAAAATAAGCATAATGAACTGAAACTCTCACAGGAAGTTAAGAAATTTGTATTGTGAAGAATGGCCCTTTGGACTGAATTATGCTCCCCCATCCCCTGCCAACCATATATTTAAGCCTTAACGCCCAATATGACTATATTTGGAGAAGGGGCCTCCAGAGAGGTGATTAAGGTTTAAAATGTGGTCCAAAGGGTGGGACCCTGATCTGATAGGAGTGGTGTACTTGTAAGAGAAAGAGACAAAATCTCTCGCTCTCTCTCTCACTCTCTCTCTCCACACACAAACAGAAAAGGGATCCTGCAAGAAGATGGCCATCTATAACCCAGGAAAAGAGTCTTTACCAGAAACCAACTCTGAGGGCACACTGATCTTGGACTTCTAACTTCCAGAGTAGTGAGAACATAAATGTTTGTTGTTGAAATCACCCAGACTGTAGTCTTTGGCTATGATAGCCTGACTGGATGATTATAAATGGCATCACAGAAACCAAGGAACTAGGTATTTTTCAGAAGCATTCTGCTTGGACAACAGTATTAAATCCGGAAATAAAATCAAGACAAGCAAATGAGTACAAGTGACATTTAAAAATCAGGTGTATTGAGAATAAAACAAAAAAAAATAGTAACTGTATTCTTACATTCACATGTTTAGATTTTACAAGTAAAATTATGTCACATATTTTATTATGTTTCATGACAGTGAGTCATCAAAATATATTGGTAGCTCCCTTACCATATTAACGGTTATTGAGTAACAATACAGACATGGTGTTGTGTGTTTCGTGAACATTCTGTGAGTTTGATCAGAATGGTGAATGGTATCTGGGTACAGAGAGAGACAATGGGCCTCATACCAAACTTCAGTAAAGAAGCCAATAAATAAACAAGATTTCCTACATGAGGAAAAAGAGATTAACTTAATATAATATGAGCTTCAAAGGAATTTTATTTCTAATGCACTGATGGAAGAGTAATGGTTAAAAAGCTGGAAATGGAGAAAACTATAGCCATTCTTAGCCCTTCGGTACAAATTTGTGGTACTGGCAGTTACAAAATAATCACTTTGAGAAGTCAAAGAGAAATAAGCAGTAAGTCAAGCAAGTTCCTGAGACATAGCAGTGAATAAATGACATGTAGAGAGAATGATCTAAGGGCTCTCCATCCTGGACATATACAAAAGGCTTCCATTCTTCCTGGGGAGCACTGAACATCACTGTGCTTGTTCCTGAATATATACTACTCATATGGAGGGAAACCACTGAACATATGTTACAAGTTCATTCATATTCCTGGCCAGGGAACTTGAAAACCACTGAAACACATTCCAACACCAGCAATGAAGTTTCTATTAGAGCTGTCTACATTAGCCTGCAGAACAAGCTTAATGAGACATCTTTCCTTTCTCCCTTCTTTCTACCCCATTAGCTTCTCTCCCGGGAGGCAACTATATTACTGTAGCTATCTTCACCCTTCCATGACCTTAGAGCTCAGTGCATGGAGAGAGCTTAAAATGTACAAAGGCCTTAGTATAATTCAATAAAAAAAGAAGCATCATCAATATCCTCAGACCTAGACGATGGGGAGACTCTGCCACTGAAGTTTCTGAATTTAGTTTGCCCTGCACCCTGAGAAGAATAGGGGCCAGCACTACCAAGCAACAAAGTATCTGCTATCTTACCTGACAAGTGATATGGAAGACCTTTAATGTCAACTTTGCAAAAACCTGGCAAGCAGAAAACAAAGTAATCGACAATACTATGTGTGAAATGAAGCTAAAATCAAAATAAATTTACCTCCATGAAAACATGTCCATGTGCAAGAGAAAAGGAAATTTCTATGGGTAGCAATAGCAAGGTACAAGCATATTAAAAACATGATTTAAAGTCTTTTAGATTTTCCAGTATTCATGCCACACAATGTGAGTCACGAAATAAGATTTACCACCTAGGAAGGAAAGAGGATTACGATGTGAGGTACAAATGACTTCAGATACAAGAATTGGATAGATTACTGTTTTATATGAGGCACACAAAGGTGATAAATAAAACCTAAGAGTCAGCAATCATGCCATATATACAAATGACTAGATATTCTACTTTTGTTCTCATGGCACAAAGCCATTTTGTGTCTGAAGATATGCCAGGAATCTCAGCTCTTCTGTCCATTTATTATTGGGTCATATTCAATCTCTTGATACACTATGAAACATTTAAACTGCAAAATTTAGTGTTGTAACATTTTGCCAGAGATTACAGTTTTATTTGGAACTGCTCTTAATAATGAGAAAGGAAACATAGAGAAAATAGGTTTTGTAGAAAGAGATGGTTTTGTAATCAACACAAATACTGGAAGAATTTTCATCATAAAAAATTTCAGAGGTCTATAAGAGGTCTCCCTCTTCCCCAAACTGCAAAGAGCACTTCTAGACACACACACACACACACACACACACACACACACACACACACAGACCATAGACACAGGACTTTGTACAAACCTTAATTTGAGTAGAGTTACCCTGCTAACCTTTCTTACAATGTGATTGCTTTCTTATACAGTAGCAATCAGGAAAAAAAGACGCGGGGGGGGGGGGGCGGCTATAATTTATAAAAACATGTGTGGGTAAGACAAAGGTTGCATGCTTTCAATACTGAACACTTAGAGATTTCTTCATATGAAATCATTCATTTCATATATTACCTCTACAACAAAGGCTTGTTAGGCTTTGGAACAAATGGAGGCTTGCACTAGCATGGCAATATAGCATTGGAACAGGTCAAAGTCCCTTCCCAATTTTGGACCCCTTCCAGAACCAGGATGTGGTAGATTCTATTCTGATTCAGAATATTTGTTCCTACTCCATGGGAGAAAATTGAACATTTCTGCCATGTTCATAGTGTGTTTCACCATGTAGCTTATTTTTTTTTAGTATATGAAATTTATTGTCAAACTGGTTTCCATACAACACCCAATGCTCATCCCAAAAGATGCCCTCTTCAATACCCATCACACACCCTCCCCTTCCTCCCACCCCCAATCAACCCTCAGTTTGTTCTCAGTTTTTAAGAGTCTCAAAAATATGGAACGCTTCACGAATTTGCATGTCATCCTTGTGCAGGGGCCATGCTAATCTTCTCTGTATCGTTCCAATTTTAGTATATGTGCTGCCGAAGCGAGCACTCACCATGTAGCTTATATTGCCTCTCACAGTGAAATAATTTTATTTTTCCACCCTCTGATATGAGGAATGGCAATTTGATTCACTTTGGCTGATGGGTTGGGAAGAACTAGTGTGTGTCTCTTCTGAACACAAGTTCAAGAGTATTTATGGTTCCACCACCTCTTTTCCCTGTGCCACAAGACCTGTCATAGCCAAACAAAAATGGCTTCTACAGCCTGGAGTGAAAATAAAGAAGAGGAGTACCACAAACACCAAAGCAAAAGGTAACATAAACAAAATAAAACGATACTTTGTTTTTTAAGTCATTGAGACGTGCAGGTTATTATAGCATACTCTAGTCTATCCTGGGGATACACAGAATGACACAGAAGGTGGCATAAATATTTTTAAATAAATAATATTTTATAAACAATGTAATATTTTAGTATATTTTATACTTAATATCATTTCATTAGAAACTTAACCAATCATTTTGACAAGTGGTTAACCAGAGTTACGTTGATTGTAACCGTTTTATCTTCAGTTGGTGGTTCAGTAACATTACACCTGATCCCATGGTTTACATGCCATCTCAACTGATCCTTTGTACCATTTAGTAATATTTCAACAGGTTTCAAATGCTCTGAGTTAGCAATTTCGATTTTAGGAAACCTCGAAATCAATAAACAAATGCATAAAGCTTTTTGTGCAAGCATTTCTTACATTATTTTAAAAAAATAGTGAAAACAAACAATATCCAACAACAGAAGATGAGCTAAATAAATTCAGGTATAACTTTAAAATAAGCAGAATATTTCACATCATAGAGGAACATTTACACCTGTGATAAATGTTCAAAATACACTGAGAAAAAAATCATATTATAACACAATATATATGGTATGATCCCAAAGTTATTAAAATTATATAAATGAATAAAATTATGGTAATGTAAAAACAGGTACTTTTTTTTCTTATACTTACCTATGCTTTCAATATTATATGCTATGACTTTGTATTATTATAATGAGGTACTAATGATGTTCTATGGAGTATTACTGAATGGAAGAAAAGCACATGACTGTATGATACACCAAAGTTGTGCTGACATATACACATAGTACATCTTTAGAACAATGTACATAGAATTATTAATGTTGATTAACTGTGGTGCGAAGCAAAGGACCAGAAAACTTCCACTTTATTCTCTGTACAGTTTAATATTACATTTTTATAATAAGCACATAGTAATTTATAATTTGAAAACTTCACTAATGTTATTAAACATACAAACACATGAACACACACATGCATGTGCACACACACACACATTTTGGGCCTTGTAAAATGAGAGCCAGTTAAACTTAGTGTCTTCACTATTATAGCGAGATGTCCTCCCTGAATAGAATAGGGACACAGATATTCAATTTTCAAAACCTTCAAGGTGGAGTAAAAGACTAAACCCAGGCCAACTTGAATACTCTATTTGGAGTTATTCTTAGTGCTCATATTATACTGAAGTAAACTACTAATTTATCTCTAAAGAGAGTATGTACTGGTCACACCCACATTTTCCAGGCTCTGGTCCAATATTTAAGCCTCAAAAACAAAAATCACTTGAAGAAAAAAACAAAGGGCCTGGTCTCAAGAAACCAGGTCACAGAGCCTGAGAAAAAACAACTTCACACACACCAAAAAAAAAAAAAAAAAAGAGGTGAGGCTTGGGTTTCTCAATGGCTCACTCTGCCTGTGATTTGAGATTGGCCAACTCTGACCTGTAATTTCATTCATCTCTACACTAGATGTATTTTCTAGGAAAACAATGATTGTTTAGGAGTAAATGAATGGCAAAATGATTTATCTTAAAGATGTATTTCCATTGGATCATTAAAACATAATATATTTTCATTTCTAAGAATGTTAAAAGTAGAAGGATTTTCAGAGGAAAAAAATTATTATATAATATTGTCCCCTTTCCTTATTGTTACAATGTGCTTGTTTCACTTTTTGTTTGGATTTATGTTCTAACAGAACTCACTCTTCAGAATACAATATGATCCATGACTATTTATGGTTCTACAAGTTTCATAATATATCCCAATATAACTATTATAGCAGAGGAACAGAATTAACAAGGATAAGGGTAATTGAATCATAATGCATAGTCTATGAAGTTAAAAATGTTTTTAATCATTAATGTAGCAATGACTAAAGGAATATAATTCTTAGCAATTCTAAGTAGGCTAAGGTCTGACTATAACAATCCCTCTTACAACACTAAATTAGCCCTACAGTTTCAGTGATTACAATAACAAATGCATTAAAAATATAACATCTATCTGCTTGGAGTACACTTGGACTTGGCTGTCAACATTGCAAACTGACATGATTCATAGATATTCAAGGCCATGAAAGAACCACACTCTTTCATCCTGTGATTTGTCAAGAACTAATTTGAAGGGGGGTGGGGGAAAGAAAGCATTTGTGGCATTATCTAAAATAGTAGAAAATTGGAGCAAAGATAAATATCCAAAAAATAGGGGTACTGTTAAAACTTTTAGTGAGACTATGATATTTTATGTACATTTTATGACCATTCAAAATAAAGTTATAAATCTTAATGACATTGGAGAACATGTATGATCCACCCTGATATTTTGGTGTCTAACACAGGTCATGCAATGTGAGATGAAACAAGACAGAACACAAAATATTTGTTGTGATTCAGGGGCACCTGTGTGGCTCAGTCAGTGAGCGTCTAAATTCAGCTCAGCTCATGATCTCATGGTTGGTGGGTTTGAGCCCTGTGATGGGCTCTGTGCTGACAGCTCAGAGCCTGGAGCCTGCTTCAGATTCTGTGTCTCCTCTCTCTGCCCCTCACCCTCTTGCACTCTGTCTCCCTCTCTCTCAAAAACAAAGAAACATTAAAAAAAATAAAGAAATATGTTTGCTGTCATTCAGTGATGTAGAACACCTATCCATGTGGGCAAAGATAAGAAAGGGAAGAAGCTTAACTGGAAGTAGAGTTGTATTAGTTGGTAGGGGGTTAGATGGTTTATTTTTCTTTTAGAAAAATTGCATAGTGTTCTATTTTTATTTTTGTAATTATAAAAAACTGGACAAAGAAAAAATACACAGATACTTTCAAGTCTATATGTTCAGAACAAGTGATGTATTGAAACACACAAAAAAGATCTGAAAACTTAGTATGTAACCATGACTTTCAAACCAACACTTTCTGTAGATGACACAGTATCAAAGATCACATTATATCAACTATTACCAGTTTCAATCTGCCTTTTGATTTTATCTATTTACCTAGTGTTTGACCAATTTTTTCTATTAAGGTCCAGTCATTCTGGCTTGTGATTGACTGGGTGGAATGATTTCAATTAGATAACTACGGTCAAGGTGGAACACTATTTTCTCTAAGTCCTGTTCAAGTGGGTAACCAGAGAGGTGACATATGATAAGAAACACCTGAGCCAGGGCTAGCTGTACCTGCCAGACCTACTCTAATGTGGACTCGAGATTTCCTAAAGCAAAAATCAGTCAACAATTCAAAATCCCACGGTTCCCGTAAGACTGTAGATCACTCTGTTTCAAAGCCCGGTATAGGCGGGTGGGGGCGGGGGGTGGGAAGCTAACGTAAGGTGAAAATTAAGGGATGATCACTGTATCCTACACATTTCTATTAAATGGCAAATATTTTTTAAAGTTTCAGAGAGGCAGAAATGCAGGGCTCAGGTTCTAAGAGGCTGATTTTGCATTGCAGAAGCTGCAGTACCTCAGCTGAGACCCCTACATTCAAAAAAGGCCCTAGTGGTTGTTCTGTGTTCCTGTTTCTTTTTGTTATTATGATTAGTTTAACTTTCTTGGTTTTTGAGAGAGAGGGAAAGAGAGAGAGAGACAGAGAGACAGAGAGACAGAGAGACAGAGTATGAGTGAGGAAGGGGCAGACAGGGGGAGACAGAATCGCAAGCATGCTCCATGTACCCAGTTGTCAGCACAGAGCTGGAAAAGAGACTCAGACTCCCAACCCATGAGGTCATGACTTGAACTGAAGTCAGATGCTTAACCAACTGAGCCACCCAGGGGCCCCCGTGTTCCTATTTCTAATACAAGTGTTATCCCTGGTGACAAATTATAATGTGCCTTTGTTTTTTTTTTTTTCTTTTTTGAGGCCTACAAACAAGAAGTAGGATCAAATCCAAAACAACTTCTTTCAGTTTGAGACGTCAGTCCCCAAAGACTAAAGAAAATTAATTCTTTGATATATTCCCTTTTCTTCATTTCTTAAACTCTCACAAAAAAAAAAAAAAAAAAAAAAAAAAAAAAACAAAAGCAAAAACAAAAACAGCCACCTTCTCAAACTCTGGACCTATCTCTAGAAGAATTACTGAAAACATCAGAGTAGTGAGTCTCATGGTATTTTTATTTTTCTTATTACTATTTCAGTAATATTAGATAACAGATAGATATTAGATAACATATATGACACTCAATGATGCTTTAACAAAATTTCTGATTTGTATGCCAAGAATGAACAAATATGTTTATTGAGGAGTATGGAAGAGAGGTATTCAGCCTGCTCATTGAATAAAAATGTAGGTTTTCTTTAACCAAGTGAAAATGAACATTTGTGGGAAAATAAAATGTCTTCACCCTTGCTGAAATATATTAACCAGTTTATACCAGATGCTAATACCCCAAATTCAAAGATAAATGGAAAATATTGTCTTTATATTTACTATATATGTCATGATACAGAAACAAAAAGTTACTTTTTGATACCTGAAAACAGGTAAACTTTTACCAGTGGACAATAAAAAAATGTATTAGGAATAGATAGATATAGATATAGATGATGTAGATGATAGATATAGATATAGATAGATATGACAAACACACAGGTAATATCATACTTAGTAGTGAGAATTAAAAGATTTTCCTCTAAGGTCAGGAACAAGACAAGAATGTCCACCCTTATTGTTTTACTCAAGATAGTATTGGAGGTTCTAGCTGTAGGAATCAGACAAGAAAAATTAATAAAAGGTATCCAAACTGGTAAGAAGAAATAAAACGGTTACTCTTTGCAGATCATATGATATCATACGCAGACAATTCTAAAGACATCACCAGAAAACTCCTAGAACTAATAAATGAATTCAGTTGCAGGCTACAAAATTACTATACAAAAGTCTGTTATATTTTCACATGCTAATAATAAAGTAGCACAAAGTTAAGAAACAATCCTATTTACAATTGTATCAAAAAGAATAAAACACACCTAAAAAATTTAACAAACTGGGTGAAAGACTTACACCCTGAAAACTATACAACACTGATGAAATAAATTGAAAATGATGCAAACAACTGGAAAGATATTTCATGTTCATGGACTGGAAGAATTAAAATTATTAATGTGTCTATAAGATCCAAAGCAATCTACAGATTCAATGCAATCTCTATCAAGATAATGATTTTTTTTCACAGAACTAGAAAAAAGAATACTAAAATTTTTATGGAACCCAAGAAGGTCCCAAATAGTCAAAAACATCTTGAGAAATAAAACAAAACGGGAGGTATCACAATCCCAGATTTCAAGATATTTCAATGTTGCAGTAATCAAAACAGTATGGTACTGGCACACAGTCACATAGACCAATGGAACAGAATAGACAGCCCATAAATAAACCCATGATTATCTGGCCAACTAATCTATGACAAAGGAGGCAAGAATTTATAATGGGGAAAAGACAGACAGTCTTTTCAACAAATGGTGTTGAGAAAACTAAACACCTACATGCAAAAGAACAAAACTGTACCACTCTCTTTAACTACACATAAAAATAAACTCAACATGGATTAAAGACCTGAATGCGAGACCTGAGACCATAAAACTCTTAAAACATAAGCAGTAATTTCCTGAACATCAACCTTAGCAATATATTTATGGAAATTTTTCTGCAGACAAGGGAAACAGAAGCAAAAATACACTATTGGGACTTCAACAAAATAAAAAGCATCTGCACAGCAAAGGAAATCATCATCAAAACAAAAAAAGCAACCTACTGAATAGGAGAAAATATTCAAAAGTGACACACCCAATAAGGGGTTAATATCCAAAATATAGAAAGAACTTCTACAATTTAACATCAAAAAAGACCCCAAAACAAAAAAATAAATAAAACACATACACACACATACACACACACAAATAATCCAATTAACAAATGGACAAAGGACCTAAGTAAGTATTTTTCCAAAGAAGACATCCAGATTGCCAAGAGATACACGGAAAGATATCCAACATCAATCATCATCAGGGAAATGTAAATCAAAACCACAATGAGATATCACTTCCTAGCAGCCAAAATGGTATCAAAAATATAAGGAACAAAAATTCTGCAGAGAATGTGGAAAAAAGGGAACTCTCATGCACCATTGGTGGAAATGTAAACTGGTGTAGCCACTATCAAAAATAGTATGGAGGTGCCTTGAAAAATTAAAAATAAAACTACCATATGCTCCAGTAATTCCACTACTGAGTATTTACCTAAAGAAAACAAAACCACTATTTTCAAAAGATACATGTACCCTTATTTTATTGCAGCATTATTCACAACAGCCAAGATATGGAAGCAACCCAAGAGTCAATGGTTAGATGAGAAGGATAAAGATGTGGTATATATCTACAATGGATCATTACTAACCCATAAAAGAATGAGATCTTAAAATCAGTGAAATAAAAATAGACAATAAAATAAAGAGAAAGAGAAAGAATATAAGACTTTCTTATATCACCAAGTACAGAGTTATTTCCATTAAAGTTACATTGTATCAAACCTTGCACTTTTCTTCACATATTTTTTCAACAATTACACTTGAAATCCACCTGTTTCCAATTTTCTCACCCACCTGAACTGCCTCAAAATGTCATAGCATCTATGATACTTTCTTGTAGCTGCTATATCCAGTTATTCTATAGCCTACCATCAAAAGGTCATCAGTTCCATTGATTATATATAAATAAAAAGAAAATAACTAAGATTAGGAGAGGAAGTGTTTAAAAAATAAAGCCAATTCTTGTGACCTGTCACAAATTTAGAAATATAAAAGCATTTAAAAATATGCAAAGCCAGGATAAAAGAAAAATCTTTATTTCAAGCAATAAACATGGAATTTTTCAAATAACTTAATGGTATTTGTTAAGGGATTGAACCTTCCCAGAAAGAATAAATTCATTATTTCTTTCAAAGATCACAGAATGTATTTATGGAAACTTTATAACTCTTCATGTATTTGAGAGAGTAACATGTAAAACAAACATCAAATAATTTTACTGGACCGAGAAAACCAAGACTGATGGTTGATAAATATAGTAAAGCAGATTCTGGTTAACTTGGGTAAGAACAGTATTTGATTAACTTTATTTAAAAATGGAATACATTTCTGAAGGACATAATGAGTGCACAGTCATTGGAGTAGTTTTTATATTTAGGTGGAATAAAAAAAATGTGTGACCAAAATGATAGGAAGTATGAACAAAACTAGGTAACACAGATAAATGAAACAGTAGTGGGAGTAGGGGTTAGAATTTAGGAATAGGGAATTAGAATCCAACATTTGGAATTTCAGGAGTCATTGAAGAAACCATTTTCTAACACCTTGCAGTATTAATCATATATAAAAATTTATAAAGATACATTTATTTATTTGAGAATTTCATTAGAAGCATCCAATATGAAACAATGATTCAATTTGCCCAAATCTTAACACGTTGAGATCTCTCTAAAGTGTTAATTGATTTTAATTTATACTTGTATTAACTTACTTAACTTCTTCCCATGGAATCAGCCCATTTTCACTCACTCACAGCCTTGAAGAACCCATATTGCTTTCCCCACCCCCCCCCACTCCACCCCCCACCCCCCACGAATCCTAAGTCACTCTCAAAAGCAAGGAACCAAAACTTTTCCCACAATCCTTTACTCATGTATTTTATCACTGGTCCCTGGAATCTAGTACTGCTATCCCCTGTTCAATGATGTTGGATTAACACATCAATTTTGATGAACAATTCTTGATTTTCATTTCTCTCGCCTTTCTTTTTCTGAGTCTACATATCTTCAAGGAGGAGAGTGGCTTGGGGGCAAGGAATCCCTCTGTTCCTTACCCCAGCCACAACAGTCCTACTCAGTATCATCAGTCACCCAAATCTGGACAGAATTTCTCAACAATCTCAACTAGTACAGAGGTCAGCTATCATGTACCTAATTATTGAATACTGCTGGTACTCTCTCCCTTGAAAGCCAACTCCCTCAGTACTTTTATCTCCTTTCAGTGTTCGTATGAAAGATACCACTGGTACATCTCAAGCAAAATTCAATTTCTCAATCACATTCTATAAATTTTTGGTGGGATGGGGAGAAGAAAGGCAAAGAGTGACATGGGAGGAAGAAGTGTTTGAATTATGTTATAGATCATCATCGAAAAGCCACAATTAAACTTTTAAATTTTTAATTTAACATTTTTAAAATAATTTGGGCAAAACTGGAATGTAGTGAAAACCTTCTTGAACGTCCTCAACTTAATGGAACTGCTGGATTACCTGGTATTCTCAATTCTCTCTACCAGGTACCACTCTTGCCTACATCACACTGTATGTTTGCTAATATCCTTTAGCACATGGCACACCTGTTTATCTGCCCCCATGAACTGAGATGCATGCTTGCTCATGTGGCTCCTGTACTATTTCCTAAATGTATGAACTTGTTATTGTAATTATGGCATTTAACTGCAATTAAATATTAATGATAATATTTTAAATATTACATAAACTTATGAAATGTGTCTGGAAGAAAATCCCCACTTGTATGAAAACCAAATTGAATGCTTTGTTAAGACCTGACATCAATGAGTCACTAAAAGCCTTGTTGTCAAATAGACATGGGTGGGAAAATGCTATAGAGAGAGGAAAAAAAAACAAAAAAATATGCAAAATACATGAATGAATGAATGAATCAATCAATCAATCTTGCACTACAATTGCTTGGCAATTTTTTTCTTTTTAAAAATGCTACATTTAGTTTAGAAAAACTGGAAACAGAATTAAGTATTATATTCTAGGAGTGGTTTATGTAAGCACAATGACTCAGAATTCAGTGGTGTAAAGAAATTCCAAGAAAGAGCACGGTCGTAGACCAATACATTAGAGAAGAGTGTTAAACAATTTTCCTATAATTCCTTCCTCCTGCCAATTTATTTACTCAATTGACCAAAAATTGCTCCCAATTTTATCAGATGAGTTTCTATTTTTACCATAAATCTCTTCGGATAGTCTAGCTCTCGGTCTTTAGTTATTTATAGGAAATTTGAAAGACAAGAGAAATATACTCCTCTATACCCTTCATCTAGATTCACCATTTGTTGGCATCTGTCACTTTGGCTTTCCCAATTTTTCACTCCACACTGTTCACTTTTACTACTTTTACTCTATAGTATTATTTTTTGTTATTTGTGTCTATTTCTGTTAGTCAAATTACTGTAGTATAAGTTGCAGATATCACACCGTTTTACTCCTACCAAATTCAGAAAATTTAGCCTGGACCCTTTCTAGTGTGTACTGTATACAGTCTGCAACTACATTTAGGAAAACATGTTAAATTCAACTAAAATCTATTTAAATAGAGTTTGACATTGGTGTGGCTAAAAATTAGAAGACAGGGAAAAATGTCATCTTTCTCACAGTTAAACTCTGAAACAAACACATAATAGATAATAGTAATAGGATGTCACCAAAAGTAGACAAATGTTTAAAAAGGAAGAGGAGATTGAACCTTACTGAAACCATTAATATGTACTGGGAATAAGTGCATCACTCAGAAATGAAGAAGGAGAAGCTACTCAGTCACTGAACAGCAAAAGTGAGTAACAGAACCTTCCAGCACTGCTATTTAAGCATGGTATAATTAGCTAATGCTCTCTTAGTAGATATGGTTTTGCTGGCATTTTCATTTCTATTGTATGGTAGGGTGGATTAAATAAACTTGGTAAATATTCAGATCAAATAGTAAACTCTTTTAGAATTTAATGCACATCTGGGCGCCTGGGTGGCTCAGTTGGGTAAGCGTCCATTTTCGGCTCAGGTCATGATCTTATGGTTCATGAGTTTCAGCCCCAGATCGAGCTCTCTATTGTCAGCACCAAGCCCACTTTGGATTCTCTGTCCTCCTCTCTGCCCCTCCTCCACTTGTTCTCTCTCCCCCCCCCCCCAACACCCAAACTAAATAAACTTAAAAAAAAAATTTGATGCTCATCAAACAGTAAAAATTGATGTAATTTTCTAACATATTACTTGTTAAACAAAGATACAAAAACAATGGGAGAAGAGATCTTCATATGTTATCAGATTTAACTTCTATATAACTTTTGAAAGTGTATTTGTTATTTTTAACATGATATCACTTTATCCACTCAAAAATCTTCAACAGCTCCCCACTGTTTATACAATAATGGCAGTTTTTGACCCAGAGATTCTAAGTTGTTCATAATTTAGTCTTTTCCACTTGTGACCTAAATCTTTGACTTGTGACCTAGAATATTATTAACATCCACTACATGTCCCTCTGTTTGGTCAAATCAGTCACTCCTGTCTTCCCAAAACATCTTTTCTTTCTCTTTTCTATGCTGATGTTCAATTCTCCTGAGCCTCTGTTATAAAATATTGATCATGCCACATTGTAATGGAGCCTGGGGCAAAAGGAAAAACAGTAATACTTTATTTAAATTATATGATTTTGTTCACCATAACTGTTTGGAATTAATATTGATTTTGTAAAATACTGCATTCAAATAGGACTAATCTTGATTACTGAGATTTTGGGAACCCCCTTAAGTTTTGTACTTGAGGCAAAAACCACATTTGTTTCACCCTAGAAGCTTCCTTGTGAAGATTTCCTAATTCCCATAGCTAAAAGTAAACTTTCTCGTTTGAAATCCCAGTGCACTTAGTTTCTCTCTCTTTTATAATACTGAATAGTTCTACCTTTTCTATCATCACCCCAGTATCTGAGTTCATTAAGAGCAGAAAGCTACAGATATTTTTGCTTTACCTTCATTACTTAGCACTCTCTAGTACAGATTTAATGTGGAAAAATAAAGATAAGAAGCAAAACATTCTAATGGCAAATTGAGAATTCACTGAGTGTACTTCAATTTTTTCTCTACTTAGGAAAATTCTTATAATGACTCTTTAGAAATACAAAGAACAGCAGACTGTGAATTAGTATTTTATTCACTGAAGAAATACTAACTGGGTATATACTACATCCATGTGCCCTTTGGGGGAGAGAGTATCCAGAAGTAAATGTGTCAGATACAGTCCCTGAAGATGCACTGTAAAGGGAGAAAATTCAAGAATTAGATGTTATTGCTCACTGCAATGAGTGATATGAAATAGAAAGCAGGCCCCGTTAAGGATGTCTATGCAAAAATCCTGTTAACAATGAATGACTGAGAACATCAAAATAAAATTACACAAAAAAGGTAAAAACTGGAGCCAGGCTTGGAAACCCTCATTTTTGTTCTACTGGGATGTCCTCATATATCATGCACTTACTAGGGAATGTTTGAATAGTTGATTGCCTAGTACCAAATGGGTTTCCACTACAAACTAAGAAATGCAAAGAGAGAAACAAACACCCAGAAATTATTTTCCCATGCTCTATATAGCTCAACTAACAAAGTGACAACCTAAGCCAAAAATTCTGGATGATTTCTAACTGTCCTTTCATTTTGTTAACCAGAGTAACTACAACTGTACTTCTCCCAATATGATATTTAAACACAGCCAAGAGAGAACCAATCAACACAACCAATGTCTTCTGCTTGGGGGAGAAGGAAGCCACAAGGAAAGCATACAGAGCAGCTATTTTTTCAAATTGAAAACACCATTGATAGTTAGAGATTACATATTTTGTGAACTAGATAAAGGTTTTTATCATAAAAAGAGAGAGATTTCTCCCTTAGATTTAATCATTTATCGTGACTTATTGTTTAATACCCATAGCACGTCAGGAGCTTTATAAAAAATGCTTTCTTGTCTCCCATAGTGGAAGAAGTCAAGCCCAAGCACCCTCCCCCAGCCATCTCTGGTGAATGGAGCAAGTCATTAAAGAGGAATTTGAATTGAGGAGTTTTTCATGGGATTTTCTGTCAAGACTTCTAAATAGAGAGCCAATGAATGGGCCCTTACTTACAAACACAGCCTTGTTGCATGTGGGCTGAGCAAACAGACACCATTGTGGGGACAGGTGGAAAAGAAATATGAATGGACAGTGCAGTTTGCTGCTGTGGAGAATCTCATTACCAAGTGACTTTGTGAATGGCCTCCACGTCTGGGAGTGTAGCCACCCTTCCATAAACCCTCGGTCTTTTCCCATGTGCATCTTAAAGATCAGCAACAATAGAAGGCACAACTTGAAATTCTTTAGAATGGAAATGTCTTTTTCCCCTCCCTCTACTTCTTCTTATTTAAAACACAATTCTAATTTGGGAGTTCAGCTCCTGTACCTTTCTCATGGGAACTGAAAACGCTAAATGAAAGTATGAAGATTTCTTTTTGGGAAGACTACTGCAAAGAAGTTTCTCGTAAACTTGACAGCCCCCAATGCTAATGGACATACCTAAAGAGACAGAGTCCTGTGTCCTATTGCCCATGTACAGACCTTTCTAAAAGAACTATGTGATCCTTACAACCTCTAAGAGACCAACATGAATGCTCATCTATAATTCCCAAGAGATCAATAGGCAATAAAGAACTTCCCACAGCACCAACCTTGAATAAACAGTATTGATACAAACCAAGTGCCCATTGCCGTGTTGCCCCTCTTTCAAGGAACTGTTAAATGACAGGAGTAACTTCCAAGGTCAAAACCCTGGGGGAGTACTTTTTCCTCTATGGAGAAAAGCAGATATACTTTGGGGATTTATAAACACCTGGGGATAGATTATTTGCAACAATATGGGCACTAGCAGAATAACAAGAGAGCAATCTCTGATTTATTGCATATCTTTTTCTAAGTAGCAGAGAGCAAACCAGTAAAATGTAATAGCATATAGCAGGAGTTCCAGGCTGAGCTCATGCAGAGTCCACTGAGGTAGTTTTGACAGGTCTAAGTGGTGAGGTATGCCCCTAGGAAGTCTATTAACATGAAAGATTGGGGAGTAATCTTGAAACACAAAACTGAAGCCAAGTGACTCTACAAGAAGAAGAACAGGGTACTACAAGCTATAGAAGCGGCACAGATATTCTTAGTATATGACAGTTGCTTGGGTTTCTCTCCCAGCCCAGACCCCTTCCTATTCAGGCTTTACTTTTCTGAAGAGCAAAGGACTGTGAAAATAAAACCTGAGACAAAGTTGTTTTGCAGAAGCCAATGGGGAAAATGCAAACAGTGCAGGAAACCCATAGGTGTCTTAGTGATACAGTATCTCTATACAACACAAACCTGGGCTCCTGGGCTCCAGCTGCTGCAAGATTCACCTGCACTGATGGGTAGCAGTGGTACCTAGTGGACCAAGTAGCTTCATAGAAGTGGCTGTGATGAAAATGCATGGGGAGAATCAGGCAGCCTATATGACAATGGTGGCATGAATGACAATGACACCATTAGGGGGCAGTGTTCCCTGAAGCCACATGGGCTATAAAGTCCAGTAGACCGGAAGTGAGATCAATGTCCAATGAAGGGAAGGGTTCACTGACCAAAGCAAGCAGCAACAGCCATTCACAAAGAAGACTGGAAAAGGCGAAGGAAAACATGTTCTATGATCTCTGACTCGTCTCCTTTTGGAGCACACAAGGGACACTCCTTGGGTATTTCTAGAAATACTTAGCTGTGATGAGAATCAGAGAAACACGGGTGACACAGAACATTCCCACGTTACATTCATCAACCATGAGATTAATTAAACCTCACATGCGTACTTCACCCTCTCCCCTCTACTACTGTCAAATCTGATTTGAGGTGTGGTACAAGATGACAGGGTTTCTGAGGCAACGTCACTGAAAGATACAGAAATTACAAATAAAGACCAATATGTTAACTCCCCATTAAGATTCTCCATAGCCGTTATTAAAAACAATCATACGTATGTCAAAATCACTTTCGCTCTCAGCTCCCTCACTTTTAGGAGATGAATGCACCTTAGGAAAATATGCACCTGGCAAGCTCACTTTTTGTCTCTTTTCCACCATCACACCATGTCCTTCTCTCCAACCCAGACTGTACCTCTCAATCTTCAATGGTGCTCGATGTGTCGATTTCCTACCTATCCCTCAAACTTTTACTGTCTACTCTCTGTATCTTCTTTCATTCCTCCCTCTCAGTGAGCTTCCTCTTCCATTTGCTCTTAGTTGGGAGACTTCAGGGTTTTAAATGACCACATTCTTAATCTGAGACACTAATATCGGGAAAAAAAATCTAAATCAAGTTGAAGCTGCATTAGGAGAGGCATGGTGTCAAGACTAAGGGAGAACATCTGGCTATACTTGGCACTAGCCAGATTACATATCTCATCTTAAATACTGTTTTCAGAGAACATCACAGGTTAAGGACACCACAATCAGGTAGTGAGTGCTTTGAGAAGCATTAAGACTATCACATCACTTGTATCCGGCACACTGCACAACAAAAGACATATTGAATAAATATCTCAGAGTGTCAACTTTTCTCTTTCTGCATAGAAGTTGTGCAAATAAGGCCACAGGCTGGATTTAAGAGCTGAACACCCTGGTTTCAAATCCTACCTCCAGCATTTATTACAGAATCTAGATCAGTTTAACTTCTAAACAACCTCTTTGGCTCAGTTTACACAATCATCCATCAGGCATATTACAGCATATGCTCCCTAGGGTTAATGTGAAAATTAAATGGGCTTAAGTTATTTAAATATTTAGAAAAATACTTGGCGCTGAACAAGTAATCAGTAAATGTCAGTTATTATTTAGGAATCTTTCACTGGCCTTAGGTTAAAAATTAGAACTTTTTACTATAGCTTTCACAAAAATCAGTCTAGAAAAAAAAGTAAAACCCACCATCAAAGAAAAAAACAACAGCCAATGTTGTCTTTATGCCTTTACATATGGACATGGGTCTAAAATATTTTCTACTTTAAGATACAGATAAAATTTGAAATATAACTCTATACTATCTGTGCAATTTTCCACCCATACATCTTTCAGTATATGGGCTCTAATATATTTTTTCTTGGCTCTAGGCTGTAGAAAAATTGGGGAGACAATGAGACATTGTAACCAACAGTCCTCAGGAATACTATTCTAACAGTAGCCAAGTGATGAGGCATTTGATTCCAGCCACTCTTTTCAGTGAGAAAGCAAAGAGACTCAGTCGTGGAATTTATTTGAGGAACTCATGTTTGAAATAACTCAGGAATTAGCAGCTTTCTCCAGTTCACCTTATGGACCTGCTTATGACATCAAGCAACAAACCTATGCCATGCCTTGGATTACATTTATTTATTTATTTATTTATTTATTTATTTATTTATTTATTTATTTATTTATTTAGTATTCAGTTTGGATAGTGATTCTGAAGTCTCATGAAAGCCTAAGCAATTAATGAACCACTTCTCAGTGCTGATAGGGCCAACAGTTGCATACTAATTTGGGTATCTTACACATGGTGGTATTGATGTGTCACACTTTTTTTTAATATGAAATTTATTGTCAAATTGGTTTCCATACAACACCCAGTGCTCATCCTAACAGGTGCCCTCTCCAAAGCCCATCACCCATCCTTCCCTCCCTCCCACCCCCATCAACCCTCAGTTTGTTCTCAGTTTTTAAGAGTCTCTTATGTTTTGGCTTCCTCCCTCTCTAACCCTTTTTTTTCCTTCCCCTCCCCCATGGTCTTCTGTTAAGTTTCTCAGCATCCACATAAGAGTGAAAACATATGGTATCTGTCTTTCTCTGTATGGCTTATTTCACTTAGCATAACACTCTCCAGTTCCATCCACGTTGCTACAAAGGGCCATATTTCGTTCTTTCTCATTGCCACGTAGTACTCCATTGTGTATATAAACCACAATTTCTTTATCCATTCATCAGCTGATGGACATTTAGGCTCTGTCCATAATTTGGCTATTGTTGAAAGTGCTGCTATAAACATTGGGGTACAAGTGTCCCTATGCATCAGCACTCCTGTATCCCTTGGGTAAATTTCTAGCAGTGCTATTGCTGAGTCATAGAGTAGATCTATTTTTAATTTTTTGAGGAACCTCCATACTTTTTTCCAGCGTAAACTGGCTGCACCAGTTTACATTCCCACCAACAATGTCACACTTCTTACAGAAACCAAAAAGAAAGAAGTGCCACTCAGGTTTCTCCATCATCTTATTGAAACAAATAAGAATAGATTAAAAAGAGGGAAAAGTCAAAACATTGTTTTATGATTGCTTGGTAGGTAATGTGTTTTAGTTAGGTCACGTTAACTTTTTATAAAGATAAATCTACCTTCTCTACTGTGTTTTTTTAATTATGGCATAAAACACATGTCCCATGTTCTTTTCAAGCATTATTAATAACTCATGTGTAAAGTCAGCCGTTTTGTGGTGACTTAACCAAGGAATATATTTTGGCATTTAAGAGTTAAACGGCCTGTCTAAACTCAGAGGAATTCTTCGTGGAGGCAGTGATCCAATTCTTATTCATTATTTTACCAACTACAATAAATTATTTCCTAAATGATGTTAAATTGCATTAGCAAAGGTGGAGAATGTGGAGGCTACAGGACTAGAAGAGTTACGTTACATAGGCTTTTCACCCTCCAATTCTCTCTGCCATATATGCTATAGATCTCCGGTGTTGCTCAGCCCCTATATCTCCTGTTCTGTGAGTCAATGAAGTGTGGTTTTCCATTTCTTAATTATAGCATCAGTCTGTGGATATAACACTACAACATCTTTATTGTCTCAGGCGTATATTGGAATCAGAAGGCAGCTGTCTATTGAGGCAGGAACAACTCAGACTGACACAGTTTGTAAGTTAACTGACGCTTTAATGACAGCTGATGTTAATGCTAGTGGATATGATATCTCTCAATATAGACCTGTTCCTTTTTTTTTTTTTTTTTTTTTTTTTGGCTAAGTTTATGGCAAAAAAAACCCCACAAAACCCAAAAACTACTCAAAATCTGATTATTTTTCTTCCTTTAGTTTTCTATATTTCCCATACCCTCTGCCTAAATTTTTAAATCCCATAATTTCTCAAGTGGTCCAATGTATCTCTAAGCCCATCAAACTCAACCATTCATCCACAGCTTCACATTTCCTGGGACTTTCAAAAATACATTCCCATGAAACATTCTAAAAATGAAAAGGGTTAAACCAATGGTAAGGGCTCCAGCAGTAGGATAGTTTTGATATCAGCACTGCAGGCAGTACTTATACAATATACACCAGCCCACAGTGATGTTTGGGAGTTCACATTATGGAGCAACGTGCCTTCAAATTCCAATGTGCTGGTTATTCAAGATGTGAGTGTCTTAGTCCATTCAAGCTGTTTTAACAGAATATCATAGTGTAGTAGAAGCCTTAGCAGGTTTTTGTGTTGGTGTTTGTTTTGCATTGTAAATGCCTGACTTGGGTGTTGATTGACAAGACATATACTTGAAAGATGGCTCTCTTGGGGCTCCTGGGTGGCTCGGTCGGTTAAGCGTCCGACTTTGGCTCAGGTCATGATCTCACAGTTTGTGGATTTGAGCCCAGCGTCGGGCTCTGTGCCGACAGCTCGGAGCCTGGAGCCTGCTTCGGATTCTGTGTCTCCCTCTCTCTCTGCCCCTCCCCGGCTCGCACTCTGTCTCTCTCTCTCAAAAATAAATAAACATTAAAAAAAAAGATGGCTCTCTTGAATAAACATATTGCCAGCCATACAACTAAATATAGAGCAGACTAGCTCCCCATACTGAGGTTCTTTTCTTTCGGACATCTTGGTTGATTTCGATAACTGACCACTTAAGTCACTTGTTTTCTCTCCTCAAATTCCCCCTCATATGTTTTAAGTTCAATAAAGAGAGAGCCCAAGAAACCCTAAGTCCCCACCCACAACCCCAATAAAAGCAGAACCCCAGGCCTGTATGCTCTCTCTCTACCCATGACATCTCCGTGTCACCCTATGTGTGCTGTGTAATTTCTATGTTTTGTAAATAATACATTTATTTTTTCAAAGTTCCCTGATGGTTATTCAGTGAGGGCGTCTTGCAATCATATAAGAACCCTAAGGGCTGGTCCAACCACAATACTGGTTGATGATAAGCTGAGACCAGCATAAAACACTTACATTGGGTAGCTTAGAAATTAATTTCTCACAGTTCTGGATTCTGGTAAAGCCAAGACAAATGAGCCACCAGATTCCTTGTCTAGTGAGAGTCCATTTCCTAGTTCAAGAAGACAATCTTCTTGGTGTGCCCTCACATGGTAAAATGAAGAGAGGGACCTGTCTGGGGTATCTTTTGTAAGGACAGTAATCCCAGTCATGAGGGCTCCACCCTCATGACCAAATCACCCTCCTAAGACCCTACATCTAAATACCATCACATTAGGAATTAGGTTTCAACACTTGAATTTGTGAATAAATGTTCAGTCTGTGCAGTGATCTTGAGAAATTTGCTTAACATGTCCCTATGTTTCTCTGTGAGGATTTTCTGAGTTAAATACACAGAATTGATGAGACCTGTGCCCAGAATAACGTAAACTTAATTCAATAAATGTAAACTATTTTCATTATATCCAGATAGGTTTTATGTTTATGTTCTCGGAATCAAAAGGAAATGATATAAGCATACACTAATGGAAACATGTGGTAGAATGGGACACAGCTTTATGACCTCCAGAGTCACCCTGGGCCCCAGTTTTCCTACATTTGAGGTGGGAAGCATGTGCTCAGGGAGCAAGGAAGGAAAACACCTGGTTTCCTTACATATAGCAGACGTCAGCCCCACGTTTATATTTCTCAAAGAAAGAGATTGGATTTGGGTTTGTCTGTCTGGTTATTTTTTAACATCATTTATGGAATAATTCCATTGATCAGAGTCCATGTCAAGCACCTTAAGTTGTCTGGCCTTCCACAGGCCAGGCTCATCGTGGGGCCATTTTGCAAGGTCCTGAACCAATATACTATGATAAGGCAGTAATGAACTTTATCTCCCTTTCTGAACTTATAGAGCTTTCGTGGTAAAGCAAGCTCTAGATAACTATGGGGCCTCTGAATAAGTATGTTTCAGGAATCACAGATAGACACACATCTTGTCCTGCAGTTCATGCAATTGGCAGTAGGGCAATTGCAGGACTGATTAAATTCTGAAATTCTGCGCAAATTCACTGTAAAGCAATTCTCTGTTGAGATAGGGCTTAAGAAACATTCAAGTATGTAGAAAGCATTGTTGAAGAGGCTTTAGTTGGTCCCATTATTACTATTAATTGTATTACTATTATAGACGGACTTAATACTCTAGTACGGTTAAAGAATGCAAATCACCTGATTTAGGAAATACTATACTATCTGTGATTTATGCTATAATCCAAACAGTTCTTACTATATGCCTAAAATTTTGATTAGCTGTTCAGTGGTCTGAAAACATAAGGAAGATTCTCCTATTTCTTTTTTTTTTTTTTTTTAATTTTTTTTAATGTTTATTTATTTTTGAGACAGAGAGAGACAGAGCATGAATGGGGGAGGGTCAGAGAGAGGGAGACGCAGAATCTGAAGCAGGCTCCAGGCTCTGAGCCATCAGCCCAGAGCCCCACGCGGGGCTCGAACTCACGGACCGCGAGATCATGACCTGAGCCGAAATCGGCCGCTTAACCGACTGAGCCACCCAGGCGCCCCTCTCCTATTTCTAAATAGCTACTGTGATTTTTTTTTTTTTTCTTACAATGCTATCATTAGCCAGAGACTGCCACATTATCCATTCATTTTTTCATATAAAAAACTTTTTTCTCCTTGATTACATTTCAACTGTATATATTTTTAGGGATATTGGTCTATAGAGACACTAATGCCTTGATAGATATTATTTTTCTTTGAAGCCCAAGGTTTTTGGGAATTAGTTGGTGTTGGGGGGCAGAGAATAGTGGAGTAATGTTTAAAACATAAAATGAAAAGAAAAAAAGATATGGATTTAGTGCTGAATTTAACCCACAGAATCTAGTACCAGGTTTCTAAAACTCCCCTTAAATGCCTAAGCTTTAGTTTCATTGTATATATGATACAATTAAATTTAGCCTCTAATGTAAAAGTAAAATAATGGTTATAATAACATTTTTTGAACACCTAAAATGTTCTAGAAACAGTACTAGTAGAAATACAAAGAGAATAAGTTATAAAATTAGATAATAATATATAACTATATGCATACATATTATCTAAAGTTTATTATCACACCTCTAAGTTGAAGTTATGATGTCAGTTTCACATATGATTAAGTATATAATATGATGCTTTTTGGTGCTATTATAAAAAGACTCAAAGTTACAATTAAGGTTGAAAGATGCTTTTGAGCTATATGATTAAATATTATGATAAAAAGACCCATTGTAGTATTAAACCAGCCGAATTTTAACTTCCCTGGAAAACTCATATCAAAAACATGTTTAAAGTATTTAATATACTGACGGTCACTTGTGTCAACATTTTGAGAAAATGTGAGTGATCTTGAGCAAATAATGGAAATCTGACCAGAAAAACCTTACCATCTACAAAATAAGACCAATTACAGTTGCTTCACATATCTTATAGTTTTGTAAAAGGTGAAATGAAAATTTCTAGCAAAAGAAGAATCATCTTTGGAGAAATTACCCCTGGCTCCATTGGTCCAGTGGTGAAAAACACGGTACACTGGGATTACCTATGATCGTGAACTATCTGAGCCTGTATATTTTTTTAATCTCTAATGTAGAAAGACAAATACATTGGCTGCCAGTCTGCATAATGACCCCCAATGATCCTTATGACCTTGATGAGATAGATCTCCCCCATATTAAACAGGACTAACCAGAGAAACCAGTAGGATATTGCAAATGTGACTGTGGGTAACTTCAGAGGTTAGGTCATAAGACACTGCAGCCTACATTTTGCTTGCTTGAACTGCTTGCTTTCAGGGAAGCTAGCTGCCGTGGCATGAAGTCACTTAGGCAGCCCTAGGCATAACCCTGGTGTAGAGGAACTGAGATACACTGCCAACCACCAACACCAACTCACCAGCCATGTGGGTAGGCCTCCTTAGAAGTACATCCTCTAACCATAGTCAAGACTTCAGTTGAATGCAACCCTAGCCAACTTCCTGACTTTACTTCATAAGAATATCCCTCCCCCCACTGCCACCACTAGAACTACCCATATAAGCTTCCCTGAATTCCTTACACACAGAAATTATGAGAGATAATGATCGTTTATTATTGGTTTACACACTATGTTTTAATTTGTTAAGCAGACACAGATTACCAACATAAAGAAGCAAACCTGCCTTAGAGTAATTGTAAGATTTAGTGAAAATTTCTCCATACATATTTCCCCACTGCGTGTCTACCTACAGTAAGAGCACAATAAATAGGTATTTTATGGAATTAGACCTTCATTGTAAACTCTTTCAAAATGAAAATGAACTCCATTTTCAGCTCCAGAAGAATATTTCTGGCAATGGTAATCAGCTCAGGAGTATGAGTGATGTAAAAAAGTCTAGTCTTTCTTGAAATGTTGGTAATGATGTGCTCTTTGTCAATAGCTGAATGCAGAAATCTATATCATATACTGGTAAACAAATTCAATAACCATGAAGGGAGACAGTCACTGGATGATGAAGTGTCTCTGAATGGCAGAAAAACTAGGCAGAAATTTCAGAGTTCTGTTGATTAATTCAATTAGACATGAAGCTTGCCCTACTTCGGGGCTTTCCAATTATGAGAGCCAGGGTATTCCTTTTTATTATCCAGTGCAATAGTAACCGATTAAAATATTTCATTAAAAAGGAGTACATAAGGATAATCAGTGCAATTCCTATCTTTTTATTACTTCTATCTTGATATATTATCTATAGAAATCAAAAAGAATTTATTTTAAGGATTGCAAGTCTCATTTATTGGAACCTCAGTTCCACCGGATTGTGAATTACAGATTTTACATAATGGTTCATTTTGAAGGACTCCTTATATTTAGAGCTATTGTTTTCTACTCTCTTGCCTTTCTATCATAATTATACTTTGTTAAATCTCCATCACTGTATCTCTTCCATTTTTTTGTAGTAAAAAAATGATTGCTATTCAGAAAAGAAAGTAGTTACTTTAATACTTGAAAGGCAGCAGCCACTATATATGAGAATTCACTACCACTATTTTAATACCATTCATTCACTTGAAATCAGATTCTGGAATTTGTCCTTGTCAGCATGAAATGAAACCACGACGCTGGCTCCAAGAGAACTGGCAAGGAACAACACTGGATATGCAGAGACTCAGAAAACACTGACTCCCGTTGTGTGACCTTGTGGGAAGCCAGTTCTCCCAGACACTCGAACTCATTAACTTCAGAACTGGGATTCTGCAAAGGAGCCAACACTTCCCTTTTCTGTACACAGACATCTTGATCTCAGAAGTCAGCTCACAGCCCTCCTGATAGACAGCTTAGCACACGGGAAAGAACATAGGTTTCTGTATCAAACTCCCAGATCCAGTGCAAATTAGCCTAGACTAGGCAAACCTGAGATAACTTTCAGTTTCCTTGCTGCATAGCTATTGGGTTTGGAAAAGTCATCTAACCTCACTAAGCCAATGCTTTCCCATCTTCAAATGGGGAAGGATACAATCGATTTCAAACGGTTAGTGGAAATTAAAATAAGATGGCACATGTTAACTAGGAGTGTCAATTTCCCTTCTTTTCTATTGCAATACTGGCCTAACAGTAACTTTTGAAATGAGCTTACTGAAAAAAAAAATGTAACGAATACAAAAATGACTTAAGAAGTAATTTAAAAACCACACTACTTTTACACCTCCACTCCTCTATTCACACTCACATTACACACCCAAGTTAAACTTAATAAGGGCTCTGTGCATATTTCTTCCAGACTTTCCCCCTATAGTTAGAATAATCCATTTGTTTATTTTGTATTTTTATTGTTATAACTATGTTGCAAATACCTTTATAGTGTATATATAGCAAATATCTATGAGTTGTCAACCACAAGAACTATGAAGGAAAATAAGACAAAGCAATACAGTACACACTGGGGTTTTTATTCACAAAAGAAAAAATGTGAAGAATAAAATGCTACTTTGCTAATATTTAAAGTGGCTTGGACTCTCATAAATTATCAAATGATTCAAACTTCCTGGAAAATAATTTAGCTATTCACCTATAAAAAGCCTTGAAATAACAGTATTTTTCTCTTTTTAATGTTTATTTTTGAGAGAGAGAGAGAGAAAGAAAGAGAGAGCACAAGCAAGGAAGAGAGGGCAACACAGAATCTGAAGCAGGCTCCAGGCTCTGAGCTGTCAGCACAGAGCCTGACACAGGGCTCAAACTCATGGACCATGAGATCATGACCTGAGCTGAAGTCAGATGCATAACTGACTGAGCCAACCAGGTGTACTGAAATAATAGTATTTTTAAATGGCAGGTCCATTTCTAGGAATTTATCCTAAATAATTAAATGTGTACTCAAAGATTTAACTACAAATATACATGGCACAGAATTATCCATAGAATCCAAAAAAGAGGGGAAGAATATATCTAATAATATGGAATTGACTCAATGAAGAATATGATATGCATTCAACAATACAATGTAGATATTAAAGTAATGCTATAAAAGTAACATTTAGTAACATAAAGAGAGGTTAATTTTGTATTGTTGGAAAAACCAAGTTATAAAATAATATACAGAGCATAATCCCATTTTGGATATTTACCGATGAAGGATAATCACTGATCATGGATATTTAGTAATAAAGATTATATACTAATGTGCTAACAATAGATATTTTTAGGTGTAGATTTAATGTAACTATTTTCTTCTAATGATTTCTCTTACTTTCTGGATTTTTCTAGAAAGAAAAAGTACAGCTTTTATGTCATGACATATACTCCTTAGCCTTACCTGCTAGTATAAATAATTCACATTAATAGAAATACAACAAATTCAGTTGTCTTAGACTTAATTAGCAGTATTTCAGTATTCTCTCAAGATATCTAGCTTCCTAATTGTTCCCTCTTCTCAAAAGAGATTTGGGTACAGATTTTCAAATATAATCAGAGCTGCTATTTGTCCTTACACTCTGTTGTCTGCTTTTCTCACCATCCCTCAGTCATTATCTACTTTTACTCCAAAGCCTGCATGTTACCACTCAAGCTGTTGGTAACCTTCTCTCAAAAAATAAACATCTGATACCTTCCTATCCTCAGCTCTTCCTAATTAGCTCTTTCAGAGGGTTTTTCTACTGTTTGTGAGTTTGTAATTGTGGTGTGTGTGTGTGTGTGTGTGTGTGTGTGTGTTTTCACTAGCTTCTCCATTCCAGAAGATAGAAATTCTGGAAAGGAGCTGTTTCAATTGTAATTAGTTTAGGGACTGTCACACACAACCTCACATTGTAGCTCATAGACATTGAACACCCATATTCTGTTGTCAAATCTTTCATATTCTACCTGAATTCACTAACAGTAAATTTCTTTCAGAGCACTAATATTTTACCAACCAGATCCCTTTAGGGTCTGAACATAACTGAACCCAAATTTTAGAACAAATTCATATACTCCCCCATACATTTCTAAAACCAAAATAACTCAGAAGATGTGGCTGGGCACCTGTTTCAGATCTCACACCTTCTGTGGCAAGTGCTTACTTTTTTTTTTTTTTTTTTTTTTTTTTTTGAGAAAGAGAGACACACAGAGAGAGAAACAGAGAGAGAAAGAAAGAGAGAGAACAAGCAGAGAAGGGGAAGAGGCAGGAGGGAGGGGAGGGAGGAAAAGAATCTCAAACAGGCTGCACACTTAACACAGCATCTGATGAGGGGCTCAATCACAGGGCAATGAGATCAAAACTTGAGCGGAAATCAGGAGTTGGAAGCTCAAGTGACTGAGCCACCCAGGCCCTCTGTGGCAGTTGTGAAACTGACTGGCTAGCAGCATACAAAGGACTTCTATGAGACCCTATCACCACATGATGCCAAAAGAGATTCTCTATGAGCCCAGAGAATTACTGTTACTGAATAGGTAGAAAAAAAATATTCTTACTAATTAGCATTACTGTAACATTTCTGTCAAAAAGACATGAAATACTGTATAATAGAAAAAAAAAGATACTGGAAAAAAACAATGAAATAAAAAAGAAATTATAGATTTAAATCTGTCACATGTTAACTTTGATAAATCAATTCATATTTGTGAGCACTAAGTTCTATATTCATCAAATTAGGCATTCGTGAATGTAGTGAGATTCTAATGGGTCTTCTAGGTAGAAAGTAACTGGTCTTTCCAGAATGAGGCAAACGCATTTCATATAATCGACATTTTAACATCTGCCAGATAAATTCAAAAACACTCGACATGCCATCATTGCCAAGTAAATTTTGATTTGGAACTTTTATTTTCCAAGATTTACAGTTGAGAAGTATGTAATTTTGACTACAGTACCCAATCTCTTCCCTTTAAAAAAAATAAAAGTAAAAAGATTGGGCACTGCCTTTACTTTTTTACTTTGATATTTACTTTTTTACTTTTTGCTTTTACCAAATCACTTACTATAAGCATCAAGAATACAAACAAAATACAATTCGCATAGTTATTTTGGGCAAATATTCTAAACAAAAAACATTTTATGCATCTCCATAGCTTTACATGGCGGTTTTGTTTTAAATAAAAGGTATTTCATGTGAAAGCTTCCTCAAACTTTACATTTACAGCTGACCTTAATTACACTTTTGGGAATGGTAATCCATCCTTCTGTAATGAAAGACAAAGAAGAAAGAAAAGATTCAAGGAGGAAACAAAATCTTGTGGAAAATGGTTCAGCAGTTCACGTCAAAAGGTCAAGGTCTTTTCAGATGGTGAATCACTCTTGATTCTGTGAAAACTGCCTTCAATAGAATGGTGATTTCCATTTCTGTCTAATTAGACATCTATAGTACATTATAGGAGTCCTTTTCATCAGCTCCACACACACATTTGCCAAAACAAGTACTCCAGTTAACTTCTGTTGTATGAAAAATGACTCTTTCCCCAAATCAGTTCAATCCCATACATCCTTTTTAGTGATTGCGTTAGTTTTCTTTCACTGCACCAGTGAAGACAAACTTGGTGGCTTAAAACAACACTCATTTTTTATCCCATGCTTTCCTTCTGCCAAAAGACCAACATGGCCAAATTCAGTTCTCTGCTCAGGGTCTCACACGCAAAGTGTCACCTGACTGTATTTACACTTGAGAGTTGAAGGAAAAATTCACTTCCAAACACTTTCAGATTGTTGGCAGAATTCGGTTCTTTGTGGTTGTAGTAATAAGGTCCTGTTTCCCTAACTGTTAGGCAACTCTAGTGTCCTAGAAGCAGCTCATCATTCCCTGATGTGGGACCTTTCTCAGATGCTTCTCAGCATCAAAACCAACAGCAAGATCCCTCATGCAAAACCTTCTTCATACTTTGAAACTCCATCTTCCCCTTTAACAATCAGTCAGAGAAAACCTCTTGTCTTTAAGGGCTCCTGTAATTAGGCTGATAATCCCCTTCCCTTTTTTATTATTCTCTTCAGATTTTATTTATATTTTTTTTCATTTTTTTAGCATAATTTATTGTCAAGTAGCTACATACAGTGTACATGGTGTGCTCTTGGCTTTGGGGGTTGATTCTCATATTCATCACTTACATAAAACACCCAATGCTCAATCCAACAAATGTCCTCCTCAATGCCCATCACCCATTTCCTCCACCCCCCGCCCCAGTCTCTTCCACCCTCAGTTTGTTTCCTGTATTTAAAAGTCTCTTATGGTTTGCCTCCCTCTCTGTTTGTAACTACGTATTTTTTCTCTCCCATCTGCCATGGTCTTCTGTTCAGTTTCTCACTTCCACATGTGAGTGAAAACATATTACATGTGTCTTTCTCTGACTGACTTATTTCACTTGGCATAACACCCCCCAGATCCATCCAAGTTGTTGCAAATGGCAAGATTTTATTCTTTTTCATTGCCAAGTAGTATTCCATTATATATATGTATACATATATATATACACATATACACATATGTATACATACATATATATATATATATATATATATATATGTGTGTGTGTGTGTGTGTGTGTGTGTGTGTGTATACACCCCCACAACTTCTGTATCCATTCATCAGTTGATGGGCATTTGGCCTCTGGAAAACAGTGTGGAGATTCCTCAACAAATTAAAGATTGAATTACCCTACAACCCAGCAATAGCACTACTAGGAATTTATCCAAGGGATTCAGAAGTGCTGATTCATAGGGGCACATGTACCCCAATGTTTATAGGAGCATTATCAGCAATAGCCAAATTATGGATAATCTCCTTCCCTAAAGTCATCTGATTAGTAACATTAAGTAAGTCTGCAAGATCCATTGTCATGTAATTCAAAAATAACAATTGTAGAGTAACAAGAGGGAGCAGAGAGCATAACACAGTCTCTAAATTTAGGGTGGAAAATCTCGAACAGTCACTTCAGAACTCTGCCTACCATAGTAGTGAATGAAAAGGTAAGTGAATTCTATTTTATTGAAAATAATCCTGGGGCACCTGGGTGGCTCAGTCGGTTAAGCGTCCGACTTTGGCTCAGGTCACGATCTCGCGGTATGTGAGTTCGAGCCCCGCGTCAGGCTCTGTATTGACTGCTCAGAGCCTGGAGCCTGTTTCAGATTCTGTGTCTCCCTCTCTCTCTGACCCTCCCCCGTCCATGCTCTGTCTCTGTCTCAAAAATAAATAAATGTTAAAAAAAAAAATTAAAAAAAAAAAAGAAAATAATCCTTTCAATTTGACACAGTTCTGAGGTACATAGCAACTTTTTTTTTTTTTGAGTGTTTGCCCAATGTGTTAGATCTATGAGAAACTTTTGTTTTTATAACTACTATAGGATACATTTATCCAAGGACCAAACAATAGTCTCATATTCAAAGGAACTCTAGAATTTATCTAATTCTTTTAATCAATCTACAATCTAAAAATTCCCTTTGAAACATCGTAACAATAATAGCTAATAGCTCTTAATGATTTACCTGGTGTCAAGCTCTGTCCTCAGTATTTTGCTGAATTTTACACATAATCTCCACAATGAAAGTAAAGCAGATGCCCGTATTATCACCAGCACCATGTTATATGGGAGGAGCTTTAGGCATAGAAAGATGTATCATTTTTTCCCAGAATCATCCAACTAGTTCAGCCTGCTCCTATACTCAGGAGCCCACAAAGCCCACAAAGTTAGCCTCCACTTCAGGCTCCTTCAAGGAATTATGGTCATACACTTATTTCCTTCCATTCCACTTCTGCTGCAAAGTTCAAAATATCACAAGAGACTATTGTGATTTTTGGCATATGTAATTACTAGAAAAGCTATTGGCCCTTACTTTGTATTTACATGTTTATAAATAGTACTACTTTGTCCAGGTTTATCCCCTGTAAAGTATGAAATACATTTTAATGTCTGATTTTTTTTTTTTTTTTTTTGCTTAATCTTGTGGGTCTTCAGGATTTTAAATCACTTACCAAGACTCTTAGAGGTCTTTTCTCCAGGATAAATATGCCTTGTTACTTGAATAGTTCACTGTGTGGTACAGACTCCAAAACTTTTACTACTCTAAATGTTGTCTAGTTAATTCTTAAATGTCTTCAAATTTGTTCTGTCCAATGCAATCCCAAATACTAATTCTTATGATTTTTTTAAATTCTTTTAATGTTTATTTATTTTTGAGAAGGAGAGACAGAGACTGAGTACAAGCAGGGGAGGGGCAGAGAGAGAGGGAGACTCAGAAGCCAAAGCAGGGTCCAGGCTTTGAGCTGTCAGCACAGAGCCCGATGTAGGGCTCAAACTCAGGAACCGAATCAGATCATGACCTGAGCCGAAGTTAGATGCTTAACCGACTGAGCCACCGAGATTCCTCCAAAGTCTTATGATGATTTTAAAGAACACAAGGTGTCTGTCGTCATATGTCAGGTTATGCTGCAGAATAACTACCACCTGCCAATTTCACTCACTTAATATATTAAAATGTATTTTAATTGTGTTCTATGCCCAGTATGAGGTGGAAAGGTGTTGTGATCATCATAGTCACTCAATGAACAGAGAAGTTTCTCGTTGGACATCTGCTTCCACAATCAATGGAACAGGTAGAAATGTGCAGCACAATCTTGCACTGGTACTTAAAACTTCCTGCTTGGCAATGACACACACATACACACACCCCAATGTGTCTGCATGTGCACACACTCACACAAACACACTTTTTGTTCAAATGCATGAGTCAAAGCAAGGTATATGGCCCTGCCTAACTTCACAGTCTGAACACAAGTACAATCCTATCATAATACCCCAAAAGAAGAAGAGAAGTAGAATAGTGAAATAAAGAAGACTATCATCAGTACAAAAGTCAGGTTTTGCTACAATACAAATACCACTTAATGACTTCTTTTTTAGGGGGTTGGCGGGGGAGAGCACTCACAGGCCCATGTAGGCAGAGGAGGGGCAGAGGGAGTGGGAGAGAAAGAATCTCAAGCAGGCTCCATACCCAGCGCAGAGGCAGACCCAGAACTAGATTTCACCAACGTGAGATCATGACTTGAGCCGAAACTGAGTCACTCAGCCAACTGAGCCACCCGGTGCCCCTACTTAATGACTCTTAATGACAGAATATGTGAAGTGTTCTTCGTTTTAACACTATCTACATAATCTCTTATTTTCTTTGACCCATTGCTCTCTGTGATCTGAATGCCAGCCTTCTATCCACACAGCCATGCCACCATTTTCCCCTTAAGCCACCATCTGAGAAATCTACACACAACTATGCCTTGCAGACTGCCGTTCCTTAAACTTTTCTAAAAGGACATCATGGGATAAATTAAATCTATGCAGGTTTTCTGATCAACATAATATGTAAAATCAGGGGAAAAAGGAAAATAAGATGAAGACATCATATAGTGTCACACTGAACATGCCATTTTGCATTACGATCAACACGAAATGAGGAGAAAAGCACACTTTATGGGAATGCCAGTTCATCTCTTCCAAATGTGAAATATTCTACAATATCCTCTTTAAGGGAAATAGATTTGCTTAATGTTACTCATCCATCCCCCAAGCTGTCTGCCAGCAAATACCTAACTAAAATTCTAAGGGGTCAATAAGCTTTGCTTATAGACCTGCTTCATTACCATGATTGAAGCATACATTTCTTTTTAAAAATATTTTTTAATCTTTATTTTTGAGAGAGAGACACAGGGTGAGAGGGGAGAGGTGCAGAGAGAGGGAGACAGAGAATCCTCTGCACTGTCAGCACAGAGCCCGACATGGAGCTAGAACCCATGAACCCTGAGATCATCACCTGAGCCAAAGTCAGACCGCTTAACTGAATGATCCCCCCAGGAGCCCATGAAGCATGTATTTCCTGTGAGAGGATTACTAGAACCAGAGCCTGGTGAAAGACCTGAAGGAAAAGATTGAAAAGAATGTTTGGCTTTCTGATGAAGGCACTAAAATAGTTTTGGAGTCTACTTTATATTTAAAGGCAAATTTCGACACAAGTATTCTATTGTCTTTTAAATGAGGGGACCACTTCATTTTAAGCAAAGGTTTGAAGCAGCCACAATGTACAAAGCAAATCAGACACATATTCATTTTGATACCTATCAAAAGTACTTAAGAAGTGCTCATTAACATTAAAATACAATTCCTTACATTGTGGTCTGTGGACCACCTTTACCAGAACTAATTGGAGAGTTTTAAAACGCAGGCCCCACAGTCCCATCTTCAAATTTCAACACCCCCAGGAAAGAGGTCTTCAGGATAATGTTAGAAATACTATTGTAGTAGGGAAGTGAGTTGAAATCACAGACGGATTCTTAAAGACAGGAGCATCAGAAGGATTATACTTTAGAGAATTTCGGTGAGGGTTTAAATGACCATGCTATCTATAAAGCACTTACAACAGCACCACACAGACTCGGTAAATGTTAGTGCCTTCTAAAATGTCCTCCCAAGAAGGACTGGCATTCTGTTGCAAGACCCAAAGTTGTCATAAAGCCAAATGTCGATGTGGTGAAGAGACTCTGAGCAGGTATTTCGTCTGTATCGTCAGGGATGTGGGAAAAATAAAAATGAACTTTGTAGACTACATTCAGAAGGAAGCAAGCTTTTTTATGTCTATTAATCCGTCTTTTTTCAAATCTCCCCTTCATCTTGCTGTGCATTTTTTTTCTTTAGAAAGGTATTTTAGGAATATCTTGGAGTTTTGAACCTGCATCACAAATTTAATTCACAAGTTTGCTGTCTATATTTGAAAGCACATACATAGCACGTAACTCGAAAGAGACTTGGCCAAATTCATTTTTGGAACTCAGGTAGAATTCTGTTAATGGTGATCCCTTATATTCATGTTGAGTGAAAGCCATATAAAAGGCATTAACAAAATATGTTATATAAGTAAAACCAGGATTGTGTCATGCCTGGTTATAAGATTTGAAAAACATTTTGGGTACTATGTCCAAACATCCCCCAAAAGAAATCAATTTTGTCTAAGAACAGTGTTTTACAATTTTTTTTGAAATAATGGGAAAAAGTGAGGGAGAAAGTGAGAAAAAATATGGAGGAAAACCAAACACTATGCTTCATACAAAACATACACACAGCTACTTTTGTGAATGGATTTTCTACAGAAGAAACACTATCCCTAGTCATGGAAAACTGAATGTCACTTGTGTTAGGCTACAGTTTTTGCCATGATTATGGGTAACTACACTGGAGGTTGCTAAGGAATTCTGATTTTTGTGTCTAAGTTCAAGGTTTCATTTACTTTGCAGTATTCATTGATCAATTGCTGGGTTCTCAGAATTGTACATTCCTAATATAATCTCCTATAAAACATAAGTAATAACAATTTTCCCCTAAAATTATGATTGATAGGATTCTTGCTTTTAAAGTGTGTGTGTATACACATGTGCACGTGAGCAAGCACACCTATTAAAGAGATAGAGAAAGAGTTAGCCTGTGTATGGATGTTTATTGAGGGGTCCAGACCCTAAATGAGACGGTATGCAAAATTTTGAGCTTTTTTTTTTCTCAGAAGCAGTTCCATTTTATGTAAATTTTTAAAAATCTTTGTGGCACATAATATTTAAAAACGAGTAATATAGATAAGGTATAGCTGTGTTTTTCAATTTTTTCTGGCCACGATACACAGTAAGATATAGATTTTAGGAGTGCCTGGGTGGCTCAGTCAGTAAAGCGTCCAACTTCAGCTCTGGTCATGATATCATGGCTCAGGAGTTTGAGCCCCACATAGGGCTCTGTGCTGACAGTTTGGAGTCTGGAGCCTGTTTCAGATGCTCTCACACTCTCTCTCTCTCTCTCTCTCTCTCTCTCTCTCTCTCTGTCCCTCCCCCACTTACACTCTGTCTCTCTCTATATATAAAATAAACATTAAATTTTTTTTTAAATATATAGATTTTACACTGTGACCTAACGCATGAGTATACATGTGCACACACATATTTACCTGAAACAAAACTTTCACAGACTAATACTAACCCTTTCACAGTTGCAGTGCACTCTGATATCTGACAGTTTTCATGTCAGTAACTGTAACTCTCGGTACTCTATCACAATTAAGACAGGCTGGTAGACAATATAGAAATCTCACATAAATCATGGCATTCCTGACACCACAACATTCTGGAAGATTACGCTGTCAATCATAATACACAGAGAGGGTAAGAAACCCATTTCTTACAGTGGCCTTGTCAATGAGCTTATCCCAGTAACTATTTATGAACTTCAGAGGCCAAGTTGTGGCTGAGATACAGAAAACTAAGGATTTAATTGGGTCAAATGCAGGAGACCTCATTAAGTCCCATTCTCTTTCTTTATATGTTAACATATTCTGGGGAGAAGACGACCTGCCTTCTTCATGGTCTGGGTATTATAATTAGTATTTTAATTAAGAAAAGTTAGGGCTAATCTCCCTTGATTTTTCAATTACAATGTAGTTGGTATGCCACTGTCTATCTGAGCCATGGAGGAACAGCTAGAAGCTTCTTGGTGTGACTGCCATAGCCCTTCACACAAATAATGAAACATTACCTTCTACCTGTCTTTGATCCATTACTGTCAAAATATGTGATTATTGTTTTTGCCTTATCATTTGTGTTTTTATCAATGAATATAGGAAAAAATATTTTTTGATAGTAAATTGGCTTCTAATACTCCAAATTACTCTGTGTTAGGGCCTAAGCTGAGTCCTTTATGTTTATAAATACGTATTCAATAGGAATATTAGTGTTCATAAAACCTTATTTTTAATGTTTCACCCCTTGTGAGTCTCATACTTCCCTTGACAGGTGGTTCTCTGTGAGTTTGTGGGAGCCCAAAGGAGTGTGCCCTATGTGACCAGAAGCAGATTGATTTCTGCTGGTATCATCGCTGCTGTGCTTGTGTCATGATTTCTTCCAGAGGCTACCTGGGCTCCCTTCCTTCCTGCCCCCAGACAGGCAAAGGGACAGCCCCTTCCCATGCAAGAATAACACGAGTCCCTTCAGTCCCTGCCTGTGGGGGAAGATCTCCCATTATCACAACTTCTTTGACATATGTCCCAAGGCAATGCTCTTTAGGCCTCGCTGTTTAATAATTTGTAGAAAAGAGGTGTAGGTGACTCACTCAGTTGAGTGTCAGACTCTTGATTTCGGCTCAGGTCATGATCCCAGGGTTGTGGGTTCGAGCCCCACTTAAGATTCTCTCTCTCTCTCTCTCTCTCTCTCTCTCTCTCTCTCTACCTCTGCCCCTCTCCCCAACTTGCACTCTAAAAATATTAATACTTTGTAGAGTAACCCTTTTGAGCTTTACTTTGGGCCCCTTCTTTCCTTAGTTCGTGTGTGTGTCTGTGTGTGTGTTTGTGTGTATGTGTGTGTATGTGTGTGTGTGTGCACACCTAGAATGGGTTGGGGTTAAAGGATATACTCCAGGTAAAGCCACCACACTATACTTTTGTGTAGCAATTCCCTCTGCAGGCAACAGTTCTTTAGGACTCCTGCTCATCTTTCCCATCCCTTTTGGCCAGGTGGCTTCAGTTAGCTCTCTTCTCATGGGTGCATCTCGGCTCTCCTGCAGGTAGCCATCTGTAACACTGTTGTTGCCCACAGTCTTTCAGACTATGGGCAACTCCTACCCACCAGCAGGCTCTCCCATTTGAGGCTTTCCACAGGGACTCCTGAGTCATGACATAAAGAGGTTTCTATCGATAGTCCTCTTTCCCTGGTTATCACAGATTTCTGAGTACCTCTGATACTCAAGACAGGCAGGCCTTCATTTCATGGGTACTTTCCCTTGTTAATTTTATGAACTGGTTAGTTTTATCCTCATTTTAAAGCCAGGAAAGCTGAGCCCTAATGTTTCAAGTGATTTCTACAAGTGAAAATATGTAAGCAAGATGTAAACTGAGGTTTGCATCCAAGCCTGAATGTGCTTTGAATAGCATGCCTTATCTTATTCAATTGAAGAATAATAGTATGTGTTTCACACATGACAAAAGCAAACAAATGTAACTTTATTGCTTCAATGTCATTGGCCTGTTCAACTTCTGGGTGCTTAAGGAACTACTTTCTTCCAGGCTGCACACTGGTAACTCATGATAGACTAAAACATGCTAACTTGATGAATATATATTTGCTCGTCTCTCTAACTGCCGCTGAATCTCCATCCCTCTCTTAACTGCTGGATCTCCTTCCATTCAGTTCATACTCTGAAGAATCTCAACTCTATATTCTCAACTAAGATCTCCCTCCTGAGGCCCAGACCAAAATTTCTAGCTACCTAACTGGCATATCCACGTGGAAACCCAGATGCCACATCACGTTACATGTCAACGAGGTCTCGGCTTACAATCTCTTCTTGCAATGTTTTGCCTCCCATAGTACCAGTTTTAGTTAATATTACCCAGTCACCCCCGAATATAGCCAGGACCCAAATATCCACAACACTTCTTTTTCCTTAACGTTCACTTCCAATCAGTATCCAGGTTGTGATGTTTTTCAACTACATCTCCTTTTCTTTATATTTCTTTTTAGTGCCCTGGTTCAAGTGTCCCTGATTCCTTATTCCTTGCAACCCCTTTTCCAAAGTGACATTAATAATAAAGCCTACTTAGTTATGCCCATTCTCTCACTATAAAAGCTCTCAAAGAGTGAAATCCCACCCACTAGCTTCAGTTTTGGAAATGTGGGGCTTCTTTGTTGTTATAATGATGAGACACTATAAGGACATTAAATGGGCAGAGCTGACAAAAATCTTGTAATGCATGAACAGTTCCATATGAGGAGTAATTGTGCCAATCCTAAATAACTTCAGAAAGCTCCACTGGACCCTGAGTAGGCAACAAAAAACACACACACATACATTATTATCTTAATACTGGACTTTAAATCCATTTAAAAAAACACACATTGAATTAAATATTATATACTGAATTTTCTAAAAATGCTACTACCTGATGGACAATGAGAGAAATGGAACTTTGTTTGGACCGAAACAAGAACACTTCTCCACTTTGGAAAACTACATCAATACAGCTATGTAGGTTGTATGATGGAGGTACCAATGCAACCCACCTGTTGTTATCAGTTCACAGTTGTAGCTGTGGCATTCTTGAGAACAGGTGAGAGCATCTGAGTGCAAAATTCTATCTGTCATTGTGCCGAGGGATATGCATATACTGAAATATAAATTTTATGACAAATTATTGTCCTTTATTTTTCACTAGCATTAACAGGACTATTTTGATTTTCCATTTAGTTATCTGTGCAAATCAATTATTTATGAATTTAACTTCAAATTATTAAAGAGTGCTACAGAACTTTTTTTTTTATAAAAATAGAATTATTGAGTCTGCTTGGGTTGAAACGATTTAACTAAAGTTGACTTTGATATAGCATGGTATAAGAGACAATCAAGATTTTGTCCTAGTTACTTCTCTCATCCCTTCTATTCCTCTAGAAAACAACCTGAATTTCTGCTCAAATGTAGATTTTTCTTTTTTTTTTTTTTTGTGCTCATGCTAATCTTTCTGTTTAAAATGACATTACTATATATTTCTTTCTCTCCCTGAACTTACAAAAGCATTTTCTTGGCAGAAAGTTAAGCATGCATGGATATATTTTATATGCTCAGTGTTCTCTTTGGCAATTATAATAAATGTTTCTGAACGTGGCTGGTCAACATCCATTCTCCTTCCTAACAGCAGCTCTATTCCTCCTAGCATAAAGTCTGCTGGGATTGTAGTCAGGAGCTTGGCATTGCACTAGCCAAAGAAATAAGCTCAGTATCCAATCTGAGTCAATTGAAAATTACTGTCTTCAAATCCTGAGCTGAAGGAAACAAACAACAAAAATCTGAAAAAAAAAGTGGATTTCATCCATTTCAGACACAGGCCCTGAACAAAGTATATCAGTTCTGAGGCCATACCTTCCCAGCACTGCAAACTGAAATAATATAGTACGTTAGCATCATGGGTTTCTTTTTGGAAGTCTCTTGCCCTATAATTGCCCAGCTACCAGCATGTAAGCTACCTTACATGACATGTAAGCAGCATGACAAAAGCCAAATCTGCAATGTGCAAATCATTCTGTCAAATCACTAGGCTGCTTACCTTTGCTCCAATTCTCTATGTTGTAGAATATCAGCTGACCAAACCAACATATTCTGCAGAAAAGGAAACTGTCATAAACATATAAACTCCCAAGAGCTTCATCTCTAATACTGTGTGGAGTGTTTTAATGATGCAGACTATAATATACTGAACTTTTTTTTTCTTTGCTTATGGTATTTTCCAGTATAAAAATAAATGATACTTCTAGTAAAACTCTATTAAAAAACCATGTTTCACTAGCTGTTTAACCCTACAAGGAATAAAATTAGCCTTTCTTTTAAAAAATAATAGTTTTAGGGGCACCTGGATGATTCAGTCGGTTCAGTGTCCAACTCTTGATTTTTGGCTCAGGTCATGACCTCACAGTTGTGAGATCAAGCTCAGCATGGGGCTCTGCAATGGGTGTGGGGCCTGCTTAAGATTCTCTCCCTCCCTCTGCCCCAGTAACACTCTGTCTCCAAAAAAAAAAAAAACAAAAACAAACAAACAAAAAAAACTACTTTTAAACTTCTGTCAATTCTTCCAACAACTAATGGATTTGTTCTTTAATACGGAATTCTTTAGTAATTTGGGGTTTACTCATTATTGCATATTTAACAATGACCCTCCAAATATTTTATCAAGCCAATAAGCGAGGAAATTTTTATTCTTTTAATATGTAAGCAGAATTAATAGAAATCTCAATTCTGCTTCTTAGCAGTTGAATGACTCAAAGTCAATTCTGTGTGCCACACAGTATTGCCTATGAAATGCAGGACATAAATCTGGGAGACTATGAAACATGCTTGAGTCTGGGTCTCAGCCTTTATACTGTTAGATACACCAGTCAACTCTCACCAAAAGGGCAGGTGGGACATTGGTCCACTGGCACAATTCTACACATGAGCACTACATTCTATAGACTACAAGTCTTAGATTGCCTTACTCTAGACATAAATTAAAAAGTAAGTGTGTCACTAAAAATTTCATAAAGAGTATCTTTAAAGTTTGTGTCATTTTCTGGATATATTCAAGATAATGGGACTGTGAGATTCCCCTCCCTTTTGTTGAAATGGAAAGCAGAAATAAAATGGAGAAAATGAGCTTTCTCATTTCTTACTTCTGAAGTAACTAGATTTGTTAGTCGGGGGTTGTTGGAGCAGAGAACACAGTATGTGATGGTAGGAGCCATGGCAACATACCCATGGAAGAAAAAAAGGGAAAATGAACTTGAGTTTGAGCCCTGAGAATCACAGTGTTGTTCCCACAGGGACAATCTATGAAACTATTTGATTTCAACAAAGAGTTTGTCTTAAAAAGTTTCTGGATTCAAGAGAAAGAAAAGTTAAGGTCAGCTTAGCTTTTTCAATAAAAACACGTAGACACCATATTCTGTTTCCAAAGGGGAAATAATATCTGAAAGGACAAACTATTATCATAAATTGCAAATTAAGATATACCATTTTAACAGGAAAAGGCCAAACTATGCAAATGAGAATAGTTCTATTGAAAGAAAAATATTTTCTCTAAATACTTCAAAATTGAAGATTCCAGGCATGACATGACTTCTACTCCTTTAAAGTATCGGTCAAAATAAATGTTTTAGCAGAAGACATAAGAGGCAAACACCTTTTTCTCTCTTAAACATATAGCATGCTCAGTCTTCTATTGGTTTATTCTTGACTGAATTAGAACATCAGTAAAAGCATTACAAGATGAATAATAAAGTTTTAACAAGGACATGGGCATTCTGATTTATACATTTGCATATCCTAAGAATTATTATTCAGATAAATTTCATCTGGCTCAAGTTTCAATATGGGGTACCCATTTATGAAATTTCTGGAGTACATGACCAGCAACAATAGATATTCCAACTAAAACCCATGAGTGTGGAAATATTCAAAAAGCCAAATAACTACATACTAGCTGGCTGTTTTTAACAGCTTCACCTTGTCTATTACTGACATTCAAACAAGTGAGCGAAAAGGCCTTTAATTTGACAATCCTTTGCAGACGAATTAAAACCACTCCTTATACAAATAAAAAACAGCTATTCACATGTTGTATTCTGCAGCCTAATTTGTTTTTACAGCTCAACATTAATCTTTTATTTGGTTGACACCATGCAGTTGGTTGCAAATGCTAATTAGACTTGTTTGTTTCATTTGTCAATCTAAGACAATAACCAAGAGAGAAAATACTTCTGGAAAAAAGTTCATTAGTTAGATAACCCCTCCTACTTCTATGTTTCATAATTTTCTCAGAGAGTTGCTTTCTAGAAAACTTCACATTTGATACTCTATATCCTTCCTCCCCCTCTTCTGAAAATTTTTTCCTTTGAGGTTTTATAAGCAAATCATGTATAAAATAAGGACACAGAGCCCAGAAGTGGAATTAAGTTAGTGATCACCGTAGAGAGGAAGTGAGACAAGAATTGAAAGGGAGCCTCTAAGAATCCACTCCAGTTCTCCAAACTAGTGCTTTACCCATTCTAACAGCATAACCTAAAAGCCTCTGTGTTAACAAATGTTTCCAGTTTGCTGCCTTTGCATAGAGGTTTAAAACTTTGAACTCCTATTGTCAGGGATCTTTTGTAACACCTTCCCTGATAATCATTGGCCTCCACCTGTGTTCTCTATCCCAGTTAATACTTCATCAATCTCACAGTTGGACCAGGCGGAGATTTTGGGATATTTTAGAATTTGCTTCTCCTTTACCCACCCCCTTGCAAACAACTGACAAATTCTATAAAATCGGCGATTTGCTGATTCAGCACTTCCCAGTGCCTAACGTTAGATGCTCTGATACTCATCAAATACAATGATAAAACTCAAAGTCTCTTCCTTCAAAGATCTTACCCAAAGACTCCCTGCCAGCTCAAATTCAAACCCTCCAGACTACTTTCAGGCCACCAGCCTTCTTCCTGTTTACAACCTACCCAATCTTCAATACTATAATCAACCATCCAGGATCTCCTCCAAACACCCACAATCCAGCCATTATCTATCTATTTAGAATCCCCAAAAGCACCCTCAACCACATAGTATCTGTTTATTTTATAACATTACTTATAATATTAACTGTTTGATTCCACACACATTTCTTAGAACCTAATACATGTTAAGCATAGCGCTCTGAATATAAAGTTAAATCAAACATGGCCTATACTCTAACGGAATCCCTCTCATTGTTAAAGGCAACCTGTAAATCAAAAATCCCAGAGCAGTAAAAGTTCAGAGAATATACAAGAGAGAAATTCCACCTTCCTTTTGACCTGACAAAACTTTATGTGACTTTCAAGTCCAGGTTGAAAGCCTAAGACTCCATGAACCTGTGTTAAGATGTGAAAATGCTACCTACTCCCATCTTTTGCAACAAATTTCTCACAGAGTTTTCTTTTCCTTCACAATACTTGCCTCTACCTGAAATTGTTGTACAGCTTATTCTTATTGTGTGATTCCTCCACAGATGTATGATTCATAAGGGCAGAGATTATGTGTATTTATTCATTCTCTCATATATTCAACAAGCACCAATTGGTTACCTATTGTGTATTCCCCACTTTATCCCCAAGAACCTGTGTTTAAAATAGTCTTTGATTCTTAACAGGTCATCAGCAAGTTTTTGATTTTTAAAAAATGAAAGAATATGTGAGGGACTGAATGTTCCCCAAGATGCATTATAATCTCTCTCCTCTGCTCTTCCATTGACTTTTGTTTCTCTTCTCCAAACTTCTTGTTGGTATTGTATTTTTCTACTGTTGCAAAAGTATTTCTTGTTCACCAAATCACAAGTCCTAGAGAAGAGGGAGCTTGGCATTCATACTTGCAATTCTACATGGTACCTAGCTCACTGACAATCTAAAAACAGAAATGAATGGCCAGGCATACCAAGAAGAAATTTAGATCCATTTAATTATGGAGTGAATTTAGTGGCTCCATTTTCCTACCTGGCATCCCACAAGAATTAGCCACTGAGACCTTTATGCCTCCTGCAAACATGACTGTATGAGTAGCTGAGTAGCCTTTCCTGAAGCAAATCCAAAGCATAAAACAGAATTAAAGGAAAGGAGGGAAATTAGTTTTTAAAAGGTTTACTCTAAAATAGGATTCACTATGAATTGTAGATTTTCTTCTTTTGAATAAATAAGGTGTCCTAGCATCATCAAAATAGGTATCAACTTACCAAAATAAAAATATTTTCTTGCCCAGGTTTTATGGACATACAAGTATGTATGTAAAATCTTTTCCCTAAAACTCAGTCTCCTCAAAGACATTCAGAGAGAAAAAATATACCAGGGTCCCAGAGCTAACACAAAAATATTAAATACAGGTGAAAAAAATAAGTTCTTTTTGTCAAAGAGTCAACAAACAAGCGTGACTGTTTGACATCACTTGGGAATTTCTACACTGGTCCTCTATCCTTCAGTTTTTATTCAGTCTTTGTAATTCACAGATAAAAGAAGATTGAAAAAGGAAACCATTAGTAGTGGGAAAAAATGTGAAGGTTCTATTTCTGTAAGAAAGACAGGAATTATTCCAAGTATCCAATTTCATGTCTCCTTTCCCTTGTGGCCTAGCCATAGCTGACCCAGGTTTTCAAGCTTTCGGGTTGTCCAAGAAAGTCTTAGCCCCAGGTGAGAGAGATAAAAAGGTTTCTGGAACGTACTGACTATAGGTGGGTCCCATGTAGGCCTTCAACAAACATCATTTCATGTAACCTTTAAAATAATCCACATTTAAAATAATCCACAATAGCCACATTATATACAGAAGAGCAGAGGTATAAAATGGACAAAGGAAACTAAGACAAAAAAAGAATATGAATATATGCAGTGTGAAAGGAAGAACATTAGATATCAGAAGCAATCTCATACAAAATTAAAATTAAATCTTAAAGGCAAATAAAACTTAATTGAGTACCATCTAAGCACTCTTCATTGTACTGAGCATTTCGAATACAAAATAGGAAAACAAACAAGTTTATATAGAAAGATATTTCTGAATTTGAATTTCAAGTCTCCTAAAATCTAGCTAATGACCTCAGACACATTGCTTCACATCAGACTGTACAGACAGATTCTTCATCTATAAAATTGGGATAGCAATACCACCTGTAAAGCTTGTCACTAGAATAAAGCCAAATTATACACAAAGGAGTATGTGACACATAGCAAATGTCAAATCAATTGTGGCTAGATTAGCATGTTTAAAATGAGGCATTGTGTTTTAAAATAGTAAAGGTATCTACTGTATGTAAAGAGTTGATTCAGAGTTCTCAAACAAAGGAAATGGAATAGCAAACACTTCATTTCTCTTTACTTCACTGATGTTGCTCAACCCTACACAGATAAAATATTAGAGGCAGAATACACGTTTTTAATTGAGCTTCTATAAATCTTTCCTATTACAAAGATTCAGCACCAAGAAATAGCCATGTCCTTAAATAAGTCATGAGATTAAAAGAATTCACAGGAAAGTGGTCATGATTTAACAAATTCCTTCCCTTAGGATAAGTACTATACATTAGAAACTATATCCCCAAAGATGTCCACTTCATAGAACTCTAAAGTATTCTCTATACTATTTGGCAAAGAGGCCAAATGAAATGCAAAGATTGTTTTCAATTTCTTGCATCAATGCACCAGAACCTTTTAGAAGCTAGAAACTGAACAGGTAGAAGCAGTTTCCCCCTATCTAACAGGGATTCTTTCATCAATTCCTTTTGCCAAGTTCAATATCAAAGAGATTAGGGATTGAGACCATGAAATGCTGCCATGACTCAAACTCCTTTTTAAAGCACTCTCTCTACCCTTTCACTACAGCAAATAAAGAAATCACAAGCAAGTTATTTTTTAAACAGCACATGTTCCTAACAATTTGAGCTATCCAACTGTATTTTGTACCTGGAGTGAGGGCTGTTTAAGTGCTTTTACCAGAGTATGCTCAGCTCTCTTCCCTACAGAAACTCTAAGTGCAAAATATGTAACTCACAATTTCATAGACAGCATCAGAAGGCATCTAACAATGCAGGGCATTTCCTATTTATTGAGTAATATTTCCAAAAACGTAACCAGCTCGTCTCTAGTCCCAGTGAAGTTCAAGCAAATAGCTTTTAACTGAGAAAAAGGCTGAAAGAGGATTTAAAAAGTCCTGATGGAAGACTACATATATAAATGAATGGCTCCAGAACTTTAGGAAATATTCCCTACATACTTGTTAAATAGAAAGAAGAAATTTAAAAGGGAAAGTTACTTAAATGTAACTAAGAACTTTTGGGGGCTGCATTATCTTATGTTACCCTCATAATAATTCTAAGAAATAGTTTTTGTGCTCATCTTTTTTATAGAAGGGGAAAACTGAGGACAAAGGGACTGATTGATTTTCAAAATCTTACATGGATAAAACATTAGAGGCAAAACAGAGTTCTTATTTTTGTAAAGGTTTGCTTTTACAAAGATTCTATGTAAAGAAATAGCCCTATTCTAGATTGAATCATGAGAGGAGAGGAACTCCCAAACTAAATCCTATTTAGTCAGCTGTAATTTTACTGGTATTGTAAACAAATTGGGAAAATGATTCACAGGAAAATATATGAGGAATGAGATCTACTATGTATCTCCAAGCCCTAATCACAAGAGTGAATATCACAATACAAAGTCAAATTGGTTCTTTATAATTAAGAGTCAGTTTCTTGGTTTACCTCTTTTTTCCCCCTTTACTTTTTTTGTTTGTTTCTTAAATTCCACATATGAGTGAAATCACATGGTATTTTTCTCTGACTCATTTTACTTAGCATAATACTCTCTAGCTCCATCCATCTCTTTCCAAATGGCAAGATTTCATTCTTTTTTAAGGCTGAGTATAATATAATCACTTCTTCTTTATCCACTCATCAGTCAAAGGACACTTGGGCTGTTTCCATAAGTTGGCTATTGTAGATAGTGGTGCAATAAACATCAGGGTGCATGTGCTCCTTTAAATTGGTATTTTTGTATTCTTTCGGTAAAGACCTAGGGGTGTAACTGATGTATCATAGGGTAGTTCTATTTTTAACTTTTTGAGAAAAATCCATACTGTATTTCAGAGAAACAGACTCTTATAGAGAACAATGTGACAGTTACCAAAGGGGTGGGGGTGAGAAGATGGGTTAAATACGTGGTAAGAATTAAGGGGTTCATTTCTGATGAGCAATAGGCATTGCATGGAACTGTTCAATCACTATATTGTACACCTGAAACTAATATTAAACTGTATGTTAGCTAACTGGAATTGAAATAAAAACTTAAAAAAAAAGACAGATTTGGGTTCCAGTTTCACCTTGGCACTAATCTTCGCTTAAGGGACTATATTTAAACTGCTTGACTGAACTAATCAATTTGTAAAAGAGACAATTTAGATAAGGAAGCAGTAGGCTATAGCATTTTTTCTCTTCAGAGTCTTTATACAAACAAACTCAGAATCCCAGGACCAAATCTTTCTGCGCTAGTTATTACTAATGAAGCTTAAAAAAAGTTACTTCAAGTCTGTAAGTCTGTTTCTTCCTTTAGAAAATAAAGATGACAGTAAAAATGTAGCTTATAGTACTGCTGTGTGGAGTAAATAGGACATTTTATAGATTTTTTTTTAAGGAGAGTACTTCATACATCTATAGTGTGACTCAGTAAATGATGGCTAATACTGGATGAAATCTACACTCCTTCAATTCTGAGATATTTGCCTGCCAAGTTTGGTGTTTGTACTCATTATGGGTGAAGATTCCAGAAGAAATAAAAGCAAGCCAGTAACTCTAAAGCTGTGATTGTTCTCTCTCTCCATTCATCACTCGGTTTTCATTAGATGTCTTAGAAGGCATGTTTGCAAGGAAAAGAAATAAAAGGAAAGCTGGAGAGTTAAACAGATTTGTGAAAAAGATAAACATTTTTACCTGTTTGTAAAAGTGCCAGTGTAGTCTCTTGCCACAAGGATTAGAGGTAGGTGAGGTGTGAAGGTGTTACTGAAGAATTGGTATAAATACCAGAGGAAAAGACTGACAGCTCTCTTTAGTGAACTTAGAATGACCTAGCTCTGTGTAAGAGGTTTTAAAATATGCAGCAAATGCTTCTGAATGTGAAAAATAGCTCAAAATTGAGAGGCGGGCTACCTAACACATTATGGATCATATCTGGTCATCAGACACTCATGTGAGTTAAGGAGGAAGAAAAGGCACCCTTCTTTATGTCCATTCTCTGGGTAAGGCTCTACACTCTCCCAGAACCTGGGTGTTTCCTGATTAATTTTTCCCCAAATGTACTTACTTAATACTGATTACCAGTTTTTCCCAGAATGTAAATTCTGTGAGATCAAGGATCATACCTTTCATTCTAAGTAGCCTGAATTAATGGCAATTTATTAAGCACTTTACTTAAATGTATCCCATGTTATAAAAATAGGATCAATTCCTGGTTACACACCATATGAAGAGGCATCCCCTACAGAATCGACAAAAGCCTATAATATATACCTATTCCAATAGCTGTTTCCATCTTAGACAAACACCAGAACATTCCCTCTTGTCCCTCTGAAATCAAATTTTCCCTAATGCAGAGACAACAATGTTCTGATTTCTAGCATCATAGTTTTGCCTGAGGTTGTACTTCACATAATAAAATTATACAATATGTACTCAGAGTTTTCAGACCACACTAAGAATGGCTGGAATAGATGTATGATTATATTTATAAGACAATACCAAAGGGTTACTATTACTGGTGCATATTTTTCACTTCCACTTGAAATTTATCATTATTACAAGTTTTTAACATGTTTGACAATATTTGCTATTGCCAGGTTTTTTTGTTTTTGTTTTTTAATTTTACCTCTTCTGATGAGTGTAGGATAACATCTCATTGTATTTTTAAATATTATTACTCTAATGACTAATGGTGTAGAACACATTTTCATGAGCTTAATGGCTATTTGTATAGCTTTGTTTATAAGATGTTTACTCAAGTTTTTTCCCGATTTCTAAAAGTTGGATTTTTACTATTGAGATTATAAATCTATTGAAAATTTTAAGGCATGGGATTTTAAAAACATGTTTGGCATGTAATTTCTTATAGAAATGTGTATCGGGGCGCCTGGGTGGCTCAGTCGGTTGAGTGTCCGACTTCGGCTCGGGTCACGATCTCACGGTTCGTGAGTTCGAGCCCCGCATAGGGCTCTGTGCTGACAGCTCGGAGCCTGGAGCTTGCTTCGGATTCTTTGTCTCCTTCTATCTCTGCCCCTCCCTCACTTGTGCTCTGTCTCTGTCTCTCAAAAATAAATAAATGTAAAAACAAAAAAAAGAAATGTGTATTGAAAATATTTTCTCCCAATCTGCTTTACCCTTTAAAGCTGCCTTTTGATAAAAAGACATTTTTAATTTTAATAAAACAAACTTACCATTTTTCCTCTTATGATTGTGCTTTTTATTACCTCACTACAAAAGCTTTGCCTTTCTGAAGGTTATAAAGATCATCTCCTGTGTTGTCTTCTAGAAGGTACATAGTTTTAACTTTTACATTGAAAACTATGCACCCTTTAACATCAATATCTGTATGTGAAGTGAGGCAGGGATTGAGGTTTTTCTGCCCCAGGAAACCAAAGCATTCATTTGACTCACTTTCTTGTGATATTCACTTTATTGCCTTGGTCTGAAACCAACCCACCATCTCTAAGGTATACCTGTGGTTCAGGATTGACTGGGTGTTCTATTTTTATTATCTTGGACTTGAAAAATCATTTTATCTAATTTTTTCATGCACACCAATGCCTGATTTTTCTCAAGAGTCACATCCCCAAGAAATTTTTGAAAAGGAGAGTCTTTAAAACTTTGCACCCTCTACTTATTCTTCAGAGAAAAAAAACAGACTAGTAAGATTAATGACTACTTTTGAATCTCAAGGAATGACACCCATTATCACTGCCTCTATAACCACTTCTCCCACTACCATTATAATGGCAGTTGGCATCTTGAGCACTGGGTGTGATATCCAAGCAATGAGTCCCTAAATTCTACTCCTAAACCAGCATTACATTATATGTTAACTAACTAGAATTTAAATAAATATTTGAAAAAAAAGGACACTTATCACAATGAGCACTGAGTAACATATACAATTGTTTAATCACCATCTTGTAAACCTGAAACAAAAACAACACTATAAATTAACTTTACTGGAATTAAAATAATAATAATTAAAAACATAAAAAATAAAAAAAATATATTGTTTACTGTTCTATTGGCTGTATAGATTTATCTTTATAATATATTCAAAAAATTCACTGGAGGTCATACGTATATGGTGATAATTTTTTTCCACGTAGCAAGCCAATACTGTCAGCACTTTAAAAAAAGTTTTTATCATTTAAAAAATAATAATAATAATGACAACTAGAATCAATACTAGCCCTTATATCCACTATTACTTACCCTGGACTCTATGAATGACAGCACTACTTTAAATATTAGTTTTTATTTCAGGACAATATAGTTATTATTTTCATAAACTATTTTAGTTCAGATGATGTCTATTTTGCTATTAGGTCATTCGTGATGTGGAAGCACTAAATAACCCACATTTAGATATTTAAAGCACTTCTCACCAGAAATCATTCAGTTTAGGCCCTGTGTTCCCCAGACAAAGCCTTTCTAATCTCTTCCTGGGACTAATTACAAATCACCTCCCACTTAAAAGCTTGGCTCACAAACTTCTTTATAAACTATTTTATAATAAACAAGAGCCCCTGTCCCATCTGTATTTGTTTCTTAGGCTTCCATGGCAAATTACCACATATTTGGTGGCTTCAATCAGCAGAAATGTATTCTCTCACAGTTCTGGAGGCCAAAGTCCAAATCAAAGTGTCAAGGAGGTCATGTTTCCTCTGAAGGCTCTATGAAGGGACCAATCCTTGCCTTGCCACTTCCACTTTCTTTTTTTTTATTTATTTATTATTTTTTTAATGTTTATTTTTAAGAGAGAGAGAGAGAGAGAGAGAGAGAATATGAGTGGGGGAGGGGCAGAGAGAGAGAAGGAGACACAGACTCTGAAGCAGGCTCCAGGCTCCACGCTGTCATCACAGAGCCCAGTGTGGAGCTCAAACTCACAAACTTCAAGATCGTGACCTGAGCTGAAGTCGGTTGCACTGAGTGAGCCACCCAGGAACCCCATGCCTCTTCCCACTTTCTGATGGTTCTCTGTATCGGTCTTCTCATGGCCTTTTTCTCTTCTCCTCTTCTTATGACACTTGGATTTAGCACCCAACCAAGTAATCCAGCATGGTCTCATCACAAGATCTTTCACTTAATTCTATCTGTAAAGACCCTTGTTCCTAATGAGGTCACATTCACAGATACTAGAGGTCAGAATTGGGGTTTTGGGGACCACAATTTAAGGACACTAGAGCACCAATGATGAACTAAATGCATGTGTACATAAGGCTAACAACATCTCTGCATCAAGTCACTTGAAAACTGAGGAAGGAGTTGTAATTAACTGACTCTTTTGCTGGAATGTAAGCTCAAGGATGATTAAAGAGGAAAAAAAAACATTGAAAAATTTCCTCTTTTAGCAAAATTTACTGTTCCAATTTTTTTTCTAGGCCATACATACATGCTGCAAGAATAAAAATTTCAGGGAAAATGAGATTAATTTTGGAAATCATTAAAATATATTTTAAGTAATGAAAAATGCATACATACTCTTTCTTCTGATAAATAAGTTAATCAGGAAATGAAGAAAGAGACTTATACAAACATGTCAGTCTTAGGTTTTTGTTTTGTTTTGTTTTTTTTAAACAAATTTTTTTTAATTTTTTTTTTAACGTTTATTTATTTTTGAGAGAGAGAGAGACCGAGCATGAACGGGGGAGGGTGAGAAAGAGGGAAACACAGAATCTGAAACAGGCTCCAGGCTCTGAGCTGTCAGCACACAGCCCGAAGTGGGGCTCGGACTCACGGACTGTGAGATCATGACCTGAGCCGAAGTCGGCCACTCAACCGACTGAGCCACCCAGGTGCCCCTCAGTCTTAGGTTTTTAAGAGCTTTCCTGGTTCAGCCCCCAAAACAAAATGTACTCTTATAAAGGTAATATTTACAATGAAGCTTTATTTTTTACTTATGTAATAAATGTTGATAAAATTGCGTACTTATTTTTCATGAATTTTGGTGTTTTATGTTGTAAGAAGTCCCAATTTAGGTAACAGTCACTATTATCCAACAACCAATTACACAGTAATGTTTGAGGTATTTGCACTTCACTCCAATTAGAGAACCACATGGACTGTGAATCTTATTTGAATTATCTTCTTTTAACATTTGATGTAAAAGACTTCTGTTCTTCAAGCTACTTGGCTAATAATCCTAAATGGGTGCAAAACGCAGGCGGTTTATTGTATCACAGTTTTTATCAGGTCTACAATACATCATCTTATCTTAGTGAACCTTATTTTAAATATTATTAAAGCAAAATATAAACCTTTCCACTAGTCAGAGCACAGAGGTAACATTTGAATTTTCAGCATATTTCATTTATACTCTCCTCTTTCTAGAGCTTTCTATTAAATGAACAAACAAAAGCTGTTCCTCTGATGTGCCACAAATGCCTTTGATCCCAGCTTTGATAATCTTAGTATTGATCCGCCCACCACAACCCCAGCTTCAGCTCACCAATTTCTCCTCTGCCTCAAGAGTACAGCCATATATTTTTAGCCTTTCCGGATCCCAGTGATTATTTTAGGAACACTTTGCCCTCAGCTTTTCGGTAAAGCCTTTCTATCTTGACCCCTCCTCTCATTAATGAGTCTCCTTTCTTCTAAACTTCTATACTGCTCACTGATGTTTTCTGACAAAAACAAACACACAAAACAAGCATAATGACTATCAGCAATATTCAAGGAAGTCTATAGTACAAATATGAATACAGTTTAATTCAGAATTGTACTTTTATCCCCTCAGTTAAAGGCTAGAAGCATATCTGAAATCTCTGTTTCCACACCAAACAACACTGAATAAAAATTACTCAATACTGGCTGTTTAATCCAAAATGAATAAGACGTTGTTCAAACATGTCCAATTGCAAATTAAAATATATATCTGAAAATGAAGAACCAGAGAAGTTGGGAGGGAGGAAAATTTAAATACAATTAACCACTGCTTTTGATAACTGTTGCTTTGAAAGTTGGACAGAAACTCAAACTAATAATCAATACTGACTCTTAACCCCAGATGGTTTGAGTCTTCCTCTTGACCCAGAAATAGAAATTCTCTAACAAAAACAGAGATATGGGTCAAAAGTTATGGCAAAGATTATAATGAAAGAAGCTCAGATTTCATGTAAACAGGGCTGCACTGAGAGCCCTACTAGGTTCTAGCTCTTCCTTTTTGTCATTAAATCTTGGGCATCCAAGAAGCAAGTTGGCTGTTTTATTACTTACTGTGCCCTTAGACTTAAAACAGTGTGAGGCACAAACTCTTCTCTGACTTAGGAAGGTAACGATGGAAGAAGACAGGGAGCAGGGGTAGGAGATCATCAGTTGTCTATATGCCTCTTATACTGTGTATTTAAAAATAAATGAATTTATTCTGCTCTGGTTTTATGGAGTTTGGTGGGGCCAATCTAAACTACCGTCATCACTAGGCAGGGTTACTGCAATTGTTCCTTTCCTGGTCTCCTGGTTTCTTTTTTTGCTTCCACACAGACCATTTTCCATACCGAAAACACAATGATGTTTAAGAATCAACTATCACCACTTCCCTTCTTTAACTAACTCGCCACTGCAATTGTTTTCAAATCTAAATACTTTATCATGGCATAGGAGATCCCACATGATATGGTCCCTGCAGATTTCTCTAACCTCATTCAGAATCTCTGCACCAGAAACAACAAAAGCTGAGTCACAGAGGATTTTGTACTCCAGATTAAAAAATACAAAGAGTTGCCTGGTGGATTCTAGAATGGTTAGGTATTTGCAAAAGGCGTTTGTAAAATCAACCATTTAAAATACTATTTACATGAAAATATTTAATGAAGAGATGTAAGCAAGCTTCAAGTCACTCTGATGGCCATAGAGATTTTCTCAAGGAATTTGTAGGGGCGACTAAGTGTTCTGAGGGACACAAAGAGTCAGAGGAGGATTCCAGGTTCTTGCATGCATATTCATTACACTCTCTAATTTATTACCATGTTTACCACCAAAATTGCAGAGCAAATTATATTCTATATCAGGCCTCAAGGGGCTTTTCATCTTTTTGGCTTGGCCTAACACCAAAACAAAGCACATTAAAGAGAGGAATTGCAGTTAGTCGTTAATATTTAATGTGATGGAAAAGTTGGTGTTCTTCAAAACACAGTGCTCACCCTTCCAATGAAAAATTAAATCCATTCTAGTCATTCTGCACTTGCAGTCAGAAACCCTCCACAGAGAGGTCCCCCTCCCCCTAGAAGAAACAACAATTAGAGAAACAGGGAAAGAATTTTCTCACTGTGAATTCCTGCTAGGTTGATTGTCCCTACCTTCCATTCCCCCAGGCAGAAAAAGCACAAACAGACCTGTTTCCTTTCACTTTCTGTTCCTACTTCAGTGAAATTAGATCAGGGTGAATTAAGAAACAATGCTGTCCTGGGTTGTCTGGGTTGGCTCAGCTGGTTAAGGGACAGACTTTGGCTCAGGTCATGATCTCACGGTTTGTGGGTTGGAGCCCATATCGGGCTCTAGGCTGACAGCTCAGAGCCTGGAGCCTCCTTCGGATTCTGTGTCTCCCTCTCTCTCTGCCCCTCTCCTGCTCATGCTCTGTCTCTCTCCTCTCTCTCAAAAATAAATAAACATTAAAAAAAAAAAAGAATTAGTGATGTCCTAAAATTAATCCTCCTTGACAATGATTAAGCCAGTACAATGCAAGTATGTTTTATCAGACTAGCAATTGTTTAAGATATCCTAGAAGAAAGTTCGCATAAATACTGCAAATACACTCCCTTCTTAGAATTTTACACTGTAGTTCAATTTTAAAAGGTTGTAAAAAGTTCTACACTAAAGAACACTATTTAACTGTGACATAGCATTCCAAAGGTAGCTGAATACGGCGATCTTTTTCAAGTCCTACTGATTGGCAACTGAAGTACAGACCAGACAATCTGGCTAAAGAATTTAGAAGGGGCATTAAAGGATAATGGTAAAAAGAAAAAAAATCATGCTAAATTTGTTTATTTATTTATTTAATGCAAGTTAATTAACATAATTATTGTCATGGCTTTAGGAGTAGAACCCAGTGATTCATCTCTTACATATGACACCCACTGCTCATCCCAAAAAGTGTTCTCCTTTATGCTCATCATCCATTTAACCAATGCCCCATCTACCTCCCCTGTAGCAACCCTGTTTGTTCTCTGTATTGAAGAATTTATTATGGTTTACCTCCCTCTGTGTTTTTATCTTACTTTTCCTCCCTTCCCCTATGTTCATTTATTGTAGTTCTCAAAATCCACATGAGTAAAATCACAATATCTGTCTTTCTCTGATTGACATATTTCACTTAGCATAATACTCTCTAGTTCCATCTACATTGTTGCAAATATCAAAATTTCATTCTTTTTCATCGCCAAGTACTATTCCATTACACACACACACACACACACACACACACACACACACACACACACCCCACATCTTCTTTATCCATAGCTATATTCAATACGGTAAACATTGACATGCATGTGTTAAATTCTTAATCATCTGCTCCCAAATTTAAAAGACTGCATTTATAACTAATGCCAGACACTAATGTAATAATGTATGCAAATATCTAAAATGCAGATGATTCTTTCCTTACATTAAAAATTGTCACACCAGAAAGACTAAAAAAGTTTCATATGTATTTGAAAAGTATACACGTCAATAGGTAATAGAATGGATGTCATATAGATGTACAAGGAAGACTCACTTATATCTTACCTGCCACATATTAAGGTTATACACATGGCACCACAGGGCTCATCTAAGGAAACTGACCAAAAGGCTTGAGTTAACAGCACAGGGTCATTGTTACTCAGTTATTCATAACTAATGCATTACTCAAACTCCATTCTCCCTACTCTAATATGCCACTTCCAGTTTACTCATGGAACAATGCTCGCTTGTGTGAAAATATGGTCATCTAAAGAGAATTTGAAAGCTTTAGCTTTCAAATGCTATAGTAGTATAGTGACTGGATGCCATACTCCATGCACACACACAATGTTTCTATTCCTGAGGACTTATTCCTGAGCCCCTACAGTACAAATCCCACTTAAGTATGTGCCTCAAAAATAGGAAAGGCTGTAAATGTTCAATTTTCAAATTTCAAGGGTCTAATACTTTTTGTAAAATACAGATTTTCCAAGTACTTAGACTAATTCATAGAGATCATTTCTTCATGGATGAAATCAGTCCTTATCAATAGGTTACTACAAAGGTACTACATACAGGGAGTTTAGATTTTCTAATTTTACAAATGAGCTAACAGGATTGTGAAAATCCAGGGGGCCACATAAAGATTTTGATAAAAGTGGTCTCTAAAATGTGTAGCTTGAAGTAGCCTCAGGCAGCTAGTGCTTTAGAATAGAAAGCGAGGGTAGTGAGCAGGGAGAATTCAGGTCTGCTATTTCAGAAGGCCCCTCTGAATGAAATTTTTTAATATTTTTCATAATAGGAACATTACATAAGATTTCATGTGCAATTAAAACAAAGGTTCTACCGCATGTATATGTTTTTGAACCATCGGCTTCAATTGTTTACAAATGAAGAAGATGAAGTCATGAGAAATGAAGAGCTTTGCCCAAGGGCATAAAAGTATGTTACTAGATTATAAGGTCATTTGGCCATGACCTCTGTCAGCCAGTTGATCACTGTCTGTCAGTGGACAAATCTTCATCATTACATAGAACCTCTGGAGTATCTTCCCTAACAGCAGAACCAAACTATAGCTGACATTGCTCATGAATTCCAAGCCTGTGAGTTTCTTCCCCACTATTCCTACCTAAATTATTGAAAGATTTCTCAGAAGTGACATAGAAAAGCCCATTAGGGATCAGAGAAGACACACCATTTTCTTTTACTGCTTCTGGCCTAATGCCTTTAATCTCCAATCACACTGCATTTTTAAAAGAACTCCATTCTAAAAAAAAAGAGCCAAAACACAATTCAATGTGATCACATTTCAGAGTGATTCTCTCTTCCTAGAATTCAGAGACAAGTGAAGTGCTCCACATTAAAAAATAAATAAATAAAAATCAGAACTATATCATCTACCAGAGATTTAACATGTTCCTGATCTCCCCCAATGCTCCATCTCAGGAAAGCAGAAAACCTTGAAGATTAAGATGACATGAAATGAACAAGAAAGAGTATTACTCTCAAAAGAAAAATAGTACACTTCTTTCTTCTGACTCCTCAGAGTTTTAATGCTTGACCTTCTTTCTTCCTGTTGACACCCATTCATTTTACTCTGCTCGGGTTACACATAATGCAGAGAGGGCATATGAAATTTCAAGGCTATTGCCTCTAAGCTCCAACATACCTACATAATGGGGCAAGGGAAAGGCACCCACTTAAGAGAAATTCCTGCAGGAAATATGGTGGCAGGTACAGCAAATGGCACCGCTGGATTAGTATTTGTTCTGTGTTGACTGAACTCATCCAAGAAAAATGAATAATGCAAAGAGAGACGGAGAGAGGAAGAAGAAGGGGATTCAGTGACAAGGATTAGATGGTTCATCTTTACCTTATAATTATCTGTCTTTCTGACTAATAATTTGGGAACATGATGAAGAAGGCAGAAAATAAATACACCTTATCCTTCACAGAGCCATTAGGCACAGCAATGTGGGTCTAAATTATGTCCCAGAGAGTGTACTCTGTGAAACAAAGCCAAAAAATCTGAGCATATAGTTGTTTTGCTTTGTATGATACAAACTTCTGAATGTCCTATCTGCATAAATATGTATTATCCCCAAATTTATTAGAATCTATGTTAACAGTGAATCAGGACACTACTCATATTGTTAATTCATCCAAAGTTGTGTATATATCTTCTTGAAACACTATAATGTACACCTGAAACTAACATAATACTGTATTTAACTTATCGGAATCAGAATAATTTTTTTTTAAAAAGTTGTGTATATATGAAGAGGACATACCCAGAGATAGTAAGATGTTGCATGGTTCATTTACATTAATGACATATTGTCCTTCCAAAGTCATGTGGTGTTGGCATTTTTTCAGGCGGATGGTGGTAAGTGAAATCAGAAATATCACACATGGTCCTCCCAAATGCTTTCCATTAGGATTGAGCCATGTGAAATACCCATTTTTAGGTTAAATGTGGCTAAATATTTGCAATTTTATATGGTTCAATGTATAGGTGACACAAGCTTAAAAAAGAAAGAAAGAAAGAAAAAAGAACATGTCAGAAAACATCCCCAAACCTCTTAAACTAATACACTTGTACCAAAAGAACTATTCTAATACAGGACTTGAAAATGTATCCTAATTAATGTAAATCAAGTTGGAGAACTTGCATTACCTACATTCAAGTATTTAAATGACCAGAAATAATATCAAAACCAAGGAGGTCCATTATAGCAAGATGATACAAATAAACTTTCAGGGGTTGCTATGCATTTGTAACATTCACCCTGCTACTTTGCAAAATAGATCTTTGTTTCTGAAAGTATTTCCAGAACAGTAATAGCTTCCCATTATGTTGTGTATTCAATTGATGCTAAATGTTACTGCACTCCACTCTCCTTCTACTAAGTTGAACTCACCCGTTCCCATTACTTGTATCAAAAAGCACATAAAAGCATGTTGAATATTATGAATGATGTTCTATCCACTATAGATTTCAAACTGTTGACCCTCATGGTTTCAACTCTTGATTCCATATCTACTGGTAGCTCATACTGTGACTTTGTCAAAATTATGAAAAAAAGAGCTTCTCTGGGGAAAGATGAATTGAAAAAAGGCATGTCTTCCTCCAGAGTTCAGATGGACTGTAGTTCAGGGATAGGACTCCTGGGTTGGGGGCCAAATGTACCTTTTTAGAAAAACGTTATTGTGTGTAAGGTACAAGTTGTACTGTTAGGTGGTCCTAACCAGCTGCCATCAATCCTAGTTGTATAAAATCTTCTACATTCTGGATCATAGACCTTTAGCATTGTTTCTGGAGTGACACTAATCCTCATCCTCGAACCTCGATTCCCTAGACATGGGATCAAACACTAAGAACTAAGATGGTTCACATTTCTAAACTACATGGTGTGGTATCATTGTTGAAAACTACCTTGGTCTTGTCTGAATATTGCATTCACAGTAGCCAATCTGCTACTGTTAGATTTTCAACAATTTAGCCAAGCACCCAAAGCATGCCAATTCTCTATATATTCTTGTGGGATCATTATGATATTAGAGTAATATACTTGATTACTAGATAATATTAAAAAAAAAAAAAAAAGGAAATCATTAGGTCAGCATTTCCCCCAAGGATTTTTTTTTACAAATCACTAAACCTTAAAGGAGCTCTGCAAGAGTGACTCCATAGATGGGTGAATGCAAATTAACGTATTAATATCTCTGAAAAGTCCTGAATTAAAGCAATGTATTTATCATGCTTAATCCAAAATTTCCAAAAAGCATTTGACAACAGCACTCATCTTTCCCTGCATTTTAACTACTGTGGCTTTAGGCCAATCAAAGAAAAGAAACCTAAGACAGCATTAAGTTTGTTGTCAGCCATCCCCAGAGTAATAAGTCAGAACAAGTTATGTAAATCTCTCTCAGCTTAACTTTCTCCATTTTAATTAGTGGAAAAACTAATAACCAATCTAATGCTTATGATGTACATCATGCCCTTAATTCTTTGGTGTAGTTTAGCCAGTAGTAGTGATAATAGCAGTAATTAATGACCAAGGTGGAAAAGCAAGATCATGACTAAATATGAAACAGAGCATGATGCACAGGCCCTTCTTTTAAGAATTATAAACAATATATGATCATTTCTTTGAAAATTCCATTCAAGTAAAGTGGCCCAATCTATTTTGTCTTTGTTTCACCGTTGGCCTATACTCAGAAGAGACCAAAGTCTCATAAAAGACTTGACTCTAGGAGTGAAGAGAGATTAGATTTAGGTGTCTTCTCTTATTCCCTACTTTTCTAACCTCGTTGTTCTATTTTTCCTTTTCTATATTGTTGTTGACACAAGAGATAGTTATGAGTGGTTTGCAGATACATTATGAACATCTCAAATAGCTAAGTGTAAATTTAAAAGCTTATCAGAAAACTATAGCTAGCAGAACAAAAGCATGATTTTGTATTCTAATTTAAGAGACTTTAAAGAAGAGGGAAGAGAAAGAAAACACTAAAGAAAAAGTGATAACGAATACTAGTAAAAAACAGATATTCAAAAATCATAAAGATAATGCAAATGATTTAAATGTGGAAAATAACTGCCTTGTAATATCTCACAAAGCAAGTCACGAGTATATTTCAGAAATAAAGAAAGCAAATCTTAAAGAAGGAAAATAAACTGCCTAAGGCTCACCAACAGCTGGTTCAGCTAAATCTGAACTCAGGCTTTCTGAATCCAAAGTCTGTGTGTTTAACTTCACATGCTGCCTCATAACTTTGCAAATCTTCTTCATGATGCCTTTTTTTAAAGCCTTAAAAACCCAAAGCAGGCATTCTCTACGCATCAGCTCTCCATCCTCCTGATCCATCTCAAAGCCCATTAGCATCCCTCATATGCACTGAGCTTCCACTTTCAGACTTCCCATAACACTCCTGGACTTTAAACATTCAATCTACATGTATAATCATCTACCTTTAGCAAACGAGTTTGCAAAGGGCTTGGAGTCAACTGGAAAGGAAATATACTCAGCCTCTACTTGCATGGATTTTTATAATCTTGTGAAGGAAACAGACAATTGCTTTTTAAATCCCATAAATATCTGAGGGCAAAGTGAAACATGAGCTACAGCAGAGACTTAGGTGGTTTTAAGAGAAGAGAGAGGGGAAGGAGGACAGATCATGAAAGAATGTATGGAAGAAGCCATGCTGAGTTTAGACTGAATAAAGAGAAGAGTTAATTAAATGAATTGGTAATAAGCAGATAAGTGTCTTCCACCAGAGAAAAAGCATATGCAAAGAACCTATAATTAGAAAAAGCAAAGGAGGGGCACCTGTTGGTTACGAATGGGACTCTTGATCTCAGCTCAGGTCATGATCTCACTGTTCGAGAGATGAGCCCCTATGGAGCTCTGCACTGACTGCACAGAGCCTGCTCAGGTCTCGGTCTCTGTCTCTGTCTCTGTCTCTCTCTCTCTCTCTCTCTCTCTCCCCCCCCCACCCGCCACTCCTCAGCTCACACACACTCATGCTCACTCGCTTTCCCTCTCTCAAAATAAATAAATAAACTTTAAAAAAATTAAAGGAGATTGAAAAAAAGAAATAGGGCCCATATTGCTGAAGTTTAGAAAGGGACTTAGAATACAGTACAGGAGGGGATCAGAGAGGAAGCAAGGATAACTCACATGGAGTATCTTTTGTTTTGCATCATTATTTTCTACTCCATATGCATAAATCTTAGATATTTCTAATGATACACTTCCAAATAAGATAAATTGAAATACTTACCTCTTCCCTGGAGACTACCACAATGCTAGGCACCAACAAAATTAAATGAGTGGATATTAAAAAATGAATTACAGCACATGAATTACAGGATATATATGGTTTGAGCCTAAATCAAAAAGTCTGTATTAAAATTTTGTACAATGTTAATACCAGCCAGTTTTCCAGGAAACACAGCCTTGGCTTTAAAACAGGAAGGCAGCCTGACAGTTACCATATCCACCACATGTGAGTGGATATTCATTTTCTGAATATGGTGATGTCAGGACAGCAGAATGTTTATCCAGGTCACTGGACCATGTTTGGAAAAGAAGGATCTTGGCTTCACCCTGTCCACTGTCCTCCATTTTCATTAACGTTACAATAGAAAAATATGTCAAATTCAGACCATAACCCATTCCATCAACTTCATCCTCTGGTAGGAGTGAGAGAATACAAACAGCAACTTTCTGTACCCAATTTTCTAGTACATAAGCATCTGTAGTCAGCCTTGATTTTAAGTACATTACCAGAAGTAACAGAAAGTATGAATCTGTACGTGATTTGCCCTGAATACTAGGTGTCCCAATTTGAGCATCTTGCATAATATTTTTTTTCCCAAATACACTATACAGACAGTTCCAGTCACTAATTCCTTATAAAAAGCAATTTTGTAGTGATCCTTATTATGCTTATATGTGGACAATAAAAGAAAAAAAATTGATTTTAAGTCCCATTAGTGATTTCATAGATAAAAATTATACAGGAGTTACAATATATAGTTATAATACATGGTTAACATCATTTAAATTCTACTTCTGTATTCTACTTTGAATTCTTGAGTCTATAAAGTTATGACTAAACAGGTGCGCCTGGGTGGCTCAGTCGGTTAAGCGTCCGACTTCAGCTCAGCTCAGGTCATGATCTCGCAGTCCATGAGTTCGAGCCCCGCGTCGGGCTCTGTGCTGACAGCTCAGAGCCTGGAACCTGCTTCGGATTCTGTGTCTCCCTCTCTCTCTGACCCTCCCCTATTCATGCTCTGTCTCTCTCTGTCTCAAAAATAAATAAACATTAAAAAAATAAAATGAAGTTATGACTTAACACATTCTTAGTGTCACTAGAAAAAAATTGATATAACTCTAGTGATTCTTAAATCCGGTTCTAGGAGCATAATTTTATTTTAATTCCTACTGATTATTATATTATTCTTGTATTCCAGTCCATATTCAATCTGAATTCATGAAGGGAAGACACTATAATTACAACTAATACAAATCTTATGGAAAATACCTTTCATTGAAAACTCAAGCAATAATTGATAGTATCCATGGTATAGTAAAATTCACTACATATGTGTGTGTATATATATACACACACACACACACACACACACACACACATATACATACACACAGTGTTTTATATAGTGTTTTATATATATAGCATATATAGCATATGTACATATGCTATGTACATATATACATATGTTATGTACATATATAGTATATATATATATATATATATATATATATATATATACACATACACACATACATACATGTACAGCACATGCATACTGTTCTTTGTACTTTTTGTATTACCAGTTTCTATAAAAAGCAAGAAAATGTAGTTTATGCTAAAGTAAACGTTAGCTTTTATGTAAATGATTAACATATGGATAAGAAAGGATCCTGCACTTAGAGCAGAGTGCCAATCCCAAGGTGTGGGTCCAGGAGGCAGGCCATCTCCTGCAAGCTCAACACCTCAACTCTTTCGTGACTGGGATCTCACACATTTTAAATTCACTTGCTCACAAATCACATCTCTTTTTGTAAGACACAGCAGCATTTTCTCAAGTTTTGTGCTTCATATATTGCTAAACAAATATTTTTCTTCACTTACGGAGGTAAGAAAAGCCAAGAGAAGAAAACAAAGAAAGGAAAAAGAAAAAGAAAAAGGAAAAGAAAAGGAAAAAGAAAAAGAAAAAGAAAAAGAAAAAGAAAAAGAAAAAAAGAAAAAGGAAAGGGTGACAAACTCAGTGCCAGGCCTATAAACAGCTTCAGTGCAAATAGATTTTAATGGAGAATATGAGTGCCTAAAAGTCACTGAAAATCTGCCTCCTTCTCTCTGTCTCCTTCCCATTCTCAATCTCTCTCTCTCTCTCTCTCTCTCTCTCTCTCTCTCTCTCTCTCTCTCTCAAAGGTACCCGACATAAGACCCTGCCCATCTACAGTCAGGATTGGTTTTCCAGAATCACTAGGTGGGGAAGCCTAGTATTTAATCTTCTTTAAACTATGTGATACACCAGTTCTGTTGGCACTGTAACAAATTACTACCAACTTAGTAACTTAAAACGCCACCACTTTGTTCTCTTGCAATTCTGGAGGTCAGAAGTGTGGCATCAGTATCACTGAGCTAACGTCAAGGTATAGACAGGCCATGCTCCTGTGGAAGACCCTAGGGGCAAATACATTTCCTTACTTTTGCCAGCGACTAAAGCTGCATTCCTAAGACTCTTTGGCTCATGGCCCCTTCTTGCATCTTCACAGGCAGCAGCGTGGCATTCTTCTGACTCTGCTTCCCTCTGCTTCTATCACATGGCCTTTTCTTCCACAGTATAATCTCCCATCTCAAGATCACAGCTACAGAATCTCTTTTGACATATAAGGTAACATGTATGCGAGATAGGACCTGGACATCTTGGGGGACCGTTATTCATCACATCACAGGCAGGGAAGTGGATACTCTCCTTGTTCCTGTCCAAGTCCCACCCACCATGATTTAATATCTCTGTTTAATAGCCCACTGATAATAAAAGTAAACAGAAAGGATCCCTTTTGTTTCTTTAGCTTTCTCCCTGCCGTTTCTCCTTTACCTGGGCAAATAGTAGGCTTTTTCTCCCTCTCACTGCTTCAGAGGGGCCAGGGTTAAAAGGGCTACCTCCTTACCCGAGTCTTTAGGTGTAAACATTTCCCTCAGTTCATCTAGTTGTAATCTCAATCCTGGGGTGTCTTCAAGTGCAACAATAATATTTTCTTATAGAACCATAGTATGATGGAAACTTTGGCGGTCACGTAGTTCATTTCTTTGGCTTTAATTAGGTTTCCCATCAAAATATGTATCAAGTTCTTAAAAACAAAATATCTATTCTCAGAGGTTCAAACAGACAAACAACTTAATATATCTTACAGGAATCTGATGCCAAATATCATCTAAATCTTTACATAGCTCATCTTCAAATCCACCCTGAGTGTTCTTATTCTGAATACTCCAATTGAATCCATTTGCTTTCTTAGGACTCAAGACCATATCTGGCTATTATCTCGTAGCATGAATTAAACCAGGTAGGTACTTTACCATTACACAGAACTCTTTCTTTGTTCCTATCCAAATCATGCTTTTTTTCCATAAGACAATAAACTGAGAGGTACCTTAAAATTTTCAGGAGCTTATCTGCACAAACATGGATTCAAACTGGGCATCACCAAATCAAAAGTGGCTACAGTGCCCACTGACGAACCATACGAGGAGAAAAGCTTTCATAGAATAGTTACAGAAGCAAAGCAAGAAAATTATTTGACCAGCTACATTTTAAGCAGCTGCCTTATTTGGGAAGGCCTAGTTCCCTGTTTGTCATTGGTTGTTGTTAAATTTATTTTCCTTGGCAGGTGTGCATTTACAGGAATGGACTCTGGCTCAGGTTTCGGTTGGCTTATGTAGGCTACTAAGGCATGAAAGCCACCTCAGGCTGATGGTCTCCTTTTTAAAATAACTTTAGTATCTTCAAAAATATTCTTGGTTCATAAACATCATAAGTAAAGAAAAAGAGGAAATAAATTGACTTTTCTTCCCTTTTCTTGTTCTGGTATTTCTCAGTTGGTGCTTCCTGAGGAGTAATTTTTCAATGTTGTAGTTTATGACCTTTTTTCCTACTATGTACCCCCACAAGCCAGAGATATTTTACTTTGGCTGTATAAAGTGCTATTACCAAATAGATTGTCTGGCTTCTGACCCAAGTTTCAGTTAACCAGTTGTGATCACTTCAACCATAACTTTAGTAATGAGAAAACACACAAACAAAATATTTACAAAGGAATCTCATTCAAAATCCCGTAAGGAGTTATATATGTAGTAGAGGGACTCCCGCTGTGAAAACAGGAGCTCCATTCCAACAGATGCCTTTCTAGAAAGTGATGAGGCTGTTCAAGGGATAGAGTATGCACATTTATTAAGCTAGACACCCGCATAAAATTCCACTAGATTTTATGAGACGTTCATTACTCTTCAGATGAGTCCATGTGTAGAGAGCAACCATTTGTTCCTTACCTGCCACACAATACACACTCAACAACTTAGCTATTATTCACTAGAATTAAATTTAAGAATCTTCAAACAAAACCAAAAAGGGAAAACTGCTGAACTAGAACCACATATTAAAAAATAGCAGTGAAAAAAAGTACAAAATAGAGAAAAGTACACTTGAGACTATGATTGATCGTCAAGTGCAATCAGAAAATTCAGGTGAAATAAAGCTTTATGATATAAGCCAGTTACCAGAGGGAGAAGAGCCTAGAACAAAATATATTGCTTGTTTTCACTTCAAATTGTTCAAAACAATAAATTACAGTCTATTTTTAAGAAATCCTCTGAATAATATGAGTCAAAATAAGGCTTGCTTTCCTTACCTTAGTTTCTCCCACCTAGGTTTGAGAGGAAATTACCTGGCAAATTAAAATCCCCAAATAAAAATTGACCAAGAGTTTAAATTCAAACCCCAAACATGGCTGGTATGTAAGGTAGATTATAGAACTAACTTTGTCCCCTCAAAAATTTTTTTTCAATATTATCTTTATTAGTATTATTTAAAGAATGGTATGACATGATGTGTGTGTGTCATACTTACATTCTACTAGTATATAACCTTTCTGTTCTGAAAAACAGATAAATGTGAAATAGCATTTTATCAGCCTTTTATATAATGATGCGTAGAATAGCAGGGCTTGAGCTCTGAGTTTTCATCACATGCTCTCGTCCTGTATGTTCAATTTCTGGAGTATAACTAGCGAAAACCTGCTATCACAAAATTATGTTACTTTAGACACTGGAGAGCCAGTGTTCTCACTGTGGCTAATTTCAAACAGAACAATGCAGGATTTAACACACGAGATAGCTGCCTGATGCAACATCGGGTGAAGGATGATATATTCAGTTGATAAAATTAAGTGTAGAAATCAGGCAAAACTGAATTTGATTCAAGTTCTACCACTTACTAATCAGAAACTTTGGGAAATATTTAATTCCTCTGGCTGACTTTTTTTGTTATTTTCAAAATGAGTATAGAAATATTATTCATGGAGTCTGAGGTAGGCTTCACTGAGATAATGCATGTATTTAAATGTTATGATAATATCTCATGTAAAATAAGCACTCAATAAAGCTATTATTTTTTTTTCCACCTGGGTTAGCATTTGTGCTTTCAAAATAGCTGCTAGATATGTTTGGGTATTTATCTCTTTGGTATATTACATGAAGGGGTGTGTGTGTGTGTGCATATGTGTGCATGCACACGGCACACTCTCGTGTTTATGCACATCCTAATTTAGACTATCACATCAATTTACTTATACCTGCTAGCCCACTCTACCAGCTATTTTTGGTTGCTAACTAAATGTAATTCCAGACAAAAAATATATAGAAACACAATATGTTTGACAAAAGGGGATGTTAATTTAACCGAAAGCAAATGCAACACTGATTTCATATCTGTGCTCTCGTGGTGTAAGTTGAAACAAACAATACAATAATCCAACAAAAATTTTCAAATTTTTGAATAAAATAGAACTTTAACATAATGTGTTTTAGCATACAATCATGTTACTGCATGCTAGTTAGCTCTTTAAAGTACCTACTTAAATTAAGTTGAATATGGATGTTCTGTTCTGAACAGCGTCCCTCCAAAATTCATATGTTGAAGTTCTAATCCTCAGTACCTCAGAATACGACTGTAGAGATAAGGTCTTTAAAGAGGTACTTCTATTAAAATCACTTCATTGAAGTGCGTCCTAATCCAGTATGACTGATAACTTTATAAAAAGAGAAGATTGAGGGATGCCTGGGTGGCTCACTCAGTTGAGCATCTGATTTAGGCTCAGGTCATGGTCACACAGTTCATGAGTTTGAGCCCCGCATCGGACTCTCCACTGTCCGTGCAGAGGCCACCTGGGATCCTCTAACTCTCTCTCTCTACTCCTCCCCCGATCACAATCTTCCTCCCTCAAAAATAAATAAACATTAAAAATAAATAAAAATTTAAAAAATAAACAGAAGAGATTAAGACACAGAAACACACAGAGGGAAGCCCATGTGAAGCACTGGAGGAAGACAGCCACCCACAAGCCAAGGAAAAGCTTCAGAATGACAAACTTGCCCAACACTAAGAATTTGGACTTCTAGCCTCCAGAATTGTGAGAAAATAATTTACATTGCTTAAACCATCTAGACTATTGCTTAAACCAACTAAACTACTATACTTGTTATAGCAGCCTAGAAAAACAATACAATGGATTACTTCCATTTTAAGGGTGAGGCAGATAGAGTTTGAGAAATTTGTGAGTTTTTTTACACGATAATTCTCCAGAGCCAGAGTCAGAATTTCAGTCAGTGTCACTAAGGACAGTCTGTGTTCTTTTTACCTCACTACAGTGTTTCTTGGGTAATCCAAAGACATAGGAGTGGTGAATTCATAGGAGTGATGCAGCAGCTCAGCACACAGTCAACTGTGTGATTTGTGGTAATAGAACCATGACTCTACGTGTCTCCATTCCTATACCATGCCTCTTGTCTATCATATAGGTCATACTGGGGTATCCAATCCTGGATATAAACCCCTATTTTGGGAGATAGATTTAAAAAGTACCCAGGACCTTCATCTAAGACCTGCTAAGTTATAATCTTGAACAAGGCAGATGAGTATGTCGAATAAGCTGTATTTTTTAAGAAGTTTCTTAGATAATACACACAGCCAAGCAACATTTGGGAACCCTGGCTCTATGCATTGGAAAGATGGGAGCTTTGAACCAGACACTCATAAACTTAAATCTTCACTCTGCATTATAATTTACTTAACAATTCTGAGTTTCAGATTCTACACATGTAAAATGAAGGACTGTAGGCCTGCAGACAGTTGTATACATACATCTATATCTGTATCTGCATGTATATATTGTGCATATAGAGCTTTTCTTTAGCCTGTTTTCTTTTAAACACTGAGTATAGACTCTCTGGCAATCTGACTCGGGCATGTACTCTCACCAACCTGACTTATATTTGATCCCTGAACCTTGGCCATTGTAGTTGTAAGCACATCCAAAGGCCTCCCTGCCATATGGATTCCCAGTTACCCAGACTATCAGGTTGGCATTTCCCTTAATGATTCATGATTCCCTCTGTCAAAAGGTTATCAGCACAGGAAGAAAATTATCCCAGTAGGGCATTCAAATTCTTATGTGAACCAGATTTCTGGACCAATAGCAATTCCTTCCCCTCAGTTTGCAAGCCAAAATGTGCCAAGTCATTTTACAAAGTGCTTAGGAAATTACTTTCAATGTGATGAGCCAAAATCTCATATTGAGTTAGCATTTCATCTATTTCTGGTAGAAATTTCTCAGGTACTCAGATCCCAGGCCTTAAATCACAGCAGATATCTAAGCACCAATCATGGCAAGTTTCTTCTTCTTTGTTTCAGCTAGTTGAAAGCCAGAATCAGCTTGACAATCCTACACTCCGATAAATTGCCAACCAAACAGAATGAGATTCACCCATTATTCTTTCTGTCATTCTATCCTCAACAATCAAAGTCCAATCTATTTGCCTTTCAGCTCTTTCTAAAACCCTCCTCTCCCTGAGCTCCCATTTGTGGCACCCTTCTTACTCCCAAGAGTTGAATAGAACACCTGTTTGGACAAAAATCCCATTAAATGCTCAGACATCCAGAATCTCCTCTTTACAAATTCTTACCAAGGGACAAAGATCAATAAGCAGAATACCTGAGTCCTTATCAACCAAACTGAATTAGGTAATGCTGTTTTCTCTAAACTGAATGAGCCCAAAACTCTAAATAACACTCTAAGAATGAGTTTTTTCAGCTGGGCCTCTGAATGCTTTATGTTGCAATGAATCATTATCTAATGTTGTTCTGCCAACATTCATGAATGGCTGTGCCAGTAAAACATATGGAAAAATCCTCTCTACCTAAGGGCAGAGATACTTCATCCAACATTCCTTGGGGGGACAAAGAAGAAGGAGAAGGAGAAAGGAACTCTTAGAGACTATTTTACATTTGGCTGCTGGGTCATAAAATTCCATAGCACTTTTAGGCTTTGGAAGCTGTCCTCTGTCTATCATCTGTTGCTGTTTTTTGTGGGTTTTTTTTTTTTTCCTGCATGCTAAATATCTATTGTAAGAAACCATATGTACGCAAACCTGTTAGGCCTGCGTTTTCACTTCTAAATAGCAGAGAAAGTTGACTTCTTTTTAAAGGATGCCTTCTTATTCTCTATTCTCACATGCATTTTTCTCCAAGGATGTCATTTAAATGTAAAACATCCCTTCCCATAGAACTTTAGGTCGTTTTTGTTTAAGAAATACTAGTTGAGCACCAATCACATGTTAAGTAAAAATCTAAATGCTAACTAAAAAATGATAAATAAGTCTTTTCCTTATAGAATTTACATTATTATGAGAGGAAAATTCACAGGGGAAAAAGAGATAATCTTATATCATGTAGCAGTTTTAGAGTTTTATACAGCATGTTACAGAAGTATAGCAGAACATTAAGTCTGCCCTGGTGGCAGGAGAGTGTGTTAGGAGAAGTAACATCTGAGATCAAAGGTAATTTATCAAGATAAAAAACAATAGGGTAGGGATAAGGGATGGGAAACATGAGCTGGAGATAACAGGGTGGGTGCTGGATTCCTGCTATAAGCACATTAGTCTTGGGGATTATTGAAACGTTGCGAATTCAAGAACAAAGTAGTAGATGATGAGGTTGAAGAGACAGCAACATTTGAGTCATGGAAGGGTAGGATACTGGTATAAGAAAGTGAGATTTCTTCCTCAAAATGATGTGCACTCAGAGAAGAGTTCAAAGCAGGAGTGTGCCATAACCCTGTTTGTGGTCTACGTGGTCTGTGCAAATAATATGGAGACTGGATTTGCAAAGAGAGAAGAATGAGGTGCAAGGGGACTAATTAGGAGGCTCTAGAAATACTTTAGAGAACTGACAGGGACTTCACTCTTAAATACACAGGGAGATATATAGAAACGTTTTAAATTAATCACCAAATAGTTTGATTTTTTTCCCAAAAATTAGTCATTCCTGAATATAATCCACTAAGATGGAAAAGCATGTCTATAGATTTATTACATATATTAAGTTGGATGGGGAAAGTTATTTAAATTCACATTTAAAAAACCTCCCCGGTATAATTTTTTAAGTGAGACTGCCTGGATAACCTCACATTACTTAATTATAACAAATAAGAACAAGTTTTATTTGGGTAATTTGTCTGCTGGTGTCCCTTCTTCTGTTCACTTCTGTTACAGAAGAGGAACGTCAGCTTTACTACTCATTTACTAAAAGGTTTGTGCTTGTTCTTTGCTGAGAAAGAGGAGTATTTCCCTGGTGGCTACAAATAAATAAAATTAAAAATAAAACCTATTTCTGCTGAAATACACATATTGTTTCTCAAAAGGTTCTCAGTCTCTTTGACATATTTAATTTATCTTACCTGCTACCATCATCTTCATTCTAGCCTTGAAATCTGGGTAGAGATCTTGTCATATTAACAATCACTCTTGGGAATTGTAGCTGATAAAATGTCTACAACAATTTATTGCATTTGATTCAGCAGCTGTGCTATTTTGGAAATTCCCTCTTATACCCACAGGAGGACAGATTTAGTCACAAAATAAAACTTTCCAAAGTCTTCAAGTATTGGAATTCTGACTTCATTTATATCAGGAGGCCAGGCTCCAGTGTCTAAACACACAAAGAAACTCTGGTTTTGATTCCTTTAAAAATGTGGTGAGAGGCAGTTGTTGTATGTTGGAAGTAAAATCCATGTTATTTAATGGAAACCCACTTTGCATCTCAATTGTGAAATACTAACCTGGAGGTAACTTGGGGGACGAGAACTCAACCAAAAGGAAAGAAAACACACAATCCCCCTGCCTTCCAAATCTTCCAGATTATCAAATGGGATGTTTTCTGGCATTAAAGATTACTAAAACTGAATCCTCTTTAAAGAGATTTTTGTAGACTAATGAAGCATAGTTATAAATATTTGTGAGGAAGAATGCACCAAGAACATATCAGAACTTTGCTGAACTCCTATCTACCCAAGCGTTTTGAAAGACCTTGCTGGACAAGACAGAGAGCCTTACAACATGTTGATGTACTTAACTCCAGCCATATTGATTTCACGGAAAACAGAGACAGAAACTGACAAGAGTTTGTACACCTGCCTGGGACAGGTTGGAAGTGCTGTATTTGGTTTCTACCAAGGGAGAGGTAGCCAAATAACCATGAATGAAAAGAAGGAAAATACTTATTGAGCTCTTGCTATAAATGCTGTATTATTTAATCCCTACCACAAACATCTGAGGCAACTACTATTTGAGTATAATTTTGCTTTTGACATATGAAAACAATTGAAAGTTGGTGAAACTTTATAACATTTTCCAGCTCATATATTGGTACATACATTTTGAATCAGTCTTCTTAATTCACCAGGCAATTTCAGAAAGAGGAATAGTTGACGTGTCCTATTTCACAGGGGTAATTTTGGAAAGTAGGCCTTTAAATATCATAGAAACTATGAACTATTAAACACCAAATATTTTAAATCACGATAAGGAGAGAAAAAGTTATTCTTACCCATTTCTGGGCCTAACCCCATCTCTGACGCCCACTGAACCACGGGCATTCAACCCTAGGGTAAATCTGGGCCGGTACAGTGTTTGGGAATAAAACAGGTAACCAAAAGGACTGGAGTATGAGATAGGTGAGGTTTGTGTGCAAGAGGACAGCTAAAAAGAAGTCATGGAATCATATACATACAACCCTAGTATATTCCAGAAGGATCATACATCACTCCAAGTAAAATTTTCGTTCTCTAAAAAATTAACTATAATTTAAATATACCTCAAATTAATCACTAAACAGATTTAGCTATTTAGTAATAAAACTTAATCTGTTTCTTATTTTAAAATCTAGAGGAAAAATACCTTTTCCTTTCTGTGGTTATGATTACACTAACACATTATTCATTTAGCAAACATCTTCAAATATTATTAAGTTATTTTCCTTGGAGCAACCATATTTATGGGGGGGGGGGCAGAACACATATTAGACATTCAGAGTGATTAAAGTCTACCTGGACCACAATATAATCTCTTGGGTTTAATTCACACTGAGCAGTGAATCCCAATTAAATATTTTACCAATTTTTTCACATTTTTGTAGGAAAGAAGTATTATATTTGATATATTAAAATCCTTTGGACACATTCTTTTAAAAAGAAATGTAATAAATTTAATTGTGTATATTACATATACACACATACATTTCCTAAAATATATTTGTATATGTATGTATGTATGTGTGTATATATATATATATATATATGTGTATATATATATACATATATATATACACATATACACACACACACACACACACACACACACACACACACACACACATATACACACAGATCTAAATGTGGTCCATTAGTTTGTTTGGTTTTTTTTAATATCAAATGGTTAAGGGGAGCCTGGGTGGCTCAGTTGGTTGGGTGTCTGACTTCGGCTCAGGTCATGGTCTTACAGTTCATGAGTTCAAGCCTGGCGTTGGTCTCTATGCTGAAAGATCGGAGTTTGGAGCCTGCTTTGGCTTCTGTCTCCCTCTCTCTCTGCCCCTCCCCCACTCACTCTCTGTCCTTCTCTCCCTCTCTCTCAAAAATACATAAACATTAAAAAAAGTTTTGTTAATACCAAATGATTAAAAAAATCAAGTGATTAACAAATTATTAATTTAGAAAATTAAAATCCTTCGCATTGAAGTGAGGGACAAAAGATATAGAAAGGGTTGGAGTTTTCTGTTGTTCACATTATTGGTAGAAAAACAAAGATTTTACCTCTTTATAGGGTTGCTTCTACATAACTGCATTACAACAATGGTATTGAGAATACCCCTTGTCAATTTAGAATCTAGGACTTGAATCCAGGTATCTCAATGCCCATGATCTTTTGCTGAATAAAGTTCCAAAGGATAGAAATGTAAAAATATTTTATAAAAGTCCTTTTACAAAACTCAGACCACAAATTTACAGGATCAGTAAAAATGTATAAGCAGTAGCAGGTGTTTATCAGAATCATGGATTACCATCTAAGTTCAAACAGACAGAACTTCAGTAAAAGTATAAACATATTTCTACTTGATATGCTTTTACTGTTTTCCAATATTCAGTAAAACATTGGTATTCAATGTTGGATAACACTAGAGTAAATATATATCTTCCATTTGTTTAAAAATAATTTTAAAATTGTTTGGACTTGTATATATGTACTTCAATCAATATGTTGCCCATTCTGTTAGATGCCATTAACCTCTTTTTTGCCTGTAGTCAAATTTTATAATTCCCACATTTTTTACCCCAGGTAGTCTAGGTAGAATGTTAACAGCATCATCTGGATTCCTCGCTTATCTATGTGATCTTGATGACTTCCTTGAACTTTCTAGACTTTGGAATGGAATTGCTTTGATTCATCTGAATGGCCCTCCTTAATTAACGGGATTTCTTGGAGCCAACACCTTCCAGCCTTAAGGTTTCAATTGATATTTTTAGTCTCATATTCTATCATTTAACTTTCACCTGAGCAATCTTCAGTATCACCAGATGTACCAATAATCACACTATATGATATTATGAGCCTGTGTGGTATAATCTTTTATCAGATGTGAGGATCTACTGATTTTATGCATATTCTGGAGAGGAAAATAAAGCAATAAATATTTCTTTAACAGGGGTGGAAAAAATCTTACCTCACATGTTTAACTTGAATATAATCAATCATACTCCAGAATTAACTTCCAATTTATAGGACATTAAGGGAATAGAGGAACAAGTTAATGACACCAAGAAGAAATAATCATATAAATTTAGAAAATGGAAAACAACTAATATGATCTCTTTAAAACACAAATGTCAAGAATAAAAGGTGGAAAAAAGGAATACTGTTCTAAATTAACAGAACATAACTAAATGCAATGTTTAGGCATTTACTGGATTCTAGTTCAAACAAATCAACAGTACAATACATTGTGGAATTGCCTAAACAGAATTTATTATGGACAGGGCATTAGATGATTTTGAGAAATTATTGTTAACTTTTTATGCAAAATAATATTACAATTACATAGGAAAATGTCTTTACTTTTGAGAGACTCTTATGAAAATATTTAGGGATAAAATAGTTATATATATTATATTATATATATTTGTGTAAAATAATATTACAATTACATAGGAAAATGTCTACTTTTGAGAGACTCTTATGAAAATATTTAGGGATAAAATAGTTATATATATTATATTATATATATTTGTGTAAAATAATATTACAATTACATAGGAAAATGTCTACTTTTGAGAGATTAATATGGAAATATTTAGGGATAAATTATATATATATATTATATTATATTATATTATATTATATTATATTATATTATATTATATTATATATAAATAATATAAGTCAGTCAGTCAGTTAGCATCTGACTTTGGCTCAGGTCATGATCTCACAGTTCATGTGTTCAAGCCCTGCATATGGCTCTGGGCTGATAGCTTGGAACCTGGAGCCTGCTTCAGATTTTGTCTCCCTCTCGCTCTGCCCCTCCCCTGCTTACGTCTGTTTCTTTGTCTCTCTCAAAAACAAATAAAAACATTTTTAAAAATTTAGAACTAACTTTTTTTTTAATATATACAAAGGCAGGGGCACCTGGGTGGCTCAGTCGGTTAAGCGACAACTCCTGATTTCAGCTCAGGTTGTGATCTCGCAGTTCATGAGTTTGAGCCCCACACTGGGCTCTACACTGACAGCACAGAGTCTGCTTGGGATCCTCTGTCTCCCTTTCTTTCTACCCTTCTCTCTCTCTCTCTCTCAAAGTAGATAAACATTTAAAAAAATATATTCCAAGACAACAATTAGTAAAGCAAATATGGTAAAATATCAAAAATTACTAACACACATGATAGGGTTAAATATCTATATGCGCAATTATTCTATGTATTAGAATATTTCCCTAATAAAACAGAAAATTTAAAGAAAAGGAAAATTTTAATGCCAGTAAGTAACAGGACATCAGGAATTGTGATATAGGGAAGTTCCTCTTCCCGATGATGTTTATACTGGGGAATGGAGGGGATACACATTTGCTAGAAGCATCACCTTTAGACTGAACTACTGTGACTAGATAAGGAATGGGGTTCATAGGAATGCAGAAAACTACTAATGCTCAGATATAAGGTTAAGGCATACATCTCATTAGGAGAATCATTTATTATTTTGGATCATCACGGCCAATATTCACTGTGTATTTCAATCATCCATTTATTTGTCCAACAAACATTTGCGCATCATTCTTAACATCTATCTATCATGATACAAATATTGTAGGACAGTTACTGCCTATGCCAGATTGAGAGGGCAGAAAGACAGTCAAATGGATGCATCGCCATTCTACACAAGTATTAGAGTCAAAGTACGAATGAATAACTATGATGCCAGAGAAGAGAGAGTAACCACTTTTGCCTGCATGTCTGAAGTATCCTGCAGACATGAATCCTCATTTGAGACGGAAGGAACACATTCTAGGCGAAAGAATAATACATAAAAATATGTACAGGTAAGCAAGGAGATTTCAAGAATATTAATAAACATAGTATAGGGTTTGGACAGACTTTTAAGAGAGGATGCTGATTAGGAAAGTTTGGATCAGAATGTAAAACCTTTTGTATGTCAACTGAGGAACTAAAATCAGATATTTTATTTTAATACAGTATTTAAAACTACCATAGATGTTGCAGAAATCTAACAATAAGATAATTAGCATTAATTTTAGTCGTGTAAAATTTTCTCCTCCTAAAGAAATTCACTCTGCAGAGAAAGCAAATAAAAATTTTAAACTCTAAAAATGGACTGAATTCCCAGGAGAATTACAATATAAACACCCACTGCACTCTTTATTTCTTCTTCTTTGCCTGGCCACAGGGGAGTGGATTTACTAAGAATATGTCACTTTGCCAGCCTTGCTTCTCTGCATAAATTGGGGCTTGCTAAAGAAAGAAATAACGAGTCTGAGATGCCTTACAGCCTTACAGATTGTCCAAACGTCTGCAAATGGGGCTGATCAGTTAACCCAAGTAGGTGACATACAAGTCTCAGCTGGGTACAAGTAGATCTTTAACTAATGACCAGACTATAAATGCTGGTCCCCAGGAAATAATTATCTTAGCCCCAATAGGAATAACAATCATATACTTTTGATAATGGTTAAAAACTAGGGATAGTTAAAATGACCAACGATAAAATGATGGTAAAATAAATTACTATATCCATAAAGAAGCATATGACCTATACTCCAATGCATATTTATGAAGTATTATGATTAATGTAAAAATTGTTAATTATAAATTTTAAAATGTATAAATATGTGCATAATACACAACATATACATATACATATAAAAATAATAACATAAATTAAAATAGTGGTTAATTCTAAAGACTGAGATTATAGGTAATTCAAATATTTTTCTTACACTGTTTTATAATTTATATTTACTAATAGATAAATAGACATAATCACTAGTCTTAATGAAGAGAAGAAAAGAGGCAATTAATCCTCAATGGAAAAAAAAATATGAAAGGAGGACAACTTCAGTTAGTAAGACTAAAATGGGCTAAATCTATTGTTGCAGTTTTCTGAATTCTGAAAGGTTACCTTGATAGTGTGTTTGTTAAGAGGCCACAAATCAAGATATGCTCATGTGCTATCTGCAGTTACCCAGGGAATGAGGTTTTGCTTAGATCTCTGAATTACATACCATACAAATTTCAGGAAAAGTATATGCAAAATGACATTTCTCTTCAATTAACTTCCCATTAAGTTCTTCTTTCCTTCCTTTCATTGTTCCAACAGATATTTTTTTAATGAGTATTGTGTGTCAGGTACTCACTAAGGTCCACAAACTCATAACAAGAGCTACAAAGCCATCCTCCCCCCACCAAGGAAGTTTCCAGCCTCCTGGACCACTAACAACAGGTCCTCTTTCCCAAGACTAGAAGAACATGTAGTTCCGTTGTGTAATAAACAGACTGGCCTGTAGTGAGGACCGAATGCTTTTGTGTTTAGATGTGCACCTCCACAGACAACACCCTCCATTGCCCCTTCATGTTTCTTAAGAGAGACAGGAAGAAGAGATAGATATGTTTCTTGCTAAGTAAGACAGCCATGCTTGTTGTCAATATTTCCAATTCCACTTCCTTTCCATGGCATGGCACAGAATCGTTCAAAAGGACAGACAAAATGGAATCTCAAGAATTAAGTGTCATTAGGCAGAATGTCTCAAGCTGCAGTACAAAAGTTAAGTGATTTCTTCACATAAACAACACTGAAATAGGCAGTTGTGAAGGCCATCTAGAAAACCCTGAATTTATGTATGTATGTATGTATGTATGTATCTATCTAACCAATTGTGGTGTCTTGTTTGTGTCTTGGTGCAGCCTGCTGGGAACCAACTATCTACTATAGTCAAGATCTACTGTCCTTAATGCCACTCAGTTAGCTTTACTATAAAAACAGCTTTTCAGCTCTTTCTCATTTGAGAGCACCCCACCAATAGTCAAAGCAGAAATGCATATGCCAAGAGGCAACCATCCTCTTGAACTGTGGAGTAAGCCCCTTCTGCTAAACTTGGGTTAATAATGAGGTTCCCTGTTAATGTTTAATTGTTCATTAGTGCTTCAGAAATGCAGAGGACATTAAGGAAGGGAAAACAACTGAATAAGGTGAGTCTCAGTTGGATCTGAAGAAATGTACTCAATTACCAATGAGGCAATTTAGATTACATTGACCGGAGAAGCAATTAAGAAAGAAAAAGAAAAAAAAAGCAGTAAGCAAAGAGGTGGGGTAAGTGGCAAAGTCTGGGAAGACTTTAATCTAAGAAAGACAGATGCAACATTCTACTGAGAGATAAAGAATACAGGAATGTAGGGGGAAAAGGCAACAGAGAGCACCAAGTGCCTTGGGGAAATGAGAAGTTTTACAATGCAAACTGTTTTCTTTCCATTCCACATTCTCTTCTTTCATTTCTGGAGACTAAATAAATGACCACTGGTCCCGAAAATAGCCCTATTTCACAAAGTATTGCATTAATTTTGTGATTTCTAAGGGCTTTACTTTTTGAATACCTGTCCTAAAAGCAGCATTTATTTTTATAGGTGAAGGCCAGAATTTACAGTTATTTATTAAAGACTACATAATTTGTGACACCAATTCTGATAAAAAGAAAGTGCACGTGGGATAATTAAATGTGAGATTTGGAGTAACTAAGGATTTCTCTGTTTAAAAATCCAGACCAAAAAAGAATAGAAATTTTGCAAACAGATATTTCAAACATTAAACATGTCATTGGACTTCAGATTACACTAAGTAAAATTTAAACTTTTAAATGATTACTATGAAGACAGATAATTTCACTGAGTTGCAAATATTAACTAACCTAAGAGCTATTCCCAATAACCATAATTTCCAGCTTAAAATTAAAATAGAAATCTTTATTTTCCTAAATTCAAGTTGAAAAATCGGTTATTGACCTAAAAATCAACATCTCTCTAACCAAGACTCTTAGGAATAGAGACAATATAGGAAAGGAGGTTTAGCAGGAAGGTGTTTTTCCTCCCTATATTGCCTTTGCTTTCTCTTTCCTCATCTCTTCAGTTTCTTCCTTTTTGTACATTTCCTCCTATATATGCCACTGTCGTATACACACTCACTCACTCACTCACACACAGTCACATTAACGCTATATTCAGACATTACTCCCCATATCCGGGGGGGGGGGGGGGGGGCCTGCATCTAGGAAGCTTCTACCAAGACAATGGGAAGAAAGAATTATTATCCGGCTGGGTCTCACCTCCTTTGGATTAGTAACTCCCAAGTAACTTGTCACTTGTGCTGTGGTTAAATATAGCCTGCATATGGTTCAAAACATCTGTGATTTTACATTCATGCATAAATTACTTTGTACAGTGGAGTTATTGCAAAAAGCACCCTCCCATCACCATGGTTACCAATCCTTCCTGTAGTGCTCTGTATTCACATTTACTGTTAGTACAATCACAGGGTAAGTGGTAGGGATAAAATTCAGAGACACAATTTCATAAGCCAATATGATGATGTTTGGTGGTACTGGTAATTAGCAGGAAGTTGGCAATTATAGACGATTGATTGCCTTTGTTTTCTTCAGAAAGGCTTTAACTCTGGACAAAAGATAAGCATTTTATATAAATAATACAGAATAAAGTTAACTTGAATAAAATAGCTGCATTACTGGAGACTGACCATCAGTAGTCAAAGGCCCTTTCACTAAACTTAAACCCTGAGGTCTTTATTTGTAGTTTTCTTGTCTATCTCAAATATTGATAAGATGTAGGGTCACCTTCTTTTGGGATTGTTACCTGTTGTTCCTGCCTCAGTGACCTAGGTACATACCAGTGGAGGTATAAGAATAAGACTAATGGATCAGGAACTCAAAAGGCACAGTAAATGCTGTGCAGGGATACGGATACACCATTGAAATAATTAAATAAGAACTATGTCCTTCTAATTATTCTCAGTATGAAACTTGGTTCTCTCCTTAGTCTTTCTGTTTAAAACCAGCTGGAGTTCCTTCCTCCCAGCTGTGAAGTGCAAGGTAAAAACAAGTCACCCCACAATGCTCCCTGTTTCATACTTTAGAAACACACACACACACACACACACACACACACACACACACACACACACACACACACTGGATTGCTCTTGATAGAGGCTCATCTCATAACGTATGCATTGGGAAATTTTAAAATGTGAACTGACAGGCAAGGCTGAAAAGAGGAAGTTCTTGGTTGAGGAAGCCTAACATTAGGGTACACATTAAAAAAATAAAATCTTGATTTGAAATTGGATCATTGTGAACAAAGGAAACCTTTTCAGTTGGGTCCCTTTTAATAGAAGAGACTGGGTATTTTGCTCTCTAATAGACAGCTACGTGTTATATCTCAGTCATTGAGACAAAGAGGAGAATTGCACTGTATATATAGTTCAGCTACCTGAGAGAGATGAATCACTTTTTCTGGCATGCAAATTTGTTTTGTGTATTGATTAATAATAGGGAAGAATTCTTCCTCTTCTTTATCTCATTTGACATTCCTTCTCATACTTGCAAGGAATACGACATGTAGATAGAAACTTTTCTTCAACTGGAGGTGTGGCTGCACATAAAATAGACTCAATGGCTTGAGAAATTTGAGCAATGATGAAATTTGCAGTGAACCAAGGAAAATTTTCCTTGTCTTTCATTCTTTACTTGGATAGGTATCTTAAGTGTATGAAGGGAAACTAACAAGAACTGGGTTAAGTATGAGAAACAGCCCTTAATGTGCATCAGTAAGCTGGAAGAAAGATAAACAGAGAAAAGGCTAAATAAAAGAAAGAACCAATAAAGAAAAAAGTAAAACACCAAAGTTGGGTTTTGTTTGGAGGGAATTTGTCAGCTTCATTTAACTTGAGCCTCAGACTCACAACCTCAAGGGGAGTGTCTATTTGGGCCTCTATAACAAAATACTACAGATGAGGCAGCTTATAAACAACAATGTATTTCTCACAGTTCTGGAAGCTGAAAAGTCAAAATCAAGACACCAGCATGATCGCATTGTGGTGAGGGATCCCTTCCTGGTTCCATAGCCCATACTTTATGGCTGTGTCCTCATGTGGCAGAGGGGCTACAGGGTATGTCTTTATGTGAACACTAATCTCATTCCAACTCACACCTAAAGGTCCCACTTCCTCATACAGTATCCTTAGGGGATAAGCATTTCAAAATTTGAATTCAGACTGTAACATTCTATACCTGACCCCAAACTTCATGACTTTTTCACATGCAGTATACATTCATTCAATCCCAACAACCTCCAAAAGTCTTGACTCATTCCATTATCAAATCAAAAGTCTCAGTCCAAAGCCTTATCTAAATACCATCTGAATCAGATATGTGTGAGGCTCAAGGTAAGATTCATTGCAAGGCAGATTCTTCTCTAGCTATGAACGTAGGAATCAAACAGATTTTGCATCCACAATATACTGGTGGGACAGATACAGGTTAGACATTCCCATTCCAAAAGGGAGCAACAGGAAAAAAGAAAGGGGTAACAGATCCAAAGCAACTTGAAATTTGTAAAAGTCGCTTGGGTGAGGATCCTGCCCCCATGGCTTTGGTCTGCCTCACTCACAAGGCTTTGCTGGACTCCGTCTCTTCCACTTCATTCGTGGGTTGGATCTGTATGCCAAGGGTCTCTTGGGCTACAAGTGTATACTAGCTCTGCTGACCAGGGGTCAAGGGGTTTACCCCACTTTAAAGGCTCCACTTGGCATTGTCCTAAGGAAACATTTCTGCGTGTAGTGGTCCAGCTGCCAAAGAGCTTCTCTGGCAGAGTCATGTGCTGACTAGGGTCTACTGGAGAAACACAGTGTCAGAATTCAGGGAGCAGAACCTTTGATGTGTGGTGGTTAAAAGTCCAAGATCAGGGTACCTGCATGGTTTGGTTCTGTGGAAGGCCTTTTTCTGTGTTGCAGACAGTCAACTTCTCACTGTGTTCTCAGACAGTAGAATAGGCTAAGGAGTTCTGTTGGCCTATTTTATAAAGGCATTAATTCCTTTGATTTGATCTAGTGACCCAGTCATCTCTTAAAGAACCCACACTTCCTAATACCATCCCAGTGGAGTTAAGGATTTTGACCTATGAGTTTTGAGGGACAAAACCATTCAGTACATAGCAAGAAGTAAAAGACAGGTGGCAGAGTCTTGCATCTACTTCTGTGAGGAGTCCAGCAGAAATGTGTATGTCTCTCTCCTTCTCTCTCTCTCTCCCTTCACACACAGACACACACATACACACACACAGAAACACACATACAAACATAAGGACTACATCTGAAACAATAGCATACATTAGACACAAATCTACTCCCTCCTCCAATGATGTCAAGAAAATTTGTCAGTATGAACAATGATTAAAAATGGGGTAGAAAATTGGGGTGCCTGGGTGGCTCAGTAGGTTAAGTGTCCGACTTTAGCCTAGGTTGTGATCTCGCAGTTTGTGAGTTTGAGTCCCAGATCAGGCTCTGTGCTGACAGTTCAGAGCCTGGAGCCTGCTTCAGATTCTGTGTCTCCCTGTCTCTCTACCCCTCCTCTGCTCATGCTCGCTCTCTCTCTCTCTCTCTCAAAAATAAATAAACATTAAAAAAAATTTTAAATACCATTATTTTAAAAAATGGGGTAGAAAAACATCAGTATTATTCAGCCCAGGCACTTACAATGGAATTAGTGTTCTCAGAAGAAGAGGAGGAGAGGCATCACCCACATGAACTAGTTATGTCTCAAAGATTCCACCCTTCTAATGCTGTCTTACTGGGGGATAAGATTTCAATAAATGAATTTTGGGGAGACAAAAACATGTAGTCCATGACAATGTTTTTCTATGTCATAATCATAACACAACTTTCAGATGCTATTATAATGGAAAAGCATACTACCTGTGGGATCTGAAAGCCTCAAGCTACAAATGTAATTTAAAGTAGTTCTGGGCATAGAGTCCCTAGGCATACACTAGAAGCAAACATACAGTTTTTCAGAGGAATCCACTTATAATCTAGCCCTGAAAATTTCTAACAAGTAACATTTAAGAAATAAGATCCTCTGTCAAACTCCCAAACTGCTCCTCACCCACCACCACCAAAGGAAAGCATCGTGAATAAATGCCATCAGAAAAAAAAATTATATATGTGGACAAATTATATATGTGGAGACTTTAGTTATTGTAATGATCAGAAGACACATATTAAGTAGGTTTAGGATGGCTAGAAAAGAGACAAAAACTGAAAAAAAATAAAAGTTATAAGCAGTCTAAAATATATGCATATTTAAAAATGTTTCAAATATTTTAAAAAATAAATATAAAACTGAAAATTTAAAGAATCCAGTGTGTGTGTATATATATATAATAATAATAATAACCATGCATATTTGAAAAGGTATCAAGAACTTTCTAATATAAATCTGACTCCATGTATGTGTACACACACACACACACAACACACACACACACTGCTAAATGGACAGAGCAAATGAGAGAAATGGCAAAAATGAAAGATGCAAAGGTATATTCCTTAATTAATAAAGACTAGAAAAGACTAGAAAAGCCATTAAGTATCAAAGAGTTTGAGGCCAATATATTTGAATAGGTAATTACTGATCACTTTTCACAAAAATGAAAAATAACAACCTCAGAATTTCTAACAAATTCTAAGCAGGAAAGATACACATAAACACATTATAGTGAAACTACAGACTACCAAAGACAATCAGAAGATCTTAAAAGATTCTAGAGATTCAAAACAGATTTTTGAGAAAGGAAAACAGCTGACTTCTCAAAAACAACGTAATCAAAGAAAGATGGAATGATACATTCTATTTGCTGAAAGAAAATCAAAGTGAAGCTAGAATTGTAGACCATGCAAACATATCTTTTGAAAATAAGGGTGAGGAAAATGAACACTTTTAGACATATAAGACCTGTTTTGCCACAAAGAAATATCCACTAAAAATAACCTAAAGGATGGATAAAGATTTTTATCTCTACTGTTCATATGCGGCAATCATAACAGCTATATTTCTTGGAATGTAATGAACTCAGTATTTCTGAATTCGTTAAGTAATAATAAACTTTAGGTGGAAATAAAATGGTTTTATATGGAAGATCTGAGATTTCAGGGAAAAAATAAAGACCAAACATGAAAGTAAAATTAATAAGCCATACTTACATAAAACTAAAATGTGAGTGTTGTAGACTTATAAAATAGAAGACAATTTAAAATTCCTAAGTTAATCATTAAAAATTCTATACAATCAAAATCTATACATACAAAAATGTAGAATCATGGCCACTGAAAATTAATCCAAAAGTAAATAAAACGCTTGAAGGAAACAATGGAAGAGAGTGAGGGAGAAAATACACACACAAAATAGTATAAATAGCACAGAATTTGAAGTTAAATCCAAACATTTAAGGAATTGCAACAAATGTAAACTGAGTGAATACCCACAATAAAAGACAGATACTTGGACTAGCAGAAAAATCCAATACTGTGTTGTTTACAAGAAACACATCAAATCACAGGAAAATTGATGTGTTTCAAGCAAAAAGAGGGGGAAAGAGATGCCAAGCAAAAACAAACAACACAAAGCTTGTGAGATGGAGAGAAGCAGACAAAAGACCAGGTTTTTGGTGCCCGTTGACCTTGCCTCTGCACTAGGACTAGCTTTATCTACCTATTATAGACTTTTGTTGTTTTGGTGCTATTTATATACACTACTGGAAATGAAAGACCTAAAGAGGTGTATTTTTAAATGTAAAACTACAGTCTGAACATTGGGGAAACATGACATAACCTGTCTTACGTTCACGACTAACAATGATACTGAGTGCTCTGAAACACTTAAAATCCTACTAATGTACATTCAATCAATCAGTATTGAATGAAGTACATTCAATATAGATTTTTCTGAATAAATAATACCTACATACATATAATTGAAAGTATGCCAGTCTTTCTGATTTAGATATATTTTTATCTTATCTGCTTCATTCATTCATCTGACTAACAGAGTGAATAATAGGTATTATGTTAATATTTTTCTCACATGGCTTATTTACTATCTCATACAATAGTAGAATATACACTGATAAACTTAATACAACATTAGGAAAATGGAAAAATTAATGTTAAGGAAAAATAACAGTGTATTGTCACAATTCTTATGGCTGAAACATACCAATACATTTGCCATTTCTCAATTAATTGTCGTGGTAGGGGGACACATTTTATCAAGAATATCTCTGTGTTAAATGTGTGTGGTACTACAATTTAATAGTGAAGTTTAAAAAGAAGTTTCTAAACAGGTGATAAAATGTGTATATTCTGCACACATATGACGTGTTCAAGAGGCACTTAATGTTTGTTGAATGTTCATTGTCAGTTGATTGAAAAATGCCTACCTATGTCATATGAAATGCTAGTAATTATCTATTAGAATTGTAGTTAAATGGATGCATAGGCATTTTAATATAAAAAAGTTTATACATTTATAGTATGGTCAAGTAAAATAGATTTTGAAGCAAAATTTGGTTACTAAAACTGAAAAGAATCCATATAGAGTTGTTTAGAAAGGATTAACAACCATAAACTGAATCTAATGCGTGCACACACACACACACACACACACACACACACACACACACATATGCTTCAATATATATGAATTATATAAATATCATTCTGGAAACCTAAAAGCAGATATAGTTAGAATTGTTGCCAATTAGAAAATTCTTGCATTCCTTTTTCAGTAACTGACAGATCAAAGAGCTCCATGTTTGATCAAGTGCCCCACGTAAAGCACACTATAAACTTGCTCTAATGGAATACCATACCGACGTCCTATAGAATACACTTTCTTTGCCTACACACATTACATTTATGGTATTTACAGGTCTATGTGGCCACAGAACAAGTCTCAACAAATTTCAAACAATTTCAATGATACAGACTACAAAGATTTTTCTCCACAATGCAATTACATTAATTAGCAGAAATAACTAGAAGACTTTTTATAATTTCAGAAATACATGCATAAATAACTCATTGGTCAAGGTAGAAATAAAAATAGAATGAGAATATTTAAAACCCAATGGTTATTAAAACATCCTTTTAAAACCTATGGGATGCAGTTAAATGCTATTTAGAGGGACATTTATAGTCTGGCATGCATTAAAAAAAAGAAGAAAAAACTAAAAAAAATGGGAAGTTATGAAATAAACAAAATAATAGGAAAGAAAGTTGAAGGAAGGATACTTAAAAGAAATCAATCAAATAAAGCCAAATATCTAATAAGGAAGATAATTTCACTATTGGCCAATAAATCTTTTTTTTTCTTAAATGTTTGTTTATTTATTGTTTATTTCTGAGAGAGAGACAGAGAGAGAGAGAGAGAGAGAGGGAGGGGAAAAGAGAGAGAGAAAATATCCCAAGCAGGTTTTACATTGTCAGTGTAGAGCCTGACACAGGGCTCAGTCTCACAAACTGGAATCATGGCCTGAGCCAAAATCAAGAACGCTTAACTAACTGAGCCATTCAGGTGCCACCCCACCCCCACCCCCGCTTTTTATTTTAAATTCTTGTTGGCCAATAAATCTTTGTCAGAGACCAGCACCAGCTCTTAGATCAACCTTTAGGAATCACTAAAATATATGATTTTATATGGTTTTTCCAATGCTTTTAAGTTATAATTATATCCAGTTCACTGGATTGAGAATTTTGTGCACTAATATTCGATGCTGTCTCTTAGGTTTGGAAGCTTTTACAATTTTCTTTAGAAGTGTTCAAAATATCACATTTAGCTTTCAATAAACTCTCTCTCTCTCTCTCTCTCTCAAAAATAAACATTTTTAAAAATTGAAAAAAGAGAAAATGGGACAATACAGGAGGCACTCACATCCAGAACAAACTGGCAAACTCAAGATTGTACTGAGAGATTTGAGGAAGGAAGGGTGATGTCATGGATACTTTTTCAAGATTTACCTTTTTAACTTTTAACTTTTTATTTTGAAATAATTTTAGATTTATAGAGGAATTGCAAAATCAATTTAGAGCACTCCCATATGTCTCCCTCACACAGCTTTCCCTGATGTAAGGAATTTCCATAACCATGGTATAATGATCAAAACTAAGAAATCATCAAGCGTACAATATTATTATCTGAATTACACACTTTGCATCCTATTTCTATTCATGTTTTAATGTTTTTAATAAACAAATTTGTTAAAACATTCATAGAGATACCTTAGCAATTTGATTATCACTTTCATCCCTTACATCAGGTATATAATCACTATGCCTATCATGGGATGGAAGTATTTCTCTAGTCTGAAGTTTCTACCAATTCTGTAGCTTTTCCTTACTTTGATGTATTGTGCACTTTCTGTTCTGCCTAGAGCATGCTGCTATTCCTCACAGACTGATCTCCCCATTCCCTTACTCAAGGTGTGAATACATATTACACAAAACACTAGAATAGATTCTCCACTATCTTGACAAAGTTTCTAGGGAAGCAATAAAAATCACACTAGTATATCAAAATGCTGTGGTTCTTTATTCCTTTAGTGGTCTTCTTTTTTGGAGCAGGAAAATGATCAATACAATAGAGCTTCATGGAATAATACATGCTTTAAACTTAGCAATCCAGCATTACAGCATTCACTTCCATAGAGAATTGTTTCCTTTCCTGTAAATTCTCAGTTGGTATCATGTCCACATTGTACTACTTTACAGTAGCATTAGGCTAATCATGCTGTTTTCCTTAAAGTACATAAAGATTTTATAACTGTATGCAAAACAGACTCCTGGGGATGTCTTTATTGACTGATAATAATATTTGTGTATTTCCCCCACCCTCCATTCCCCATTGAAAACTACACACTATCTTAAGCAATGAGATAATGTTTTTAAGACAGATAGATAATATACTTATCATAATACTTTACAGGAGGTATTTCTGAGGGCAGTTGGAGGCAGGAAAGCCCAGAATGAGGAGAGATTAGGGGTGTGCCATTAGAAGACAGGTGATAGGGGGACCGCCTTGGTGGCTTAGGAGGTTGAGCATCTGACTCTTGGTTTCAGCTCAGGTCATGATGTCACATTCGTGGGATCTAGCCCTGCAACCAGGTCTCAACTGATAGCATGGACTCTGCTCGGGATTCTCTCTCTCTCTCTCTCTCTCTCTCTCTGCCTCTCCCCACCTTGAGTGTGCACTTTCTCTTTCCTTCTCTCTCAAAATAAACTGAAAAAAAAAAAAATTAGAAGGCAGGTGATGGGAAACAAGGAGCACCTGACCTGAATCAGTGGCAGTGGGACTAGAGAGGAGTGTTTGAAACAAAGCATTTTTTTTTTAAGAAAATCAACAGAATGTGGTATTGGATTCGAAGGGTATGAGACAGTGAGAGAGAAGCCAAAGTGGAAAGAAGCAAGATGGGACTTCAACTGTAGGAAACTAGATGCTATTGACATCATTCAAAATTTTTTTTAAAAAATACAGAGTATCTTTGGAGGACAGATAGAAATTAATTTCTGCTTTATATTTATTGAATGCAGGTGCTTGACAAAATTCAGAATGGAAATGTCCAAGAAGCAGTTGACTATAGTTATATCACCCTACTGCTCTAGACAGAATATCATGGGTAATTCCTGGTTAAAAACACTTTAAAATTTGCTAGACACCTCCCAACCCTTACCATCCCACACAGTTGGAGTTAGCAGTTGGGATGGCTAAAGATCTAAAACCCCTTTGTTGGCCAGATATGTGTATATCAGTAAAGTTCCCAGCCATTCTTTTGGGATGAGATTAATCTTAGTAGATCACTTTCCAGTCACAGTCCAAGAAGTGACAGACTCGGTGTGATTCTTGCAATCCCTTTGTCCTTGGTATCTTTTGAAAATCTTTTTGTTCTATAACCCAACAAAGAAATGCATCAAACTTGCTCTCATAGGCATCAAAAGATATCAGGTTAAGGGAATAGTGAGTGAATTGAAATAGACTTATGATTACAGAATTGTATAACATGTACTTTAAACACTGCTTTAAGATTTTGTCTGGTATTTGACAAAAATACGTGGTTACACATCCATTCAGGAAATTTTTGTTTAGTCCTTCCTATAGCCCATGCTTTTGGTTTGTTTGTTTGTTTTGTTTTGCTTTACTAGACACTGACAGGGAAGAAATGAATAATGGACAACAAAATGGGAGGTATATCAGGAGTTTTGATGGTTTCTGGCGGTAAGTAAGAGGGTAAGTAAGGAGTTCCAGTCAATACATACTGAAAATTTTAGTTACTGGCCTAAAATACCTAAGATAATATAGCCACTAGGGCCAGATCACTTGGTTCTAGCATTACATATATACACATACCAACATATTCCTATTTGAAGACCATTCAAATGACCTGCCTCCAAGTTGTCTAAAACATACTGAGGGAAGCCTGCATGCAAACAATTATGGTAGAAGGTGGTGAGTACTATGGTAAAAGTATTCACAGAACACTCCAGGGAAACAGAAAGGGTCACTGAACCCACGGTGCTAAGGAAGCTACAAGTGATGGTAATGCTTGAGCTGTGCCTTGATGAAAGAACGGAGTTAGCCAAATGGGTGGAAGATGGTTGGCTAATTAGGAAAGACATTAGAAAAATTACAAATCATTTTGGCTGACCAGTGGTAAGAGATAAGAAACAAGTATAACCAAGTGGAGAAAGATCTTAAGCCAAGGAAACCATGCTACACCTAAAGACCCAGGAAAGAGTTCCTTACCAACAGTCTCTTGGTGAAGGAGTATAGACTTAAGTGGTCCCTTAAATATCAAGAACCATATCATAGTTCCCAAACTGTGCTGTGCATGCAAAGTTAATATATTTAATGATTCATTTAACTAATTACTTTGATGTGCAACCAGGTTTGAAAAGTATAGGTCTAAATAGAAGATCTTGCCTCTTTTTTCAGAGGCAACTCAGACCATAATGTCTTCTACAAAGCCAACCTATAATCTGGCCAGAAAAGGATAAAGTGGCATAGTATTGAAAAAACCAAAACAAAACAAAACAAAAGAAACCTCTCTAAAAAACACTAATTACCTGATAAAACTGGATTCTCTCACTATCGTATGATTAGATTCAGTGATATCGATTTATTCAGTAATGTTTGTGACAGTAAAAAATAATCACAGAAATAAATCCTACAAATGTATTCAATGAGAACACAAAGACTAAACGTAAATGATCAGATACTATAACATATAACAAAAACCAAAGGATAATATGAATTAACATGATGGCCCAGTGGCACTGGATTGTGCCACTAAGGATTATATAATCTCTAGAGCTGCCTTTAATTTTGAACCATCTTCTGATTCTCAAACCACATTCCCATAGCCAGGGTCCCAACTCTAGGGCTGAACCTGAGATCTAGCAATTGTGATTCCTGTCTAACTTATTTCTACATAAGTTATCAAAATAGGCCCATTACAACTTTGGGTATCCTAAGTGACTCTGTTTCTTGCCAATGAAAAGCAATTAGCTAAGGCAGAAATCTATAACAAGTAGAAATATTTAAGATCAGTAATATTTATAACCTGAAAAAATTAAAGTTATTCTAAAGGGCCCATTAGAGGTAGCCCAACAGCAAATTTGGCTTATACATTGGTAATCTCACCATTTAAGTGACACAAATGATCTGCTTTCTGGAAAATAAAAGAGCAGTGAGTGATTATATGGTCACTAAAAATATGAATATGCATGCATGTATGTCCAATCAAATGCTATGGACGTTATCTTATTAGGTCAGTGATTTAACTTAGCCTCTTTTCTTTTGTGATAACAGAGACAGTATGATATCATGGGTCCTGTGATAGTGATTACTGATTGTCCCTCAATACAATCCACTTCTTTCCTACCTGGGCACATGGCTGCTTGTCATAAAGTCTACATTACCAGCCTCTCTTGCAGCCTAATATATACACATTAGTCTTGAACAATGAGATTGATACAAGGAGAGGTGTGCGATTTTAGCAAGTGTCACCGGGGTACAAATTTAACTGCCTTTATTTATTCCTGATTGATAGGATAAAACATTGATGTCTAGTGCTCAAATAACCATCTTAGGCCATGAGGTAGGAGACTAAAATTGATAATGGTAGAGCAACAGATAGACTAATACAACATATTATAGTTCCTGGAGTGCAAGGAACTGACCCTCTATCCCTGAACTACTTACTTGCCTCTAAAATATAACCCTAAGAAGCTGGAAAATTGCAAAATTCATTTATGACTCTGAAGAAATAATTTACTATAAGCATAGACCCTACTATCATCTCTGAAGCAGGAAGCCCTCTTATGGAAAGAGCCCTCAGTATCACCTACTTTGGTCACCCTTTAAAACCACACAGAATTAGCACAAACTCCAGACCAAGGTTCCCCCTGTAGAACTTCTTTAGCACTAAAGACCACCTCAACCTATGAATACCATCCAACAAATGTGCTTCTGCCTGAAAAAGTAACCCAGAAGGCAGCAGCTTCCAAATGTACTAATGTAATGCAACATCACTAGATATGTTGAAAAAATACAGATCATCAAGCCTGACACCTACGGGTTTACCTTTGGCAGGACTGAGAATTTGCATTTAGTCTAGTACCTAGATTCTGAAGCAATAGTATCTTGGCTACATTTTAACAAAGACAATTTATGGGCAAAGACTGTTTTTTTTTTATTTTTTTAATGTTTATTTATTTTTGAGACAGAGAGAGACAGAGCATGAACAGGGGAGGGTCAGAGAGAGAGGGAGACACAGAATCCGAAACAGGCTCCAGGCTCTGAGCTGTCAGCACAGAGCCCGATGCAGGGCTCGAACTCACGGACCGCAAGATCATGACCTGAGCCAAAGTCAGACGCCAAACAGACTGAGCCACCCAGGCTCCCAAGACTGGTTTTATCCACACCCACATCTACTCAGTTTTAAAAGGGATGAATCATTCGGAGGAGACAAAGACCTCAGCTTTCAAATGGTTAGCAGGGGTTCTGGTATATAAAGAGCTTTACAGCTTACAAAATACGGTTACACAAATGTAGATGCTACAAAATGCTGTGATGTACTATTATGACTCTAATTTGTAAAAAAGGAAACTTCAGTTTCCAAGAATTAAAAGCTTGTGTCTAAATTTGTACCCAGAACCTCTTGATTCTAGTCCTAAGTCTCCATCATTTACACCATGGCTCTCTCATTAGGAAAGAAGTAGAAAAACCTGGAACAAATAAGATGCAAAGGAACTAAGTTTTGGTGAGATAAAGGGCACGGGCAATACTATGGTTGGAAACCCAGGCAAGAGATGGCACACAGGCATTGATGTCAGCGAGGGGGAAACAAAGGTCCAGAAAAATCTCAAAAGGAAACATGAAAATGCACCAAAGATAAAATGTCCTGACTTTACAAGTTGGGCTGCAACCAAGCTAATCTAGAATGAGAGCTGGCAGAAAACAGTCACAAAGGAAAATTTTAAAAAGGGGTGCACCTACCTTGTCTATAATTGCCTGTGATGAAGTAACATCTGGGCCAGACTGCTGTCCTGTGATAGACAAGCAGCAGCAAACACATAAGCAGGGCTCCACTAATTAGAGTCTGCTTCTCCACCCTTCTACAATTAGCACTGAACCATGTTGTGAACATCTTTGATTGTGCTAACCCTGGACATGAATATTTTATTCATTTGGACCATACCCAAAAATTAACATACTTAAGAAATTATAATATGCTGTGTCATGTTTATGAGAGAAACCTCTCCAAGGAAGAAATTGTACTATGGATGCACAATACACACTATTTACCAAGATGAAGAAATACTTTTTCCTGTTATTGTCCAATCCCAAGTAGGTCTACCCAAAGCTTACATTTAAGAAAACTGATATATGTATAAAATTGCATAAGAACATTATTGAAGTTAGTTCATGAGGTCTACAAGCTCCTGTGGGATCTGGTATTTGCCCGTCTTTCAGCATCCACACCTCCTAGCAGTCTCTTTCTGGATCACTCTGCCTGTGACACATGGTCTCCTTTAAGTTTCTTGAATATCCCTTAACCCTTCTTGTTCCAAGACCTTTGTATTTGCTAATCCCCTGGAATACATTTTTTCTGTTCTTCCTGTGGCTGACTCCTACTCATGCCTCAGGTATCAAAATAATCATCATATACTTGGAAAAGCATCACCAGATCATCTCTGCTTCAAATTAGGTCAAGTCTCCAGTCTATGAATTCCAGTGCTTGTCTGCTTTGGCTCCATAGCACTTATTAACATAAAAATATACAGTAATCTGGGTATTTAATAAATAGCCCCACATACATACTATAGATCCATGTGGGCAATGACCCAGCTTATCTTCATCATCACTGCATTCTTAGCAAAATATCTGTCATATAGTAACTACTATATAAGTAATCATTGACTAAACAAATGAATGATCATAGCTTTAAGGAAAAACATTAGCATGCTAGACACTGCAGTGTGAAAAATTGAGATTTGCTTTTAAAAAGATTAAAGAAAAAAGTACCTTGGGCTATGATAGCATCCACTTTGTAAAAGACTTAAAGATATAAGAAACGATCATTTGAGGACACCTGGGAGACTCAGTCAGTTAAGCGTCCTACTCTTGATTTCAGCTCAGGTCATAATCTCAGAGTCATGAGATTGAGGACCCCATCAGGCTCTATGCTAGCATGGAGGCTGCTTAAGATTCTCCCTCTCTTTCTCTCCCTCTCCCTCTGCCCCTGCCCCTCCTCCATGCATGCTTGCTCTCTCTTTCTCTCAAAAAAAAAAAAAAAAAAAAAAAGAGTGGGGGAGGTGCTCAGGTGGCTCAGTTGGTTAGGCATCTGACTCCTAATTTCAGCTCAGGTCATGATCTCATGGTTTGTGAGTTCGAGCCACACATAGGGCTCCACACTGACAGCTCAAAGTCTGCTTGGGATTCTCTCTTTCCCTCTCTTTCTGCCCCTCCCATGTGCTCTCTCAAAATAAATAAAAACCTTAAAAGAAATAAAATGATCATTTGGTCTATAATCCATAATCCTGTCCAAGGGATTTGGAAATACCTGAAATGAGTAACTCTCAAATGTTGCAGTTTATAACTTACTAAATGTGTCTAACATAACATTTTTCTTTGCATCACCCCCTCCTTCAGTGTTTCAGATTCATTAAGTCTGAGGTGGATGCTAGGAATCTGCAATAAACAATACCCTCAAGAAATTTTAATAAAATGAGTTATTCTAAAAAAGTGTATTAAGCATCTAATATGTGCCAGGCATAGCATGAGGTGATGGAGAAGTGGATGACACCCTAGTTTAAAAGCCACCACAATACATGATAATCTGGTGTTATCTTATATCAGTTCCAATGTTGTAAAATTCACTTATTTGCACATTTAGTATTTACTGATGATCCCTAAAGCCCAAAGCTTCTAAGTGACAGACATTCTCTTTCCCTCCATTCCTGCAGTATCTAAGAGATAAACATTAACATATTTCTTGACTATCTGCCAAACACCAAGCATTGATAAACATTTTTATGTATTTTCAAATAGGTATGCTTATGAACACTTTTTAGAGGTCTCTAAAAAAGCAATATTTTAGTTCTTGCTATTTTTAAGCATTGTGATAGGTATTTTTCACTGATTATTTCATTAAACTGTCATAAGAATCCTATGAAGCAAATATTTTATACCTAATTTGTTCAAACTGAGGGTTGATGTAGGGAGGTGGGCAGGGGATGGGCTAAATGGATGATGGGTATTAAGGAGGTCATTTGTTGTGATGAGCACTGGGTGTTACATGTAAGTGATGAATCACTAATTTCTACACCTGAAAAAAATTTTACCATATGTATTAACTAACCTGAATTTAAATAAAAACTTTAAAACTATAAGTAACTTAAGGTCACCTAAAAAGTAGAATAAAAGAGGAAAATAAATGTATGTAAATAGCTTCAATATAAGGCTATAGATATTAGATATTGATTGGAGCTACAGAAAACAAAAGTAGGAGAAAACCATGTGAGACAGAAAGATACAAAAACAAGTGTGGGCAATACAACACACTTGTACAATTCATGAAGAGGCCATTTCATCTATGACATTATGTTTATTCACAGAAAGACTTACAAAGGGGTGGGCACCCGGGTGTTTCAGTCGGTTAAGTGTCTGACTCTTGATTTCTGCTCAGGTCATGATCTCACAGCTCATGAGTCTGAGCCCTGCATTGGGCTCTGCACTGACAGCATGGACCCTGCTTGGGATTCTCTCCATTCCTCTCTCTCCTTCTGTCTCTCTCTCTCTCTCTCTCTGCCCCTCTCCCACTTATCCTTCCTCTCTAGAAATAAACTTTAAAAAAGACTTGCAAAGGGACTTTAGCCACTCCAGCCTCTGTTTCACATGTATACTGTAAGCCGTATGGTGCCTTTCCCTGTCAAAGTGGTTTCTCTATTTTACATCTTAAATACAGATCTATTTCACCCATTCTCACGCACATGTTCAACCTGAGTTTATTCTCACAAGCATTCAGCAAAAACAGTCTTCCACTGGGCTCTGTATAGTTCCATAACTCAGCAGCTTTCTTTGGCAAAGAACCACCATCGGCAGGCAGTCAAAGAGTTCTGAACGAGTCTTGTTTGATACCTACTGCATCTAGGATTTGTATTGGGCTGAATCATGTTCCCCCAAGATTCATGTTCACCTGGAACCTCAGAATATGACCCTGTTTGGAAATGAGTCTTTGAAGATGTAATTAATTAAACTGAAATGATACTGGATTAGGGTAAACCCCCAATCCAACAACTGGTGTCTTTTTAACAAGGCCAGATGAAGACACACACAGGGAGAAAAGGCCATGTGAGGATGGATGCAGCCACAAGCCAAGGCATGTCAAGGGCTGCCTGGAGCCACAAGGGGCTAAGGAGAAGCAACCAAGGATTCTCCCCAGGAGTCTTCAGAGAGACCAAAACACCACTGACACCCTAATTTCAGACTTCTACCCTTTAAAACCATAAGAACATATTTCTGTCCTTTTAAACCACCCAGTTTCTAATAATTGATTATGGCAGCCCTAGGGAAGTAATATAAGATTTTTATCAGAGAAACCCTCCAGCATAGGGCAATATGATGACATACTTCTATTATTGTTATGCTTTTTTAATTGCCCCAACAGAACTTTTTCTGATAGAAGTTTATTTTATTTTTTTAATGTTTATTTATTTTTGAGAGAGAGACAGAGACAGAGAGAAAGAGACAGAGAGCATGAGGGGAAGGGCAGAGAGAGAGGGAGATACAGAATCCGAAGCAGGCTCCGAGCTCTGTGCTGACAGCTCAGAGCCTGACGTGGGGCGTGAACCCACGATCCGCAAGATCATGACCTGAGCCGGAGTCGGACGCTCAACGGTCTGAGCCACCCAAGTGCCCCGATAGGATTTTAAATAATGGAGTCACAATGATTGCAAAGTCAGTAGAAGTAGTAACTCCTGAATAGACACGAGCAATCTAACTTTGGTATTGGAGCTTATAAAGAAAAACTGCAAAAAACTCCAAGTGTTTTTAGATATAATTTTCCATTAGCCAAATTTGAATGTCAAAATTAGCGCTGCTCATATCATTTATGGGAGCCATCTGGGAGAAGAAGAAAAAAAGAAAAAGTTGCTCAAGGATATCTCCATGGATGCTGGGATGGCGTGGGGATTCATGGCAACAGAGATGTACTCTCACTCTGAGATTAGGGATAAAAGCACACGCTGCATATTGCTATGAATGAGGGTTTTTTTAATGGTTTTTTTTTTTTATTTTTGAGAGAGAGACAGACAGAACATGAGCTGGGAAGGGTCAGAGAGAGGGGGAGACACAGAATCCAAAGCAAGCTCCAGGCTCTGAGTGGTCAGCACAGAGCCTGACATAGGGCTCGAACCCACGGACCGCGAGATCATGACCTGAGCTGAAGTCAGATGCTTAACAAACTAAGCCACCCAGGTGCCCCGCTATGAATGAGTTTTTCACAAGTGTCTTTACAGAAGGTTCCCACAGCTGGGTGGCACTGAAGAATGAGTGATCCTTATACAGTGTCTCAATGAAGACAGAGGGAAATGTGTGTGTGTGTGTGGATGTGTAAACATGTGTGTACATGTAAGTGTGCGTGCATGTGAATGTGTGCGTGAGAGTGCATGAATGCATGACAGAAGGGGTGTGTGTGAGTTTGTCTGTGTGTGTATGTGTATTAATGTGTGTGGGCACATGCATGTGTTAGAGGTGGAGGAGTAAGAAAGAACAACTTGTCCTCTCTCTTTCAGATCTCTTCTCTTTCCAGGAACAGACCACCACTGTTTCCAGGGTGATTGCAATTTTGCAACCTATAACCACACTAAATTTAAAAACATAAAAGTGCCCAAGAAGAGTTTCAGCACAGTTTACATATACCTTATGGATTGTTACATTTTGCAGTTAGAGGCAATGAACTTGAAGGGAAATATTGAGGACTTGCCAAAATTTGTGCAAATGAGACTGCCACATTTCTACTTTATGCTCCCGTGCAGTATCCTACCACATTTCGTATTCAGGAAACGCGGTATAACACATTTATAATAGCACAGGCCATGTTTTCAATAGTATTAGTGCTTCTAGCATATGTAAGTGAATTCTGTAACATCCCTTTTCCTGAATATATTTACTCCTCACCATTTAGTTTACATGTTTAATATGGTGTATTTAACCCAGTAATAATTCCAAAAAGATTAATGTGTGTAAATCTGGAAGTCAGCCAAAATTCCTTCACCCACCGGTCTCCTTCATCAAATACATGCTCCACCATCGCAGGGACTGTTACGAGTATTGACGCCAGGGTCAGAGTGACATGGGTTCCAAGTCTCAGTCTTTCACTTTTTATCTATGTGCCTTAGAGATTGGGTCCACTGTCAAAGTCTTGGTCCCCTTACCTGTAAAATGGATATAATAGGGTCTACTGCAGGGTCGGCTGATGGACGTGGATTCCACATGACTCATAATTCCACAATAGAAAAGAAGAGTGCGGTCTGCTTCCATGAAGAAGATCTGTGGAAGAAACTCTTTCTCTTCACACCTTTGTACATTCCATTTTGGAAAGGATTTATCTAATGGGTGAACTTAAGAGAAGGAACTGAGCACGTGCCATCAACTTCTTCCTCTCTTCCTTTCTGGATCTACCTCTTTTCAGGGAAAAGCTGAGATGGTCTGTGCCTTCCCTCATCATCACTGGGAGAAGCCCCAAAGTTGGCCAGCTGGTCCAAGCAGTGGGTGCACACGTCTTTCTAAATCATCCAGGATATCTAAAGAAGCTAACCTAGCTGATGAGCCACACAGTATGTTCTCTATTCAGCACATCAGAAATCAAGTTGGGGGGGCGGGGGTGGTGGGAAGAAAGACTCTTTGATCCTTGTAAGAAACAATGCAGCCTCAAAATGAAGGTGTAAGGACTGAATAGGATACTGAGTGCAAAACTCAGGAAAGTGCTGAGGACACACTCAGCAATTGACTGTCAGCTGTTATGACACAACATTATTTTAGTGGTATTACTACCACCTACATTGATATTGCTACTGTTGCTGTTGGTTCATTCATATAATTCTTCAATCAGCACTAAAGAGAACTGTGACTTCTCATTTGCATAAGTGTGTTGCATAAGAGTCAGGAAACTTCAAATATAAAGTCTGTGTTCAGCTTCACAATGGAAAGAAAAAGAAATAGATAAATGGAGAGGATATTAGGGTATATGGCACCCACTTGGTAAAGACTTTCATACTCATGCCAACCTCTCTGGAGGTCTTCCCTCCTGTTTCTGCTGGGAACAGAGAGCAGCTAGGTTCTGTGTGTGAAGAGAGCACAGTGCCACTTGTCTCCATTGGAGGTTTGCACCTCTCTGTGCCCAGGACAGGGAATCCTGGCTAGAACAATGCTGTCCTGATGAAAGAGGGGCAGAACACTGATGACATGGTCAGATTTGTAGCGCGAAAAGCAGATAAGAGAATGCCTCCAAGCCAGCAAGAAAGAGCAAACAAGAAATGAAAACTTATTCTTAAACATATGCCAACATCTCTTGTGGACATCAAGAAGAGCTCCTAAGGTTGAACCAGGTGCTTTATCAGAAAAAGACTTGAGATCCAGCAGATCTGAGCAGTAAACCATCAAAATGTGGGTAGCAATGCTGTGTGACCTCATTCATAACCTGCAAATAATGAGGCCTAGGGACATCTGGGTTACGTAAGAATTTTTATGCCGGCCAGGCAACTAAATAGCAGCTGTGGCAACTCCGATCATGATTGGGCCATCACTGTAATTTAGTTTCACTTAGTGTACCATAATTGAATAATTGAATAATTATATGTAAGAAAACATTAGCACCTTAAATTACAGACAGGCATACCAATACCTGTTCACTTCTAGCGAGAGTGTCCCTAAAAAAAAATATGACCACTTTTAATACCCATTTTACAAAGAGTAAAACACCATGCTTAAGGAACTATAACTAATTTCCCAGTTTCACAAAAAAAGGTTGAATCAAGAATAAAGCTAAGACATTCTGACCATACAATTGGTTTCCGGTCCAACGAAATCAAAATGTCTTGCTCTGTTCCAATCTCTCCCTCCCGAAAAAAGTCCATCCCTTGTCTTTCACTGCCTGTATTCTTCAACACATACACACACACTAAGTAGCAACCTAACCAAAAAGCACAGCACAGTAGTAAATAAAGAGTAGCTACATTTTTCTTTTTCCTTCATTTCCAGAAACAGTCTAGTTTAATTACCAAATAGGATCAGAGAGATAGTAATAACGGAACAAAGGTAAACAGGAGCTGGAAAAAAAAAAAAAAACAGGGAAGAGAAAATGGGAAAAGAGTGGAAGGTCTAAAACACTCCAAAATGCAAGTTATGATGCCACATTTGAAATAGGTATGGCCCGGTTACTGCGTGAAATTAAGATAGACATTAGAATCAATTCTTAATTTCAGCCTGACTAATTTCCAATGCTGAATAAAAACATGAATTTCAACCTGTCATTATGAGATTAGATAATGTCTAAATCTTTGACTCACACATAGGGTCTTCCTTTATTTTCTCTTAGGGTTTTTCTTCCATATTCTCATGTTTGCCATATAATTTGGCAGATGTCCCTCACATTCTCTTAATAGTTTGCTCCACTTAGAATACTCCCTAATAACAGCAATTGGTAACATGTACTGAACACTCAACTTTATGGTAGGAGCTATTATAATCACTTCATATGTGTTAACATATTTAATTATTTCATTAATCCTATGAAGATAAATGATGATTTTTTTTAAGAAAATTAAGGCACAGGAAGAGTAAATTATCAGGATCCTAGAAACAAATGGTGAGGCTGGATACCATCCAAGGCTATCTCAATCCAGAGCCCAGAATCAATCACTATGCTAAGCTGCTTTGGAACATATACAATCTGGACAGAACCTACCTAATTAGTAGTATTTATAACTTCTAATTTCTTCATTTGTAATCTCAAAACTTACGTTGCCTGGTCTTATAAGACTAAGGCCAGCTCTTGTTAATATTGAATGACTTTTTATTTCTACTTGGACATGGAGAGGTAGGGATATGTTCCTAGTGGGGTAGAAGTCTGATCCAGTACAGAAGATTGAAAGTTATTAATACATTTTTTTTTGGTATACAAATGACCTTATAGCTCACTCTCTCTTCACTTTAAGTTTTCAGTTACTTATGGCTTAGGAAAAAGATCCCTGATTTGAGCCCTATCTTGTTGCCCAATCACACTCATTTCTCCGTAACTCTTCCTTCCATTCACTATCACTATATTCATTCAAAAGGGATGCGCTTTTGATTCTTGGTGCGGGGTAATTCTTCACTGTCTGTAAATGTCTCATGCAATACAGGACTTTCAGAATTCCTGAATATAGGTACTAAGGGCCAAATGACAACCACAAATATTCCCATGTTTTCCTAAATTCTCCCAGGGGTAACACTACACTTGCCTTAAGAGCCACTGGCCCAGGTCCCCAAAGCCAACCAAGTAATGTTTTGCCCAAATTTTTCATTTCTGTTTACTCGCATTGCTCTGCCTTCAAATGTGTGAATACAGTCACAGTGACTAACATGGAAGTCCTCTAACATGGTCTTCTCCAGACTATTCCTGAACAGCTTCTTCAGACATGAATGATATATCTTCATTATAACTTATATACTTAGCAGAATCTTTTTAAGGACAGAAAACCTAGAAATGTATTTTAACATTTCACAACTGTCCTAATACACTGTGTATTCATGTCCAGGAATGAAAACATTAATGGCTTCCCTTTGTGGGTGGTGAGGGTTGGTAATCACTCTTGCTAGATCCGTGCTAAACACTTTTATATAAGTGAGCTCCCTGGTTTAATCATTACATAAGTTCTCCATGGTTGCTATTATTATGCCCATTTTGAAAACAAGAAAGTTGAGATTTAAAGATATTAAATAATTTGCCAACAATAACATTAATGAAGGTGACAATTAATACTAACAACAACACAGAGCTCTAATTCTACTAGGGTAAACACTAAATTCTCATGCTTTAAATGACTGAATTTCTAGGGGTAATGTTTAGGATATCATGTGGTTCTATAGTTAAGTTAAATAGGAGAGTATTACTAAACCTTCCCCCAAAAAGAATCAGCTGCCACTTACTTGCCTATTTATCTTATAAGGTTTGATGACTACAATCAAGCCTATTCATGTCTAGCCAAAGGCAGAGGTTGAAGGTCTCTATATAAACACCACTTTCCATAAATAAATAAATAAATAAATAAATAAATAAATAAATAAATGACAATCTAGAACATTCTAGAAAAAAAAACTGAATAAAACATCTGAAATTTGTAAATGCAAACTGCCATCATTAGTTGTGCTTATGAGTTTGGGCTTCATTTCCTTATTTATAAATGAGAGCTGGGTCAGTGAACGCTAATATTCCTCCCAGAGATTGAATTTAAGGTTGCCAAGTTTCTACTGGCATTTAAGAAACTTCTTCATTCAAACATTGCTTCAATTTTCTTCTCTATTCTCATAACATGCTCCTGAACGTATCTTGAACATACAAGGGTGGGGGGGGATGCTACCTCTGCAAGAAGTATGTACATTTTGTGGGGCTCGCTAGTGGAGAAAGATGGTGTGTAAGGCTAAGGGTAGGGAGAAGAACACTCTATGTGGGAGGGGGCATTGCAACGAGTACATGAAATTACAGTACAAAGGATCAAAGAGAAAAATTGCCTTTAGAGTGACAGGCTCTCCTTCAAGGAGAAGAAAAACCAAATAATTTATGCCCGCAGAGGTACTGTAGGGCTCATATTTTAGCCTGAAGAATTCCTCAGGATTGCTATAACTGAGCCTCTTGCAGGGAGGACCTATTAATCCTTTGCATGCTTTGCCATTAATATTGTTTATTGGGCCACAAGAAGAGGACATAAACCTTTAATGTCACTTTTTCACACTAAAGATTTTTTCCTTAAAATTCAATGGTATCTGCCAATTTGATATGGCACTTTAAGGAGATTAGAGAAGCAGATGGCTGATACTTAATGACTAATTTTTTTGCATCAACCAAAGATTTGTTATTTGATACAAAATGCACAGAATAACAATGTTTCCTTTAATGGAGTTGGGCTGTGCTACCAAAAGAGAAAACAAAGAGCTTTCACTGACAAATCATGAAGATTAGGTTCAGAAAGATCTGGAAGGATAACAGTGCACTGGGTCTTACAAGTTAACCATGAGGTAAAATTCTGGAGGAGGGTGGGGGTCAGTGAAGTACAACCCAGTACTCACTACACACTCAATGTCCATTTTGAAGAAAGTCTCGTGCAAGAGTTACAAAAGTCCATAGGTTAAGAGATGAAACAGGTAGACATTAGTTCAAATCTTTACACAGCCATTTGCACTCTGGGCAAGTGGAAACTGTTAGATGTTTTAGTGGAAACTGTTAGTTTCAGTAAAAGTATAATTCAGATACAAATAAATCCCCTAAGATGCTGAAAGCATTAAATATAAAAGTACGTATAATGTGTTGAGCTCTGTGCCTGATACTCAGTAAACACTCATGTGTTAATTGATACACATACTCACAATGTACTTCTTTTTCTCCTTAGCAGTGTCTTTTGTCCCACCCTTTGATAAATATCAACAGTCTCTACCCCCTTCATTATTCTCTGTCTAATCAGTAACACAGGTTTTGAGAATAATTCTTTTTGGTCATCTTCCTGTGACCCTAACTCCCAATTTCAACCATAGGGATGTTGGGACTCTTATGGATATCAGGAGATAAAAAGACTCCAGGAAAATAAAGAGAAGGAAAAGAAATGGGAGACAATTATTAAAAAAAATATATTTTCTGTAATGGAGTCAATAACAGAATAAAGAAATACATTACAGTTTGAGCCAATTAGGCATCATGCTGGGAATGGGTGGTGGGGGAAGCCAAGGGTTCTAGAAGAACAAGTTTCATTTTGTGTTGATAATGTGGTAATACAAAAGGGAATTCAGTGTATCTTTGTGAAGACAATCTGAGGCAGCAAAAATCAAAACAAAACAAAAACAAACAAAAAGAACAAGTGTTGTAGAAGGCTATGTTGTCTAATAAGGTAGCCACACATGGCTTTTTAATTTTAAATTAAAATCAGACAACATTTAAAATTCAGTTTTTTATTCGCACTAGTCACATTGCAAGTGTTCAATAGTCAGAGGTACCTAGTGACTAACATATATGATAGACTATAACAATCATTGCAGAAGTTTCGGTTGGACAGTTCTTTTTCAAGATAAAAGAAATTTCTGCTTGTTTACTGGTTACCCACTGACTCTCTAGCATCATTCTTTCCTCTAGATGCTAAGATTTAGAGGGGTTGCTGATGCAAGCTTCTGGTTCTCCTGAAGTTTCCAGTCCAGTTTGGGAAACTATTGCAAATAGTAACCAATGAAATAAACTAATCACTGGACATAACAAAAGTGAAGGAAACAGTGAGGAGGTAGTAACAAGTAATACTTAACTGTGAAGGGAAATGGCTTTGAAACACTACTTAGCCTTTCATTAGCTATGCAGTTTTGGACAGGTAACATAAGTTTGTTGGACCTTAAATCATGTGTTAATTTGTTCAGTTTTTACTTCCTTTTTTCCTTGGTTTTTCGATATTTTTTTAGTGTCTTTCATGTGTGTTATGGAATATTTTGGACCATTGTATGGTCTGGTTAAAATATAACCAATCTGATCCACCTCATTTTTCTATAAAGGAATGCCATTGCTTTCTCTAATTCATTTCATGTTGATTACATCCTAAGGGAATTTCTATCAGAAGTGCCTCATTTATTCATTCATCCAATAATTCAACAGATGTTACTGAAACCCTTGCTATATAATAGGAACCACATTAAAGACATATAAATGTGAATATTATGGCCTTTACCTTAAAAAATCTCGTGACATAACAAGACACAAAAACCTTAATGTCATGTGATGAAGGTATGGGCAACAGAATCCATGGGATTGAAAGAAAAGAAAAGAAAAGAAAAGAAAAGAAAAGAAAAGAAAAAAGAAAGGAAAGGAAAGGAAAGGAAAGGAAAGGAAAGGAAAGGAAAGGAAAGGAAAGGAAAAGACCTAACCAACACTTAAATTAGTTTGTCCCATTATTCATCTATAGAATGATGTATTTCATTGGTCATTTGTATCTGTCACAAACAATGAGGAAAAGCTTACACACTCTGTAAAGCCATGCTTACTTATAACCCATCAAATGACAATCAATTCCTTACCAACAAGTGGGATGAAAAGATGACAATTCAGAGTAAAATGCATGTTAAGAATTTCAACTTCTATACTGAATCAGAATCTAACTAAACCAGTCTATCTGAAGATAAATATGTATTACATCTATTGATAAAAGCTTTCTTTTCAGCAAACATTTATTAAACAGTTACTCATTATCAGCATTATTTATGGGCTGGAAAGCCCAAAGAAAGGTACATGGCATGCTCTTTAGCCTCAGCAAACTTCTAATCTAAGTAACTACATTTAAAAACTCTATTTGTGACCAAAGTGATAGTCATAAGTGTGTTGTAAGACATAATATATGATGTATACCTCCACAGCAGCAGACTTTTTGATGGGATATGAAGGTAGGATTTAAACTATTTTTTTAATATTTATTTTTGAGAGAAAGAGAGAGTGCGAGCAGGGAAGGCGTGGAGAGAAGGGGAGACACAGAATCTGAAGCAGGCTCCAGGCTCTGGTCTGGCAGCACAGAGTCCAACATGGGGCTCGAACCCATGAACCACGAGATCATGACCTGACCCAAAGTCGGACGCTTAAACAACTGAGCCACCCAGGAACCTCTGAAGATAGGATTTAAACATGAAAAGTGGAGAAAAATGACTCCAGGCAGAAGAAATCTCAAGAAGAAAAGCTCAGAAGAGAAATACAAGATCTGGCTGGTGTTTCATTGGTTAGGCACCTGATACAAAGCTATGTATCTTAAGCATAATATTTTATTTAATTTTTACAGTAACACCATGATGTATTATTAAACCATTTTAAAGATGAAGAATCTAGGGCTCAAGGAATTTAAAATAGATGTTACCTGAGATCACAAAGTTAATACATGTTGAAGCCATTGTTCAAACTCAAAACATGGTGACCTTTAAGTCTTTTCATTTATATACTAGAAATATAGATAGTCTAGCTGGCTTATCTGAAGGGGAGTTCTGAAAAACAGGATTAGTCTACGCAAGCCAGATAATTGACAAACTTAAAGGCTGTGCTAAAAAAGCTTGATCTATCTAAATATCACAATAAACTATTCCAAAGAAATGAAATACATGAAAAATTATGTAACTTTATCTTGAATTTAGTTTAGCCATACTTCATAAGTTAGACTCAGGATCTTTGAAATAATAAAACATTGTACCATTGTTTTTATATATTATATATAACATATAGTGGTATATATATAAATTTATATATGCAATGAAATTATACATACCAAATATATACAGTTGACCTTTGAACAACTCAGGAGTTAGGGTAGGTAACCCCCCACACAGCTGACAATCTGTGTATAATTTTTAATGCCCCCATAACTTGACTACTAACAGCCTACCAATGAATGGAAGCCTCACCACTAACAGTAAATTAACACATTTTGTATATGTGTTATATACTGGTTCCTATAATAAAGCAAGCTAGAGAATAGATAATGTTACTAAGATCTTAAGGAAGTTTAAATTCATTTACGTTGTTTTTTGTATTTTTCCAAAAACTTCCACATATAAGTAGACCCATACAGGTCAAGCCCATGTTGTTCAAGAGTCAACTGTACTTCTCAATTGTCTTAGCCTGTAGAAAAAGCCTAACAAAATGAGGTAGAAGAAAGAGACAGAAAAATCAGTTACTGAGTTCAAATACCTACAGGTAACTATATATGTATATATGTTTATTTTTAAGTGGAAATGTCATGTCCTATAACCACACTAAATTCACAGGCTTAAAGCATAGGACAAAAAAACCTCCTTTTATGAAATTCAGGTGTCCTGTTACGGCAGCAAGGGTGCCACAAGATGTACCAAGGAAGAGACATAAATGTATAAAACTACACATGCTCTGATGCCAGGCAGTGATAAACAACTGATAAAGACCAAATTGGCTAGCACAGGATGCCGAACAAAACTTGGCCCTTTCCTAGGGGCACTGTTGCCATCACATCATTGTATTTCTACAACGTGGAAATTAACCCATAGCACGAGGGGTGATTTTTGTCTTCTCCCATGCTCCCCCTTCCTTGAGAATAGCATACTGTCACTCACTGTTGATTGTGTCCTTACTCTCTTCACCATCTTTCCTGTTAACATTAAATTGAGACTTCCAAGAGTGAAATTAGAAGGATTCATGCTCTGATCTTATTGCGGAACTTTTCGTTTAAAAAGAGCAAGAGCCACACACACATACACACCATACACACACACATACACACACACACACACACACAGAGGCAATACCCCTGTAACAGGATGAAGAGATTGCTGATGTAGACTGAAAATGATAAATGGAACACAGTTGAGAGGTAAACTGCCTGAGGTATCAGAAAACATGTTTTGGTGATGCAAACAGTAGCACAGTAATTTGTTTCAATATCTGACAACCAGAAAGTTAAAAGGAACCCACCTCTGTCATTCGCCTATGCTGCTGATTGATTGATGCCAACCTTTCTCTCCTCTCCTGGCATCCCTTCCTCTTCTGTTTCTTACTAACAAGATCCCCAAATTTCCCCAAGCAAAGAGCTCATGCCTATGGCAAGAGCTTGTTAATTGTACTTAATGGAGTGGAGATCTATAAAGGTCATGGTTGCTTTCTAACAAGCTGTCACCCAAACAAAGTATCTTTCAAATGTGACTAATTATCCAATTAGTAGAGATGACCCAAGTCTCTCCAGAGTTAGCCCAGGCTGAATGGGAGAGATCTCTGAAAGCAATGGGGATGTGTGTAAGGAGCTCACAGGAACACTGTGCTCTAACTGCTATCTATATAATCTTTATGTATCTGTCTATCTATCTATCTATCTATCTATCTATCTATCTATCTATCTATTTATCTATTGATCTATCTATCTATCTATCTATTTATCTATTGTTTCTACCCAGGATTCATCTGAAACTAAATTAGGACTCACACCACCAAAAACAAGGATGTGGTTTTAACACCAGTGATGACAACTATGTTCTTAGTCCAGACCCCAGTTGGAAAACTCTACTACGAGAAAAGTACAAGCATTTTTCACACTTAAGTTAGACATACATTCTTAGAAGGTTTCAGACCACCTCTTAGAAGAAAAAGACATACAAGCAATGTCAAGTAAGGCAGTGGCCAAGACTTAAGAAAACAAATATAAAACTCGTAGGTTCACTGTGGCTTAAAATATCAGGAGGTTATTCTTACTGTCACTACTGAATATCCATTTGGATAATAAGGAAAACATATTCTACTTCTTCCCTCAGAATGGGCTTAGAACATGTCACCATTTTATTATGTGATACGTAAATCTCCAGTGTCTGAATATCTCCAGCAGTAACATGGATCAGTAATATGGACTAGCTATGACCCAACAATATCTGCTTTACTATCACCTAAAATATTAAAGGATAAATGAAAAAAAAAAAAACATGTGACTAGAGCTCTTTGGAAAAATTGGTTTTCAAACAAAATAAATTCATAATTGAATACACACATAATAAATGTTTTCAAGGGTCCACATCCAAGAAGAGGCCATTTGAAACATTCTATCATTGGGGCGCCTGGGTGGCTCAGTCGGTGAAGCGTCCGACTTCAGCTCAGGTCATGATCTCGCGGTCTGTGAGTTCAAGCCCCGCATCGGGCTCGGTGCTGACAGCTCAGAGCCTAGAGCCCATTTCAGATTCTGTGTCTCCCTCTCTCTCTGACCCTCCCCTGTTCATGCTCTCTCTCTGTCTCAAAAATAAATAAATGTTAAAAAAAAATATTAAAAAAAAAAAAAAAAAGAAACATTCTATCACTGCTCTTGGAAGTTTTTTTGATAAAAATCTCATAATTTATATTTCATAATTGTAGTATATTTACAAAATGATGACCATAAAAAGCACAGCTAGAATAAGTTTCTTATTTAAACATTGTCCAGAAAGTTTTTTTTTTCTCTGTGTCATAGCATGAAAAATCAAAGAATACAAAATAAAGCGGACAAAAGTTTAAATAGATTACTATTGAATCTTTCTAGCTTACTACATCAATTTCTACAGACTATCTCAGGCTGTTGGGAAAATACAAGTAAAAAAAAGAACCATTTCAAAGCAAATGCCATCTAAATAATTTAAATATTGGATAAGAAAAGAAGAAACCAAAGATATAAAAACAAAGTTTACCATACCCTGGGGGGGTGTCTTTGTAACTTCATTACATACCCTGACTTTGTTCTATTTTAAGTCATAGCAAGACAGAAACAAGAAAAAGGAAGAATCCGTGTCATTTAGGACCAAATTCAATCATTTCTATTTAAGGAATATGGGGCCAGGAGTAAAGAACACAGTGATACTTTAGATCACTGTACTCAGTTAATATCTATTGAGCACCTATTATGCTTCAAGCACTGCAAATATGAGAACATAAAAATGAGTCTTGAGAGTGCCCTGAAAAAGCTCTCAGTCTAGCAAGATAAATAAATATAAAAGGAAATATGTAAACAAAAGAGAAAAACTAAGAATACAATGCTCTAAGTGGTACTTTCCAGATAAAAACACAGATATTGCATCTCATTCATAGGACAGCTGTCCCCCAGCTCAGGAATTCTAAGCTCCATTTTGGCAGTTTTTATGATGATTTGATGGAGTAAAGTTGGAAATGGTCCAGAGAAGAGCAGCAAACATGATGAAAGAGGCAGACAGACTTAGGAGGTCAGATTAAAGAACCTAAGTGAGCTTTGCCTAAGTGAGAACACACTAGATAGTCTATAAAGATTTTGACAGTATAAATACCAAAGAGACAATGTAAAGAGAGGTAACTGAACTCAGAAAAGGTAAAATGTCTGGCATAAATCACGGTGGAAAATAGGTAATGTCAGGTGTAAACTCTAACATGGAGATTCCTTCTCTAGAAAGGTATTATGTCATCTCTTGAGTCATTTAATTTAGATCCTTTTCTCTACTAGATTGGCTCTGGGAATTATATACAATGTTTATTTTCAGTACAGTTCCCCAAATATTGCTTCAGGGACATGTATGTGCTTGGTATTAAAACAAGTATTAAAAGGGGCGCCTGGGTGGCTCAGTCGGTTGAGCGTCCAACTTCGGCTCAGGTCACGATCTCACGGTCCGTGAGTTCGAGCCCCGCGTCGGGCTCTGGGCTGATGGCTCGGAGCCTGGAGCCTGCTTCCGATTCTGTGTCTCCCTCTCTCTCTGCCCCTCCCCCGTTCATGCTCTGTCTCTCTCTGTCTCAAAAATAAATTAAAAAAAAAAAAAATTAAAAAAAAAAACAAGTATTAAAAAAGAATAAGATAGGAGCCTGCTACAGATTGATGTTTGTGTCCCCATAACTTTGATATGTTGAAACCTACAGCTCATGAGGAAGCAGTCCACATGAATGGGACTAGTCCCATTTAAAATGGGGCCCAAGAGAGCTCCCTTGCCCTTCTGCCATGTGAGCCTACAGCCATGAGAATATAGTGTCTATGTGGAAGTGACCTTAACAAACAATGAATCTTACAGGCATCTTGAACTTCTCAGCCTCCAGAACTGTGAGAAATAAATTTCTGCTGTTTATAAGCCACCTAGTCAATGGTGTTTTGTTATAATAGCCCAAACAGACTAAGGCACGGCCCTATAACTCAGGGAATTTGCAGCCAGAAGGAATTCTGGTCTTTCCATCACCCCACATATGATCTACCACCTAATGATACTTCTCTATGGCTGGAAGAATCCAGCCATCTTAGATTGTGTGATGTTGCAAGGAACTCTCACCAAACCACAAACTATTCCTCTTTCCTGCCTTTTCCACCTCTATCCTTCCCTTGATACACATATGCATACTTGAAGAAAGTCACTCAGGCATTTACTAGAGTAGTACCTAGATTTAAAGGTATTTGATGCAACATTCTTTACCCTGACTATAAATATTAAAGTTGACAATTCTGAGAAAAGCCCTCCTGATTAAGCTATATTCTGTAAGTGATTGGCAACTTCAAATGTTCATATTTTGGTGGCATGTAAAAAAATAATTCTGGGGCACCTGGATGGCTCAGTCAGTTGAGCGTCCAACTTCAGCTCAGGTCGTGAGCTCACAGTTGATGAGTTCAAGCCCCACGTGGGTCTGTGTGCTGACAGCTCAGAGCCTGGAGCCTGCTTTGGATTCTGTGTGTGTGTGTATCTCTCTCTCTGCCCTGCTCATGCTCTGTCTCTGTCTCAAAAATAAAATAAACATTAAAAAAATATTTTTAATAATTTTAAGAAGGAAGGATTCTTTACAGAAGGGAAAAGAACAATCCCTCAATCACAGTGTGGCAAAGCTACTTTTTAGATAGCAATACTTTCCTTTTATCAATCAATTCAATCAGCAAAAGTTAGGGGTGCATGACTGTGTGTGTGTGTGTGTGTGTGTAGGTTTACAGGTACACGCATAGGCATAACAGAATCTGAAAAGCCTTGGAGGCTTTCTTCTGTGGTCTAACTGCCTTATAATCACAGGTAAATTGAGTATAACTAAAGGCAATGCAGGAGTGTCTTGGACAACCTGCAGAACAATTGGGTAAACACCTGGTTCAGACTCCAGGGTCATGCAGTGAGCACTGTAGGCACTCTTGCCCTCTCTCTGGGCCAGAGATTTCTGCTATTACTTACTACAAGACATTCAGTGGCAACCTCATTGCATCTTGAGGATTCGTACTACTTTTCCAACTAATGTAACTGCTGGGTCCTTACATTTTTTTTGAGGTTGAAAAAACATCTCTGGCATCAGTTAAAATGTAGTTTATACCTGTCAGATAACTGCAAAAAATAAACCTAAGTAACAAAACTGTACAACTCTTGAAAAAGTTCTTTTCAAGACTTGAAACAAATGATACATATGATAGGAAATGAGGGAGAATAGAATGCCAAAGTTGCAGGATTCTATAGCAAGAAGCACTCCAGACCAGTAGCAATAAAGATGGAAAGCAATTCAAGATAGTGCTATTTTTTCTTATGGTCTGTTAATTATTACATTTCTCATCATGTTTATAATATACATGTCTATGAAAGTTGATTTTGGTAGCTAGGACTATGCCTTTTATTAACTTTAGAAATTGAGAATAAGAATATTCCTATATATGATGACTGCCTTACAGGCCATACTGCTACTTTTATGTGTTATGTCAGTCAATTAATCCTTGGGTTTTCCATTTCTCTATCACTGTAATAAGATATGTCCATTTGTGCTGAGAAAATAGTCTAAACATCTATCCAGAATAGGTACTCAATGGTCGGTATTTTGCCAAGCACAGTATTTAAATTTTTTTTAACATTTATTATTGAGAGAGAAAGAGCATGAGCATGGGAGGGACAGAGAGAGGGGAAGACACAGAATCTGAAGCAGGCTCCAGTCTCTGACCTGTCAGCACAAAGCCCAACACGGGGCTTGAACTCACAAACTGTGAGATCATGACCTGAGCAGAAGTCAGATGCTTCACTGACTGAGCCACCAGACGCCCCCTCCAAGCACAGTATTTTAAAGTGTCAGAATTTAAATGCTTTTACTAGAGCCTCATTTTAGACACAAACCTCATCATGTCCAGTGTATTATACACCCCTGATGCACTCATTTAGCACAAGCCTGGCCCTTGGAGGCAGTGGAGCTGGAGGTGCACAATCTGGTCTAGGGTAAACTTCTTACAACATATTGATGTATTTGATCCTTGTTCCAGCCATAAGGCAAGTATCTGTGTGGCCTTGAGCAAGTATCACATTTCCTCTGAAATCATTTTAGCCCTTGGTATTCCTTAACAGTCAAATGAGCAGAAGCATGTATCTCTCAGTCCCTTTGAGTTCTAAAAATGCCTTTTCTTGGTGAGAAAGTTCCTCTTCATAGAATAATACCAGCTAATCAATGCTAAATGGCTGACATAATTAGAAAATCATGTATTTTCAACTTCTAAAGAAATAATAGATCTAAACAATGATCACGTAAACTCCATTAGGTAAACGGCTAATGGGAAATTTTAACAGATGGTGCTGCCTGAGGACCATCTGAACCCACTGATCAATCTTAACATCCTTGAAGAAAAGACATCATACGCCTCTTAAAGGAAGTACAGAGCACAATTATCAACCATGTATGCAAATACACCAGAGATCTTTAACTAGTTTCTCCATTGAAAAGGTATACGCACTTGTTCAAAGATCACAAAGACTTGAACAGCACCCAAAACCAATGGAGACCAACTTGAAATAAGGAACCTAACTTTAGAAATGATAAAGGGGGAAAAGCTGGCCTTCAAATTAAGTCCATATGAAAACAAAATTCCATTTTTACAACCCAATTTGCATGAATCTTTTCAATGTAATTCTGTGTATAAATTAAAGGGCAGTGATTTGAATGACTTACTACTCCAAAATGGATGGTGGTTATTTGTGAGAAAATAAAAACATAAAATTTTTCCCACTTTTCATTAAACTTTTAATGTCCTCTATGACTTGTTCATGAATCAATAAAAGGTTACTGGAAAACAACCTAAGGCTACCTGCCTTCCTGAGTCAGCCTGAGACAGGAAAAGATTGACCTGTTTAGTTTTTTTAAATTCTGTGTCTGTATCAGGAGCCCTAAATTCCACGAACACAGGAAATTCAATATAAACTCAGAGAGAAAATGACTGGAGATGGAAAGATGGGTTGAGACAACTAATTCTCAAAAAAGGAAAAAAAATCTCAAAGAAAGGTAAGATTCTTTATAGGTCTGCTTGATCTACCTCCAGTAGGCCCCTTCCACCCTCCATGTTAATGCTATCCTTCAAATTTTATTGCTCTTTTCTATGTTAATTTTTATCCTTACTAGTTCCTTTGCTGTTCAGTTTTACCCAATTGGTTAGAGTGGAAACTGTACAGAATGAAGAGAATGAGATTGTTTGATTTACTGCAAGCCCTCAAATCCTAAAATACAATGGCTCTTATATAGAGTTCTGGAGATAAAGTTTGGACATCCTCAAAGGGATTTTCTCTTTCTAGACCACTTTCCAGACCACTGCTCTAGAATCCATTTTACATTTAGACTCAGTTTTCTTCTATTCATTGAAACTTGACCACATTTCCTTTTTTGCAAAGTAGGGTTAATGATGATGTCGACTAGGGAGTTATTCTGAGGATTAATTAATTCATGAAAAGCACTTGGAACAACAAATGATAAGCACTTGTTCGTTGATAGCTATTATTGATGTGGTTATTATCATTATTGCAGAAGATATTCAAGAAAACAACATGACCATAAATAACTTTCTGATATTAACCTCAAAAGAATCTGAGTTTAGAAAGTTTGGCAATTTAATCAATAAGCCAGATAAACTTGTCCACCCATGTTCAGCCTCTTTTATAGACAACTTGGTCTAGCTGATAATATGACCCTTAGATTTCTATAACTAACAATGATCTGAAAATAAACCTATTAAAGGCATTCAAGTACAGGGTTGCCACTGAAATCTGTGATAAAACTAAAAAGCAAAAAATCGCATAGCACTTGAGTTAAATTTGATGTGTTACCACTTAATAGATGTGACCTGAACTATGTTACCTGATTATCTGTGAGCTTGTCTCCTAGACCAAAATCTGTGAAAAACTTACAAAGATCATATTGAAGCTAGGGGAATAATTAAATGATATATGTCACTTAACACCTCCTAGCAATGCCTCAATATATTCAGGGACTTATTTTGGAAGAAGGTGGCTTTAGTGCTGTGCAGTTACACACATCAGGATTCTGTTTCTGCCTCTCTTCCACCTTGTATGATTCAGGCAAGTGCTTATTGTCTCTGACTTGCTACATTCTCACTTGTAGAAACAGCCTAGGTCCATTGTGATGATGAATAATGACCAGCACTTTACTTCGAATGTAGAAAGCCCTCAATGCAAGACAGCCATTGATAAGTGCATTACTTCTTTCCCTCTGGGGTTAAACTGACTGTATTGCGTTTGAAGTAAAGAGTAGGCAAGAATCCTCCTCCCACCCCACAAACAAGCTATTCTCTCATCTAATTTAGAAGTCAAGAATATTCTCTTCAAAATTAAGCCATTTCTTTAACCATCTCATAGGTGAAGGAAAATAAATCTCTGCTTTACGGATGGAGGAAAACTCTGACATCATAAGAGAGGAAACACCCCTTTGGTGTTTGTCTTCACGAAGAGCATCAACAGGTCTGATGTCTTCCAACATCCTCTTCCACCTTCCGTACCGCTGCTCCACGTGGAGAACTCAAAGGTAGGAGCTGCTCATTTCTTTCTCATCCCTGCTACTAAGGGATTGGGGTGCTTTTCTTCAAGTCTTCCAGGAGGCCTGGTCTTTACAGAGGCTCCCTGCATAACATTTCACTGGCAGATGGCCCCTCTGGAAAAGCCAGCCCTAACACTTACAAAGACAGAATCAGGGAGACAGGCAGGGAGTTAAGGTCCAATTCATCCTGAACTCGAGAAAGATACCAGGAAAGTTGAATGAGTCAGAAGAGAAAATTGTGCTATACATCATTAGTCTCCCAATTTCCCTTATGTTTGAATAATGGTACTCTAAAAACAGAATAAGAGAAAAAATTAAAAAGAAGAAATCTTCCCTGGCAATTTGATTATTAGGTCACTTCAAGAGAGGCAATTTAAGAAATCAGCAAATGCCACTGGGGAAACTAAAATAATAACAAGCAATTCTAATACAGTACCTTTCCTCTTCAAGGCACTTTACAAACATGAAGTAATTAGGTCAATTAAAACTTGAAAAAGTAGCCTATTTAGACACAATCTTCTTTGCACATACAGGGCATCTGCTTGGAAATAACTCTTGTGCCTTGTTTTCAAAGCAGAAGATGCTCACAGGAAAACAAGATACCCATAAATAACTAGGGAACTTCAACTTAGAAGGATCTGGGTCTAGAAGCATTTAAGGCATTTAAATCAAAAGTAAATTTCCCACACCTCGATGCTTCCCTACCACAAACCCTGTGTAGTTAGACACTTCCTGACAGTGCCAGGCAGTTGTGGATGGATGATAACAGCAGATAACAAAGATAAACAGTCCAAGGAATGAACAGACAGAAGATCTTAGGTCTACCGGTTCCTGGTAAACGAAGTCCCAAAGAGAAATTCCAGAATAACTGAGCAAAGGGCCATAGTGTGTTGAATTAAGAAGTGTTCTAATTGGGAGTAAGGAGATTTAAGTCCTTGTTCAGGTTTTTTTTTAATTACTTAATTTATTTATTTTTGAGAGAGAGAGATTGAGAGTGGGGCAGGGGCAGAGAGAAAGGGGGACAGAGGATATGAAGCAGTCTCTATGCTGACAGCAGAGAGCCCAATGTGGGGCTCAAATTCATGAACGTGAGATCATGACCTGAGGCGAAGGCACATGTTCAACCAACTGAGCCACCTAGCTGCCCCAGTCCTTGTTCAAGTTTAACCACTAATTCACTATGTGACTTGGGACAGTAAGTTAGTTTGTTTATGGCTTTGGTCTCTAAATGTGTAATGAGCTGTTTGATTAGATCCATGGCTTTCAAAGTATGTTCTGAAGGTACTGTGGGTGTCCAATGTGGGGTATGTAACAGCTCTGAGCTTCTCTGGTACAGGAAGAGCAGCAACATTTTAATTCATTTTAGATGTTGGATTTTTAGGAGCACCAAGAGTCCCATGCCTAATTGAGTCAGAAAATCAGTCTCTGAATTCTCTTGCAACTCGGTAATCTGTGATTCTATGAATGTTTATAAACCCCACAGCATATAGGGTATGTTTCAATGGAAACTTCCATTACATTAGCTCAACTTGCTAGGATCAGAGAAGAGCGACAGATCAAGTCAGTGCTCTTCAGGTCTCCCTTGCTCACTGTAAGTCACTGCAAGTCAGGGTTATTTTTCTTTGATTTATCCGAACCGACCCTAGGTGAAGTAGGTGTTGCAGAGACCTCCAACAGGTCTCCACTCTCTCTCTTCCAGTTTCTCTACTTGCCCCCAGCTGGCTGGCTCTGATAATCTAGTTCTCAAATTTAGGTTGGGGAAGACAGGGAGTGTCATGTATAAAGCTATTAGTCTCAGTTCTCTGATTTATGAGTACGTATACTCTATGATCCAGAGCCCTGGAGGAGAGGAATAAATGGAAGAGGATTCAGGCAAATAATCTTCCCTCTACTAACACTGCCCTCCCTCCCCATTTTGCCTGGCATATAGGTAGCTTTTAGGAACCAAACCCTCCATGATAGTAAACTCCAGCAAATGAGTCTGTTAGTATAATACCTCATTTATTCCCACAAACTATATTGCTAATTATACAATGAAGAACCTGAGATTAAAAGAGTAAGCACACAAAATCACAAAGCTTGGATGGCAAAGCCAAAAATGGGCCATGAGGCTTTCTGAATTTAACTCCCTGACTTTCTCATACCACTCAACTGCTTCGCTATTTACATAACATAAACAAGTAACTCCCAACCCAAACAAAGCAAGTTAAGTTTTGCTTCCTGTACGTGCTGCCTCCTACTCTTTCTTCTCTTTCTCTTCAGATTCTCATGGCTGGACTAGTGTGGCCTAGGAGTGTGGGTTTGATTGAAGTCAGGTCATCTGACTTTGAAATTAACATGGCAAGTGACTTCACTAAGTCATAGTCTTAACCACGTCTAAATGGTTTCCTTATACTGAAGAGTGTAACTATTAATACCTACCCAAGGACTTCATAGGACATTTATAAGATTTTAACCTACTATTTGTGGGAATGCATCCAAATTGCTTTAACCTGCTCTACTTAGCCCTTGGGTCATTTAACATGTTTTAGTTTCTGGTGTTTTCCATCTCTTGCAGCACAGCAACAGAGTAATGAGGCAAACTAAAGAATTTCCCAGAAGCACAGATTTCCCCAATGAAAATAAAGGATTCCTAATTCCAGATGGAAAGCATTTTGGCATTTCCTTAGAGAATACTAGTAGTGAATTGAAACAGAAATAGATGCTCCTTACCGAGTAAAAAGTCTAGCAGCTCGTTTATAGACCTATCCACACTCTAATTAAAATAGCACAATTATCTGGGAAATTGTGAGGAAAAGCCTCCAATACTATTGACTGTTTTTGCAATGTCAACAATCACAGGGAATACTCAGTGACAACCTCAATGCCCACTTACAGATATAAAAAAAAGTAGTAAGTTATAGCTGCAGGATATTAGTGAAGTTTCCAGTACTGACTAGGAAAAAAGTGGTCTAACAAGCAGCCATAGGTCTGTGAGAGTCAACTTATGGCACAAGTTTAAGCTAGTTGACCTAAACAAAAGTCAACTGCCAGTTGTAAACACCTCCCTTTCTTCTATAAGCCTAGACGCAGAAGCAGAGAGGTGCTTAAATGCAGGGTATGACAGTCAGTCTTATGCCTCTGATTACACCTAGTGACTCTTGAAAGAGCAAATTTCTTACTAAAAAACACTACAGAAGATGTTCACCTACCTTTAAACCTACTTACTCAATTTTCAATGGCAATAACGCAGGTCTGCAAATCAGCACAGGCATCTCCACACCAGGATTTGAAATTAATAAACCGTGCCCTAAAAGGCTTCCAAGTTTATTCCAAATGGAATCCACTGTTTTGGTTTTACCATCATCCAGTGTCCTCATTCTGTAATTATCTAGCTTTACTATCAAATACCAACTTAGGCAAGTCAGTACTAGATTTAATGCTTTTTTCAGTTTTGTTGATATTGACACATAACATTGTATTAGTCCAAGATGTACAGCATTTGATATATGCAAATACTGCAAATCTGCCACAATAAGGTTGGTCAACATCAATTACCTCACATTGTTGCAAATGTCACCTTGTGATGACAAGTTTTTTTTTCATTTTTTAATGTTTATTTGTTGAGAGAGAGAGAGAGAGTGTGTGTGTGTGTGTGAGCGAGGGAGGGGCAGTGAGAGAGGAGGCTCCAGGCTCTGAGCTGTCAGCACAGAGCCTGACGTGGGGTTCAAACCCATGAACTGTGAGATCATGAGCTGAGTAGAAGTTGGACACTTAAATGACTGAGCCACCCAGGCACCCCTGTGAGGACAAGTTTCAAGATCTACTCTTTAGGCAACTTTCAAATATCCAATATATTATAGTTAACCATAGTCACCATGCTGTACATTACATTCCCAGAACTTAATTATCTTATAAGTTTTTACCTTATGACTGCCTTCACCCATTCCCCTCAGTAATTCCCACCTCCCCAAATAAAATTTTAATTTTCCCAAAATAAAATGCTCCAAATGCCCTTTTGAAAGAGAAAGGGGGGCGGGGGGAGAGAGAGAGTGAGCACACACAAGTGGGGAAGGGAAAAAGGGAGAAGGAGAAAATCTTAATCCAACATGGGGCTGGATCTCAGGACCATGAGATCATGACCTGAGCTGAAATTACGAGTCAGATGCTTAATTGACTAAACCACCCAGGTGCCCCCAAATACCCATTTTCTATACATTGTATAGAAATGTATTATTATGGCTTAATCCACACCTTTCCCTTTTCATTGTTAAGTCACCTCTAATATTTCCTTTCTCTACAATTACTATATACATTTGCTATTTCACACATCTTACTTATATGCTATTATCTGGCTAGTTCAAATGTTCCTCTGTACTTAATCTGTGCTTCATTCCTGTTCTAACGAAGGTTGAAAATCTAATGCTGCCATATCAAGGAATGTACCTTTCCTAAGAACTACCAGACTAACATAGGCATATCTGAAATGTGATCTGTGCTCCCGAGACACACAAAGTAATATCTTCAGAAATGTGGGGAAGCATGCCAGTCTTTCAGGTCTGTTATTGAGCAGCAAAATCTGAACACACGCGTGTGTGCGCGCGCACACACACACACACATTTTGTAGCTGTTTTGAAAATACACAGTGATTCCCAGAGACTCAACCAAATCAACTAAGCATTCTAAAATATCAAAATATCTACTTTTTATTACACAGTTCTGTAATTTACTTTTTCCCACCAATTCTGGGCAGGAATTCAACTTTATCCCTTTTCTTAAATATTATTTGACCCAAGGACCCTTGACTTGGGTTCCAAGAGCAGGCTTCATTCACTCTTGAAAACCTTTGAAATCAGATATACTACTGAGTGTGTTTATTTAGGGGGAATTTATGGGGAGAAGATTATTGCTTCTATTAAGTTCTCAGAATTCATTACGGCATCATGACTTCCCAAAAGGTTACAAACCACTGATAAACCATGTATAATTTAACCTATTATCATTCAGTCTTTATAGCCTATAAAATAAGATGTGTCATTATTCTGTCTCTACATGTTAGCCCAATCCATAATCCTCTTTCTAAAAGTAAGAAATACTTAAATGGAATAAAATGCACTCCTCCAAATACCATCTGGTCAATAGAAGCCTGCCATTCATGTTCCTCACATTTTTAGTGAATTCAAAAATTCTCAGAACTCAAACTCTAAACACTGCTCCCTTAGTCTTGCCTTGCCACTATGTGGAATTAGACTGTGGGTCCAATCAGATACTTTTTAAATGGTGAAACACATGAACCAGATGTATATGTCCTCAGAGATGAGGCATGAATTTCCATCCACTTAGGCTCTTCCTTCTGCTGTTTTTCCAAAAAACCTGGAGCTCTCAATGAATAAATACTATGCTCAGAGACAATGAGAAAATTCAAACTTTCCAATGATGAGAATTTCTTTTAAAAGATACCTTCCCATTATTGTCCTCCTTATGAAATTAGCAATTTGTGGGAAATGACTGAAGTTTCCTTTAAATAAGGTGATAATGCGGCACCAGGGTGGCTTAGTTGGTTGAGTGTCCAACTCTTGATTTCAGCTCAGGTCATGATCTCAGGATTTTTGAGTTTGAGCCCCATGTTGGGCTCTGTGCTAACAGTACAGAGCCTGCTTGGAATCCTCTCTCTCCCTCTGTCCCTCCCCGACATGTGAGCACACACATGCACACACTCTTTTTCTCAAAATAAACTTTAAAAATAAATTAAATTAAATTAAATAAGGTGATAAGGAATAGATGCACTGCAGAAGCAAGTATTGCCTGCTGTATGTTTGTAGAGAAATGGAATTTTTGTGCAAGTGTTAATTTATTTCCCCATGGCATTTACAGAATCTCTCAAGACCTTCTTCAGGTCAGCATTAAGAATTGTGAGCTGATTGACAGTACTATTAAATGGATTGGTAACTATCTGAACACTGCACCCAAAGAAAGTAGATTTAAATTACTTTGGCATCATTCATTAGGAAGGGCTCCACACTTGAGTCATTAGGTTCTATACTTGACCTTATAACGTTAAACAAACAGAACGTGTACCCTGTATATTTATCCAAGAGAACAGGTGGGGAGTTAGATAACATAAATGCTAGAATATTTAAAGAGATCTTGATGACTAGAAGAGTGGGCCAAAACCCAATAAGCATGAACTATCACAACGAGATGATAATATAGCATGAAAACCATAAGCTCTAAAATAAAACAAACATGGACTTAAATACATGTTCCACCACTTAATATCTATGTGGGTCCAGATAAATTTCTTTCAAGGGCTCCTTTTCATATGTTAAATGGGGACAATTAATTTTATTTTATAGGGTTCACTGAGAAAATTAAATTCTATAGCATAAATTAAACTCAGAGTCTAGAATTAAATTATAATAACTTAGTTGTAAATAGCGTATTAATATTAGTCATTATCTTCACAAGTAAAAATAGAAGACATAACCCTTCATTCATTCACCAACTATTTAAAAAACTGTTTAGGGGCACATGTTTAGGTGGTTCAGTCTTTTAAGTGTCTGACTTCGGCTTAGGTCTTGATTTCATGGTTCATGAGTTCAAGCCCTGCATCAGGCTCTGTGCTAACAGCTCAAAGCCTGCGATCTGCTTCAGATTCTGTGTCTTACTCTCTACCCCTCCCCTGCTTGCACTCTGAGATCCCTCTCTCACTAAAAAATAAATAAACATTAAAAGTTAAAAAAAAAACACCACATGTTTAAACACCCAATATGTCTATCGTTATGCTTGGTTCAGCAGGTACAAAGATGAGCCAGTCCTGTCTCATTGAGACAAGTAGAATTGAAGATATGTAATGAAGAAATGAAAAACATATAAATGGTATGACAATTCACTGTATAATATTACTAAGCACACACTTCCTGGTCCCATACTCCACTCTTCTACTAGACTCTACTTGAATTAGACAGGCCATGCCTCAGAATGTCCCCTTGTGTGGGGGACAAGCAAGACTAAATAACTCCAATTACTATAGTCTAAATGAGTATGTCTCTCCAAATTCATAATCCTCCAATGTGAGGAATCCTCCAACTCGAAATCCTAACCTCCAATGTGATAGTTAGAAGCTGGGGCCTTTGGAAGATGCTTAGGTCATAAGGACGGAGCCCTCATGAATGAGATTCATATTCTTATAAAGGAGAACCTACAGGGCTCCCTAGTCCCTCCATTATGTTAAGACACAGCAAGAAGCTAGTAGTCTACAACCTGGAAGAGAGCCTTCACCAGAACCCAATAATGCTGGCACCCTGATCTTGGACTTCCAATGTTCAGAAGTGTGAGAAATACATTTCTGTTGTTAACAAGCTTCACAGTCTGTGGAATTTTATTACAGTATCCCAGAGGGACTAAGACACCAGCTCAATACACAACCAATTAGACAAAGCATCAGATCCACAATGCTTGGCAAGTTCAAGGAAAATGCCCTGCTGTAAGAAAGTGATCTGAGCCAGGAGATTTTCTTTCTCAAGAATTTGGACTACGAAACAAGGGGAGATTGGTGCAATTGACAATGGGAGTTAGAAACAGAAGGATAAAAGAGATAGGGTTGAGACTGTGAGGGGCCATGTTTCTACTGAAATTTTGAGATATCAGACAAACAGCTAAGCAGAAATATACAGGGAAAGTCATCAATGTCATGTGGCTAAGAGAGCCTGAGATCATAACCAATGCCAAGAGCTTCAAATTCCTGAGACAATGATGAAAACAACCTCTTCTGGAGTGTTGACTCAGTTCTGGTTACTCTTCCAGCAGTTTATATATACAACTCATGCAATCATTAAAAAAATCTCCATGAGGTCATTACTACTGTTTTTCTCATTGAACACATGTGAAAACTGAAACACAAAAAGTTAAATTAATTTGTTCAAGTTTCAAGACTATTGCTTATTAGAGCCAGGATTCAAACCCAAGCCTTATGGCTTCAGAGCCTATGCTGCTAACAGTCGTACTCTAATGTTGCCCCTTTACCCTTATGAAACACCCTCTATCTTAAAGTAGTCTAAATGAGTCTTTAATTCACTCAATAAGCAAGAAACTAACACAGCATCTTTTTATGTGACAGGGACTCAGCTTCAAACAAAGGATGTGGGAGATCAGCAAAACCATAGGCCCTCGATGCAGCAGGAGAACTGCCTTTTCCCCTTAGAGAACATCCTGCTTTGTGTACAGAGCAGGATGGAATTTCTGAAGATCAGCCTTTGATAGTTGTTGAGGTGGCATTTGGGGATAATAGAACCTTGAAATAGTGATGAAGCAACTTTTCTTAAAATCTCCCAAGCACTCCACAGGAATCCTCTTATGAATGTCTATATCATTTCTCCAAAGAGGTCTAGGGGCAACACAGCCTTCCCCTCCTCACCATGCCACAAACAGAGGGAAAACGTGACCCAGGGTGGTTTGCTCAAAAGACTTCTGAGGGTAAAATAGATGCTGTTGCTCTCAGTAGCCACTGTATTCTAAGTTGTGTGATTCCAGGACTGTGTTTTTTTTTGTTGTTGTTTTGTTTTGTTTTTTCCTTTCAATCATAAGGCTTTTTGACAGAAAGGACTAGGTCAGTTTTGCCTTTCTACAAACAGTACCCAGTAAAGCTACTGCATATGGAAAATCATTTTTAAACTGGCTTTTAACAAGTGAAGGAACAAATTGTATTGCTAATAGCATAGCCATCTTCCTCAAAAATATGAGACTTTTCAATTTGGTTCTTTCATCTTATTGAAAATGCGTGTGTGTGTGTGTGTGTGTGTGTGTGTGTGTGTGTAATCATTTTGCAATTATTCATCAAGATAGGCAGCATTCACATCCAGGCTCCAGAGCCATATTTCTTGGATTTTCATGTTGGCCTCACTAATTACAAGCAAGCTATTTGACATTTGTCTTCCTTAGCTTCTCAGATGAAGAGACTCTCTTAAGAATTAATTACACCTGCCCCATAGGGTCTCTGTGAGAATTAACCAAAACTGTAATAAGCGCCCCCTAGTGCCCAGGAACTAGTAAGCACTCAACCAATAGCCCCCAACTATTCAGTAGATAAGGAAATGGAAGTATAGTCCTCCCTAGACTCACAATATAAAGCTCATGAATGCATGGGATGTATCAGGAGGTAATGTAACAGCCATGAATGAAGTTCTGGATCTAAAAAAGGTTCAAATTTAAATGTGGCTTTGCATAAGGTTCTTTACCTCTCTGAGCCAAAGTTTCCTCATCAGTAAAACAGAAATAACACTCCCCAGGCTATAGGACTATGTAATGAGCTCCTACATGGAAAGTTGTTTGAACAGTAAGTAGTTCATAGTAACTTCAATACAAGTTTTGCTATTATTGTTACTGTTACTTGATGCTATTGATACCCAGATATAAAATCCCACTCCTAGGATTTATGTCTCCTATATTTGAAGACATCTATGCAGCCCATACCACTGATATACACCAGTACACTCCCATCTGCTAGGGCAACGGTTGCTAACTTTGCTACTAATCCAGAGTTCAGATTTAGTGAGAGTGCATCAGAAAAACTATAATCCAACAGAAGGCTAGAAGAAGCATAGCTATTTGCTTGGAGGTATTTTGCCAAATCTTCTGATAACATTTTTTTTCTTTAAACCTGCCCAGAGTAATTATGGCTCTTAACAATTGTTATAGCTCAGTAGCAAATGCTGGGTGACTCCTGCAAACAGTTTTATCAAACTGACATTCTAAAAAATGTCCCTTGCTAAATGTCAAGTGAGATTTCTGGAGGGGAAAGAAAAATGCCTCCTTTCTTCTTCCACATTCCATGTTTATGTAGATCAAAAAGACATTGCATGGCTGCCCGATGTTTCAGCAATTCAGACATCTACAATAATCTACCAAGAATTCTTAATCAGCTGCATCTCCATTCTTAACACTGGGGAGAATTAATTATGAATGCGGAATCAGCATCATGGTCGATCCGGGAAGCCAAACTGACTCGCAGTGATGCTGTCCTCCTGCCGTGTTAATTAAGCAGGAAGGCGTTCAAGGGCGCAAGACAGAAGCAGAGTGAGACTGATAACTGGCCCACATGCAGGAGATCCTCGTCCCTCTTTGTATCTGGAGTTTCATGTTATTCATGAAATAAATATTCCAAATTATAGAACCCCATAAGGATACTTAGGGAAGATAATGAAATCAAGTATAATTGAATATAGTCAGTCAATGAAAAGGAAAAGCCTTCTTGAGAAGGTATTCTCTTCCCTAGATAGGAGTGATTAGAGAAATAACTACAAATTTGGAAGAAGAGGCCCTTGTTATCTTTCTGCCCTATTACCATTCCCCAGCTTCTTCGACACTAAATTAACAGATTTTGTTCAAATATCTGGTGGCTGTGGTCTTCTAAGGAGGCTAAGCTCTTCTGAGTCCCATGGGCAAATCATAATAGACTTAAATCAGCTAGGAGAATCTGCGATTTTGGCCAGTGACTGGTTCAGGAAGGGCCTGTGACACAGTTGTCATCCATAAGACTTGTGGGGAGATTTTTCAGACGCACACCTTGTAAAGGGTTTCCTCATCTTTTCAAAAACCAATGCATAATAGAAGTAATTGTGTGGAGAGGTGCTACTTAGAATTTACCATAGCCATCTTGTGGCCAGGGGAATACATACTTTAGGTCAAAAGTGAGAATGCTAAAAATGTCAGGACAAAAACAGAGATGGCATCAGAGCCTCCGGTCTATCCCCAGAACCAACAAAACTAGAACTACTGCACACCTGGCCATCTCCTTTTGGAATAATTTCTCATTTTAAAGCAATTTTATTCAGTTTTTTGTTATAATCACTTCTAAATCATCTTAACCAATATTCGATTTCATGTAAAAGAAAATCCCATTAAATTAATTTATATTCACAACTTTCTCAAGTAGGTATTTTCTCCTTTTTACACACAGGAAAAAAAAAGGCTAGGATGCAAAGAAAATAAATGATCTTAACACAGTGAGCCACTGAGTAACTAGCATAGCTAGAATGAATGCCCATGGGTGAACAACTAAAAGCCTATCTTCTCTATACTATGTTGTGCTGCCAGGTTCATCACTAGAAATACATTTGTTTCTATTTTATTAGACTTAGTTTTTAGATCCATAAAATATATTAAATGCTAGGGATGCAAGCATTATAAAAGTAATAATCCCTGTCTGTCAGTAATTAACAATACAGTGTGAGGATACCTAACAAGAGTGACCAACACTGTTTGGAGATTCAGGTAGTAATGGCTGAGATGGATTTTAAAGAAAGAGATTTCACAGAGATTAGGGAAGAAATTATGTAACATAGCCAATAAATTTTAAACATAAATTTTACACTGAATAGGAATACAGTATATAGAAAAGTCAACATTTATGTGATTTTTTTTTAAGATACATGACTAGATTTCAAGGAGACTTCTTATCATTGGCTATTTCCTGTTATGATTCATGCCTACAAAACAAAGATTAACTATTCAGGCCCCTCTGCTCTAAGAAGTACTTTGGAAATGTTGAAAAATGTATCATTTTGGGGTCATCATGATTCATTTTATTCAGGGACTCACTGTATCACAACAATCTTCCAACAGACATACAGCTCTATGTAAATTCTGGAAAGACTGAGTTGGGCACCTGAAACAGAGGTACCAGGACTTCTCAGAATGGTGTAAAGGTCAGGGAAAGGGGTCAAAACAAAATTTGATCAAGTTCCCAGTTGGTACCTGGGCCTGGCCTTGGTCCACTTTTCATGTTCTGGTAAGGGACTATTACAGACAAGTACAGGGATGGGTCACTGCTCTGGACTTTGCTCATTTTCCAATAGGCTCTGACCTGGTAATAGAAGTGATTTCAGAATTACAGTATAACAAACCTTTTGAGTGCAAGTGAGTTCCATTTGGCAAGGACTTCAACTAATTTTGATAACAAAAGTCTTACAGGGAAGGCCCATAAGGCATTTTACACATCAAACAGCTCTTACTGAATGTTGTTTTGATGAAATAATTACAAATGAATCAGAAGTAAATTACCCTTGAAATAATAACAATACTTAGCATTTTCATTTTCAAAGTGTTTAACAAATTACTACTTATTTAATTTACATTCTAGCATCATGATAAAGGGATTTCTGCTTCAGTTTTATAAGTGGGGGAGCTGAGCTCTCAGGAGGGGTGACAGTCAAGTCAAGAAGTCAATCTAGAAAGAATGATAAACCGGTTTCAAGCAGCTGTTCCCATGAGTGGATCCATGAGTGAGGAAGTAGATAAGGGAAAGATTGTCGTTCAGGTAGAGAGGCCAGTATCTTTCCATCTCCAGCTTTTCTTTTTTTTTTTTTTTAACGTTTATTTATTTTTGAGACAGGGAGAGACACAGCATGAACGGGGGAGGGTCAGAGAGAGAGGGAGACACAGAATCTGAAACAGGCTCCAGGCTCTGAGCTGTCAGCACAGAGCCCGATGCGGGGCTCGAACTCACGGACCAAGAGATCATGACCTGAGCCGAAGCTGGATGCCTAACTGACTGAGCCACCCAGGCACCCCCATCTCCAGCTTTTCAAGCCTTCAGAGAATGCAGTCACATTTTTTAAAAAGCTTATGGGGGCGCCTGGGTGGCTCGGTTGGTTGGGCGTCCGGCTTCAGCTCAGGTCATGATCTCACAGACGGTGAGTTCGAGCCCCGCGTGGGGCTCTGGGCTGATGGCTCAGAGCCCGGAGCCTGCTTCCGATTCTGTGTCTCCCTCTCTGTCTGCCCCTCCCCCGCTCATGCTCTGTCTCTCTCTGTCTCAAAAATAAACGTAAAAAAAAAAAAAATTAAAATAAAAGAAAATAAATAAAAAGCTTATGAATTGAAAATACTATTCTAAAACTGAACATTGTTTTAAACTGTATCTTCATAGATTTGCTGCTCCATAATTTGGGAAAGTGGAGTCACTTTTTGGGAAATGTGTATCTTAATAGCAAGGGCCAAGCTCCAGAAAGTTCCTTCAGGAAAACCAAAGGAATTATGCCAGTGAAGACAGCACAAGGCAGAATACAGAACACACCAGTGACTTCTTTCCAGATCCCCTTCTCTTAATTACCTTGACTTCTTTTTCTACTTCTTGTTCTTTGGTTCCTGACATAAACTATAGCTTTTGATGTCTCCTGTTCCCTGGTGATTTCTCAGAATGCTTATATGAGTTGGCATCCTGAATTCAAACTGAGTCGGAAGCTATTACCTGCTTGCTGTATTCTGGAGTTGACACTGTCCACACCTGGAATTTATTCTGCCAGCTCACTTTTGTGCTAAGACCTCACCACGCAAATGGCCCCCAAAGTAGTCATATATTTTATGGCAACGGCAGCATACTGACAGCAATGTATAGCCCATGTTCAGGTTTCCTTGGACTGTGTAGCCCATGTCATATTGCAAAGACAACTAGGCAAGAGTTATATTCCCCGCAAAACAAGCCAGCTCACTGCATATGTTCCTAACCTTTTCCTGCTGTATGTTTTTATACTAGCTCTATGTGTCAATTATCTATTGTTATTTAACAACCTATACTGAAATACAGTGGTTTAAAACAATTTTGCAAGGTTTTCTGGGTCATGAATCCTGACAGAGCTCACCCAGGAAGTTTTTTGTTTCACATTATATTAGAATTACTCACAACTAGTCACCTGGGAGCTCCTCTGGGGCTGGAACATCCGTGATGACCTGTCATCCTTCCAAGCATCTCTCCACATGGTGTCCAGCCAGGTGATACTCCAGCCCAAGAGAGAAGTAGAAGCTCCCAGTCTTAGGACTGAGTTAGAAAGTCCCAGAACAGCAATTCCACTGAATTTGTTTGGTCCAACCCAACTATAAGGACCAGCCTCAACTGAAGGAAAAGGGAAATACATTTGTCTTCAAATTTGAAGAGTAGTATAGACCTACCATATACTGAGGGGTTTGTAGGCAGTTGTCAAGAGTTTACTTTTAATTCCAAGTTTCATAGAGACCATCAGAGAATATTTAAGTATGTTTGTAATTTGTGTTTCTAAGGTCAATTCTGAAAACTAGCTATTTGGATTGTGGGAGGTGTGAAACAGAGGAATTAAGGTTAATGCTCAGACTCTTATTTGAACAATGAAGTAGATGATGATACTATGTACTGCATTTGAATGGACTGGGGAAAGAACAGCATATGGCATAAGTTTCTGATGTTTATTAAAACCCTTGTGAGTTTCAGCTTTCTGACTAACAATAATGAAATCTCTAGTGAGGTGAAGTTGTCATTATTGGAACAAACATTGCCTTGGATATCCATGAAAGTCACAGACAGGTTTGAATAGTTTCTCATAGGTAAGCAAATGTGAGGAGAGTGGTCACCCTCTCTTTGCTGCTTACATTCTTCCCTCAGAAGGAATAGAACCAGCATACGAGGAGCAGTGCCAGTGTGCTTCCTTCCTCTTCTTCCCTTCCCTAAATATTTAGTTGCCTATATAATGCCAGATATTGATCTAGACATTGAATACTCTAGCTTGTAGTGTAATTGAGGAAGCAGATGTAATTCAATAGTCCCCAAAGTCCACAAAGTTGAGATGTAGGTGACTTCTATCGTTGGTATAAAGGCCTCTGGGGAGAAGGTAAACTATCTGTAAAGAGTACATTGAATCTCCTTGGAGGAAGGGGACTGAAGTCAGACATGCCCTTTAATGGTTCAAACCACGAACACCTTTGATAATCCAGTATTGACCAAAGTTCAAAAGCAAGAGAAGAAATGTACCAGTGGGAAAGATATCATTATGGAATGTGAAATAGGGACCGCAGCAGGTTTACTAAAGAATACTGGCATGGAAACTTGTAACTGAGTCTAAAAACAGTTTGAGATTGCTCTTGGCTTATGGAATCATTAACTGAGAATGTGAAGGTCAACCACAAGATCTGTTACATTGGTGCCAAAACTCCAGGCATCACTTTTTCTCCCCTGGGAAAAAGCAAGAACATGGCCACAACAATAAATAAGTGAAAACATGAAAAATACACCATGCAAAATGGCAAAACTATTGCAGTGGTGTATTAAGAGGCTCTCACACCTGAAGAGCTTGGTGGTTTGAAATCTAACTGATCTTTAAAGTGAATGAGCACCTGATGAGGGGATACGGGGGGAGGGGAGAGACCTCAGAATAAGGCCAATGGCATTTGGCTAAGTTTGGCAGATGATGGTGTCTGTAATATTCAGTGAGAGAGGATTAACACACCAATTAAAGCAACCACACCACCGATACACAACACAACTTTTGGACTGAATATAAGAAAGCAATTGTTACTTAGGGTATAGAGTACAGCCTCTAGAACTAAAGTGTCTGGGTTCAAGTCCAATTTCTATACTTATTAACAAGCTCCTTAACATTTATGTGCCTCAGTTTCCAATAACAGTAATAGGGTTGATTCTGATGATTAAATATTGTAATTACTGCAAACCTCAAAGAACACTAGCTGGTATATAAAAGGCACTCAATAGATGCTATCTTTTTGTCAAAAAACACATTCCCTTATAATTTACCACTCACTTTAAGTGATTGGTAATTGTTGGCAATTATAGCCGTATTTATACCCTCTGGAATTAAAAATACCTTATTCCTCTTTTGGTTTTTTTTCCCATTATACTAGGAAGGAAAGTAAGTAAAATGGATTTTTAGAAAGTTTAGCAACTTTCAGATAGCTAAAGAATCAACTCCAACTGCTGAGTGCCAGTTCCTAGACCACTATTGTAATTGCCCTCAAGAAATGGCTATATTTCAGGACTTCGAAGGAGTTCACAGTGACATACTGAACTACTGACCAAATGCGTAGGGAACCACCAATACAAAAGACTGGATAAACAGAAGAGGTTTTACCTCCTTCCCCCGCTTTGTGGAATCTGTAATCATTTGAGCTGGACAGGAACAGGTTCAATTTTGTTTTTATATTCTTATGGAGAAAAGGGCTGGCTCATAAGTAACTAGAAAGTGATTTTAAAGGTAGTACTCTAATTTAAAGACAGTTTTCAAACATTTTTAGTATACTTTTATATTTGTATATAAATTGTTCTTTACTGAAAGTGAGTCAATAGAGGGCATTTACTTAGTAGTTATTCTCACCTCCTTTCCCCCCCCCATCATTACAGAAATGATGCATGGAATTAACAGGAGGAATACATTCCCATAGATATATTCATACATAATATTTTTTGAAATGTAATGAATTTGTTATGGCAAATACGTCAACTGAACAGAACATGCATGGTCAAACAAATTTGAATTACTCAATAAATAAACACACAATCATGTTTATCAAAGAATAAAAATACTTATATACACATATATATAATCACTCATTCATATCATTGTACAGATAACCTGAATTTTCATATTTCTATGCATAAATAGATTTCTTCATCCATTCACCATTCAATATTTGTTTAAGATCTCCTATGTAAAGCACTATTTAAGAACTGGGGTTACAAAAAGAAAACACAAAACAAAATAAAACAACAACAACAACGAAAAAGAATCCTGCATTCACTTACAATCTCCAACAAAACATACAATAGGAAAAATGTCAATAGACTTATCATCTTTGAAATTTCCTGTAACAAGGTTAATGTGACACAGACCAAGAGAGGAGGAAGAAGAGGAGGAGGAGAAAAGGAAGAGGAAGAGGAGGAAGAAAAAGAAAGGAGGGAGGGAGGAAAGAAAGAAGGAAGGGGACTCTTTATGAGCTTAGCTGACCTGTCATCGAAGGTGTAATGTGAAGGGAAGCTGGATTCAGAGATCTCTGGACAATTTCACCTTCAGTTGTCATCTGTTCCTTTCTGAAAGCTAAACTGTAATAGAAATTTCTTATATAAAGCATTTGACTACAAGGCTCTAAGATTGATTATTTTGTCTCTTCACCTACCTACAAGAAGCAAGATTCCTGAGAGGACGTGTGTGTGTGTGTGTGTGTGTGTGTGTGTGTGTGTGTATGTTCACACACGAATGTTCACACACATACACACCCAGTTGAAACACAGGATTTTACTACCTACCTATAGCCTCTCTTCAGGATGAACCTAGCTCTGTTCACATTAAGTCACATAAATACATGCAGATAACCAAGTAGCTCATTGTTTAGTAGTACTACTTTTGAGCATTTTGCTTTAATGACAATGGGTATTTGAAATTTGGGGTAAGTTTTTAAGGCCCACCTTTGCTTCTGTGGTGGGCATGCTCTCTGATTTGGTCCAGCATGTAATTACAGAGACATCTAGTGGTTGGGTCCAGGAGTATGAAATCTCGAAGAACAAGGCAAAAATGAACTCATTTCTCCCAGAGAAGCCATTGGCTGTATGCCAGAAAGTGTGACACCCAATGGGAAAAGTTAGGCTGAAATGGTCCATTGTGTTTAATGGTTTTAAGTTACTGTTTTTGGAGCTTAGAAAACTTTGAAATGAAAATAAAGGAGACAGTAAATACCAAAATAAAAACAAAAACCAAGGTAAATTAACTAAATCACTCTCTATGGTACAAATTCAGTATTCCTGCTTTACTCAAAAGGGGACAACCTACCTAACAAATTTTAAGTCAGAAATGTCATAGCAGGCAGTGAAAACTTTAGCATAAGATTTTATTTCTAAATCAAAGTACAAGTGTCCCTGGGAGAAGTGACACCTTGATTTAGATCAGTCATTGACACTTCAATGTGAAACAGCTGGTCAAAGTCTAGGAGTGAGCAAGAGAAGAAGTTGACAATTGTAGGAGAGAGGAATTGAAGTAATACTTTCCTGGGTAGAAGAAGGGACACTGTTGTCATTAAATTATAATGGCATCAGAAATGATCTAATTTTAATTACTAAAAGAATGTTGTAGGGAAAACGTACAATAAAATACACATGCACAGAAACATGAAGCCTCCCTATAAAATTATCTTCAAGATCAACGCTCTGCAGGAGTTTTCAAATCCAATACTTCTGCTTCATCAAAACCTAAACATACTGGGGGCGCCTGGGTGGCTCAGTCGGTTGAGCGTTCGACTTCGGCTCAGGTCACGATCTCGCGGTCCGCGAGTTCGAGCCCCGCATCGGGCTCTGGGCTGATGGCTCAGAGCCTGGAGCCTGCTTCCGATTCTGTGTCTCCCTCTCTCTCTGCCCCTCCCCCGTTCATGCTCTATCTCTCTCTGTCTCAAAAATAAAAAAAAATTAAAAAAAAAAAAACATTAAAAAAAAAAACATTAAAAAAAAAAAAAACCTAAACATACTGTAATGAGACCAAAATCCAATCCGGTGCCTTTTTTTTCTTTTTAGTTATGGCAGAAGAGAGGAAGCATAATAAAGCCCAATGGTCTTCATAAATATTCTCCAGAGCACTTTCTAATCTGTGGGAAGTTGTCCACCTCTACCTAAAACTCTTTGGCTTCACAAATTAGAAACAGTGGAATATCAAGTATATAACTCATTTGCTTTAGGAGATTGGAGATTGCAGAGAAGAAGGTAGGGGGTATGGAGGCAAGGAAGGATTCCACAGGTGGCCTCACTGTGTCTTCTCCCAATGCCCAGGAAAATGTCCTGACATCCCTCAAATAACAGCCCAACATCTCAGAGGAAGAAAATAATATAAACTTTCAGAAACACTACAACATTAAATATAAAAGCTCCTAACATTAACTGTTGTAAAACCTATATCCTAGTACTACCTGTTCATCAGCAGTATAAAGCTTGTTCTTTTTGTTTGTTTTGTAAAAAAAAAAAAATCAACTTTCAGTACCACAGCATAAGGGATTCTTCTTTCCCTCGGTAATTTTCATCATGCCTGGACACTCTTGATTTCTGGGCAATTTTCATGATATGTTTAAACCAAAACTAGTGATTCCATAAGAAGAAAGCTAACAAAAAATGAAAACCCAACTTGGAATTTGTATTTTCTTTTCTGAAAGTTGCACCTATTCATGTATAATTCTACTTTTTTTATTTCTGTAAGTAATCTCTACACCCATGTGTGGTTTGAACACATGACCCTGAGATGAAGAGTTGCATGCTCTACTGACTGAGCCAGCCAGGTGCCCACATAATTCTACCTCTGATACCTCTCTCAGCCTAAGAAAAAGCATTACCAGATCTGTCATTTCAATTACTGAGCTTACTAAATAATTGATAGGTTAAAAGATCCTTGAGATAGTCTATCTGGATGTATATATCCAGGTCTATCCCCTACCCAATCAGAATCACTTAGAACCTTAGGTATGCAAATAGGGGTCCATAGACCTGAAGCACTGGCAACCATCACCTGGGATCTTCCTAGAAATGCACATTCTCAGGCCCCTCTCCAGATTCCTGAGCTATTTGTAACCATGCTAAAATTGGGAAAACACTGCCATAAGATACTTTCTAAGCCTCAAAATTATTTTATTCCCTCACCCCTAAAATGAAAAATCCCCATTTGTGGGGGGACAAAGGAATAGAAATCTGTTTAACAGGCTTCCCAGAGAATTTTTTTAGACGTTTGAAAACCTTATTTCCTCCTATTTGCACATTTGAGACTTAGAGACTGATAATGCATGGTCAAATTCCTTGGTCAACTCCGTTTGCTTCCCTCAGTCTGACTTTTCTATCTACAAAACAATCTTCACAGGGTTGTCTAAGTCCCAGATGATACAATGCACAGGAAAGATGTCTATGCTCAAAAAAAAAAAAAAAAAAAAACCTGTAAATAGAAGAATTCATTACTATTCCGATGTACCTAAGGATATTCCTACCATCTATGTCCTAGTAGCTTCCACTCTTTGGAGACTGGGAACGAGTTTCCTTCTCTTAGAGAGTCAGCTTGGGTAAGTGAGACTTCCTACTTAGGAAGTACTCAGGGATTTTCTTTCTTCAGTATTAAGAGAAGGATGTGGGGCAGCTTGAAGTCTGGAGATCTGCTCAGCTGTGGCTCAGAGAGCAGCTGGTAATACGCATTCATATCATGCTGGCTCAGCTAAGAATACTTTCTATTCTTGCCTGCTTTTTGTTTTGTTTTGTTTTCAGGCTTAGGTGTTAGAGAAAGAAGCAGTATCTGAATGCAGTTCCCAGTTATACTGCACTTTATAAACCAGTGAATCCTCTCAGCCACCCTCTGTAACGGAGAGGCTGGACCCAACTGCTAGAGAGGCAACCAACATTGGAGAGACACGGTGGAAATGCGAAGTCCACTAGGTCCATGCTCCAGGATTTTCACTCAAAGATAGGATATTGATGCTGCCTGCTATTGCAATCACCATTGCCTAAGTACTAAAAATGTTGTAGGACTAAGGATAATTCTATAATTCTAAGATGATGCTACTGCATACAGTATGCTGTGCATGCATTAAAACAATATTAGAATGTGATTCCAGTAACATTTTATGTAGATACTACTACTGTTACTATGGAAAATAGTGTATGTTAGGGAAAACAGATACAGATTCAAGAGTGCTTCCCACTTACACTTTCACTAAAATATTAGACTCCAACAGGACTCATATTCCATTACAAAAAAGAACAAGTTGGTCTATATTAGCATAACAAGGTATAGGTTTCTCAATGCAAATTTACTGATTTACTAGTGGTTAACATTTATGAAGTATCTACAAAAACTCAAGCATTTAACCAGATGCTCTCGTACATTATTTAAAATGAGTAGGTACCTAAATCTTATGTTCTTCAGAAACTTATGCCATAAAAATGTTTTATCTTCACATATTTACATGATAGTCACGTGGGTATTTGTCAATAATTCTATTTCTATTCATAATATAATTATTATATAGGTCATCAATTCCCAAATGGGTTTCATGGAACACTGGTAATTTGCTAAATGTTAACAGATGTTCCATAAAAATAGTGTTCCATATTCAAACAGGTTTGGAAAACACAGAGTTAAATAAAATTAAACATGGTTATTTAATGTAAGCCTTCTTAAATTCTCCAAATATTGGTTTTTACATATCACTATAAAAAATAGCATATTTCCCATAGATGCATGACCTAAAAACTGTTTATTCTCCCAATACATAGTACTCTCTTGCTTTTTAAAAATATGTTGGATGTATTTCATGGCAACTCTGTAAGGTGATTATACCCTACTAAAAAGCCAAAAGCAGCAGGGCTATCCTATTTATCCCTTTATATTGAAATTCATTTAGTATCCCTGATTTTCCTGTTGTTTTGGTAGACATGCAGGACATAAAAAAAATGGAATTTCTGGGAAAACTAAGAAGGACTAAGGAACAAAATTCATGTCAAAGAGGTTAGAGGCCCAGAGCTTAGTCTGGCCCCTTGAGAATCCATGCCTCCCTACCAGACCCTGGCATCTGCCCCTGCAAGTGAGGTAAAAACTACAACAACCCTAAAGTACCAAAGATTTCTTAAGCAGTCAGTCCCACCCCCAGCCTGAGAATACACGTAGTCTTTCTACTTTGTTTCTTATACAACCAATCCCAATATTGTACTGTCAGATCTTTTTTTTATGGAGGAGTAGACTGCTTGATTAAACAAATCCTCGCCTTGTCCAAGTCCTACAGCGACAATAACGTCTATGAAGTTGGCCAGAAAAAGCAGAGAATCTTTTACAGAAATGAGTCACCAGCTTCCACTGCCTAATGTTGTACAGAAATGTTCTACGTGGCCATAATCCTCATAGGGAGACTATTTTACAACACTAGCTTCCACTTCAAAAAGCAAAACAAGTTAAATTAAGGTTCTAAACTTTCACTTCTCCAAATCATATTTCCTTACAGACCATACCATATCTCCAAATGACCTATACCAATATTTCCCATGAGCTGAAAAGATAATTCTGTTCATCCTTCAGGAGTTGCTAAAACAAGTACTTTAGTCTTGTGAAATGAAGTTTCAATGTCCAACATTTAAGAAGAGGCAAGAAATGATCTCTGTACTTTTCCTATAATGGGTTTCAGTTTTATAATCCAATAAATCTGATAAATCTCAGGATCTGATAAATGATCAAATAAAAGGCATCATGGTACCTGCAAACATTTTAGGTCAGTCTCCATTTTACCCTAAAATATTCAATCTTTTTCCAGCTTTTGACAGAAAAGACATTATTCCCAAATTAACATAATAGCACAAATGCAAATACTCGTTGAGCTTCCAGAAACGGGTGTCATTAGAGATTGGATTTTATGAAAACTGACAACAAACTCTTACCTTCCCACCCTACTCCAGCATCCTGAATTAACTCACCTCTGCCAGTATAATAAAAATGTTCACAGTTACCCAGTACTGATAGGTCTTGAACTAATTAGCTGTCTAGTCTAAGCCCTTTGAAACTATTGTTTACCTATTCTAATCCCAATTTTTGCTGTCTTTCTTTCCATCCACACAGCATCTCTCCCCCACCCAAAATTCACAAACACACACACACTCCACAAACTGTCCTCTGTACCAGGGATTCAATTGGGAATCTGAGATTCATAGATCCTACAAGTCTTTTGTAAACTCACCTCCAAGATTTTGTTGACCACCTTAAGGCTTTTTCCCTAGAATGTGCTTTTCCCTAATCTAATGTCTATTTATTTGTTAAGAATCTCTTCATTCATTCATTTCATTGTGTGTGTGTGTGTGTGTGTGTGTGTGTGTGTGTGTGTGTGTGTTTAACAAAATCCCCTGAGTTCTTTATTCCAGAAAGTATGTTGGACCTGGGAAGAAAAGATAATTACAACATGGTACCTGACTTAGAAGAGCTCACAGCCTCATGACACAAGGCAGGGGAACTGGATAAAGATTAACAATTCTCAGGCAAATACCATGTAGCAGGTACTGTACCTGCCTAAATTTGTTTTATTGTTTGGTATTCATATCAATAATTAAATTAGATATTTATAGTAAACTTACTACATTTAAGCACTGACTTAGCCACTAAGTAGAAAAGATCTCTGACCTTCTAAATCTTACATTATAATGATACAGGTAGACCCAATAAAGACAAATAATAAATAACAGAAATTCTCAAAAACAACCCAACAATGAGCTTAGATGGAAGATCGAACACAGTGATAGTAGCTATGTATAGAGTCCTACTTTAGTTAGGATGGGGGGAAAAGCTTCTCTGAGAAGGAAATACATAAGTTGAGATCCAACATTGACAAAGACGGCAATGAAAAAAGTATCAAAATAAATGGCTGGAAGGCCTCTCAGAGTAGGATACAGCTGAGCCTCTATGAGGAAAGAGAATGGCATCAGATGAAGTGTCAAGAAACAAGCATATTTCAAATCAATTAGGATACTACTCAAGGCAGCTTAAATTCTGGCTACAACTCCACTTTTCTACCCTTAGCACCAACCTTTTGCAGTTTATCTTTCTAGCCACACAGACCTACTTTTTCTCATTACTTCATCATTCCTTCTTCTATTGAAGGAACATCTGAGGACCACAGTAAGGATCCTGATTTTATTCTAAATGCAAAGAGATGCACTTTTAAATTTTTAAATTTTATCTGTTTTAGCAATTTTTTTGGAAAAAAAAAATTCCCCACTCTATAGAATGGATTAAAATGAAACAAGAATGAAAAGACATATCACCACTGACCATGTAAACCAACAATGATGGTCAACCGGGGCCAGGGACAGCGTAGAAAGAAACCTATTCCAGATATATTTTAGAGATCTTAACTATGGTCTCTTCCACATTTTTTCCCGTCTTTCCTCAGCATTAAAAGAACTGTGTAAACTTTTCCTTCAGAAATCAGATGAAGGCCACCAGGAGAGTGACACACTACACGTAAAAAAGTACAGTCTAAGAGACTGAAGAGTAGTCCAAACATGGTATCTAATGGAAGGATCCTAGTTAACTCATTTGTTATGATAATGCTGAGATAATAAAAGAGTCATAAAAAGCCAGTCTTCTCAAGGGCAGAGGGGAAGAAGAACAGCTCTCGCTCTTTTGTTTTCAAGACTACTTGATATGCATGACGGGAGAAACTCAACATCAGAGCTTCATGGGAATGGAGACTCCTGTCAGCTGTATTTGATAAGGTTTTTCCAGGACTGCTGCTGAATGTGCTAAGGGAATCTGAGTTCTTTGAGCAGAACCAAGCATCCTGGATGAGGGACTGAGGCTCAAACTCACTTTCCTTTCCAGCCTTTATGTTTTCTTTGTGTTGGTCTTACAGACTAACGTGGAAGAGTGATCACTAGAAGGCAAGGTCGCTGAGAAAGATATAGGACTAGGAAACTACAACTACCTCTGGAGAAGAGTCCTACGGACATCTTCATACTGGGACCATCCAGGACCCTGAAACATAGTTGACCATGGTGGGAGATACGGCTGACTGGCCACCATAATGTTATTTCTAAGTTTATTTTTCCTTCCCACCGCTCATGCTTTTTTTCTCAGCCCCCATTCTAGGTAGGGATGACCACCTGCAATCTGTCCTCACTCAGAGACTTAAGCTGGGAATCTTCAGTTTCTGCCAAGTAAAAAATAGATAGAATTTGACGTGTATCTTTCGCCTACATTTTTATGCCTTGAATGTAGACAAGATGAGAACCTCAGCATTCGCCTGGCAACCACAAGATAAATATCAACAGAATCCCAAGCCTAGACACTATTAAGTAACAGAATCATGACCTATAATTTCTGGACTCCTTAAATGGGAAAAAGTAAAATCCCATTAATTTAGGCTTCTGGAGTCAGATTACTATTATTTGTAACCAAGGGTTATATTAACTGGTCCAAACATGTTCTGCCCTCAGAAATAAAAACAACTTAAATTAAAAAAAATTAGGAAAGTAAAATAAAATTTCATAATGCAACCATTATTAGCATTTCAGTATACAGGCATACCTTGGAGATTGTGGTTCCACCACCAAAAGCAAATACAGCAATAGGGTCAAATGAATTTTTTGTTTCCCAGTGCATATAAAAGTTATATATATATATATATACATATATATATATATATATATATGTATATATATATATGTGTATATATATATATATATATACACATATATATATACATATATATATATATATGTGAGATAGCATTATGTATTTAAAAACAATGTACATCTTTATTTAAATATTTTATTGCTAAAAATGCTAACCATTTGAGCTTTCAGCAAGTCAACGTTTTGCTGATGGAAAGTCCTCCCTCAATGTTGATGGCTGCTGGCTGGTGAAGGTTGGGGTGTCTGTGGCAATTTCTTAAAATAAGACAACAGTGAAGTTTTCCACAGTGACTCGTCCTTTCATGAACAATTTCTCTTTGTTAGCATTTTACCTATGGTAGAACCACTTTCAAAATCGAAGTCTCAAACCCTGCTGCTGTTTTATTAACTAAGTTAACATAATAATCCAAATCATCCATGGTCATTTCAACAATCTTCACAGCATCTTCACAAAAGAAGAATCCATCTTACAAAGCCACCATTGGGGAGCCTCGGTGGGTCAGTAGGTTGAGTGTCTGACTTTGGCTCAGGTCATGATCTCACAGTTCGTGAGTTCAAGTCCTACATCTGTGCTGACAGCACAGAGCCCACTTTGGATCCTCTGTCTCCCTCTCTCTCTGCCCTCCCCTGATCATTCTCTCTCAAACATAAAAATAAAACATTTAAAAAAAGAAAAGAAAAATAAGCGAGTTTCTTTGCTCACCCCTAAGAAGCAACTCCTCGTGTTAATATTTTATCAGGGGTTTAAGCAATTCAGTCTCATCTTCAGTCTCCACTTCTAGTTCTATTGCTATTTCCACCATACCTGCAGATACTGCCTCCCCTGAAGCCTTGAACCCTTCAAGGTCATCCATGAAGGGTTCGAATCAATTTCTTCCAACCTCCTGTTAATATTTATATTTTGACCTCTACCATGAATTATGAATGTTCTTAATGGCATCTAAAATGATGAATCCTTTCCAGAAGGTTTTCAATTTACTTTGCCCAGGTCCATCAGAGGAACCACTATCTATAGCATCTACTGCTTTATGAAATAGATTTCTTAAGTAATAAGACTTCAAAGTCAAAATTACTTCATGATCCATGGGTTAGAGAATGGATGTTGTGTTAGCAGGCATGAAAACACCTGAATTTCAGTGTACATTTCCATCAGGTGGAAATGATGGACCAGGTGCATTGTCCATGAGCAATAATATTGTGAAAGGATTTTTTTTTTCCTGAGTGGAAGTTCTCAACAGTGGGCTTTGGAGTTTCAGTAAACCATGTTATAAACAAATGTGCTGTCACCCAGGCTTTGCAGTTCCATTTACAGAACACAGGCAGAGTAGATTTAGTATAATTCTTAAGGGCCATAGGACTTTTAAAAATGGTAAATGAGTATTGGCTTCAACTTAAAGCCACCAGATGCACTAGCCCCTAACAAGAGAGTCAAGTGGTCTTTTGAAGCTTTGAAGCCAGCCACTGACTGCTCTCTGTTAAAGTCTTAGGTGGCATCTTCTTCCAAGAGAAGGATGTTTCATCTGCATCGAAAATCCACTGTTTAGTGTAGTCACCTTCATGAATTATTTTAGCCACGACTTCCGGATAAGCTGCTACCGCTCCCACGTCAGCACTTGCTGCTTCTCCCTGAACTTTTATATTCTGGAGATGGCTTCTTGTCTTAAATCTCATGAACCAAACCTCTGCTAGCTTCAAAATTTTCTTCGGGAGCTTCAACTCTCTCAGCCTTCATAGGCTCCAAGAGAGTCAGGCCTTGCTCTGGATTAGGCTTTGGTTTAAGAGAAGGTTGCGGCTCTTTTGAGCTTCTTTCTTTCAGACCACTAAATCGTTCTTCGTATCAGCAAGAAGGCTGTTTCTCTTTCTTAATATTCACATGTTTGTGGGAGTGGCACATCTAATTACCTTCAAGAACTTTCCCTTTGCATCCACAATTTGGTGAACTACTTGACACAGAGCTCTAGCTTTCTGCCTATCTCAGCTTCAGGTAGGCCCTCCTCACTAAGCTTTGTCATTTCTAACTTTTGATTCAAAGTGCGAGGCATGCAATTCTTTCTCTTGTGCACTTAGAGGCCATTGCAAGGTTATTAATTAGCCTAATTTCAATACTGTGGTGTCTCAGGAAATAGGGAGGCCTGAGGACAAGGAGAGAGACAGGAGAACAGCCAGTCCATGGAGCAGTCAGAACACACATAACATTTATCTATTAAGTTTGCCATCTTATGTGGGTATACTTCATGGCACCAAAACCAATATAGTAACAAAGATCACTGATCACAGGTCACAATGTAATAATGAAAAAGTCTGAAATATTAAGAATTACCCAAATGTGACAGACACAAAAAGTGCACAAATGCTGTTGGGAAAATGGTGCTCATCAACTTGTCCAACACAAGGCTGCCACACACCTTCAACTTGTTAAAAACAAAGTACAGTAAAACCTTGGATTGAGAGTAACTTGTTCCGCAAGTGTTCTGCAAGACAAGCAAACATTTCTAATAAATTTTAACTGGGGAAACAAGCAGTGTCTTGCAATATAAGTAGTACGTGATGCTGAACATCACATGATCACAAGTGAGCCAATGATTCTTCTCTCTCTCTCTCTCTCTCACACACGTGCTACAGGATTATGGGTGATCAGCTCCCATGCTCAGATGCTCAGTCTCAGGACACAGTGTCTGGCAAAAATCAGTGATTTTTCAGCACACTGGAAGGTGCCCCCACCTGGCACTAGTGTATTTTTTGTCACTTCAAAGCACCTAGGGACAGTCCTTTGCTTTTCCATACAAGAGTAAGCTCAGGAATGCTTTGCTTCATTCTACGTCAGGCTGCCTGCAGATATAGACCCTTTCCTCTGCTGCTTTATTGCCAGTTACAATAAATACAGTATATGACAAGGGTTTATTAATACTGTACTGTAGTCAACATCCATTAGTGATAGTGAAAGTTGTCCTACACAATAACCCTCCTCTCTCTCATCTCCCTCATACCAGCCATGAAGATTTTCACAGGGAAATACAGGTTTATTTGTTTACCTTTCTTTATATTTTGTATTTTTTATTATTTTATATTGTATTACAGTCATTTTTATATGAACATCCTTGGGGTATGGAATGAATCACCTGAGCTTCCATTATTTCTTATGGGGAAATTCATTTTGATATACAAGTGCTTTGGATTACAAGCATGTTTCCATAAGGAATGATGCTCGCACTCCAAGGTTTTCCTGTATAGTGTCTGTGAAGTATAATAAAGTGAAGCACAATAAAATGAGGTGTGCATGCCTGTTTTCTTTATATAGTTGTCATTATACAAAGTCTTCCAGGTTGTAAATTTTAGTAGCTGCCTTATCTCCACGCATATTTTACCCATATCTTTTTGTTTGACATATTGGTTGATGACATTTTTTTTACTGTTATAATTTTATTAGCATGATTCTGTACATTGCATTTTTTATATTTATTTAGGATAGATTTCCAGAAAGGGATCAAAGCAAATAAACAATTCTATGACCTACAATAAAGTCAGGTTGCTTTTGAAAAGCGTTATATGAATATACACAGCTACCAACAACACATGAATATATCACGTTTATTTACATTTTTTCTAAACCAATATAAACATTAAGAGACAATTATGAATATCATAGAAACAACATTATTTTTAAGTGGTGATGTTTGTTCAAGACTTTCTTGGACATTTTTCTCTTTGCGCCTCATTCTTGCTACAAAACCACCCATTAAATTTGTATACTGTATAATCTGAAAAAGTTAATCTTCAAAATGCTACGCAACAATTATAATACCTTACATATACACAACATTCTGCATTGCAGAAGATGCTTTTGAGACAGGTATGATCCCTATGCCACAAAAGAATGAAGCTGCTTTCAGAAGTTGCAAGCTCAGAGACTTGCCCTATGTTGTAGAGCTAGGAAATGGAAGGACTCAGGATTCTAATTTCAAGTCCACGGCTCTTATTTTTCCATATGCCTTATTTTTCATTCAATATAGGTGCTAAGGAAACCTCACACTATTAACCCTGACTTGTATGATGAATCCTAAGAAGCATTAACAAAGGCCTAGGAGAAACCAATTAGTGGAAAGAAACAAATTTCACCAGTGAGTCTATATTTTATATCACCTTTTCCTTTGTTCTGAGTATACATTATGGACACTTGTAAGCACAATGTGAAACACAACATAGGAAAGTTAAGAAAAACCTCAGAGCAGAGTCTTAGGAGTGGAGCAAAAGTAAATTCCGTACACAGGAGAGAATTTTGTAAACCCTAATGCTACTGAATATTTATAAAAAACAGGCCAGGAGCTAAAAGAACATAGGGGCTTTGAAAAGAAAAAGGTAGGAATAATGACTAATGCCTCTATACAGTAGTTCCTTGGTCATCCTGTAGACTAGCCACTGACCCAGGACTGCTATATACTGGAAGATGAACTCCATGATCTTCTAGGTTACAAGTATTAGTGAATGTGTGCCAGTTAGTCTCTGTTCACCAAATCATTTATGAAGACAGAAATGGGCTACGTAAGCCTGAGTACAACAATCAAGTAATGTAATGAGATTTTAAAGGAGAAAAAAATTAAGTCTAGTAATGGAAGGAAGACACTAAAATTGGGACATTTTGTTGGTACAGGGCAAGGAATCTAAGTTAACTTTTATCCCTCCCACTTAGATCTGGCAAGAAGCTGTACCTCAGGTATATAAACTCTGCCTCAGGAGTAGCAGAAATTAAGATTTAACACGCAACCTTAGTTCACCATGTCTATTTCTTCACATGTTCTAAGAAGATGCTGTGCAAGGAAAATACTTTATATCACCCAAGAAATACCTTATGAGGCATTAAAGGGAAAATTCCTCTTCCCTGGGGCTTACTCCCTTGACAGCTTAATTCTGAATAAATTGACCATAAAAGCAAATCAGGACCCCATGTCACCACACAAAGGACTTTCTGAAACAAGATAGACACCCCACATGAGGCAAGTGCTTTTCAATATCTAGAAAACAATGTTCTGTTCTTGCAAGAAGGCTTCCATACACATAGTACAGGAGAATTCCTACTACCAATTAGGAGAAGGGCTAACGTTAAATGGAGTGAGAGAGGGAAAAAAATGAAAAAAAAAAAAAAAAAAAAAAAAAAAAACAGAAAGAGATAAAGTGGAGGCCCTGGAGCTGGTCTCATAGTCCTGGATGGAAGTAGGAGATCTCATGCAATAAAAAAGGTCCTGGGAGTAGAAGTCACGATACACGTTTCGATTTTGCGTTCTCCAGTTGTATGACATTGAAACCATCACTTAATCTTTTTACCCTTAGTATTCCCATATGTAAAATGGAAAAATAACACCCTTCTCAGAGGGTTACTGGGAGAATTAAATGTGAACATGTAAATAAACATACAAATTATTATCACAAGGTCCAAGGAGGGTAACTTTTTTTCCTTCAAATAAAAACCCGAGTGGAAGAAGGAATCCATAACATAGGAGTATGAATGAGTAACTGTGTGTGTGTGTGTGTAAAACTTAATACCCTAGAGGTGTGGAGGAAATTTATTTCCTCTCTATATTGAACCTGTTCATAATAAATATTACATTATTTTCAATGAGTATGCTTGACACATAGTCGGTTCTAAATGTTTGCTGAATAATGACTCAAAAGCAGTAAAAAATGAAGCTGAATGAATGCCAAGCTGCTAATTAGCAAAATCTAGACTTTTTATATCAGCAACACTGCAGTTGAAGAGATCCATATGCACAGAAGAGAGCTATACCATTAGGTTACCAGGTTACTCTTTTTCAAAAAGACACAGAAAGTCAACAACTTCAGAAACTCACAAATCACTCCCACCCCAACTTAAATCTTAAAAAATTAATAACACCTGTCTAGTAGGTAATTCTGTTCCGGTAAACTGCTGCTGTGTAATAAATCATCCCAATACAGAGACTTAGACATTTCTTCTATCTAACCACTCTCTGTATTGGATGGGCTCTTTCTCTGCTTCTGGCTTCCTCAGTTCACTTACACAACTGCATTTAGCTGGAGAAGAAGCTGAGCTTGAAGGCCTGAGGTGGCCTCCCTCACACGTCTGGCAGCCATGCTGGCTTTCGAAGACACAACACAGGGAAAAGGGAGAGAGTGATGGGTCTTCTGTATATACTCCAGCTAGATGGGCTTCCTTTCATGGGAGAAAAATGGAAGCTACAGGCTTCCTAATGCCTATCCCTGTAAGTTAGAATGCCATTCCTCTTACATTCTATCAAAGCAAGTCACAAAGGTAGTCTAGTTTCAAGGAGTAACAAAACAGACTCTACTTCTTCATGGGAGTCACAGAGAAAAAGGCCATACGTACCAGGATACATGGACTTTGTGACCATGTTTTTATCGTTATTACAGAAAAAGGACAAATGTAGCCCCATTTCCTCACCAAGAAGGCTAGAAGCATGTATCTGCTAGGCTGTATGCACCAGAAGATGGTCTGTGTTAAATTTAGTAAGTCCTAGTATAGAGTAAAGCACAAAGAATTCTAAAGCCACAAAACTAAAACTAAGGCAAAACTGACAGCACATTGACCATCTGATCAAAGCCCAGGAACAAGGAAAAGTTTAGAAACACAGAAAAGAATGCAGGCAATTAGAGCAGGCCATTATTTTAATTATGAAGATCTGGGCTTACAAGCCATAATTTTAGCAGAAAGCCTGCTGTGAATATGACCATATGTTTGGTAGACTGTAAGTGCCTTTGAAACATGACACTTATTTTCTCAAATCCCAGCTCAGACATTTATTAGATGCATCCTCACTGTCAATTTACTTATCTTCTCTAAGCCTCAGTTTCCCTATCTGTATATGAAAAGTGATTACATTATTGCCTGTACTAAGAGTTACACAAGATATATGTACATCCCTGTCACTGATAAACAATATTCAATAAGTGGTGGAAATAAATGGAATAGGCAACTATGCAATTACTGGATTTCTACTTCTAAATTGTATTAAAGTCTATTTTGATACTATTAAAACTCCAGGAAAAATAATCTAGATTTAAATGGGGTATTGTTCTTTGAGCTCTCAAACACTGAGATTTTATAATCGCAAGGAGGTTGGTAGATAACTTGTTTTTTTATTTTTGTCCTCAAAATAAGTTTATTGAGAGAATCTGGAAAGCAGGGCCCTTCTCCCTGAGAATATGTGAAGAATGACTTCTAAGAAAAATTTAGAAAAAAGTACTGTAACCAAGAACACTCCAAGGTGATAATACCTATTGATGTGTTCAGGATGGGAATGCAATCCTCAAAGCATATAATAAAACTTAACTAAATGTAGAACCACAGTCTACTTTAGTATAATAGTGTAACTGTAACACAAAATTCAAACTCAGTAGAAACATAAAACTTTTTTGGGGAACCTCCAAACAATGAGCTTCCATTCATTGTTCTCTGTTGTAAGACCTGAGATAATTGGAGGGGAGGCAATGGAACTGAGCAGTCCATATATACACATAGATCCATATTGTACACATTTTTGCAGATTTCAGAATAATGTTAACAACTTTACCTATTGTAATGTGTGTGTGCATGTGAGTGTGGTGTGTACTACCATCTTTTAGGCTTCCTTGAAGTTTTGTCTTTCCTTTATATCAGCTTTGCTTCCTTAGTAGTCATTTTCTCTAAGTTACTCCTTTGCTAATTGGGCAAATGTGATAATTTGTAATGGGTCTCCAACTCATTAGTGTAATTTAGTCAGGTTGTACGGTATTTCACCAGACACACCAACCAGGCTCCCACACACATCTGTTTTTCAAGCTCTATTTCATAAGCATCCACAATATTTCTGCTTTAAAATTGAGAAATGATTGCTCCTTAATCAGCTATTTGTTATACTGAGCTATATAAATATATGCAGTGTCATCCATAAATAATTTTAGGGTAGAACATAGTAACAATTAACATTTGCATAGAGCTTTAAAGTTTACAAAGCTTTTTCTTATATACCCAAATACAAAATCCCATGCATTCCCCTCTGAAAGAAGGGACCACTTATTTTTTAAATGACTTCGAAGGCAGCATACGACAACATTTCTAGACATAGATACTTGCTTTATCCAGATCTCTGCTATGTGATCTTGGCCATTTATTTAACCTCTCTTAGCTTAAATGTTTCCTTCTTTAAAATATTTTTTTAAAATTTTTTCAATGTTTATTCATTTTTGAGAGAGCTAGAAAGAGACAGAGAAAAAGAGAGAGAGAGAGACAGAGCATGAGTGGGGGAGGGGCAGAGAGAGGGAGACCCATAATCCAAAGCAGGCTCTAGACTCTGAGTTGTCAGCACAGAGCCTGATGTGGGGCTCGAACCCATGGACCACGAGATCATGACCTGAGCCAAAGTTGTATGCTTAACCAACTGAGCCACCCAGGTGCCCCAAATGTTTCCTTCTTTGAAATTTATTTTTATTTATTTTAAGAGAGAGAGAGAAAGCGAGAGCAAGCAAGTGGGGGAGGGGCAGAGGGAGAGAAAGAGCCTCTCTCCAAGTAGGCTCCACACCATCAGCACAGAGCATGAACAGTGAGATCATGACCTGAGCCAAAATCCAGAGTCAAATGCTTAACTGACTGAGCCACCCAGGTGCCCCAAATGTTTCCTTCTTTGAAATGTGTGTAATATCTACTTCAGTTGCTTTCTTGGGGGAAGGAGGGGGAGTCGAATTTTTGAAAATGAATATAAAGTTCTAAATGCATAGTAAATGCTTAATAAATGCTGGCTGTTATCATGGTCCCGATCTGGCAAGGTAAGAACATCATCCTTTTTAAAAGACACTTACATTAAATGCCAGAAAAAAGGAGATCGTTGGCAAATGTGTAACTAGGATTTTCAGGTTGGGAAGATTCAGAGTCATTATGCAAAGGCAGCATCTGCTCCCCATGCCCAGCAAGGGGGCTGGAGGGTTGAACATTGCTCACAATATCGCAAGCTGGGGCAAGTGGAAGCAATGCCTTTTAATGTGAAGCCCTAGGTTGCTTAAAACTGTGGAACTGTGCAGAATAAAGACTAGAACAAAGAATACAGGTTTGTAAGTAGAGACATTACCAAAAAGGAGGAAGGCCTGAGATAGATGCTGGAACACTTGGATCTGGAGATGAGATATATTTAAAAAGTTGGAGAGAGGAAGCAGGAAATTGGGAAGTCCTAGCAAGCCAGTAGGTAGGAGGTCTGAGTCAATGTCAGAAACAGGAGCTGTTGCTGAACAGGACTTTCTTGCATCTTCTGTGGCCTCCACTTGGCAAGAAGACTAGGGGAACACGAGACAAGAGTAGGGAAAGATTTCCTTATGCTGTGGACGCTCAAATCACTAACAACTATGGGAGGTGGTGAAGGTGAGTAAAACAGATATCGAGGAAGGCAGGTTTTTCTGGAGCAGTACCCAAACCTCAGATAGAGATGAAATTAGCTTTTTTCCCATTTTTAAATTTCCTATCTCTGCTCTCATTAGGGGGGAGAATCAAGGGGTTATTTAACCACAAGCCTGACAGGTGACTCTGTACTGTCCCCATAGAGATTAAAAGTAATGACCAAAGAATCAATTTGATTAGTGGCTTTCTCTTGGCAAAACCCTCTTCTGTTTTGTATTGTTTTGTTTTGTTTTTTATTCCTTCTTGCCTCCACTCCCTCCCAGTAAATGGCATGGTCAGAATTAGAGTGGACTAGCTTCAAACTGGTCAGCCTTTTGCTTCTCCTGAATCCTTACCTTAGATCCAGGCCCTAAGCCAAGAAAAATGGCATCCTATGAAACTGCCTGGCAAATTTCTGAGTTTACTGTTGTGGAAGGATCAGCCCTCTGGCTTGAGAGAAAGAAATAGCCATCTACTGCAGCAGAATGAAGTCTCTCTTCTATCTCTAAGAATTCCAAACTAACAAACTGGGCTGACGTCTGGAAGGTCAGAGAACATACTTTCCTCTATCAACTCTTCATGCTTATGTTAAGTGCCATTCCATTCTGAGCTGGCAGTTCACAGACATGTTTCTCTCTAGAACATACCATTAGAGAAGTCAGGACCATCTGTCTGTCCGACAGACCATCTGTATAAAGCACTAGCTCCCCTTCCAGAAAATAGAAAAGGGACATACTCAGATCTCAACAGGGAAGAGAAAGTAAGGATGCCAGATAGGAATCTTTGCATTTATCTTTGTTTCCAAGCTCTCTTTTTGGCGATCACTGGAGAAAAAATTCCAGGAAAATTAAGGTTAAAAAAAAAAAAGTTACACCAAACAGTTTTCACCTAAAAGAGTAAAGAACAATTCGAAACTCAGGAAGGGAAAATACAGAACACTGTATGGCTTTCAGGGTTTACAAGGATAAAGATCATAATGGGAGGAACCAAGTCACCTGGGCTCTGCAGCCAGAGCCATCTAGGCACACATCATACACGACATGTGACTGTTTACCTGAGCAAATCACAACTTGTCTGAGGTTGAGTTTCCTCATCTGTACCGTGAGAATCATCATAGTTCCTTTTCACAACTGAAGTTCCCAGCATACCACCTGGAATATCACAATGTTAAATACATGATAGCTACGGGGTTAATTTTGTGATTCTTTTTTTCTAGGCTTTCTGTGGGACCCACCCCAAATCTTTATTCTTATCTACCAAATACTTGTTGATGACATTTTCTTCCCCTATTCACACTAAAGCCCTCATCTCTTCCATTTCTCTTCAGAAAAACTGGATTTAGTCCTAAACATAATGTAGAGCAAGTTTCTTCCTTAATCTTCCCCATCACAAAGTCCCCAGTGATAACTTTATTCTGTAAATAATTCATATTGACTCCATTTTTTGGTTCTGAATGCCATGCTGCGTTGTTTAGCAAGTTAATTTCTCTTTTGCTAATATAACATTAGCAATAGTATATAAACGTATTTGAGGGGAAAAACATCATTTGTTTACAACTCTGTGTTCCACACTATACTCGATGGAATAGTGAAGCTAGTAGGTGTTCAAAAACACATCAATAGGGGCGCCTGGGTGGCTCAGTCGGTTGGGCACCCGGTTCTGGCTCAGGTCATGATCTCATGGTTTGTGAGTTCAAGCCCCACATCGAGCTCTGTGTTGGATGGCTCGGGACCTGGAGCCTGCTTCAGATTCTGTGTCTCCCTCTCTCTCTACCCCTTGTCCTCTCTCTCTCTCTCTCTCTCTCTCAAAAGTGAACATTAAACAAAAAAGAAAGAAAGAAAATGAAACATATGGACAAATGATACCACTGAAATGGACACATAAGCACAAAGATATTATCCTCAAGAGCATTCATAGACAATGCTGATTTACTCAAGCAAAAGCGATCTTAATATAGATCTATGTCATACTTCTGAGATTCAGGAATAGAAAAAAGATATATATATATCAGTCAAATTATATATATATATATATATATATATATATATATATATATATATATATATATATATATTCATATTCAGTCAAATGAGTCTTGGGGAAAAAAACATGTGCCAGATAGGAAAAATAGAATTCCGCTTACTGAAAGCTTAGAAAAAATGCATGAGTGCCTATTGTGACGGCAGAAATAAAAATCCAACTTGAAGGGGCAAACACACATCCAGCAAAATCATGGCAGTAAGGCAAGATAGGTCAAAGAAGAAGAAAGGGATAAAGGAGGTAGCATCCACCAGATGAGCACAAGAAGAACTCAGCCGTCTGTGAACCAGATAGACTCTGGTTCATTAAAGTATTTGCAATCAAGGGACACTCAGAAAAACTTAAAACTACTTACATATATATATATGCTCTTATTTGGGGCACTGGAATCAGAACAGGTTAGTTGATAAAGTGTTTCATATTTATTATATTCCACGCTCTTTGGTAGAGGAAAGATCCTGAGCAAAAGTCACATATAAACATGACTTTCCTTTAGAAGAGTGTGAGTGCAATTTTTTCCTTGTGTGTACCTATCTCCTTAGTGTGTTTATCACTATACATAGGGAACGTCTCCAACAGGAAAAAAGTTAGCACATTCAGCCACTGTTTTTATTACTAATCACTCAGTCATTTTCAGGCACAACTTCACCTTTACTAAAGTGATTGTTCAAATTGTTTGCACTTCATACTTATTTTACTGTTATGCAAACATTTGTCTCAATTTGTATAAAAAACTTTTCTTTACTGAAACAGTTCTTCCACATTAAGCATCTGCAAGGTTCCTGGCATGTATGATCAAAAGTTTTAATTCCAATCATACTTTTCCCAAAAAGTATACCCTGAACCACTGTGTACATACTTGGTCCTTGCTTCTGGGACTTATCACGCAAATCACGAAGATAAAGATCAAGCTGTCCTACATAAAGAATTTAAATCTCCTATCCTGGAATGGCTTACCAAACACAGAGAATTCTGGTTTCCTCATATATACAAAAAGGAGTATCTAGAACACCAAAAACTGATTTAAAATATATATATATATATCTACACTTCATACAAAAGCTAGAGAAATTTTACAGGGATGAGAAAAGAGGCAGAGTTGAAATTTTCTTTGTTTCTTTTATAGCATAAAGTCAAAGGAAGATGGTTACCTCCTCTCTTTATCAAGAAAGCTTTCAAAATGTGACCCTTTTTCCTGTTTACAGATAAGCGTTGTGCTACGTTCCCAAGTTCACGGCATTTTTAGGATTGAACGATAAAAAAAAATTCCTTAGCACATGAAATTCTGACTTGGCTCTCTGTTTCTCTAGTCTCCTTGAATGCCCTGAGCCAAATCACTCTTTTTCCGTCAGCATGTCCCTCACTGACATCAATATCTAAAAGATAATTTTCTTCCTCTCGCTCATATTTTTATGGCCAGACAGACATGGATATTCATGTTTCTGTTCACTCATGTGAGGTAACAATTTGTATAACCTCTGGCACTGCGGAGTACAAGGTTTATACACAAACAGATATTCCTAAATTATCATATTAATACTACTAATTATTATAATTTTTAAAATATATCATAATATTTATTTAATGTTAATTTATTTTGAGAGAAAGAGCACAGGAGTAACAGAGAGAGGAAGGGAAAGAGAGAAAAGCCCTAGCAGGCTCCGTACTGTCAGAGCAGAGCCCAACATGGGGCTCAAACCTAAAAACAGGGAGATCATGACCTGAGCGGAAGTCAAGAGTTGGATGCTTAAGTGACTAAGCTACCCAGGCATCCCTATTATTTATCTTTTATTGAACAGAACCAAATCCCAATTCTCAGTCCCTTTTGAGTATTACTTTTCTTAATCTTTTTACAACAACCACGCAAGGAAAGGAAAAAGGTACCAAAGAAATCCATACAAAGTTACATAGAGAGACACTTAGGGACACTACCCATAAAGTACATTCTGCAAATATTGTCCACTGCTACTTAGGATTTAATGTTACAGAGCAGACTGTCATTTCTTTGTCCCACAACCCATAACTGTAATTACTTTTGCCAATATGCTACATGATACCAAACATTCCTGTGAGATTTACTTAATTGTCAAAGTTGGGCTCTACCTCAAAAGCATTAAGGACTTACTGCTACCTGGAACCCACTGGTTCAGGAGGTGACCCTTCAGAGGTCCCTTAGAGATAGAGACTACATCTTTCCACTGATAGAATGAGTCCTGTTATGGCAACAAGATTATTTGATTTGCATTTAGAGAAGCCTTGCTCTGGACTCTCCATATTCAAGGATTAATGTGAAGAAACATTGGGTTTACAACCTAAAGATTTTTTTAAAACATGGTATATATAGAATATATATCCTTATGAATACATAGAAGAGACATACATGAGCTTTGAAGTTGGTCTGAATATTGGACAAAGGAGTGAATCACCTTTTTGTTGCATCTGTAATATGGGAATGTTACCTTACCTTTGTTTTGAAAGTGTAAATAATACAGCCTGCGACATAGCACAGCGTCTGGCACTTAGAACACATTTGATGACTATGAGAGGATTCGTTATAATTTATGACACCATCTTATTGTGTGTATCTGCAGTATATTACTCAGGTAAGTTAGTTCAGTACACTTCTCTAACCACGAATCCTGAGGCTCAAGTCTGTGGTTGAGACGTATAAACTTGCATTTATTATTTTCACCAATTGACATGCCTCTTCCCTTTCTTACTCTACTAGATTTGGATTTTAAGAAACCAGTCTTACACTGAAGGGAACATGGTTCTTGTCTTCCTTCTCGGCAAGCCATAAAATCAGCTCCATCCATTCATTGTAAGGACAGAAAAACCCACAATCTGAAGGACAAAACCCTGCTCCTTTCGTGCCTAGGGAAAGGCTGACTGTGCAGAACAGAAATACCTGGGCCAAGTGGTATCAGCCGTGCAGAGTTAGCAAAGCAGAATTGAACTCATCACTGACAGCTCAGTTCAGCTACAACAGGAACAAGGATTTTTACATCTTTTGCAATATGTTCTTGAACTAAATAAAGGTCATACACAATGACATAGCCCCACATAGGTCATCTTCTTGCAGAGGAATCTTAATCCTATTTAACTATGAAGTCCAAATTCCAGGGGACAGCCTGGAAACTGCAGCATGCCCCATCCAAATGCAGGAATTGCAGCAAAGAAGCATGAGCAGAGAGAGGCCTACATCCCCCACAGCGGTGATCACAGTGCTTGTACCTGGTAGGTGTTTAATAAATATGCATCCTTTCATTGACTGTGAACAAAACGAGATGTTAGATAAAGAGCAATGTTAACACCACTTGCTGACATGTGAACTGTGTTTCTGCAACCACATATGGATGGGTGCACAGGATTCTCGCTACTTACATTCAGTATCATTTTGGAAGTTCTGAGCGTAAGTGAGGTGACATCTGGAAAGGGCACTTTGGTTGCTCTGAGAAAGGATCTGATGAAATCATGGTACATGAAATGAGCTAATTTACAGAAATACAACTTTCTCTCTCCCGTGGTGCTTAGCTCTCAGATTACATTTGGGGCTTTTGCCTACCGACATAAATTACATAAATACATTAAATTAGAGTGGTCTTCCTAATTCTTAAGCCAGATGAAGGGGGGAAAATATATGTGAAACTATAGTTTCAGTTTTGTGTTAAGAATTTTGCCAAGTACTATGACAGCTGACCTTCAACAAGATAGGTTTGAACAGTGTGGATCTGCTTATTACGTGGATGTCTTACAGTGCAGTAAACATATCTTCCCTTCGGTTTTCTTAAAAAGATTTTTTCTCTAGCTTACTTTGTTGTAAGAATACAATATAGAATACATACTACAAAATATGTTAATTGACTATGTTATCAGTAAGGCTTCTGGTCAACAGATAGTAAGCTGTAAGTTTTGGATGAGTCAAAAGTTACAGGAGATTTTCTACTGCCTGGAGGCTGGCACCCCTAACCCGTATATTGTTCAAGGGTCAAGTACATATACACTCATCTATTCACTCACACAGAGGCCCATTGAATGATTGATTATCCCCATTTTACAGATTGGATAACTGAGGTTCTGAGAGATTAGGTATCCAACCCAAGTCCAACTTCAAAGCCAATGCCCATCACTACCATATTTTCTTGTCATAAGGATCTCTAACTGAGCCCTTTAATTCTGGTCTATCTATCCCGCAAAGATAATTCATTGCGATCCTACTGATACAATTTCCAAGTTTAACTCAAATTCTAGTCAACAGCCTTATTGTGGAATAGAGTTTTCTGGACTCCACAAACCCTATAATGATCTGTGTAGTCCCCCAAAAAGGTCTAGATGTCCAAGTCTTTCCTGTCCTCTCTGGATATCCAATGACAATGGATTGAGATCATCACATTTTCTATTTTTCATGAATCTGAAGCTGCACCTCCTATAGGAGGTATAATTGCTTGCAAGTAATTGAGCATGTGTATACATGCTCATTTGCACAGGCACTCACACATACACAAACCCGCAACCAAGAGTGTGCCACAGAAATTACTGAGATGAGGTATAGTCAACACATTTGTGAAACACCCAAATTTTAATACCACAAATATTGATCACCATTATGAAGTTCTGCTTAATTTGAAAATCATATTGAAGAAACTATTTTGTAAAGTCTTAAACCATATATGAAGTCATCATTACCATAGTACATTACATTTCCATAGCAGTGTAATAACAGATCATTTTATATTTAAATATTTATTTAAATTTATACTTAAATATATTTATATCTATAATACTTCATCATAATCCCAATGACACACTATAAGGATGCTTATTCCTAAACAGGAAGAATGATCAGAGTTCTGAGACTTTCAGTGACTTACTGACCATCAAGTGCACCATCAATGCTTGACTGACACCTAAGTCTCAAACGTTCTCCTGATTCTAACCCCTGTCTCCACCCAACCCCACTTTTACCGGTGACAGTATACTGAGTAGTCCCAAATGGGGATTCAGATAAATTGAGTGAATTGATTTAGTCCATTGCAAAGCCCCTGTTCTACCTTCACTTTAATTAATCCATCTCTTCCTTTGCAATTTAACAGGGGACCGGGAGAAGTTCTCAGGGGATGAAGAACAATAGCAAGACTATACAAACATGCATCTGTCGTGAGAGCCTGGATCTTCTTCATCCCAAGAGTCTGCATTTTCTGCTGTAGGCTGATGCTCCAGTCTATTAGCATTAGCCCCAGTGTCAGCATCAGTTTGTGGAGCTAACACACAGCTCCAGGCTGTTGTAATGACTCAGCAATCAAAACTTCAAGTTCAGTTCGCCTGGTCTTCACCCACCTTCAGGGCCCAAGCTACAAGAGCTCCCTTTCGCTCTTCAATTTACGGGGTGATCTTTCTGGCTTCCTTTAAAGGTTCTCAGTGGCTGACTTTCCAGCTGTCAGCTCTGCTAGTTACAGAAGGAAAGAGCCATTCATGTGTTAAGTGCCCTAGGTCTTAGAAACACAAGGAAGAATGTTGGGCCTGGCTGGTTCACTTGAGCCAAGACCCAAAGAGAGGCTGGATAACTGACTGGAACTAAATAGAGAAGGAATTGGAATTTCCTTTATTCGCCCCCAGATAAACTCATGGCATTCTCTACCAATGAATTCTTTTTAAAAAATTAACTCTGCATATATTCCTTCTTCCAGGAAGTCCAACCTTTTGTCAACTGACTTATTACCTGTACTGAAACAAAAAGTTCTCTCCCTCCCTTTTCTTCTTTGAACTCACTAAGCAAGAAAACAAACCCCATTAAACTAAAAACAAACAAACAACAAACCTAACAAAAACAAAAACCACTCTGATCACAAAACAAATCTAGAAAAGACAAAAGAAAGCCATGTATCTGGAGCCTGTTCTGATAGAAAGCTGTTTACCTTTACTCTGACCTAAGCTAATAAAGATGCAAAGTTACAACTGCTCAAACACCACCAGGAAACCCTGACATACCAGGGAGAGGCTTTACTCACTGCAGAAGCTGTAATCAGAAAACCCTGAGTTGGCTTGCACTCCATTTCTATTATTAGCTTAAAATAAGTGATAATGAAAGTGTTGCTATTGCTAGAAGATTCACTCATTACAATTATTAAATCTCAAATACACAAAAGCCAAGATGTTATCCTGATTATTTTTTAGATGGTGTTGAGAATAATCTTCAACCGGTTTTTGAACCAATACCACAACTCCAAATATGCCCACCCTGGGTGAGAATGTGAATGGGAGGGGGAAAAGTCAGAATTAAACAGCCTCAATAACAAGAGGCACTTATTTGCCAACTTCCAGAACGGCATTTTCAAAGGGCTTCTCTTCATTCAGAACAGTCCCCTCACAAAATAGAAGGTGTAATATACTGTCCCTCTGCATCTGGTACTGGTAACCAAAAGCTGCGTGTTCACGAAGAGCTGCCGATGTAAGGAATGGTGATGATCCAGGCAGAGTGTGGGGAACTCCAAACCCCCTCCAGGAGCATCAGGGCTCTGTACGCTCTTCAGAACAGTACCCTGTGTTTCTGGTGTATGTACCACATTCGCCTTCAGGTTTCACGAGTCCCAGGTTGTTTGCGCCACAAAGAAAATGAAATTTTATCTGGAGTTTCTCCTAGGTTTCAATCATTTAAAAATGAAAAAAACCCTTTCTGATAAAAGAAATGTAACTGGAATCTAGGAGTAACAGATGAAAATATCCAGAGCAGAAATAGTTGACAAGAATGACAGATCATAAATTATACTGATAAGAGACAGTTTTCCCATAGTATCTTTACCAAGAGCAGAGTGGAGGAAGGGTCAGCTGGGGTAGGGGGCATCTTATAACAGCTGCCATTCCTTAAATGGTTTCTCTAATACCACTTTGCAAAAACATCAGATAGAAGGGATAGTCCATGGTAATACCAGGGTATAATCTCATCTAAGTTTTTTTTTTCTTTTTAGTCCTGAACTGGGGGGGGGGGGGGGGGGGGGGGGGAATCCTTCTTAGAGAAAACAGTCTTAATGTTTCAAGTATGACATCTGACATCCCTCAACTTGGATGCCCCAATACATCTTTGACCCCCAATGGTCTCTGAACAAAGCTCATGTTACAATTTGCATCATCTCCCTCTCTATACAGAGACATCCACACTTAGCAAAACACCTATGTGTGCTCTCCTCTGCCTAGTTAACGTACTGTCAGCTCTTTCATGAAAATGTTCACAGTAACAGTTCAAGTTGGCCAACATTCCATGAAATATCACCGTTCCTTTTAGGATAAACCATCCACATATATAGGCTGAGGAAGACTGAAGCTCTATTGCTTCTATCTGGGGGGGTCTCAGCATTTTAGAAATATATTTACAAGTGATTCTCACTTCTAGGGAGAAGCTAAGAGATGCCAGTACACAGATAAAAATACCTACAGATACAGGAACACAGATGCTAACACAGTGAAAGGCTATTTTGCTTTAATTAAGTAACCTCTGGATGGAAATAGGTAAAATACTATCTGCATTTCACTTTGAAGGAAAGGGAAAGAAAAAAGAAAAAAGAGGCACAGCTAACCACCAGGAAACACTAAAGGGATGCCTGAGTTAGGCAAGATGTGAGACTAAAGTCACCTGAATTCCTGATGCTGCCTGCTTGCTTTTACAGCCAAGAGTAGACAATTAAGAGCAATTTGCAACTGCACTCCCTTCTCTAGGGACCATGTAGGGTAAGGGGATGTTCCAAAATGAGAGACACTAGTCTTCATCAGGGGACAGAGCATTCAGAAAGGTTAATGAGATACAATCGCAACAGAATCAGTGCAAAAAAGGAGGTTCAAAATACTAAACAATTTCCACTTTGTTCTCATTTGTTCCAATTAAGAGCTGTTGAAACAGCTTCTCTGTATTCCACACATTCGCTCCTCTCCAGAGCAGATTTAACTATTCCAGAAAAAAATAAGGGCTTTGGGGGGAAAAAGTCTACTATTAAGTTATCATAAAGTCCAGATTACACCCCCAACCCCCACCCTCAGTCTCTGAGCAGACACACTTTTGCCTCTTACTCAGAGCCTCTGCCACTAGCGATTCTCATTTTTCCCCTCAAATTTAGAGAGTATTTCAGGGAGGGAGAAGGCTGGATCCCCCCCCCCCCAGATTTCATAGAAGCAGAATTCACTGTGAAAATGTTAAATAAATAAAAGGAAGAGGGCTGGGGGATGGTTATACAAATGGAAATAATCTCCTTGGCATGAAAATAGCCCCAAAATGCCACACACTGAGTTCTTCTGAGCATTACAGGCTCTGAAAAGCACTTATAAACTGCATATGGATTTCCAAAAACAAACAGGAAAGCACAAACATTGCAAGAAACCAAGGACTAAGATCTAAGGAGTCCCGTGACTTACCTTCTTTTACGGATCCTCAAAGTTCACCAAGGAAAATTTAAAATCCTCTAGCTTATCTTGCACTACTCTATTTTCTTCTTCTTTGTTTTTTTTTTTTAAGTCACATAGAGGAAAAATAATCAGTTTTCAAAGGTTCCATTTATCTGATCTTCCAGCACCAGCAAAAAACGTGTCCAAGAGACTCCGCCAAAAAGTAAGCCAAAAACTCATCAAAGGCAAAAAGAGAAAGGGGGGGAGTGGGGGGAGGAAGGGGATGGTGAAGGCTGGGGGCTACAGACTGAGTCCAAGTGCCCAGAGAATATTTTCACGCTGTTGAAATCTCCTACTGTACGATATACCTGCTTTGGTTGTCACACAGACGCACACACATTCACGGACACTCACACATCTCATACAAAAAGCAGGCACCCACACTCACAAACACACACAAACACACGCGCTCACACACACACCAGTGTAATGAAAACTGTCAGTAGTAACCTCCAATAGCTGCTGTGTGCTGCAGATAATTCGGCTCACTGTTACCTTCCCAGATCGGTGTAGGATCAAAAGAACATCCAAAATCAGGGGGTGGGGGGGGCCAGGACAAGGTAGATGCCGGATCCCTCTCCCCCAGGCAGATTCATCAAGCCAGGAGCGGGTCAATCAGCAGAGGTGTCTGCTTGCAGGGTGCCCCGGATTATGGCAAGGTTATTAATCTTGATGCGCTGCCTCCCCCACCCCCAGCATTCGGCAGCCTGCATTGAGATGATTGCCAGAGCTGTGTCTGTCCCTGTTCCACTGCATTTTGCTCAGCCCTCTGATGCTGCAAGTGAGACACAGTGGAGGCAAGAATACTAATAAGGTGGTTAGCTACAGTTTCTTCAAGGCAGTCGGCATGCAGTATACAGTAAATGTGTACTTCCCAGTGCTCTGTGTGTGTGCCTGGGTGTCTGCAGGGAGGGCAGTGAATCCATCTCCGGCCAGAAGACAAGATTGTTTGTAACCTGCCTGGAAGGACTAGATCATCAGAATCATCACTGTCCTGCAATGGCATGGTCTATGACAGTATTATGTTTGGAATAAAAATAAGCAGGGTGGGGGGGAAACGGGGGGGGGGGGGGGGATAATAGTCCAGAAGCCTAGAGCTGACATTTGAAAGAGAGAGGAAAAAAAAAAACGTCCAGGGAGACAAATTAGGTTTATAAATAGGCTCTGAGGAGACCAAGGCAAAATTTTAACATGCTGCTGCCCTGGTTGTTAAATGGAAATACAAAGCAATTTCAAAAACCAGCTCCAGCCTATAAATCTTGGAACTGGCAACAAGTATCTGAATTTGACTGATGGGACAGTGGATAAATGGATTCTTGGTAATATAAAAAGTTTGCTCGTGCGTTCTGCTCTGTAGCCATGCACTGGTGTGTGCAGGGATCTAGGTACAGTTCATTCATTATCAATATGGATTTAGAGTCTACCCCTTCAGTTTTATTCTAATGTACAGTTTTTATCACATAGCTATCATATTGTGGAGAATGTCTGAGTGGCAATGTCTTTAGAAGGATTGGTTGACAACTGTCAATAGTAAATATTACTCTATGTAATATTCTTACATGGAAGGAGTTTGAGGTTTTCAGGGTGAAAACATGTATGATATCTGTTTTAGTACCAAGCAATGAAAGAAAAAAATAAGAATATGCCAAGTGAATAATTCCTCAGCTTCCACAGGACTCATATTTCTATGATTGGGTCTCATAATACAATACCTCTTCTTTAGTCAAGTATAATCACTAAGTCCCTTCAGGTGATTTAAATTGGTATTATCTGAATATGTAAGTACTGGACAGTTGGAGAAGGCAGATAAGGACAAATTATGGAACACTGCAATACCAGGAATTGTCAGCAGATGTCACAAAAGAGGATATAGGTAAAAGAATTCTACCAACAACTGCAAACATTTAATCTAATTTAACAAGCAGATTTTAATCAAATTTATAAAATGAATTCTGAAATACTAAATTTTTATGAAATTTAAAAGTTCAAATAAGAATGTGGAAGGAAACTTGCATTTCCCCAAATGTCACTCTCAAATCACCAATTTACAAATTCTAGATGACCTGTTATTGATATTAAAAAGAAAAAATATCCTATGCCACGAATATCAGTGACTTTTTATTCCATAAGATATATCATTTAAATATCTTCTTGTTTGTAATACAGCAACTACTAGATTAAACTTTAAAACAGATAGGTAGGACAAAGTAATTTGGCAATGAAATTCAATATAAAATGTTTAAGGTTTCCATCTAAAACACTAACTCTGTTTCACCTTGATCATATCTATTAAAAAATTTTAAAGTAATTATTCACGTTTGGGAGTTGGACATTATTCATAAACACAGCATATAGACAAAATACATAAAGAATCAAGAATGATCAACAATCCCACTTATGTTACAGCATCAAAGGTTTTAAAAATCTAGCGTATGTATCATTTTTGTCTTTATTTAGTTAAATGCAATTTATTAGTATGCACCAAATCCTAGTCTTAATTAGCTCAGATGCCAATAAAAGTTAGTGTTAAAAGTTTGGGCATTGGAGTCCAGAAGAACTGGGTTCAAATTTCAGTTCTTCCTTATAGCCGTTAGCCTCCACAGCTGTCTCCCTTATCAACCTTTCTCTTCCTTGTTTTCCTTTCACTTGCAAGCAGGACATTATTCCATACCTAATAGGATTATTGTGAGGAATGGAATGAATTAATATTTATTATGTGCTTGGCATATTTCCTGACACATAGTAAGCGATTTAGAAGTACTACATGGGTCTTATAAACAAAGTAGATGTTTGTTTCTCACCATGTTAGCTCTGTCTTTGCTAGCCACAGGTAAAACAAGTAGAATCATTTAATCAATTATTTTGACAGTGAGATGTTTGTTTTTAAATTTATTTTTACAAATAGTTTTTGTAAACTAAAGTCGAGTAACTTTGGACCCCTTTTTAAAGTTTATTATACACACAAATACATTTTCGCAAGTATCTCTGTGCTCCTAGACTCACTAAAACAGAGACTCATTTTCTTGATTAATTGTCTGAGATCACTTTGACTCAAACAGAATATTTGAAAGAAAATCTGATAGCAGCTTACTGCTTCCCATCAAGACTTGCTATGAATCCAACAGTACCACCAAGCACTAACATGAAAACGCTTAACGATGCAAGAAAAGACCCCAGGAAATGGGGATAGTTCCTAAATCAGCAATTCCATGACACATTCCATCACAGTAGCATCGCAACTCAGATCATTTATTTTTTTAATGTTTATTAAAATTTTTGAGAGAGAGACAGTGAGATCCAGGGAGAGGCAGAAAGAGACAAAGGGAGACAGAATCTGAAGCAGGCTCCAGGCTCTGAGCTGTCAGCACAGAGCCTGATGCGGGGTTCGAACTCACGAACCGTGAGATCATCACCTGAAGCAAAGTTGGACACTTAACTGACTGAGCCACCCAGGCGTCCCAACAACTCAGATCATTTTTAAATGGGTATCGAGATACTGAATTTTATCAGTTATTATGTATTCAATAAATATTTGTGGTAGAAAATGAATACCCAGAATGTGAACCCTGTTCTTTTAAATCCTCAGGAGTTTCCCCCTAAAACCTCAAACTGGCCTCCGAATAGGAACACAGAGGGAAAAGAGAGACTGAAGAAAGAGGCAGGCCACTCCAATGGCCTCCTCCAACAACCACAGGGCATCAGTTACATGAACATTTTTCTGGATCTCTTAAAGAAATGTGTCAGATAAAAAAAATAAAGGAGTTATAAAACTAAACAGCTCACTGTGTGCCCATTGCTCATCATACAGCATCCTGAAAATCTAGAATAGCTTGGATATTTATACTAAAGTTGAAGAAAAGTTTCTTTGAAGTCTGATTTGTTCCAATTTGTGCCCTCCCTCACTCTGAGAAAGCTCAGTCCCAGCAATGGTCCCTAGTCCTAACCTGAAAGGTGGTGTATTACGGGGAAATGACAAATGGTATGTTTGAATTGCAGGACAGCAGGGTACCTGTGAACTCTTCCCTTGACACTGCAAGAAAAGACTTCTTTCTCAGAAGATGTCAGTATTTAGGGCATCTGGGTGGCTCAGTCAGGTAAGCGCCCGACTTCCCCTCAGGTCATGATCTCAGGCTCATGGGTTTGAACCCCACATCAAGCTCTGTGCTGACAGTTCAGAGCCTGGAGCCTGCTTCAGATTCTGCGTCTCCCTCTCTCTCTGCCCTTCCCCCGCTCATGCTCTGTCTCTCTCTCTCAAAAAATAAACCTTAAAAAAAAAAAATTTTAAAGAAGATGTTAGTATTGGAATTCTTCAACTTTTTTTTCTTTGTAAATATTTGTTCATTTTGGAAAAAGAGAGATCACTTGTGGGGGAGAGTCAAAGAGATAGGGGGACAGAGGAGCTGAAGCGGGCTCCCCACTGAGAGCAGAGAGCTCCATGCAGGGCTCAAACCCACAAACCACAAGGTCATGACCAGAGCCAAAGTCAAAGGTTCAACCAACTGACCCACCCAGGCATCCCAGAATATTACAACTGGTAATCTGGGACTTTTAAACTTTCAAACTGTTAAACTAATTCATGTTTGGATTGAAGGAGAGGAAATTCACCTAAATCCACATTATTGGAAATTCTAAATTCCCAGAATTGGCCTGGGATAATAAGTCAATAGCTACCATAAACAAGAGATGAATGCATGACTCTAATTTGGATGTGTTTTATTTTTGGGGAATCAATAGTGAGTATAAAAGGATCCAAACAGCATCACTATGAGCAAATTCCTCTGAGAATTCTTATGTGAAAGCTTCGATGTCTATTTTTCCTTTAAATGAAACCTACTTACAGCATGTCACTATGCTTTTGTTTGTTCCCTGCATCATATGCCATAATATAAGAGCAGAAACTTAATGTAGTATTTGATCCCTCCTTGGCTTATTGGAAAATTTGTTTGTCTGTAATCCAAGTGTTCTGAATTAGTTCATTACCCTAAAAGATTACATTCTATTATTCCATCTCTTTAAATTTTTATTCATTACATCTTGAAATTAGCTTGGATTTTTTATTTAAAGTGTTTCAACCAGTTATTAAGGTCTGGGCATTATTATGTTTCTCAAATTATTTAGCTTTCTTATTTACACCCAGAAATTGCAAGCTTAGGTAATTCTAGCATAAATGCTGAGCTATTTGGATCAATTTCTCCAACAGGTCTGCCTGGACCTTTATAATCACTCCCTCTCATCAATATAAAGAGTACTTATTTATTCCGTATCACTGAACATTTATGCTTTATTATTTTACATACATGACATACATCTTCAAAGGACATCTTTTTGTCTTTTGGTTCACTAGAGAGAGTCTAACATAGGTCTCTTCAAGTCCCAGGTACTAGAAATTTTTTGTTGTTGTTATTAATGAAAATATGCTGTAACAATCCAGAAACTTAACATATTATGTCCTTGATCACAGCTCTTCCTTTCTACTTTAGCCTTAAATAAACTAACAGTAGCCTGTATGTAGATTCTTAATGTGGTATAATTAAACTACTCCTTTAATAGCTATTTACTAATTCATAATAATTCATTTTATCCTTTTAATATCTGGATCTATAGTGATCCCCACTCTCTCATTACTCATATTGGAAACTTGTGCATTCACTTTTTTTTTTAATCAGACTGGCTAGAAATTTATCCATTTACTGATCCTTTCAAAAACCCAGTTCTTTGTTCAACTCATTTTCTATCTTTGTTTTCAATTTCACTGATTTCTGCTCTTTATTTCTTCTTTTTACTTTGGGTTTCATTTGCTCTTATTTTTCTACTTAAAAGAGAAGGTGAGGCCACTGATTTGAAGTCATCCTATTCTAACTCAAGCTTTTACTGCAACGCATTTGCCTCTCAAAACTTCTCAGGTTGCATTCTACAAAATCTGGTAAGTGTGTTTCATTTTCATTATACTCAAAATTGTTTTTAATTTTGCTTTTTGTTTCTTCTTTAATTCATGGTTTATTTATGTGTGTTATTTGGTTTACAAATATTAGGAGATTTTCCAGATATCTTTCTGTTATTGATTTCTAATATTAATTAATTTTACTGTGATCAGAGAACATTTTTTGTTTGATTTGAATCCTGTTAAACTTACAAACTTGCTTTACGGCCTAGCATGGTAAATGTTTGTGCGCTCTTTGAAACAGTGCATATTCCGTGGTTGTTGGGTAAGGATGTTGGGTAAAGTGCTCTAAAGTTATAACAAGTTGTTTGATAATGTTATTCAGTTTGTCTAGAGTGATTTTCTGTCTACTTATTCTACTATTGAAATTCTCCACTGTAATGGTGGATTTATTTATCAATTTTATCTGGTTTTGCTTTGTGCATTTTAAAGCTCTGTCCCTACGTATATAAATGTTGAAGATTTAATATATTGTCTGACGAATTAACTCTTTATCCCTATGCAATAACCCTCTTTGCCCCTGGTATTATTTTTTCATATAGTCCATTTTATCTGGCATTAATATAGCCACTTCAGCTTTTTGGATTAGTATTAGCAGTATATATCCTTTTGCATCATTTTACATCTAACCTGTTCAGGTCTTTATATTTAATGCAGGTTTCTTCTTCACAAGATAAGACTTGTGTCTTGCTTTCTCACCTAATCTGATAATATCTGACTTTTAATTAGGGATGCCTAAACCATTTAAATTTATTGGGATTATTGGGGCACCTGGGTGGCTCAGTTGGTTAAGCACCCAACTCTCATTTTCAGCTCAGGTCATGATCTCATGGTTTTGTGATTTTGAGCCCCACCTTGGGCTCTGCACTGATGGTATGGAGGCTGCTTGGGACTCTCTCTCACTCTCTCGCTCTCTGCCCCTCCCCTACTCATCTCTGTCTCTCTTAAATAAACTTAAAAATGTAAAAAAACAATTTATTGAGATTATTAACAATTCTGTCTCTCTTAAACTGTAAAAAAATTAAAAATGAATAAATTTATTGGGATTATTAATAAGATTTGGTTAAAATCTATCTTACCACTTCTGCTTTACATATTTCATCTGTTCTTTCTTTCCATTTACTTCTTTTTCTACCTTCTTTTGGATTTAATATTTTTAATAATTTCATTTTATCTTATTTTTTGGTTTATTTTATATACTCGTTATGTTTTCTTTCTTTCTTTCTTTCTTTCTTTCTTGGGAGAAATTGCTTTAGAATTTACAGTATATACCTTTAAGTTTAGCCTACCATTAAGCAATATTATCCCACTTCCTATATATTTAATAAATATCTTATTCTTTATTTTTTTTGGAGTTTGTTGTGGTTTTCTTCAGATTTCTACTGCTTAGGTTTCACTAAGTTTCCTGAATCTGTAAATCTCTGATTTCCATCAAAATTGGAAAAAGTTTAAGTATTTCTTCATATACTTTTCTGTCCCCACCCCTTTTAATGATTCCAATTTACATGAATAGTTTGTCACTTGATGATGTCCTATATCTCACCAACACCCTTTGTCTTTCAGGGTTTTTTTTTTTGTTCACTTAGTTTCTATTGCTAAAGCTTTATGTACACAAATATTTTCTTCTGTAGCACCAAATACACTATTAATCCCATGTAGTATTCTTTCATCTAAGATATTATAGTTTTCATTTATGGAAGTTCAATTTGGGTCTTTTTTTTTTTTTTATCTTCCATGGTTCTCCTTAACATGCTTATTTTTAATTAAAAATAGAAAATATAATTCAAAAATATATGTTAACATCTTATCCTCCAAGTCTTCCACCTGAAGTATTTCTAATTCAGACTGGTTCCAATTGATTCAGTTTCCCCTTCACTATAGATTGTGGATCGCTGTTTATATGCCTATGCCATAATTTTGATGGTATGTCAGGAATTTGTAATTTTATCTTGCTAGATAACGTTGTTATTGTTTTTTTCAACTGCTCCTGACATTTGTTCTGGAACAGTTATTTGGAAGAAGTTGAGTTTTTTCATTGCTTGCTTTTAAGTCTTCTTAGGCAGGATTAGAACCTTTAGTCTAATGATAATTTTTCCCCAATACCAAGGCAATGCCCTTCTGCATACTTTAACTGGTAGGCCATGCCTATGGGTTTTTTTCCCACTTTGGTGGGAACATAAAATGTTCTGGGTCATATGTGAGCCTTGGGGATTTATGCCCTTGTTCTTTTAGGTGGATCTGATATTGGTAGTCTCCTCACCCACATGATCTGATCAATTCTCAGTTGAAGACCAATATGGACCTTTGGCAGATACAGTGCTTTCTCTCTGTAGTACAATCCTTTTAGCACTCTGCTCTGGGAACGCCAGATGGGATAGCCTCTACTTCTTCAACTCAGGGAGACTGCTAGGCCCCATTTGGGTTCCCCTCCCCACAGTATGGCCTAGAAACTCTCTCTATGCAATAATCTAGAAAACAGGTAGAAATTACTGGTTTTCCTGCCCTCAAGGATAACTGTCTGGTGGTAACTGTGTCCAATGAAACTATTCTTCCAAATATTTTGTGCAGATTGTTAGTTGCTTAAAGGATGAAGGAAGATCCTTTCCCTCTTACTGTGGTTTGGCCAGAAGTAGATGTCTCTCATTACCCATGTAAATACAAAATTATGTGACAACATATTTTATACCAATCACTGTTCTTTGAACTGGGAACACAATAATGAACCTGATAGACCACATGTTTGTAATCACGGAACCTTTATTTTATTGGCATCTTACAGCCAATAAACCAATAAACGAGCGCATGTAGAAATACCTTACATGGCTTAAGAGCTGTGAATAGAAGATGTTAGATGACAGTGATGTGACAGGGGACTATTTTTGATAAGGCTGTCAACAAATTGGCTCTTAAGAGTGACATGTGAACTGATATATGAAGGATGAAGAGTCAGTCATGCCAAGATCCGGCAGAAGTACAATCCAAGCAGAGTGAAGTAAAAAAACAAAGGACCTATACCAGGAGCAAGGCTGATACTATCAACTAAAAACTCATTATTAGCTAGTTTGTCTTTTACTCTTTTACACACTTTTGTCTCTACTATGTGATATGTAGAATCAAAACATGAAAGGTCACTGACATGGTTTATTGTTGATCATGGACAGATGCCCAAAGCAAGTACTTTGTCCTAGAGAAATTACAATTACTTTCAAGAACTTGATATCAACTTAACATGATGCTGGCTACTGGAGAAGGCTTATGTTGTTTAAGATTTTTTTTTTTAGACCCATTGAAGGTTCATGACAAAGTTGAGGGGAAAGTATGGAGATTTCCCACATACCTCCCACCACACACACGTATAACCTCCTCATTATCAACATCCCTCACCAGAGTGGTAGTACATTTGTTACAGTTGATAAACCTACAGTGACATGTCATTGTCACCCAAAGTCCATACTTTACGTTATATTTGTTGTATTGTGTGGAGAAGAGTCTTTAACTTCTTTCCTGTTATAATCAGTCAGGGTAGCTAGGTTATATTGTGGTAACAAATAAACAAAATTCAACCAAACCACACCACAAAAATCCTTGCTCACACAGTATACACTTCACAGGTTGGCAAAAGGACATATCTTATTGTCATCATTCAAGGTCTCAGCTGACAAAACTTCAACTTGATAGCTAATTTCATAATCACCTTTGAATGAGCAAGAAAATAGTTCAAATAACACACTGTCTTCAAAAGTTTCTGCCAAGAAGTGACACATATTATCTCCACTTATGTTCTGTTTATAAAAACAAATTATATCACCACATCTAACTCTGAAGTGGTGGAGAAGCACCATTCTACCATGTTCACGGAAAACAGAGAGCCAGAAATATTTGGTTACATTGCTATGATGACCATGGCCTCTACCAAGTGATCTGTATAGTCATGTCTCTGATGAAACTAGAAATTTGCTTTTCACTATATTCAGCTTGAAAGCATCGCACGTTGAATAGAAGATCAGGTATTAAGTGCATACTCCTGTATATTCCAAATTCCCTTTACTTCTTTCAAATTCCAACTGGTAAAGTGGTCTCCTACTTTTTTCCAAAAGAAAGAGAGTATAAAAGTGATGACTTAGTATAAGAAAAGTTCCACCAGCATGGAGAACAAATACCGACACTTAAAAACCTATTTCTAACTTTTAAGATATAAAACATTTCTTTAGGAGGCAAACATCTACAAGAAGGCAGTATTAGAATGTTTCAGGATTCTATTGTAAACTGAACTGCTTCAATGAGAATAAACACCTATGAGCCAAGATGCAGTGGATCTAAGGAATAATTAAGCAGTAAAGGAGGACAAAAATGCTGTTGTTTTTTTTTAATTTTTTTTAACGTTTATTTATTTTTGAGACAGAGAGAGACAGAGCATGAACGGGGGAGGGGCAGAGAGAGAGGGAGACACAGAATCGGAAGCAGGCTCCAGGCTCTGAGCCGTCAGCCCAGAGCCCGACGCGGGGCTCAAACTCACGGACCGTGAGATCGTGACCTGAGCTGAAGTTGGATACTTAACCGACTGAGCCACTCAGGCGCCCCAAAAATGCTGTTTTTTAAGAACTTCCTCCAACTACTACAATCTGGGTATCTTTCCTTTTCCTTCTCCCCAAGGTTGGGGGGTGGGGATTATATGTACTTCAATCCAGGAAACTGATTATCATGCTACAGTTTGGAACTTTTACATAGGTACAGACTATCTTTTATAACTTTCTAGTCTTCGGATTTCTTTTCCTCTTTAGATTCTTCTCAGATGATGTTTCTTTCTTGCTTGATGATGGATATATCTCTCCTTACCTCACTCCAGGCTTTGGGTGGTTGTCTTAAGTCTGTTCTTTTAAGGTCTGAGGGAATAATGCAAACCTTTTCTTGGTATTCCTTTCCACAGGATTTCTTTTTGTAGCTTTTCCTCACCATAAGAAACATGGCAAGCAAACCATTTAATTTGATTTAATTTAGAAATGTGGCCAAAGAAACAAAAGTAGATCATGAACCTCATGAATGTCTCTCCCACCATATTCAGCAAGGCCCTGGGGTTTTTTTTCACAGGGTTTTAGCATTAAAGGATAATAATTATAAGCAGGGAGTCTGATTTTCTTGGAGATTATCCTAAATTTCCTTCTAATTCAGCATAGATCCTAATGCAGCATTGATTGACATTGTGGCAACTGGGGTAGGGGAGCAAGCTTTTGGTCATTAGTATCACAACGATTTCAGTATATTCCATAAAAGATAGTACTTATGTAATTATGCTTCTAGCTCATTTCTTAATAATCCAAATAGCATTGTCATATTGGCTGATAAAAATATAAATGCTAATACTAAACTTTAGGGTTTAAAAAATTGTTAGGAAGGAAATATTTTCTTGTAACTCAAGAAGGTTGCATTGTGTCTGTGCACGTTCATACACAAACTCTTGCACCTGCCTATGTTAAGTATAGACTCTTTCCCCTTGTATATAAGCAGGACCACCCACAGAGTCTGATCCTTGGTACCTTGATCATGCTCACTCAGTCATTCTCCTTCAAAAGCATTTTCCAGGGGCGCCTGGGTGGCTCAGCTGGTTAAGCATCCAACCTCAGCTCAGGTCATCTCACAGTTCGTGAGTCTGAGCCCCACATCAGGCTCTGTGCTGATAGCTCACAGCCTCGAGCCTGCTTGGGATTCTGTTTCCCTCTCCCACTTGCAGTGTGTCTCTGTCTCTCTCTCAAAAATAAATAAACACTTTTAAAAAGCAGTTTCTTGGGTCGCCTTTGTAGCTCAGTCGGTTAAGGTCTGACTTCAGCTCAGGACATGATCTCAGGGATCTTGAGTTCAAGCCCCACGTTGAGTTCTGAGCGGACAGCTCAGAGCCTAGAGCCTGTTTCATATTCACTCTCCATCTATCTATGCCCCTCCCTCATTCACATTTTGTCTCTGTCTCTCAAATATAAATGAACATTAAAAAAATTATTTTTAGGGGCACCTGGGTGGCTCAGTCGGTTGAGCATCCGACTTCAGCTCAGGTCATGATCTCACGGCTTGTGCATCGGGCTCTGTGCTGACAGCTCGAGCCTGGAGCCTGCTTCAGATTCTGTCTCCCTCTCTCTGCCCCTCCCCCGTTCATGCTCGCACATGTGTGCTCTCTCTCTCAAAAATAAATAAACATTCAAAAAAATTTTTTAATTATTTTTAGTGGCGCCTGGATGGCTCAGTTGGTTAGGCGACCGACTTCGGCTCAGATCATGATCTCACAGTTTGTGAGTTTGAGCCCCGCATCGGGCTCTATGCTGACAGCTCAGAGCCTGGAGCCTACTTCAGATTCTGTGTCTCCCCTCTCTCTGCCCCTTCACTGCTCACGCTCTGTGTCTCTCTGTCTCTCAATAATAAACGTTAAAAATTTTTTTAAATTATTTTTGAAAAAGCAGTTTCCAGAAGAATAAGTGAATTATATTTGTTTTGTCCACCTCTTTCAAACTAGTACTTGTGAAAAGACCCCATAGCTTGAGTGACTCAAAGTCTGTACAAGCAGTCTCTGACTTACAATGGTTTAACTTATAATTTTTTGATTTTAAAAAGATGCAAACATGGTACACGTTCAGTAGAAACCATACTTCAAGTTTTGAATTTGAATTTTTTCCTGGGCCAGTGATATGCATTCTCTCTCTCCTGATCGTCCTGATGCCATTTGGCAACAGGGAGCCACAGCTCTTAGTCAGCCCCAGGACCATGATGGTAAACAATCAATGCACTGACAACCATCCTGTTTGTCACTTTCAGTACAGTATTCCATAAATTACATGAGATAGTCAACACTTTATTTTAAAATAGGTTTTGTGGGGCAACTGGGTGGCTCAGTTCATTAAACATCCCACTCAAGGTTTCAGCTTAAGTCATGATATTATGGTTCGGGCGATTGAACCCTGCATGGCCTTCACACTGACTGCACGGAGCCTGCTTGAGATTCTCATTCTCATTCTCTCTCCTCCTCCTCCTCCTCCTCCTCCTCCTCCTCCTCCTCCTCCTCCTCCTTGTCCTCCTCGTCCTCCTCCAAATAAATACATAAATACAGACATACAGACATACATACATAAATAGACAGGCTTTATGTTAGAGGATTTTGCCCAACTGTACATAATGTAAGTGTTCTCACCAGGCTAAGCTGTAATGTTCTATAGGTTAAAATGTATTAAATGCATTTTCAACTTACAATGTTCTCAATTTATGAGGGGTTTATTGGGATGTAACCCTTTTGTAAAATGAGGTCCTTAGTCACCACAAAAGAACTGCACTTTGGTCATGATGAGGAGAAAAAGCCTCCTCTGTGTGACTTCCTTATTCATCCAGTGGTGTGGCTGTGGGGAAGAATCTGGAACACCATTTATCTGCTTTTCCTTTGTCCCAATTAGCTAGGCAATTGTTTCTCCTCTGCTTATTCCAAAAGATCCATTTAAATACTAAATCCCAAAACCTGATTATTGCCAAAATACATTCTTCAATGTCAATCTTGGATGTTGTGGCTGCCACTTCCTTATTATTCTTAAGAGCCAAAAGTGTAAACTTTTCTCATCAAAATATCAGTTACTAATTCCTAATAGAGGAGTATAAGGCATTTAGAATTATCTGTGATTACACTTGACCAAGAAATTTGAAGGACATCATTGTTTCTGGGAAACATTTCAGACTGAAGAGGAATAAGGAAAAATGTCACAGATTAGAATATGTGATTTTCATATAGTTCCAGTTTTTATTTTTAGAAAATTGGAGGGAAGATGCACACCAGCCCACACCCCAAACAGATATAAACAGCAAGGCCTCTGTTTGTTGCAAATAACATCATCTCTTCAAGTCACAGATATATTTTTATGCCACCACAATATACTTCTAGCCGGTTTGTTAATTTTGTAGCTTTTTAAAAGTATGAGTACAAGCCAACTAAGTCATTATATTAATATGATCATTGAACTAGGAGTCATGTCTCTAAGCCTTAGAAACTGTGAGACATTAGACAGTAGGAGCTCTGTTTCTCTCCCTCCTCCCACCATACACACTTCCTTACCAAAAGCAAAACGGTTGTAATTAACTATTTGTATCACAGGCTTATGGTAGGAATCAAACATAATGATGTATACAAAAGCTTTATAAATACCATTACAAATACTACCAAAGGACATTATAAATATTATTAATATTATGACAAGAAATAAAATGCAAACTGTTTTATTAAGAGAGCAATTTTCACATAGAAATAAGCTGAATAAACTGTAAGAATAAACCTAAAGCACTTTCAACTTAATCTGAGGGAATCTGAGGGAACTATCTAATAAGTAGTGCCATAGTGTATAGCCTGGACAAGGACCAGGATTAGAAATAATTAGGGGTACCTGGGTGGCTCAGTCATTGAGCATCTGACTTTGGCTCAGGTCATGATCTCACGGTTTGTAGGGTCAAGCCCCACATCTGGCTTTGGCCTGACAGCTCAGAGGCTGGAGCCTGCTTCTGATTCTGTGTCTTCCTTTCTCTCTGCCCAACCCCCTCCTGTTCACACTCTGTCTCTCAAAAATAAACATTTATAAAAATTGTTTTTAAATAAAACGAAAGAGGGGCGCCTGGGTGGCTCAGTCGGTTAAGCGGCCGACTTCGGCTCAGGTCATGATCTCGCACTCTGTAAGTTCGAGCCCCGCGTCGGGCTCTGTGCTGACAGCTCAGAGCCTGGAGCCTGTTTTGCATTTTGTGTCTCCATCTCTCTGACCCTCCCCTGTTCATGCTCTGTCTCTCCCTGTCTCAAAAATAAATAAAAAACGTTTAAAAAAATTAAAAAAAAAAAAGAATTTAAATAAATAAATTAATTAAATAAATAAATAAATAAATAAAACAAAAGAGGGGCACCTGAGTGGCTCAGTCAGTTGAGCATCCGACTTCAGCTAAAGTCATGATCTCACAGTTCATGAATTCAAGCCCCACATCAGGCTCTGTGCTGACAGCTCTGAGCCTGGAACCTGCTTCAGATTCTGTGTCTCCCTCTCTCTCTCTCTCTGCCCCTTGCCCACTCACACTCTCTCTCGAAAATAAAAACATTTAAAAACATTTTTTTTTAATTTAAAAAAGAAATAACTAGGGCATCCCACTGTATCAAGAATAACTAAGAATAGTTATTTGAACAGTTACTTGAAGCTTTTTTTCAAAAAACATGTTAATTATGAAAATAAACCCAATATTGGGGCGCCTGGGTGGCTCAGTAGGTTTAGCATCCAACTTCAGCTCAGGTAATGATGTCATTGTTCATGAGTGCGAGCCCCACATCAGGTTCTGTGCTGACAGCTCAGAGCCTGGAGACTGCTTTGGATTCTGTGTCTCCCTCTCTCTCTGCTCTCTCCCACTCATACTGTCTCTGTCTCTCTCAAAAATAAACATTATATATGTATGTATGTATATAAATACATACATATATATATATGTGTGTGTGGGTGGGTGTGTATATATATATATATATATGTATATATGTACACACACACACCCACCCACACACCCAATATTTTAATAGTTCTGTTGTTCGTTTTGTCAAAACTTAGCTGAAAGTTTTCTCTGAATTCTGTTCTGGTTCAGTGTACAATAATTTGTTTTTAGGAGAATAGCTGAGATCAACAGTATGAAAATATTTTATTGGCTGTATTCAGTTTTATTTTATATACATATATGTGTATTTGTGTGTTATGTGGGTTATAATATAAAATGTAAATCCTGACCCCAAACTGCAAGTCACTGCAAACTTTAGCAGGGAAGTTATAACAAATATGTCATTCCATTGGTCTGTTTTAGTTGTACTTACATCCTATTAACTGGAACTAATTCTCCTTTCCTCTTAATTTGAAAAGGAGAGGTAGTTTCAGAAAGCCTTGTTTTCCTATTCAATGTAACATTTCATTAGGGATATACTATGTGTCTGCAGCTACGTACAGTGGTGGAGATACAAAGACAAATACAACAGAATGCCTGCCTTTCATGAGACCCAAACCAAGGAAGAAATAGTTGCATCGAACAGTCACTGATAGGAGACAGGTAGTTCAACGTCCAGCTTGGTCACTATGCTCTAGTTTTTATTAGTAACAATGTCACATTACTTACATTCTCCATTTTCAGTAGTAATTAATTTATGTCTCTAAATGATTAAAGTTTTTCCTGGGACTGAATTGACAATTGGGGGAAAATGGTTTAAGTGAGGACTTTTTCCCTTTCTATCTTGGGGAGGCAGGAACAATATGTATCTCCAAGAGCAGAAAAAAGGAAATAGCTCATGTCTTTTTTTCTCTTTTCTCTTCATTTCACTCTGTGTTCATTTTCTGCCTCACTCCCTTCTTTCACAATTGATGGCTCACTCTCTCTTCTATTGTTTATTCATCAACCAATATTTATTGAGCTTTACTCTGTGGGGTCAGAGTGACAGACTAGGAAGAAAAGGTCTTTAACCTTGTGGGAAGTTATTAGGACACAGGATAAGTGTATAAGTTGGCAAAGAGCAGGAACACACAGTGTGAGACTTCAAGAGTTTGTTTCCCACCTCTACTACTGGGCAGCTGTGTGAGTTTGGGTAAGTTATTTAACCTCTCTGTGCCTCAGTATCCTCATCCAGAATATAAGGTCTATTACAGCACCTATTTAAAAGATCTGTGACAATGCTGAATCTGTGCTTCTGGAAAGCAGCAATGGCTACGAAACCTCCCCCATCCTTTCAGGTTCTGGGAAATGGCTAATTCTGAAAAGACCACACCGCCCTCCTGATTCTGAGGTCAGACTCAAGTCAATGCTTCCTCATGACTCCCATAAGGTTCCCGGATGACACCCTTTTCTACTTGTATCAATAGCCTGTTGATCTCAATATAGGGATTCATGATTTATAGAGATTTTTACCTCTGTTGGATGAAAGAGAACAGAGATTCTGGTTTATTTTACTTTTATGGTTATTTGTCTGCTTTGAGTTTAAATAAGTGAAGAATGTATACCCTCTGAAAAGAGACCAGGTCTTTGAAATGCATCTGTGAATTTTATATTTTGTATTCATTTGTTTATGCTTGACTCATTACAAAAATTTTGGAATTAGAACTATGAGCTCTCTGTATCTATCTGTATGTGTAGATTTCTATAATTCAGAAAAATATTCATATTCTTAGGTAAAGCTTCAACAGGTAAAACTATTATAATAATTTTGGTTTAATACAAAGAACCATATTTTATCTTGAGTCATCGGTGTTTTCAGTATGAGATAAGTACATGTTTTTATTATGCTTTAGTAGGTTCTTTCTAAACATGTTTACTGATCACATGAGCTACCATTATTTCTTATAAAATATGATTATGAAAAATGTAGACTGGCGTTAACCAAATTGTATCATTAATCTAACAAACTTTATTTAAACACTAATATTTTGGGGTATCTCTTAGTTTGAAGATAATTTCCAAGATGTTTAGGTAATTTAAAATTTGGACTGCTGCTAAATTGAGCTCATTAACTTATTCATTAAATAAGTAGATAATTTTTTAATACTGTAACATTAGTTACAAAGCATAGTTTTAAATTTATATAATTGTTTTTATCTTATATTTAAGAGATGGAGAGATGTAAGACATATATTTAATGGTATAGAGAGGCTCTATATATTTGTACTTGTTAATGAATGTGTTTATTTTGGCCATTCTGAGAAAATGTACTCTTAACCATGTGGTTTTAAGATAAAAAAGAGTAGGTTTGTCTTAAGTGACTGATTGTTTCAGAATAAGACAGAGGAAAGTTTAAGAAAAAACCTTAATAAGAAAAAAAACCTTAAGAAAAAACCTGGATATAGAAAATTGTAGAAAGTTCATAAAAATGGAATTTTATTTGTTGGTCAATTCTACGTAAGGTTTATATAATGGGTTTATTTATAATATTTTCAAAAAGAGTTTCTGTTTACATTTTTCTTCAAGTATAGGTCTAAGAGGTTGTAAAAGGTTTTCCTTTAACATCTGAGTAATCTGCCTCAGAGGCAAAAGTTCTGTGTTTTATAAGAAAAAGTTCCCATACTTTCATGTTAACTTTATCCTGCCCTTGATTATTTAAAATCACCAAGTCTTCTCAATTTTGAAAAAAACTAAGGTCTTTTATAGTCATGTTACCTCCTATGTCTACTTGAAAAATTTTTATTGTCATTTTGATTAAATAAGAAATCAAATATTGTTTCTCTGTAACCCAAGAAGATCCCACCCTAATCGAATCTCCTGACAACTTTTGGTATTTCCCCTTCACAAAAACCAAATCCTAAATGGTATGTTTTGCACTTAAAATTGTCTTTGAGACAAAGATGGATGGCAATATGACAGGAACTGGCAGGATACTTCTATAGGTGGAGAACTCAGGAGAGCCATTCTATGGTGTCCCATGCCCAGCTATGCTCTAGCAGAGGTCAGCCTACTGGGTTTCAACAGAACTCAAAGAAGCCATTGCCTTGTGTTCCCAAACAATGTCTATTTCCCACTCTAACTTCTCAAGTCTCCCCCTTAATTATCCATAGCATTTTCATGAAAATGAATATGTGGTACTTTGAAACATTTCTCTCCAACTGTATTAACACGCTCCCCTTCATTTTCTGCTTCGTGAACTATAAGATGCTCATCTCAAGATGTGTGAAATGCTAGAATGCTTTATTCCCCATATATCTGCATGGCCCTCTCTCTATATCACTTCCGTTTCTATTTAACCTTTATCTTACCATATTTTGCCCAACAATCTACATAAAATGACAATTCCTCCTCCTATGTGGCCCTCCCTCACCATGCATGCATACATCTCTATCCCCTAAACCTACTCTATCTTCAAATTTCCTATTACCAAATTACATGTTCTATGTGTATTTGTTTTATGCTTATTCTGGGATTCTCGCCACTAGAATATAAACTCTTCAGGGGGGTAGGGGGTACCTTTTCTTTATTTGAGTCCCTGTTATACGTCCAGCTGCTAGAATAGGATTGGCAAGTTGTAAGCACTCATTAAATACTGGTTGAATATATGAATGCATTTATTAACTTCTCATCAGGGATAATATACTGGAGAACTTTATATAAGTATGCTAAATACAACTCTTGCTTTCATTGAAGAAGTGGAAAAGAGAAAAAGTAAAATTCAGAGCCCAGAGGAAAAAGATCTGGAAAGGTAAGGAAAGGTACCATAGTTGTACAAGTATGGGATGCAGGAACTTCAATGAGATAGAAACAGTAGAGATAATGTTACAGATTTAGGGAATAGTATAAATATGGTGCAAAAAAAAAAAGCCTGGCTATTCTTTCTCCCATAGGCTGTTTGTGGACACCTCCAAAATTCAATTGTTGAAATCCTAATTCCTCATCTAATAGTATTTAGAGGTGAGGTCTTTGGGAGATGATTAGGTCATGAGGGTCATTAAGTCATGAGGACCCCTCATGAATGGGATCAGTATGCTTGCAACAAAAAGCCATAAGTAGCTCCCTGACCCCTTCCACCATGTGAAGACACCAGGAAAATAGTCATCTGTGAACCAGGAAGTGATTATTCACCAGACACTGAGTCTGCTGATACCTTGATCTTGAACTTTCTGACCTACAAAACCTAACAAATTAATGTTTGTTGTTCATAAATATAAAAGAAAAAACACTCCTGTGTGTTTCTCCTTTACAACTCACACATAAGACTGCACTTCTGATATTTCTGGTCACCCACACAGGGGATTTGCCACACATCAAGCCATTATGCAACACCAACTGGGTATCCTACAATTTAACTCCATTCTGACATGACCTACCTGGAGTTACATTAGATCTCACAAGTTAAGTCTCAGTTGTACAAGAATGCCCCCCACACGCTTCAGATGACAATCATAAGTCCAGGTTGTTACTTCTGCTTCTGACCCACTGGCTATAAACCATAGGTTCCTAGTACCTCATTCTCAGCATTTGCTAGAGTGGCTCATAGAACTCAGAGAAACCGTTTACTTACTACATCACCTGTTTATTTTAAAAAGATATAACTCAGAAACAGAGTCAAAGGTAACCTTAGAGTCAAAGGTACAGGAGAAGAGGTGTGGAGCTTCCATGCCCTGCAAAGGCATGCCACCTCACCACCTCTACCTATTCGTCAACCTGGAAGCGATTCAAACCCCATACAATTGGGATTCCTATGGAGACTTCATCATGTAGGCATGATCAATTATTACTGCATTTCTAGACCCTCTCCTCTCGCCAGACAATGGGATGGGTGGGGCTCAAAGTTTCAAGCTTCTATTCAGGGCTTGAACTTTCTGGTGACCAGCTCCCATCCAGGGGCCCACTGGGAGATGCCTCATTATAACAAAAAACACTCTTATCACTCAGGTAATACCAAAGGAGCTCTGTGTGAGGACCCAAGGTCAAAGATGAAGTATTAGAACAAAGATGAAATATTAGAACAAAGATGAAATGTTAGAATAATAAAATATTAGGAAATCCCAACAGCTTTAGGAGCTCTGTGCAGTAACTCCAGATAAAGACCAATATAACTTTTCTATTATTCTGCAGTACTCCACTCAGTCTATGGTATTTTCTTATAGCATCCTGGATGGGCTAAGATGCTTTAATTTCCTTGTTGAATATTTACCATGTACCACTGTGGTAAGTTTTGGGGCAAGAGAGGGAGGAGGATGAAACCCACCTTTGATGATTTCATGGATAGCGAGAAAAATGGACATGAAGATAAATGTTTACAATTTGGTAATAGGTGCTTCACTAGATTGGAACAAAGAGAACATATTATCAAAACATCTTCCAACAGAATTCCCTCCTAGGGAGGACCTGACTTGGAGAACGTATCTTGAGAAGCTGCTCAGGGTATAAGAGAAAAAGCTAAAGACGTGGGTACCAATGGAACCAAGAAAGCGAAACTTAGTGGAGAAACTACAGTTTATGAGACCAGAAAAGAAACTGATTATGCTTCTGAGAGATGTGGGAAGAAAGAAGAGATGATGGGCTTTGAAAGTACAGAAGAGATAGAAACCAGGATATTTGTGGGTGGCTGTGGTTTACCTCAGATATGGGCCACCATATCAAGCACTAGAGTGAATAATGTGCAGTTGATGTTCTGAATCTTCCTTCTTACAAATCTTTAGTGTGCTTGACTGAGAGATGCTTCATGTGAGTGATTTTTGCCAGAACACAAAGAAGAGATCAAATAAAAGGGGGGCTCAACTTTCTATCTCAAGACAGAATAGCTCCAGTGGTAGTAGGAGCTTGGTGAACACAAGGATATCAAGGATATAAGCCCTTGGGAAATGATATGGTTTTGGAGTTTCATGGAACTTGAAATTAGGACAGAAAAGAGCCTCTTAAATAAATTTCAGGGGACAAAAAGTCACCAATTGACTTCTAGGTTACAAGACATCTTCAGTTATGACAGCAGCACAGGTGGAAGGCCAAACAAGATCATATTTAGCTTACGATAAAGCAGCAAAGAATGTAACTGAGACACAGAAAAAAAGTCCTAATGAAATTATTTACCAAATTGCCAAGAGAGGGAGACATTCTATGGGGGGTGGGGGGGGAGGTGTGGAGAAAAAGGAAACTATGAATATGTAAAAGTAGCCAACAAATAAAATAGCAATAGGAGATGTCCTTTATGCATGGGAGAAGAAAGGAACTAACATTTATTATGTCCCAATACATACCACAAAAAATATCAGGCATCAGCTTTCTATTTGCTGGATTGTATTTATTTACATACTGTAAAATTCCCTAGTTTGGTGTATGTTTCTATAAATTTTAATGAATGCATAGAGAAAATGCCACCACAATAAAGATGTACACCTGCTGAATCACACCAATGTCCTCCTGGCCTCTTTGTGGTCTACACTTCCAACCAACCTCATCCCTGACAACTGCTGACTTGATTTCTGTTGCTATTTCTTATGATTTTATTCTCCATAATACCATAAAGACAGAGTTAGACAGTATGTGGTCTTTCAAATTTGGTATTTCACTTAGCATAATGTGTTTGAATTTCAGCCTATGATCGTGTATATCAATAATACTGCGGAATAATATTCCATTATATAAATGCATCATAGATTTTACCCACTAACCACTAGTACATCATTTGGATTGTCTCCAATTTTAGGAAATTATGAATAATGCCACTATTCAACATTTGAGTAGAGGTTTTTGTGCGAACTTTAATTTTCATTTCTGTGGGTATGCAGACGTGAGATAGATGGATACGTATCTTTTCACCTATATGAAACACCATCAAACTCTCTTCCAAACAAGCTAAACCATTTTGTATTATCACCAGCAGATGTGCAGGAGTTTTGGCTTTCTCGGCATCCACGTTAAAACATGGTACTATCAATTTTTTTTCAAGATGATGATGATGATGGTTATAATTACTATTATTATTATTATCACAAGGATTACTGGCAATCATAAGATGCTATTAGAGGATCATAAAATGCAAGAAAACATTCTTATCTAAACCCTTCACTGGGAGCATAGTCCTGTTGACTCCTTGATTTTGTACTTCTTGCCTACAGAATTCTGAGAGAATACATTTCTATTGTTTTAAGCCACCTAGTTTATGACAACTTGTTATGGAAGATCTACGATACTAATACATCTAATAATCATGCTAGGCATCTTCAAATATGCTTGTTAGTCAAAGAATACCTTCTCTAGGGAAGTGTTTATATAGTTCCTCTGCCCTTATTTTTTAATTGAATTGTTTTCTTATTACGTTCTTAAGAATTCTTTACATATTTTAGATACAAATTCTTTGTTCAGACATGTAATTTAAAAAACATTTTCTCCCACTCTGTGGCTTGTCATTTCATTTTCTTAATGTTATCTTTCCCAGAACTTAAGTTTTCATTTAATAGATTTGATTTATCCTTTTCTTTTTCTTTTAGAGGCAGTGATTTTGGTGACCTAAGAATTCCTTGTGAAATCTATGGTTGCAAAGATTTTTTCCTGTTTTCTTGAAGAAAGTTTTATAATTTTAGTTTTTGTAGCTAGAGGTATTACTCATTTTGAGTTAATTATTGTAGAAGATCTGAAATATGGGTTGGAATTATTTTTTTCACATATAGATGTCTAACTTTTCTAGTACAATTTGTTGAAAAGATTAACCTAATTTGAATGATCCTAGCAAGTTTATCAGAAATAAATTGGCCATGTTGTTCTATGTATCCATCCTCCCATGAAAACAACAGTTATGATTACTATAGTTTTCTAATAAGCTTTGAAATCATTTAATGTGACTACTACAGCATTGTTTTTTAATTTTCAGAAGATTTTTGGCTACTCTAATTCCTTTGACTTTACAAATACACTTAAGAATCAGCTTGTTGATTTCTATAAAAAAAAATCCTGATAGAATTCTGGGGGGGGGGGGTGGATTTCATCGAATCAGTTTAGGGAGAAATGACATCTTAATAATACCGAGTTATGATATGTCTTTATATTTAAACTTCTTTGATATTTTACATCAGTGCTTTGTAATCTTCAGCATACAATTTTTACATGTATTTTTTCAGATCTATACTTATTTCATGCTGTTTGGTGAAATGTGACTCTTTTAAAATTATTATTTTAGTTATTTGTTGCTGGTACATAGAAATACAATTTATATTTATATTGATTTTGTTCTGCAACCTCAATAAGCTTACTTACTAGTTCCAAGAGCATGTTTATAGTCGTAAAGATTTGTTATATAGATCATAATGTCATACACAAATAATTTTATGCCTTCCTTTCCAGTCTGAATGTCTCTCATTTCTTTTTCTTGTTTTACTGCAATGGTTAGAACTTCCAGTATAATACTGGGATGATAAAAGCATATATCCTTGACCTGTTCCTGATCTTAGAGGCAAGCATTCATTCTTCACTATGTACATTTTTTGCAGCTCACCATCATCATGTTGAGTATGCCATTTTCTATTCCTATCTTTCTGAGAGTTTTTATCACGGATAGTACATTTTTTCATGTATCTTCTTCTGTGCTTAATTTTTATTTATCCACTGTAATTTTGGCTCTATTTCACTGTGTTCTTATTTTGGTAGTTTTTCTAGAGGCTACATCTTTTCACAATATATGTAGTGCTAACATGTTACTACTTCAAGTAAAATGTAAAGTTTTACAATCACTTGGGTCACTTTTTAGTCTTCCCTCTTCATACTATATTTGTCATATATACATGTACATCTGCTTAAAAATTTACCACACACTGCTATAATTTTTAATAGCCATCTATATTTTATAGAATTCACAGAGAAAAGTGTCTTCTATATTAGCCAAGATAGCTACTATTTTCTTGCTTTATTTTTGAACTTTCAATTTTCCCTTCAGTGGGAAAATAGTAAATGTCTAACTCTGTCATCCCCATTCTACTTTTAAGCCCTTTTGATGAAATTTTTATCTAAGGTATTGTATTTCTAGTTCTAAAATGTTCACCTGCTTTTTTTTTATCATTTCTATTTCTCTGTCAAAAATTTCTATTTCTTCATTTATTTCCAGTGTGTTTACCTTTATGTCATGAAGCATAGTTATAGTTAGCTTCTTTAAAGTTTTTGTCAGATAATTCCAAAATCTGAGTCATCTCATGGGTATCATCTATTGATAGTCTTTTTCTTGAGAACCTCTACTATTTTTCCACTTCTCTGCATATTGATTCATTTTGGATTGTATCCTGAACACCTGAAAATTGTTTCATAGGTACTGGGTCCTATTAAAATTCTCTACAGAATATTGATTTTTGCTGTAGTTGTTTTGGCAGGCAATCAACACAGTTTGCTTCAAACTTTAACCTCTACTTACTTCCTCTAGGTGCTAGTTTCAATGTCAATTTAGTTTTCAAAACCTTTTCTAAGCTAATTTGCATCCTTCCTGCACATGAAGGTCTGTGGGGACTCAGAACTTGGGCAGGTTCAGACACAGCATTTAAGGAATCTCATTCTCTAGATGCCTTCTCTCTGACATACACTCACATTCTTCAGATATGAAGACTCCTTTTGTTGTGCCTCTGGCCGATAATAAGGGATTCTTTCAAAGTTTTACTGCTTCCTCCACTACTAGCACAGCTCCAAATGAGGGGAAAAAATGGCGGGGGGGGGGGGGGGAGAGGCTTATCCCTTTTAAGGGTGTTTCTTCTGGGTTTTGTTTTTGTTTTTTTTAGTCTATTTATTTTGAGACAGAGAGAGAGAATGAGCAGGGGAGGGGCAGAGAGAGAGGGTGAGAGAGAGGATCCCAAGCAGACTCCACACTGTCAGCACATAGCCTGATGCAGGGCTTGGACCCACAAACCATGAGGTCATGACCTGAGTCGAAATCAAGAGACAGATGATTAACTGCCTGAGCCACCCAGGTGCCCCTGTTTCTTCGGTGTTTGACCCCCCTCCCCCTCTGTCTGATTTTGTTTAATTTTCAGAGTGTTCAGTTAGTTTTTTGTTTTGTTTTATTTTTTCTATAATTTGGGGGTTGTACTCAGCAAGAAAGAATGGCATAGAGTGGACTTACTCGATCTTGAATGGAACATTTTATATTTTATTTTACATATTTGTTTTTATTTTTCTTCAGGGAATAGCTCAGTCCACTTTGGCAAAAAACATGGAGTGCCCATGAAGGGGGACTATAGGTGATAATGTACGAAAGTAATTTGGCACTAGATTGAACAGAGGCTGAGATACCTACCTAAGAACCCTGGATTTCTATTTAGTAGGTTATAGAAAGCTATAGAGAGATTCTCATTCAAATGCCTCAGTGTGGTTGGCGGCCCTCAAAATGGTCTTGCTGCCTTTTCCTTTTAAAAAAAAAACATTCTGAAATAGAAGTGAAATAATTTCAAGTTTGCTTCCATATTCGAGTTCTGGCACCAATCTTATTTCCCCAGAAGGCGTTTCTATTACTGAAAGTGGCATTCAGGCACTGACGACCACACATTCCCTTATTATACATTGCATAACACAAGAGAAAAAGACCAATAACATCACTGGTCCTACTTACCGTGAGCCAACAGCATTTGGAGCAGGGCTGACTTTATGCTACATTCATATATCTCACAGATAGGGTGGCTAGAGATTAATTGATAAGGCATAATGCATACATAGCTCTGAATATCAAGCAATGCATTAAGAGTTAGCATAAAAAGGCCTTTACATTTCTTCCTTTGCCTAATTGACTCTGTAGAACAATTCATACTGTTAACATAGGTGTCTCTGGTAAATAATGTAATATCTAACATTTAATGGCCACATGTTCTGGGTGCCTACCTTAGACTGCAGTTTCTTTTCTTTTTTTTTTTTTTTTTTTTTTAGACTGCACTTTCTAGAAACAGACCATAAGAGAAAGATTTGCATGAAGGTTTATTAAGGAGTACTCTTGATCAACACCCCTCACTGGTGATGAAAACAGGATTGGTCAGAAGGAGACACCAAACTGCAATTTGATTTCAACAAAAGCCTTGCCAGTCCCTCAGGGAATTCTGGAGCTAAGGCAGCCTTTCAGAGGTGCCCCAAATTGAGGCAAGAGTGGACATTTCTACTCACCCACCAACTACTCAGAGAAAGAGAATTTCCCCTTGGGGATATGTGTATACCATGGAAAGTAAGCTTTCTTTGCTTTTAAGTTTATTTAGAGAGAGAGAACACACATGCATGAGTGAAGTAGGGGTAGAGAGGGAAAGAGATGCAGAGAATTCCAAGCAGGTTCCACACTATCAGCATGGAGCCCAAAGTGGGGCTTGAATTCACAAAACATGAGATCATGACCTGAGCTGATTCAAGAGTCCGACCCTTAATTAGGGCACCTGGGTCCCTCAGTCAGTTAAGCGTTAGACTTCGGCTCAGGTCATGATCTCAGGGCTCCTGGCTTTGAGTCCCAAATTGGGCTCTGTGCTGACAGCTCAGAGCCTGGAGCCTGCTTCAGATTTTGTCTCTGCCTCTCTCTGTCCCTCCCCCGCTCACACTGTCTCTCTCTCTCTCTCTCTCAAATATAAATAAAACATTAAAAAAAAAAGTCAGATGCTTAACCAAGTGAGCCACCCAGGCACCCCAAGTAAGCTTGCTTTGGTAGAGGAAATTCCCCAAGTGGAACTCAGCTGTGATCCTCGGCAGTCAACATTTCAGCCAACTAGGAATATGGGCATATGCTCTAGAAAGATGTACCACAGAATTCATCACAGTGCCTTAAATCAACATGAGTTTTCTGATCTATAAAATGGAGCTAATAATCCAATCAAAGGTCATAGATGGTAAGTCGTTTATTAATTTTGAGGGGGAGAACACCTTAAATAAATCACACTATGAGGCTGAGTTGGGAAATGTATTTATGTGTGTGTGTACACATCATCTCCCACAAATAAGGTTCTCAATGTTACTGTCATTATATTTCATAGAATATGCCTGTGTATAGGTATTAATATGAGAACTTTCACTTCAATGTCTTCTAGAAAGCTGAGGTAAAAGAAAGTTGATAGCTTGCCTACTAATTTCTACACAAGGAGATTCTTCTTCTAAAATGCATAACCTTCCTGTCACTCCTCTGTGTGGAGCTTCTTCACGTCAAATTCCATGAGGGAATTCAGGTAAGATAGAATCAACCAGAATGTCCCATGTTTTGTTTTGTTTTTGTTGGTTTGTTTACCCTACAAGTTGCTTTTTGCCTCTTTTGAGATCTCAGGTTTGTGTACCCTCCATTCTCTAGGAGGGGGGAAAGAAGACTACATGTTCTGACAAGTCCTTTTAAATTAAAAAGGGAGTGAGTTTAAAATAGAAAATGTAATTTTAACACATGCAGATATCCCCATGCTGAGAAGACAATTCTATTGTATTTTTCCAACATGAAAAAAAGGAAAAAAAAAACACGAGACAGAGACAGTAAGGAAAATAAAATTAGGCCATGTTAGTTAGAATGAGCACAAGCAAGTCCCTTAGCAAAGCAGACCACACGCCCTCCTGCCCGGTGCGCGGCAGCCCATAAAGCGTCCGTTTTCGCTGATCATCACATACCATAGAGACATCCAAATACGATATTTTAAATCCGAATGAATAATACTGCAATTTTTCTCTCAAAGTGACTCAATACAATCTGACACATACCATTAGGTTGAAATTTCGGAAGTAGTTTTATTTCCGTTGGATGGAAGCTGGCATGTTTATTTTGTGTTTTATCATTTTTTGGGTGAGATGATGACTTATCCTTTTAGAGTGTGCTTGTGTTTACGTGTGTGTCTGTTCGTGTGTGCAGGCTTGTGTGTGCGTGTGTGATTCTGGGAGACACTAGAATAGAAAAAACTCAGAGCTGCATGCACCCTCTTTTTATTTGACAGCAGAGACTTCCCAACTCATTTCCAACAGGCTTCTTCTGCAACAATTGTCACAGCAACAATATTTTCTGTATAGCAAAGAGATTTCCCAATTCACCTATTTCAGGAAAGTCTGATTTCCAGCTTAACAAAAAATGAGTACAGTCCCCTGGCTGTCTGCAAGAGAATCATGGAGAAGTAGAATTTAACAATAAGCATAATCTACAAAAGACTGTTTTACCTAGACTTGGTGTCACTGATGCTAAACAACCTGTCTACCTTGGTTCATCATTCCACTCACCTATGGAACTATGCATGCCTGTGTAGACATTTATGGTTTCCACCTGGCCAAAACAGATCCTCTTTCTTCTGGAACAACACTCTGATATCCCTTTGGTGAAACATTCCTTCTCCATCTCAGTCCTTCAGATTACCCTGACTTTAACCACAGTTATGGAAGCCTAGCCAAAAACGGACATTATTTTACTTCATAGGTTTAAGTTACCTAATGGCATTTATTCCAGCCTTTTGCTAGAATTATCCAGAAAGTCGAGCTCTCTTTTCACTGGGATAGATGAGCCTGTAAGATAGTTGCCAGATGCTGATGGCCATCTTAATATCATCATAGCACAGCAAGGAAAGAGCCTGCCCAAGACTTGAATCAAGAGAGAGGAAAGCAAAGATGAAGACAGATTAAGTGGCGTGACGTGGAGTCCCTGGGCTCAACCACGCTCCAAAAAATTCAACTGCCAGGCTTTTCAGTTATGTGAGCTAATCAGCTCCACTGTTTGGTGTAAGGCAAAGTGAGGTGCTTTTGTTTTCCACTTAAAATTGAAAAAAAAAACCCTGACGACTTCAGCTTACATATGACATATATTCATTAGTCACTAAAAACTATTTAGAGTTTGGAGGCGCTCCATTTCCACATCACTAAGATGTGACTAAGATTTAGACCACAGCGGTCTAAAATCTGCCTGTCCTGTCTCTGATTGGAAGACATTATAAGACTGTTTATTCTAGGATTTAGAGAGACCCGCTTGCCAAACAATATAAACTGCAACTCTAATATATAAATATGTTCAAGATGAAGGTGTCATTTTACTCTCTACCTAATCTTACTCCGTGTTAACCCCTCAATTAACTCTAAGCCAGATAAGAAGAGTGTTACGTATTGATCACCTCATTACCCCACCAAACCCCAACTAGATGATATGTATAAAGACACCCAGATGAACAAAACCATAACTAGGGAATACCGAAGACCTTGCCCTGTCTAAAGTATAGGACAGAATGAAAAATGGAGGAACTGGGGCTAGGTATGTAGGCAGGGATGAAATCGTAAAGGGCCTTCTGAGCTATCAAAGGTGTGGGAACTCTGTTGTAAATCAATGTGGAACCATCAAAAGATTTTTAAGTACTGATAGCTACAGATATTTTCCAAAAAATACTCCAGCATGAATGTGAAAAATGAAATGGAGGGTAAAGGAAAAAAGACAGAGAAACAGTATAAAGAGCTGGTATCATTATCCACATAATAAGTGTCAGGAAGGCACCACCACAGACACAACATCTAGCCCAATACCCGATACCCCAAAGACATGAGTGTCTCTGTGTGTGTGTGTGTGTGTGTGTGTGTGTGTGTGTGTGTAAGAGAAAAGAGTCAGTAAAAGAAGGAACAATACAGATAAAAAAGAATGAGAGAAACATAGTAACAGTAAGCCTGACATTAGAAGGCCATCAGAAATTCCTAAGCTTAAGAGCTCTGTTTTGCACATTTGCTAGTTTCATAGTTGAAACCATAGGCATGGGTTAAGTTTCATAATAGTAAATTATTCAGTTAACATTTACTGCGATCCTTTGTTATGCCAACTGTCATTCTGGATGGTGGATCTTGTTTTAGGATCTAGGCCATGGGCTTGCATCATTTAATAAGTACACACAATGAAGACTGAGCTGGAATGATTAGAAAACCAAAAGTAGGCACTGTGGAGGATGGTGCATTGAAGGTCCAAGGGGGAAAAGTTTCAAGAACTCTGGGAGTCATTAAGTCTCTTAATCATTAAGAGTGTCAAGTTTCACAAAGGGATTAATAACTTAATAAATAAAACTTATCCTTTGTATTGGTTAGGAAGTCAATGATGTTCCAAAGTAGAATAGCAGATTTTGAAGGGAAAAAAAAAAAGTCAAGGGACTATGAATGAAGAAAAAATGAAAGTTTCTTAGAAAATAAACTTTAAAAAGGAGTGAATTTTTAGAAGCTTTAAAATTTCAGTAGGAGTTCACTGAGAAAAAAAAAAAAAAGAGGGAGAAAACAACCCAACCCAAGTAGAGTTGCAGTCAGATAAGGAGAAACTGTTTAACCATTTAGGTATTATATACATGTGCACTGAATTTTAAGACCAAGGACAGGACAAATCTCTTTTCTACCTAGAAAATAGCTCAGGGGTGCCAGGACCAAATAAAATCTCTGCTTCATTCTCCTCATCTGTAAAATGGGATACTAATATTCCCAACTCACAGGCAGTTGTGAAGATAGAATTGATGAGTGTAAAGTACTCAGAACATTGCCTGGGTTAAAGTAAATATTCTGTAACAGCTGTTAATGTTGTTCTAATTATTATCATCATTATTATTATTATTAAGATAATGTCTAGCTCTTTTGGGCATTAGCAAACCTGAATAATTTCCACTTCCAGAGTTATCAACCATATTGTTCTTGCCTATTTTGTATATTACCATACATAGAAGGCATAAATTTTATAAAAACTGAGGTGCTATGTCATATAAGACATATAAGACATATAAGACATTTGACTCATATAAGACATATGACTCATGTCATTTGTAAGAATATAATGACATTAACAATTGTGCCTTTTAATTTAGAGAAATTTTAAGTTTTAATATAAAAAGGGAGAATTTTATAATAGACTAGAATGCATGAAATTAATAAAGAGGTTTTTATACTGTACTCTAAGCACTATAGATTCTAACTATAAAACCTATAATTTTCCCATTTTATGTTTCATTAATTCAGAGAAAGACAGACTGTGAGGGTAGAATGCATAATGGATATGACATGAATCTAATCAACATGTGTGGTTATCTGGAGGAATAAAAAGAAAAATAATGTAAATTATTTTAAATGATTTCTGTTGGCTGTGTATTCTTAGCAGAAGCCCCGTATCTGTGACAAACTAGTTCTATGACATTGGGAAAGTTACATGACTTCTTTGTTTAATAGTAAGTTTGAGACATTATTGGACTCTCATATCATGAAATCTTCAGGGCACCATTAAAACAACAACAACAACTCTAAAAACAGGTGCTCATTACCAGTCCACTGGCAATCCCAGCCACATTCTGTCTGAAGGCCAGGGACAAAATCATACCAGGTGGCATCTGATCCAGTTAAAATACACACAGCAGCTCAGTAAAGTGCTTATAATTGAAAGCTTTTAGCAATACCAAAAGCCCATGACACCTCCTCTGTCTTTTGGAAGCTGATCTCTCCTTAATGTTATCTTTACTGAGAGCATAATATATGGATAATGAGTCTCAAAAACTATTCCTTAACCTTGAGCTGAGTAGCTGGCCTTTAGCAGTCTACATGGACACATACAGATGTAATGCCATGTAAATATCTACAACTACTTGGCAACCCTGGTGGAATTCTAGAAACATAGTGCCTTGGACTTAAAAGGACATCCATAAATGCCTGCTAAAAGAATGAATATATCTACATGGGGCATAATATACAGACTAGTAAGATCAGAGGATTTTAAGCTATTCCAACTTCAGATCAAATACCAACTCTAACTATTCTAAGGTTACACTGGGAAGACTGCTTCCACTCTCTGAGCCTGTATCCTCACCCATGAAATGAGGATGATAATACTCACTCTGGGATGTGCCATGAGGCTGAAATAATGTTTTTATGGATGTAGGTATGTATGTATGCATACATATATATTTATACCCATAATGGCCAAGATTCTAGATTAAAACTTTTCTAACTTTCAAAAATCAATTCTACCTAGTTTAAGCAAAGAGAGGACAGCTTTAGAATTCAGGGATTTAAAGCTAGGTTTTAAGTAAAAACAGATACAGGGAATAAATGTCAAGACTCTATCTTTGATCTCTTCCTCCTTCTCTGCACCTGCTTTATACTCCATTCTTTTTTCCTAGAGAATCACAATTCTGGAGTTTGCATATTACTCTTCCAACCACCTCCAGACTAACAGACTCTGAATCTTAACTTCATTTGCAAATTCATGGAAGAGAGAATCTAAATGTCCTGGTTTCAGTAAGATGTCCATCCTGGCCCAATTTGCAGTGACCAGAAGACAGGGTCATGTATTACAAAAGTGACTGTTGAGAGGATTGTAGATCAGGTTGGAGACGGGCTTTCCAGATGGAGAATCATTGTGAACTGAACAGATGCATCATAAGCTTGTAATCGGTCTCTAAATTGTTCTCCAAAAAGCATTCAAAACAGAAATAAGATATGTAAGGTACCTGACAAAATGCCCAGAAAATAGCAGGCATTGGATAAGAGGCCATAATTATTATAAAGATGAAATATAAAGATAACCTACATCTATATCTTCACTGAATTAGCTTTCACTGAGCCCTATATTACAATTTAGACACTGGGCTTCTGCTGGGACTAGTGATGTGACAATGGCTGCAGCCATTAGGATGCTCATTGTCACCCAGAACCAGGTGACTGCCTTGTTCATCTCTCCTTACTACTCCCAACATTGTCCTTCACGCAAAGATTTCTCTTCCCAAGACACAGTAATTTTGATATGTTATACAACTCAAAAGAAATGTTCTTTCTATGCAATTCTCACAGTAAATTAATCTCATCTTGATAAGAAAGCAAGCATCCTGACTTGATTTGGAGCAACTCCATGCTCATGTTACTTTCATACAGATATCCCAAAGGCCTTTTCAAAGGGGCATTAGTGTTGTGAGCCTACATCCCACTACTGCAAAAAATGAATAAAAAAGGCAACCAAAAGTCCCTCTTACTGACAAGAGACAGACTGGGTTAGTGGATACCTCGTTCCCTTCTCCATCCAACAAGGACTCCCGTGACAAAACTCTGAATAACTGGAAAGTCTCATGTAACCAGAATTACACATCCATTAGCCATAAAGTTTAAAATAAATCACCTGTATCACATTGTCCAATTGTCACAGATTAAACACAAATACCCAAGATGAAACAGAAAAATAACTGGTCTTAAAATATAGTAAATATGGAGGAAGAGTAGAGAGTTTTCATGGAAGCAGTTCAGTGCCTGAGCACAGGGAGATACCATGACCATGAAGGTGGTTTTCCCAGGAGGGAGGCTTATCCAGTGCAATCCAGATGTGCTGACCCCTGCGATTTCCCCAAATGTGGGAAACTCGACTGCCTAAATTTGTGGTAGTGGGGGTTCTGTTCATGTTTTCCCCTCATGATCAAATGTTCAAAAAAGAAAAAAACATACAATAAATATGGGTTTCTGGCCTGACTTCGCTGTCCTCTGCATGCATGCCCTTGTAATAAGCCTCTTTGTCCTCGCTTGTCCTCAGTTTTCTCTTGAAGAAAGAGGGTCTTGAATTTTAAATTTTCTATGATTCCTTTCTTTTTAAACTTTATTTATTTATTTTGAGAGAGAGAAAGAGAGAGAAAGCGGGGGAGGGGCGGGGGAGAGGGAGAGAGAGAGAGAGAGAGAGAATGAATGAATATATCCCAGGCAGGCTCTGTGCTGTCAGTACAGGGCCCAATACGAAGCTTGATCTCCAAAACAGCAAGAGATCATGACCTGAGAGGAAATCAAGAGTCAAAATAACTGACTGAGCCACTCAGGCACCCTTTTTCCTTTTAATTCTAAATCAAACCTTGTGTCACATTGGCTGTGAAGGTACCAAGTTCTGTTTCCTTCTCTTATTTTTTGATAACATTAGTATATACATACGGTGGAGAATTTAAAAAACAGAGATGTATGAACATGATATAAAAAATAAGCCAAACTCCAGAATGTCTGAGCAGCTCAGCTTGTTAAGCGTCTGACTCTTGATTTCAGCTCAGGTCATGATCTCACAGTCCTGAGATCGAGCCCCATGTCAGCTCCACACTGGCGTGGAACCTGCTTGGGATTCTCTCTCTCCCTCTCCCCCTGCTCTTCCCCTTCCCTCTCTCTCGCTCTCAAAACAAAACAAATTAATTATAATAATAATAATAATAATAATAATAATAATAATAGTAAGCCAAACTCTACCTGCTAGTCTCCCCTGGATCCAATATTATTGTTTTTGGTTTTATTCTTTAGAGTCTTCTTTATTTCTCTGCATGTATATGTAATTTGCTTTGCAAAAATGGGGTTTGTATCATGTGTAAAGTGTTTGTGCACATTATTTATGCCATGAGCATGTGGGAATGTATGTCATATCTATTGCTATCCAGCATCTTCTAAGCACCTTAACTGTAGTTGAGCCAATCCGTGCACCACTCTGACATAGATGCTCACTCCACTTTCCAGCCTCTTTAGCTGTTAGGATGTGGCCTAGGTGATCAAGCCTTCGTGGGATGCTTGGGTCTCTCATTTGGAAGAGGGTGACATAAGGTAGGGACTCCAACTGGAATCCATTTCTCGGCATGGCATAGCCAAGAGGCGTGGAGTTTTCAGGAGCAGCAGTGGTAATGGCTTGATGGCAGCACCCCCTCTCAGAATCCAAGAGAGAACTGCATGGCGTCACATTTGAAACTGTGGGGACCATGTCTGCACCAATGACATAGCCAGGACGACATGCTTTTCTTAGTTGCACGGCCTCCGGCCATAATTATCTGACTATCCTAGAGATCTAGAGATCATATGAGCTGATATCCTTGAGTAAATTCCCTTTGTGTTTAGAAACATTTGTGTTCTGCGTGTTCTGCATTGCTAAAAACTCATGAGCGACACAACTATATTCCCTTGTCAATAAATTCTCAGTAAAAATGCCATTTTAAGGGCAAATATGCCATCATATACATATAGCAATATACCTTTAACTCTTCTTTCATTATCTGTTTTTTAATACAGTTAACCCTGTAATCTACCTGGAATATATTTTGGTATGTAATAGTGTTTGAAGTTTTAATATTTTCTCCCAGATGTTTAAGCAGTTATTTCAAGCACATTTATTGAAAAATGCTTCTATCTCCTGGATGTATATCATATATGTCAAGGCTAGCATTTGCCTCTCAGTCTTATAATAATTCCATTATTCTCTGTGTAGCCTTCGGCGTTAATACAACAATTTTAAGCATCATATCCTTTTACTGGGTTTTTTAATTTGGTAAAGGAAATGCTCCTGATTCTCCTTTGTCCAAAGTGTACAGGCTATTTGCACCTGCTTATTCTTATGAACAGTAATATGTTTTAATGACTTATCAAGGGTTCTTGCTGTAAAAGCTTTTAGTTCTTTGTGTTTGGGGTGAACCATAGATGATATAAATTCTAAATGTTAGCAATGCAGGATTCCTTGGAAAGTGATAGTCTGGATTATGACTCTTCAACTTTAGTGACACGTGAGTTACACAGCATAAGACGTAAAAGAAGACCTGCAATGGCATCACAAATGCTTTGCTGCTTTTATCTTCATTTATTTTTTCCTCTTTTCTCTTCATGCCAACTGGGCTAAGCCTCCAATGTTGCTTTCATTCTGTGCAACTAACCCTTTCCTACTGCAGGAAGCCCTGAGATGCAAGAGACCTTCCTTAGCAACAGATCTTTGAACAAGTTGACCTCTGCTGACTTCTCTGTCTCCCTTGTATCTACCAACACAAACTTCTGTTTTGGTGTCACATCCTAATAGGAAACCTCCTGCCATGCCATGACATCTCTGGCTGGATGTGACATAGCACAGAGGACTACAAATACCACCAATAAAAGGCATAGCAAATAATGTTTTTTGTTTCTTTTTCTCCCCATACCACATCTGAAAATCTACATTCAGTCAACCTGAAATGTCCTACCTTTAGAAATTAGGCTTTTATTTATTTTTTGAAGGCTGGGGTAAAATAAGTTAAAATCCGATATAATCTTTAATAGAACTGGGACTTTTAGCCCCAGGCTTTTTCTATAATCAAAGGTTTTCACGTACTGGTTCTATTTTAAACATCTGATTAATTATCTCAGGAATTATAATGACCTCAGATTTTAGTCTCTGCAATCATTTTTGGAACAGTCTAATTATTTATTTAGTAGTTATGATATGCAGAACCAGCTGTGGAAGAATAGGATCGAATAAAATAGCACAATGAAATCTCCATTTCAAAAACAAATTGCTGAAAAAAAAAATCAAAGATTTCTGATAACTCGTGTCTTCATACAAAATAGTACAGATTTATCTTTCTCATCTAGAACTGGAGAAATAGCAAACAGTGGATGTCCACTAAAAGTAAAATAAAAACGATGCACTTTCTATTTAGCTTATTCATGTACTTGAAGTTCTTGAGGAAGCCAGAAGAGGGCAGAAGATGCTGTACATAGGACTGTATTTGCATAAAAAAAACTCCCTTATATTGAGATCTGAAATCCCATTTCAAAACAAAGTGAAGATGCTTTGCAGTAACTGGTTGGAAGAGATCACAATTGGTAAGAATGAGGCACATTACACAATAGGGCAATTGTGTTTTATTTCCACCTCAGCCAACTCTCCTAAATTTCTTCCTCTGAACCCAATAGTTTAATGAAAACCGTAAGAACCAACATTTATTCAGTCATGACATCTGCTACTTACATTAGTCATCTTGCTTAAATGTATACAGGTGAAGTTCTAGTATTAGTCCCATTTTATAGGTGAAGAAACTGAAGTTAGGAGAGATTGAGTCACCGGTACAGTGTTAGGAAGCTATAAATCACAGCACTCGAATTTAAATTCAAGCAATTATACTCTGCTGTGTCCTGCTAAATTTCATGTATTGAAATCCTACCCCTCAAGAGTGATGGTATTAGTAGGTGGAGCCCTCAGCAGCGGATTAGGGTTTGAGGATGGAACCCTCATGAATGGAATCCCTGCTCTTATATGAAAGACTCCACAGACCTTCCTTGCACTTTCCACTATGTGGGACTGTGCCAGCTCTGAGCCAGGAAGAAACTCTCACCCGACCTTGCAGGCACCCTGATTCCAGACTTCTAGCCTCTAGAACTGTGAGAAATAAGTTGTCTGTAAGCTAGCCAGTCTGTGGCATTTTGTCATAGCAGCCCAAATACATTATGACAGACTCCCAAATCTCCACCCCCATCCACTATCAACACTTCTTTCCGCAGAACAGTGACCATGTGACCATTCCAACACTATCAGGTACAGAGACCTACTTTTCAGGCCCCCAGTCTTAGTTCTGCAAATGAACTGATCCTTTCTTTTCGAAGTCGGATGCCATCCTTTAAACAGCTGTGTTATAAAGCAAACAAAAACCCGACTTAAAGTCAACTCTGGACACAGACTCTACTACAAGTAACTGGGAAGTTTGCAGTCTGGCCAGAGAGCTCCTTCCTTTCCACCTGGTCTGCAGGGCAGAGCCTCTGCCAGGCAGCTCCTGCTTTCAGCAGCAGCAAATGGCATCCCCCTCCCCTGCTCCTCCCATTTCCTCCTAATAGAACAAATCTCAGTTAAACCAGCTGGCTTGCCTAGACCTCATATTCTCAGCTTGTGATATCCTTCATCTCTGGCACACGTGCATTTGAAGAAAGATCAACCCCTTTACGGTTGGGCAAATAAACTTCTGTGATGGCAGACTTTCAGTTAGGGGCGACTGGGGTGGCAGTGTGGCAAACAGTCTTACCATCGTTAAGTCTGGTTCTGATGAAAAAATATGGCTACTTCAGAGCCTTTGTTCTTATGACCTTAGAAAAGAGATGAAGATTTTTGCCAGAGAATCCAGGTATGGGATCTAGAGATGAGAACTCTCTTTTCACTGTTAGGGGCCTGCGAAAAGATACATTTTGACCTGGACTATAACAGAGGTTGGATATTAAAAGCCGGAGTTGTTTGTAAAAGTCTGCCAGATTGGACTCTCAGTGTTCTGTATCCAAAATACCCCTGCTTATCTTCAGTCTGAGATTCCTGAGATCCCTGAGATTCCCAGCATTGTAGATAACTGATTTAATGCTGTGTGTGATAGGCTTATATAAGACCTGTTGGGTGATGGATAGGAGGGGGTGAGGGGTGTCTCATCTATACTATACAGGCTGAAAGTCAAAGTCACTTAAATGGGCTATAAAATTCTTTTCATTTTTGTGTCTTTTAATTACTTCACCATAAATTTTCTATGCCATTGTATGCTGCTATTGTTTATCTTAACAAAGAAGAAGCTATAGAAAGAAGAAAGGCTGGAGGGACAGAGGGAGAGATGAGACAGAGAATGAGGCAGGAGGAGAGAGGGGAGGGGAGCAGAGGAGGGCAGAGGGGAGAGTGGGGAACATAAAGGAGAGCTAGCACTCTGAAATGCTGAGACAGAACAACCCAGCTTGGAAAGGAAGCTTCTGAGAGCTCAGGTTTCCTCATCTCTAAAATGGGAATTGTAATGTATCTACCCTCCACTGTGGCTGAAAGATTGTATGAAAAAAAAATGTATGCAAAAAGAAAAAAAAAAACTGCCCCCCCAAAAAACTTGGAATAACTCCTGGCACACAGTAAGCGCTTGATGAATGGTAATGATTATTATTATTATTAGCTTCTAGCGCCTATAACCCTTAATAATAGTCAAAACTCTATAGAAATCTATTTCCCCTTGCACCACAAAAGAAAAACCAAGTAATGCTGAACTGTAAATGCAACAAATTAAATGCCCAGGCATAAGAATTAGCATAAGCAATATCTCTCCACAAAATTGGCACTCAATATCTCTCAGAACATAATCTTTACCATCAAAGGAATGAGCTACCTAAAATAAGCACATTAGTCAGCTACCAGAGACAAGCAATGTTAATATCTACAGCAAGCTACAAATTATCCAACAACCACAACACATGTTTTTAGAGGAAAATATCAGAGCACAGAAAATCAGACTTTAGTGGTACAAGGCTCAAGTTACAATCAGCTTCCAAGGAGGAAATCAGGAAAAGACTGAACTCAGACAGTGTGGCATGTCCCAACTGGGTGGCAGCCAGAGGCACGGCAGTGAAAGAATTCACCAGAGGCAGAACAAAGGAGATAGAAGTTTACTGAATACACTGCAGGGCAACAGAGGGCAGGACAGCCAAAGAGAGAGACTATTCTGCCAGGAGGCCATGGTGAGGGGCCACAGGAGGCCATGGTGAGGGAGTAAGGAGAAGTAGGGAATTTTCCCTGGTAACCGTGCCCAGTTGTAAGTAGCCTGTCGGTTGGTTAGGGCCTATGGCTATTCTGAGGTGGCTCACTTAATGAATCTGTTTCCATTCGGCTTGGTGGTCATGGTGGGACCTTTGGCCTTACACATATTTTTATTGCTTAAGCCTGTTGCCTAAAAGCAGCCTTTACAGAAAGCTCTAGAAAAGGAGTTGGGGAGTGAGGAGAACGAAGTGTTTCTTTCTATCTATAATTGTATGTAAAGTAGAACGCTGAAGTTTATATAATAAGTTAAATTTAATATATTTTAAATCTGATATTTTTTTAGGTCTCACACCCATCTTAATTAAAATCTCAAATATGAGACAGCATTTTTCAAGATCAAACATTTCACCTAGTCCTAGTCTTGGTCACTACTACCCATCGCTCTCTTTAACCAGGGTGAAGTATTTATGAGATTTTATACTGATAGAAAAAGAAAGAGGGAAGTCACACTCAGAAAGCACATTTGCTAATATTCTCATTTTGGACATGAGATATAGGACTTACCCAAGATATTACTTCTAGTTAGTAGCAAAATCTGAATTAGAACTTCACTCATCAGTTCTGTTCACACTGCCCATGCCCAGTTTATGTCTTAATTTCCTCTTGCTTAAATATCACAGTCATTGGGACACCTGGGTGACTCAGTCAGTTAAGCTTCTGACTTTAGCTCACTCACATCATGGTCTCACAGTTCATGAGTTCAAGCCCAGCACTGGGCTCTGTGCTGACAGATCAGGGCCTGGAGTCTGCTTCGGATTCCCTCTCGCTCTGCCCCTCCCCTGCTGGCGCTCTGTTTCGCTCTCAAAAATAAATAAACATTAAAAAAAAAAAAAAGATGACAAAAAAATTTTAAATAATAAATAAACATCACAGGTCCTATCTTAACACCATGCAACCCACTGCCCCTTTTCCTTTCCATCCATGAGTCCAAGTAGCTTTCTTTAAGTACATGTTTAATCTTGCTGGTTGGTATCTCCACAAAGTACTCAGTATATAGTCAAAATTATTTCACGTGATAGTCAAGGCCTTGTGCCTTACACATCCTGCTAACTTCTTCCCCATCAGTACTCTCCCATCCACCCAGCCTCCAACCTTCCTGTGTTGCCTGCTGTTCCAAGAACCACTCCCCTTATTCCTGGGACTGGTTACCTGGTCAACCCTTCACTCCTCCTTGGGTGCTGCCTCTTCAGTGGCTCAAGTTTACACTGCCAAGATTAGAAGTCCCCAAGTCCCCTCTTCCTCACCTATTTGACTGGCTTAAGTTCCTTGTTTTGTGCTCCTGTGTGTGTGTGTGTGTGTGTGTATGTGTATATATATATATATATATATATATATATATATATATATATGTGTGTGTGTGTGTATATATATATATATATATATAATTTTTTTTATGGCAATGATCATATCTGAGTGTAAAAGCCTCTCACATTCTTTTTCCCTCTAGATTGTCAACACCTTGAAGGTACAATGTCGTATTCATCATTGTGTTCCCAATGCCTAGAACGCAGCCTGCCACACAGTGAAAGTTCAATAAATATTTTTAATCAAATGCTTTAACTCCCAGGCCTGAGATATTTCTAGTACTCTACCATATCTCCCTAGCACTTAATTATCTACTATTTGCTTCACATGGATTAGTCACAGCTCATCAATTATATGATAAGCAACTTGAGGGCAGAGATAGTGTTTTACTCATCATTCTTATCTCCTTTAGGGCCAAGCCTATATTAGGCAGCTTGCTAAGGCTAAAGGAGTTTTTTAAAACCATTTCTTTTAAATCTAAAGAATACGGTTTTTATATGGATTTTTAGATAGTATAGTATATAAAATCGAAAATGAAAAAGAGAAAGATGCTCTGATTCAAATGGGGTCTCCAGATTCCCACCTCCAATTCTAATTGCCCCTGAAGCTGTACCTCTAAAAGTATATATTTTCAAATTGTGCATCAAGCTCCATTAGTGGAGAGTGACATTAATTCATTGAGTCTCAATCTGCATTTACAAAATGCAAAAGAAAAGATTAGGTTTCATCATATGCAGTAAAGATGTTATGGGAAAATATCATTCTATTGTTATTTACTTATACATGGACTTTACTTCTTACTGTGTTTCCTAGTCAGAGAATTAATGAGAGATCTACTGTACAACATTGTGCTGAGAGCTGACAAAACTGTACTGTGCACTTAAAAACTTGTGAAGGGGGTAGAATCTCATATTAGGTGTTCTTAGAATAAAAGAAAAATGTTTTTAAGTTTGAAAGTCACTACTTTAAAGTGATTCTTGGGGCGCCTGCTGGCTCTGTTGGTAGAGCATTCAACTCTTGATCTTGGGTTGTAACATCAAGCCCCATGTTGGGTGTAGAGATCACTTAAAAATGAACTTTTTAAAGAAAGAGAAAAGAAAAGAAAAGAAAAGAAAAGAAAAGAAAAGAAAAGAAAAAAAGACAAGACAAGACAAGACAAGACTTCTTAAAGCACAGGTAAAACCATCTAGGATAGTGCAGTTGTTCCGAACATTGGCTCACTTCAAGAAGACCAGTGGGATGTGACAGAAATAGAGAGTCCCAGACGCCAGTGCTGGAGGTATACATTCGGTCTAGGTTCAGCCCAAGCATCTGTTTTTTATCAAGCTTCCGAAGTCAATGTGAAACACATGTAAGACTGAAATCCATTTGAGGTGGTAGAAAGGACACATACAGGACCACAGTCCCTGAGTGGAAAGAATTTGAAAGCGTGTCTGCTTCCCTGATGTTTGAATACACACCCTCTGTTTGGACACCCTCCTGAGATGGAACAACACAGCATTCTAAGACAGTCACCTCTGTTTCTGGGTGGTCTGCACCCCTCACCTTGATTCTTGTGACCAATAAAATTAAATCTTCCTACCAGATAACACCTCCTTATTTATTGCACACCCAGCCTCAATTTTCTGATCTATCAAAGTGGTTGAAAGAGGTTCACAAAAGATCATGGTCAGATGGATATGAATAGACATCGTAAAATGTAAACTATAATGCCAGAAACAGTTCATTTATTACTATAGTAGGAGCTCAGGAAATATTTTTTCACTAGCTTTAAATATTTTTTTTTACATGTTTCCTTCTTATATTCCAGGCTAAGCACTGCCCTCCTCTTTCCTTCCAAATTAACTACTAGATTAAGTTCCATAAAGCATAAAGACCCTGTTTTTCTCCCCACAGAGTGTTGGTGCTGCCATTAAGTAAATATCTGTAGATCAAATGAACCCACAAGACAGAAACAAAATTCCTCTAAGTGCAGTATATATATGTAGGTATGTGTTATATATATGCATCTATATATACACATATATGTAGATGAACTATGTCTCCACAGACCTTCTGTTGGTCTCTCTCAGGCCAGCGCTCACTCCCTCAGTCTTGCATACCACTCAGTCTCCTCAATCCATGCACATATCTTAGGGGAGATATTGGAGGACGGATAGAGCTCTAAATAAATTTTCACAGGTCCACAACTTCCTAGCAATCTTTAATGGCACTTGTAGTAGAAATGACATGAAATAGCTCTCTCATTCACAATCACGCTCCAGGCTCTGAACTGTCAGCGCAGAGTCTGATGTCGGACTTGAACCCATGAACTGTGAGATCATGACCTGAGTCAAAGTCTGATGCTTAACCGACTGAGCCACCCAGGTGCCTCAACCAGCTACACAATTTGATGGGCTCCAGTGAAAAACGAGAAGAGGGGGCCTGTTGTTCAAAAATTATTACTAATTGCAAGATGGTGGCAGCACAGCCTTAAACCAAGTGTCAGGCCATGTGGAAATGCACAGATCACATACCCAAGGAGCTGGCCCTGAATGTATAACAGATTTAGTGTGAGGCACTGATAAAGATTCTAGATTAGTGTAGACATTTGACTTGACATATGAATAAGATTCTGCCTTACCAGCAAACAATCCCAAAAACTCAATGGCTTAAAACTACAGTCATTCTGATGAGGTTTTGGGGTAATGGTGGGGCTCAGAGCTGATGGCCAAGAAAGAATTCTTGAAGACTTCTTTGGTGAAAAAATGTGATTTTATTTTTTTTTCAATATATGAAATTTATTGTCAAATTGGTTTCCATACAACACCCAGTGCTCATCCCAAAAGGTGTCCCCCTCAATACCCATCACCCACCCTCTCCTCCCTCCCACCCCCATCAACCCTCAGTTTGTTCTCAGTTTTTAAGAGTCTCTTATGCTTTGGCTCTCTCCCACTCTAACCTCTTTTTTTTTTTTTCCTACCCTTCCCCCATGGGTTTCTGTTAAGTTTCTCAGGATCCACGTAAGAGTGAAAACATGGTATCTGTCTTTCTCTGTATGGCTTATTTCACTTAGCATCACACTCTCCAGTTCTATCCACGTTGCTACAAAGGGCCATATTTCATTCTTTCTCACTGCCACGTAGTACTCCATTGTGTATATAAACCACAATTTCTTTATCCATTCATCAGTTGATGGACATTTAGGCTCTTTCCATAATTTGGCTATTGTTGAGAGTGCTGCTATAAACATTGGGGTACAAGTGCCCCTATGCATCAGTACTCCTGTATCCCTTGGGTAAATTCCTAGCAGTGCTATTGCTGGGTCATGGGGTAGGTCTATTTTTAATTTTCTGAGGAACCTCCACACTGTTTTCCAGAGTGGCTGCACCAATTTGCATTCCCACCAACAGTGCAAGAGGGTTCCTGTTTCTCCACATCCTCTCCAGCATCTATAGTCTCCTGATTTGTTCATCTTGGCCACTCTGACTGGCGTGAGGTGATATCTGAGTGTGGTTTTGATTTGTATTTCCCTGATGAAGAGCGACGTTGAGCATCTTTTCATGTGCCTGTTGGCCATCCGGATGTCTTCTTTAAAGAAGTGTCTATTCATGTTTTCTGCCCATTTCTTCACTGCATTGTTTTTTGGGTGTGGAGTTTGGTGAGCTCTTTACAGATTTTGGATACTAGCCCTTTGTCCGATATGTCATTTGCAAATATCTTTTCCCATTCCCTTGGTTGCCTGCAAAAAGGTGATTTTATTAAAGCATGGGGATAGGAGGACCTGGACCCGTGGGCAGAAAGAGCTGCCTTAGGACCATGAAGAGAGACTGATTATATACTTGGGAGTTGGGGGAGGTAAAGTCAAGGGGAAGTTTCCAACGGGATTTTCATATGCCAAAGAGGACTCACATAATAATGGAGGCCTAGCTATTGTCAAGCTGAGGTTGTTTTTCCCTCTAGCAAAACATTAACATTAAGACAGTAGGGAGTTCCAGCAGGATTATTTTACTTCGCCAGTATCAAGTGTTTGTCAATGGGCTGCAGGTTATAAGGAAATTTAATCTTATATGCCATTTCCTTCTCGCCTTTGTTCCACACATCACTATGGAGGGGAGGGCGATGTTGGGGCTCCAAGAAACTAAGTGTATAGGTTTCTGTGGAGATTAGGCTGTTGAATATTGTCTTTCTTGTAATTTACTAAGATATTGATGAACTGAAGTAGACTCGTGTCCTGCAGGCCTGTGATTTCCATAAGTTAACCATTTGTTTTCCCCTTTCCTTTGCTCTTGGGCAGCCAGGAGTTCCCAAGGAATATCACATATATCCCCACACTGTACTTTATCCTCAGCTTGCCTTATGGTCCCTCATCAATTCTTCACTCCTTCGTCAAAGAGTCAGCAGTGGCTTGCTAGGGTGTGGATTCAAGTCTGCTCTCTAGGTCTTTTGTTCTGAAACCAAACCTGAAAGAACAGCTACCTGGTGAACAGTCTCTTCAGGGCCATGGCAGGAGTACAGGCCAAAACATTTAAAGCCTCTGCTGAGTCACATCTATTCACCTTCCACTGGTCAAATAAAATCACACAACCAAGCTCAAGTTGGTGGGGTGATGTGGTAGAGTCCCTTCCCTAAAGAATGTTGTGAAAATTCTCAAGATAAGGGAAAGCAACCTATGTGCTCACACACGACGTTCCTCACGATGCTGTATGTCTATAATGTGACATTCCTCACACCCTGTAACACAGACTGCCAAATCAGACCATATGTCTGTATGTTACCATGTATGGGAGACAAAGAAGTAGAAATTGTATAAAAGGCAATACCCCAATGCACTCAGGACTCAGTTTTTCGGGTACAAACCCACTGAGCCTGTGCTGGCACAAATAAAGTTGCTTCCTGGAAAGAAAAGCCTCAGTGTCATGACTCTCTGTGTGAACCTCGGTCCTGTTACAGTGAGGATGAGAATACTCATATCTCATGGAAGTGGGAAGGAAGAGTATTTGCTAAACTATCATATAGTTTATCATAGTGTACCATGGTTGAGATGGTACTGTATTGAGAACCTAATTAGTGAATAATCTAGGAAGTGCTTGGAGAAGGTTTGGTTCTTTGCTTGAGATTCCAGGCGGCCTCAAGTGCCAAAGGCATTGATTGGTTTGTCTGCATATTCTAAAGACAGTTAAAAGTCAGGAATTAGGAGGGAGAGAAAAAAATGGGCTTAAGAGAGAGAATGTAACCCTAGGACACGCAATTTGTTTCCTCTCTCTGAAGCTGAAGAGACAAATGAGTAAAGTGTGCTAAACCCTACAAGAAGGAAAGCCTGGGATTTCATTCATTGACACAATGCCTATTAAGCTGCAGAGTTTGTGGACCTACCCACATAAGACTGGGACAGAAAAACATGAGAAAGGCCCAGAAGAGTTAAGGAAGGGCTAAAGAAGCAGCCTCTACTGCTACCATCTGGCATGACAAGTTACCTAGAGGTGCAGGTAGCTAGGGCTTACATTGCATTGCCTCCTCAAGGGGGCATCTTCTGGACTAGATCACAATCCAAAAGTTTGAAGAAACAACAACCGGAATCAAGGGTAAGGAGAATTAGGGATGGGAAAGTTGAGTCCAGTCAGAGGGACTGAGGGACTAAGGGACTAAGGAGGAGGCCACCACAAGAGCTAAGTAAAAGAACCAACAAATATATGTCCAAGGAAGAACCAGATGTTGAACACTTTTTTCACAAAAGGAAAGTAAGACCACCATTCAGTGTTAGTGCGGCATCACCCTCAAAGAGCAAACGGCCGTCAGAGTCCATGGCGATTACTGCTGAGGGAGAAGGAGACGGCTAACCTGACATTAGGTAATGTCATCTCTCCCTCTCTGTCTTCCTTATTTTGACACGAGAGAAATAAACATAGGAAAGAAGGTGAAGTTTTGTATAGCAAGAAGAGAAAATGAGACGTACATGACCCTTCTCCATTCCAAGCCCTGTTCTAGAACAGCAAGTCTCATCTATCTCTGGGGGAAGAGGAGAGCTTTAGGGAACATAGGAGGAGAAAAATTTTAAATAGGCCAGACAAAGTTATGACAGCTGAAATGAGTCTGGTTTAATAACTGAAAGTACCTGAAATGGCCTGATATAGGAATGAAATGTCATTAACAAGCACACTGTGCAACAGGAAAGCGATCTGTCAGAGCAGGTAGTGCAGTTAGGTTTCACATTTTTTTTTCCTTCACAAAATTGAATAAGTATGAGATCATAGCAAAAAAAAAGTAGTTTCAGGGGTCAAAATCAATGTTTTACACAACAAACATCGTATCTTTTTCTTTGGAAGACCACTGAAAGGAAAGACAAGAGGACAGGGGAAGATTTCAACTCTTGAGGTCGAAGTTAAGCTTGCATAGAAAAAGAGAGGAATAAGGTGTGGGGTAGACAAACAGTTCTTTACTGTAACCACACCCACTTCAAATCACAACTGGCTGTTGGGAAGATTGAGACTAAAATACTGATGGTCATGAACAATCATTTTTATATACATTTTAAGGGAAATTCAATAGCTCCTCTGTAGGAAAACATCGCACTCACTTTTGCGTCTACTACCATATGGTATCTTGAGTTGTAGAGAAAGGGCTGGTAGAATTACAGTTGGCTTGCCAAGAATTCCCCAGGACCTGCATGGGAATGTGTCGTTCATGTAAACACCATCCAGCATGCCCTTCTCCACTGAAGACAGTTGAGAACTATAACAGCAGGTAGCCTCCCCCTCATTCTATCACACAACATATTACTATTCACTCACTCTTTCTGAAGTACACAGCAGTTAGAAACATTAGAGCAACAGAGAGAAGGTATTAATGCAAGCTCCCTGCAGAAGACATTTTCCCTAGTGGCTTCTCAAACAAGATTGGGAGCCATTTGTAAGAGTCAGCTAGGCAATAATACTGCCTAACAAATCACCATAAAACCTCAGTGGCTCAATAGGAACATTTAATTTCCCTTCTCAAAAAGACTGCAAGTTGGTTGAGATGGCATTGCTTCAGGCTGCAGGTGAGTTTGTGCTGAAAGCTCTTCTGGTATCTGTCACAGAAAGAACAGTGGTTCGGTAAGTAATAGAAAGTCTGCCTTCAGGCTCATAACTTGAGAGAAAACCTTAAAATAACTTGGCATAGAATAATGAAATGAATCAGAAGCTAAATGGGTAAACTGAGGCTTTTATAGCGCTAATTTGTAAAGTTGAGATAAATTATAATTATTTAAAATAATTCATAGATTTCACTCTACTGATAGAATAAGACAAGAGCAGTTTTGAAATACTAAGGACTTAGTATCTCATTCAATTATTGATTCCCCATTAAATGTTGTACATGTATGAAGACCCATGCATAGTGACTAAAGAGAGGCCATGTAGTATAGGGAAAGAGAATGGACATGGATGCTGGATGTGAATGTTTAAATTATTATATAAATATTAGATTGTGTCATTATATTCCTAATGGTAGTCACAGAGATGAAAAAAGTATGAACAACAGAGCTAAACCAGGATTTAAACTGGAGTTTAAGGCTTTGTACAAATGTAACCTGTGGAAAAATACTTCACCACAGTGACTCTTACCTCACCTATAGATACTGGTAAGAATCTGGGAGGAGGAAGGACAACGGGTAACATTCTTATCTTCCCCATCCAAAGTTTAGGATTGGAAAATAGAATATACCTGGAGAATATAATGCTGAGTGAAATCAGCCACCCTCACAAGGACAAACATTATAGGATTCCACTCACACGAGCTGTCTAAAGAATCAAATTCATAGAAGTAGAGAATAGAATGGTGGCAGCCAGAGGCAGGTAGGAGGGGATAAGGGGAGGAGTTGTTCAATGGGTAAGAAGTTTCAGTTATGCAGGATGAATAAATTCTAGAGATCCACTATACAACATTGTGCTTAGTTAACAACACCCTACCGCACACTTAAAATTTTGTTAAAAGGATAGATGCCATGTTGTGTTATTACAGCCCAAAATTTTTAAAGGTAGAGCAGTAGGCAAGGAAACTTTTGGATATGATGAAAATGTTTATTACCTTGATTGTGCAGAGAATATCATGGGCATCTGCATATGTACAAACTCATTATTTTATATAAACATGTGAGGGGCACCTGGGTGGCTCAGTCGGTTAAGCATCTGACTTTGGCTCAGGTCTTGATCTCACCGTTTGTGGGTTTGAGCCCCGCATCAGGCTCTGTGCTGACAGCTCAGAGCCTGGAGCCTGCTTCGGATTCTGTGTCTGCCCCTCCCACGCTTGTGCGCATGCTGGTGCGCGTGTGCTCTTTCTCTCTCTCTCTGAAATAATAAATAAACTTAAAAAAAAAATGTGCAGGGGTTTGGGGTGTTTTTTTTTGTATATAAGTCATATGTCAATAAAGCTGTTAAAAATGAAAGATAGAATATGGAATTTGGAAAGTAAATATGAAAATTTTGCTTTGTTACTGAGAAAGCTGATTGGAGGAGGTGGATGAAATAAGAAGCTCTGATTGAAATGTTAACATTTCTCCCCCAGTGAGACAGATTCACCTGCCCTGTTAGGCTGAACAACTTCAGGCCTGCCTCAGTACCATCCACCATTCCTCTGGTGATTCTCCTGGCACCAGTAGGGGGGTAGCAGTTTGCACCCCACTTGCTTCCAGAAGGCTCAGAAGAATTTCACAACAGCGCATTACTTAACTCCAAGCTTGAAAATTAAACACGTGATTCCATTTCTCATCTCACAATATGCACACTCAAGTGTTTCAACATATTTGGAGATTAGACAATGATTTTAAGTGATTGCATAAACTCCAGTAGACAATGCAAACAAAATAAGCCACCCCCCCCCCATCAATTTAATATAACTTCCCTCCCCTTATCTAAGGTCTAGTGGAGATTTGAGGGAAAAAAATACTGTATGATAAAATTCAAGTAAATGAAATCCCACATGTATTATAGAACTTCTGGATTTCTATTCTACCCAGTCTCTAGGACGGCTCAATCTCATGTCTAGGTAAAGGGATGGTCCCTTCTAGGGTAGCAACTGAGGCTTTTTTTTACTGCGATGGATGCATATCTCTTAAAATCACTAAAAACAGAGTGAATTTGACTCCCAGTCTTCTATGTCCTTGACCTTTTTTAAACTCTATTTTGAAAGAACTGAGAACCTATGAGAGGGTAGCAAAAAATGGTCCAAAGAAATTATGTAGGGCTGCCACAGAAACACAGAGCATCCAATTAAATTTGAATTTCATGTAAATGATGAATAACTGTTTCAGTATAAATATGTCCCCAATACTGCTAATAAAACAAAACACCCAGATAAGTTTGAGTTTCATATAAACATTTTTTAAAACAATATGAGTATGTCTCATTCAATATTTAGGACAAATCTGTAATAAAAATATGTTATTTATCCAATATTCAAATTTAACTGGGTGTTCTGTATTTTTATTTGCAAAATCTGGCAACCCTACCTGTATACTCTTCATTCCAGATTCTCCAAATGTTAGCATTTTACCATGTTTATTTTATCATTCTGTCTCTCAAGGAAAAAAAATATACAAAGTTGTAAGTTGAAAACATGATGTCACTCTGCCTTCCTAAAAAGTATATATTGTCTCACATAACCACAGTATAGGAAACTTAGGAATTAGGAAATTAATATTGCCAGACTAGTATTATCTAATCTCTGGCCTTATTTAGACTTCACCAATTGTTCCACCAATATCTTGTTTCTTGCACCGGATCCAGGATCTTGCACTTTTTCTAGTTAGTCTCTCGTTTTCTAGCTAATCTCATGTCTAGTTTGTCTCTCATTTTCAGCCTGGTAGAATTTCTCTTTGTCTTTCACGTTTCTTGTTTTTCAAAAATTTTGTTTTTCAGTTTTGAAGATTACAGGTTGGCAGTTTTAAAGATTATAGGCCAGTAATTTTGTACACTCTCCCTCATTTTGGGTTTGCATGGTGTTTCCTTAATATTAGATTCTGATTATACATTCTTGGCAGGAATCCTTCAAAGTTCTGTATTTTTCTCAGTACATTACATTGGGGTGTCTCATTTCTTTAAAGAAGACAGAATAGGGGCACCTGAGTGGCTCAGGGGGTTAAGCATCCTCCTTGATTTTGGCTTAGCTCATGTTCTCATGGTTCATGAGTTCAAGCCCAGTGTCTGGCTCTGCGTTGGAGGTGCGGAGCCTCCTTGGGATTCTCTGTCTCCCTCTCTCTTTCTGCCCTTCCCCTGCTCGCATTCTCTTATTTTCTCTCTCTCCCTCACTCTCTCTCAAAACTAAATAAATTAACATTAAAAATAAGAGAGTACAGAACAATCAGAGGAAACGTCTGTCACGGCACCAGTTCGTATCTACCATATCTAGAAACATAAGCAAACACCTTATACTTTTTAAAGACTTGGAATGGTGGCTTTCGCAGTCACCTGATCTTCTTACAGTTTCTCTTCTTTCTTATCCAGGACATCCAGAACTCTTTAACGTCCTGCTTCCCTGCAAGCCTCTTCCTGTCACTCTAGTACTGGACACAGGGCTATGGTCTGCAAGATCACTTTCAAGCAGGCAATTTCAGCCTGGTCCTAAAATGCCTAATGAAACTCCTTCCTTATAAAGCCCTCCTCCTAGGAAAGGTTTCCACTTCATTCTTGCCTTAGATCTTGGTGAAGGATCACTCCCAGCAGAGTCAGCTGATACTTCTGATGTTTCCACTCCAAGTGTCACCATGGGAATGAATACCTTTGCCATGTTTTCCTATCTGGTGCCTTGCCCTTCCCCAACTTTTAAATTTTCTGAACCTAACTTATGCTATTTCAATGGCTACCAAAATATTTTTGATGTTTTTGTCCACAGAGAGTTAAATATGAATAGATTTCTAATGCTCTCTTCTGTCGAGTCTCTCACTTTGGGGGAACTTCAGCTGAGATTTTCACAAATTATCCTGCCCCTTTCCTTCTCTCCCATAGGTAGGACTAGTAAAAGAATGGTTGCATCTCAGGAATTCTACTCTTTCTTGCTTTTTGCATTACTTTCTGGCCTCCATTGTAAAATTTCTTTTATTTTTAGGAGGTCATTTATCTAGAGCTCATCCTGTTTCATCCTCAATTTTGAAGAGATAAGATATTGATGATTTGAGGTCTGCTAAAAGAATTCACTATTTAAACAAATACCATCCAAGCTTAACACTTTAAGATGGAAAAACTCAAAGCTTTTCTGCCTGCAGAACAACAAATGACTCAGGTCTCAGCGTGGGGTATTCTCTCTCAGCCTGGCTTAGTCTTTCCTAGGTTTCATCATCCTATTTCCATAGAGGTTTAACTAACTCCATAACTTTCTTAAACTTACTCCCCCAGGCCACAGAGAACAACTTCATGTTTCCCTAATGATATCTATATCAACTTAGTGATCATCTCATAGAGCTTGAGATCCTCTACACTGATCCTATTCTTCCCTTCTCCAATCTCTCATTTCCTTCTTTTTGTGGTTTTAAACTATTCTTTGAAGAATGGTTCCAATAGGTCTTGCGGTCTCTATCTACAATGTTAAGAGGACACCTCTGAATGGTTCCTCTAGAACTCTTGGGGGTGCATTTCAGTGTCACTGAGATATTGTCTCTCCTTTGCTGTTAGATTTGTTTTGGTTTCAGCCATGCTTTCTTATCTAAGGACAATCAAAATGTCTGCCCTTTTTCGAGCCCCCTATTAAAAGCAGTTCAACCTAGGTGCTTTCTTTTCCCTTTCAAGTGTATTTACCCTGGCTCCCAAGATCTAATTTCCTGTGCAAATCTATATAGTCTACATGTCAATTTTTCTCATGTGAAATATCTCTTTTCTTTCAGCTTAACTATGCTATGTGTCCTGCCTACTCCCCCGCCTTCATGTTATTATCTCATTGGTCTGATTCTGGTAGTTAGAGTGAAATTTATAATTTTTTTTTCTAAGCAATCCAATTCCTCCTTTTTTCCTGAGCAAAATGGATTCTTTCAGAGAGCGTTCTTTCAAAAGTCTATAAGACTTTCTAACTTTTCTAATCTTTATTGGCTTATTAGGCATTGGGCTTGGAATAAAAACACATGAAGTTGCTTTTTAAGTTTAATACAAAACAAAACAAAAACAGCCAATAGGCTGTTTATAATGAGGGCCTTCATTCCTTTTTATAAAATTTTCACCCTCCAACAACTAAAACCACAGTGTAAAACTCTGAAATTTTAAATCATACTCAAAGACTATGTAATTAACCTATCTGGAGCCAACGTGAGACCATATGGTAAGGGTTTAAATCCTGAGCTATGACAAAGCCTGTGAGTCAAAGATCTTAGCACCTCACCTCCCTCCAGTTCTTTCTGTTGGCTCTAAATTCTATTCTAAATAACATAAAAAGGGGACATCTAGGTGGCTCAGTCAGTTGAGTGTCCAACTTTTGATGTCGTCTCAGGTCATGATCTCACCATTCGTAAGATAGAGCCATGAGATCAAGCCCTGCCTAGGCCTGAGCTAACAACGCAAAGCCTGCTTAGGATTCTTTCTCTTTCTCTTTCTCTCTCTCTCTCTCTCTCTCTCTCTCTCTCTCTCTCTCTCTCTCTCTCTCCCCCTCCCCCCCGTCTCTCAAAATAAATAAATAAACTTAAAAAAAAAAAAAAACATAAAAAAGGTAGAGCACTTGGGACGTGGGATTTAGTTTAGTCTACTAAACCTGGCAGAAACCACAGTCTAGTGCTCTGTGGAAGCCTGGTGTCATAACCCAGCTTGCAGACACAGATGAGTCACCAAATAAAAGCAGCAATATATTGTTCCATCTTCCCATTCCAAGAGACCAAACCAAGAGGTCTACATACTAGAATCCTGCTAGTCTGAAATAATTGTGAAAAGTAATAAAAGTGTTACTCTTCATTCCAATCTTGAGTTTCATTTGCTCAGGTAAAATCTGCTCCTGCTTGGGTCAGTCAATACTACATGCAGCGGCTTATTCTCCAATGCCTTATTGCTTCTCATGAAAGCCCAAGCAGCTGGCTTCTGGTTAAAAATTATAAGTGCATCTACAAAAACTAGACCGAATTAGTAGCTGTTTCTTATCCTAGTGGATAGTTTTCTGTCACCCATGCTGAAATCCTAAAACTGAGGTCACCATTCTAAATTATGAGTAGCCTTCAAATCTGTGCCATTTTGCTCCCCCTACCTTCCCAAGGCTGCAGATTAAAGCTCAAGATGTAAGTGAATACATAAATATTCCTTTCTTTTCTTCCTAAGAATTGATTGATAATTAAGCCCTCTAGTTAATATGCTAAAATGCTAAAAAAAATGCCAGTTTGATTACTGATTAAGCACAAGGGAAGTGCACTTAAGATAAGCAGTCATGATGGGCTTTCAAATATTCAGTCCAGAACTGTTGAGACTAACCTACCTAGTCCTTAGCATGGAGGACAGCCTCAGCTCTCCCCAAAAGGAAGAGCAGACATACTTAAGTTGGGATGGACACCTTTGAAGGCAAGCAGATCCAGATGAAAAAGTGAGAGGAAGTTAAACTAACCTTGTTTGGTTGCTCTTAAACTCACCAATCACATCAGGTGCCTCTCCTCCTTTGGGGATAAAATGGAAATCAGGAGGGAGTAAAAAGAAGCCAGAAATATTCTTCTTTTTCTCTCCCAAGGTGTGGGATAGAAAATCTCACCCATGCATGGAAGTGTGGCTCTTGGGAAATAGAAATTTTTGCCTCTAACAAACATTTCTTAATAGTGTAACAATAAAGTAAAGGAAAACATTAGCAGGGAACACTTTTTCCCCCACTCTTCATGTTTTCATGGGGAAGGACTGCCATTAGCATAACACCACTGATTTCCTTATTTATTTTTTTCCCACATGAAGGCTAGTTACTTTACTGACTGTTAAGTTTCTAAGAATAAACTTGGCTTGAAGACTTTTGGCTCCTTCCCTATCATTTCTCTTATTGTGTATTCTACTTTCTCATCTCTTTTCTCCATGGAATGGACCCCTAGTTTGGAATAAGTTCCATTTAGGTGGAGTGTATTTGCAGGTTCACTTGGCTGCATCTAAATCACATTCTCCAACAGCTTCATCAGTCATAAAGCTGATACTGTCATCTCCTGCTGTCAATATCCTGTGTCTGTCCCCCAACTGCTTCTGAACTCAAGTGGAGCAAAGAGGGGATATTGTTTATCAGGCCCCTTCAGCCCCAACAGTAATGCAGAGAAAATGTGACAGTGACTGGCATGGGACAGGCAATTAATAAATCTGTCTCCCATTTTAAGCTGAAACATCTAACATACAGACTCAAAGACCTTTTTTTTCATACCCCCCCACCCCTTTGCATATGATTTAAAGACTATTCAAAGGAGTAAAAATCAAACTCTTCTCCACTCCTTCTATTACATGGCATGTCATCAGGTTAAAATAACACATCAGTTATCTCTGGCAAACTCCTTGAGCATTCTTTTTCAAATCTCTCTGTCCATCTACATAATCTGGGACCCAACTGATAATGAGGTTTTGTCGACCCTCACCAGTTTGAGCAGGCCTAAATGAAAGAGAGGATGAGGAATAATCAGGCAATATGGTGTAGTTAATTTCTATGAGCCCAAAGACTCACAGCTAATGGGACCATGGAAGCACCAAGGGGAGTGGGTTCTTTGTTATAAAATGGGTCAAATTTGTTTTCCATTATGAGTCTGCATTGTGTAAGTCGGTGCTGTGGTACTTCTCTGTTCTGTTCACAAAGCTCCTCTCATTCCTGCTGTGATAAAACAGGAAGGTCTGTTTTCATGGAAAACAGACCGGCTTCTCAGCCTGGAGATATAACACAATGCACATCCCAATTGCGGATGTCCCAATTTGCAGCCGCCATCCCTCTCTGGACAATCCCCAGGGCCATTCTTTAATGACAGCCTTCACATATAAGAAGGGCTATTGTATGGCAAATCTACTTCTGAATAGAGCTGAACAGGAGGAAATAACTCTAAATTACACCAAATCCATGCAGGTTGGACATTAGTAAGAACTCTCAAATAATAAAACTCTTGCTGGACATGGATCCAGGTTATGACAGTATAGGATTATCCAGGTCATCCTTAGGGATACATTGACAGGAAATCACTGTGTAGAAAGCTTTAGACCTGAATAGGGTAACTATCTGGCCTAGGTGCCACCATTCACCAGTTCCCTAATCATGACAGACATCACTAATTGAGCTCAGAAATCCTACTGAGCCCAGACATGGCCACAGAATTACTCTCAGTGTTGTGCTTTAATGGTATATTAGCAATAGATCAGAGCAGACACAGGAGACAAAAACTTGGCCAGCACTATTTTAGGCCTGCAAAGAAGTCTCTGAAGTTTCAGATATAGAAACTGGCATTCAGTATTTTATTATTAAATATGCTTTCCTTTGATATAATAAAGCACATTTGTGAAACTACCTTATCCTTTTAGTGTAACATATTCCAAGCAAACTGGACTATCAATAAATTTTCTGAAGATGATGAACACAAAGATCTCTAGCTGAATCCTGCCACACATTATATCCCAGGAAAAAAGGTGACAGGCGGGGTTGGGGGGGTGGCTTGGGGCAAGGATATTCAAAGAAAGATCATCAGATGGAAAAAAAAAAAATCACTACCTAATGAGTTACAATATTTTCATCAGCTCCTATTTCAAATATTTAGCAGAAAAGAGGTGCAAGTTTAAAAACATTTTAAGGAGGTTTTAAGAAAAATGAAATTAAACAAATAAGAAGAGACGTCATTTCAAGCAGGCTTATGTCAATCACTGATTATCATGGCTAAGAATGAGCAAGCATGGACTTATGAAAACTTAGCAGAGAAAATGCAAAATGCACCCACACAATTGTGAGAGATATTCCAGTCTGGATACAGACTGCCCTAGTAGGGATATCAGAATGGTTATATTTTGTGACTCTGTTTTTATTCTCTTCCAAACTAATCATAAATGAAAAAGGGATCTATGACATAACACAGCCATGCAGTAGTCACAAGAGAGCTTATGTCCCTCATCCCTGACCAGTTCCCATGAATATAAGCCACAGAATGCAGAGGTCCTAGTTAAAGTAATGGGAAAACAAACATTTTCATGTTTTTCAAAACTTCTATGTATTACATAAATGTGTACTGTTGCACATACAAATATATGTAGCCGTTTGTAGTTTTCTACTAATGACATCATGCATCGTGACCAACATGGCCTAGAGCCAGGAAGACATAGTTTTAAAGTCCAATCAGTCATTTAATTGGTATGTGACTTTGGGCAAGTTAATTAAGTTTTATGTGTGTTACTTTGAAGTCTTTTATGACAATTCTATTCAACACTCTTATGAAGATGCTCACTCAGTGGCTTATCTGACCTAGAGTAGTGACTTAGCAAATTTATTCTACTGCTGTATTATGAAAAGCAAATAAACACACCCAATCAAGTAGATTGACTTTACTTTATTTGTAGTTTATTTCTCTTAGAAATAAATGTAAGACTGATCAAACCAGTAATCTGCTACTCCAAAACTCGGAATTTCAGCTGGTGATGGCCACTGGGAATAAAGTTCTTATAAAATACACCCTAATATCTTTGGACTGACCTTTAGTAGGACAATAAGGAGTTTACCTGCTAGTGTCTGTTTGATGTGGTTTGAAGTGTTGGGGTTCGAGCCGATGGCTAAGAAAGAATTCTTGACACATCTTCGGTGCAAAAAGGTGGTTATATTAAAGCACAGGGACTGGGACCTGTGGGCAGAAAGAGCTGCCCAGGGATTGTAAGGAGTGACTGATTGTATACTTGGGAGTTGGGGGAAGTAAAGTCAAGAGGAAGCTTCCGGAAAGGACTTTCATATGCTAAAGACTACTCCTAGGATCCTGGAGGCCTAGCTATTGTCAAGCTAAAGTGGTTTTTTCCCTATAGCAAAGCATTAACATTAAGACAGTGAGGAATTCCTGAAAGAAAGTTATACTTTGCCTGCCTCAAGTGTTTGTCTATAGGCTGCAGGTTATAAGGGCATTTAACTTTATCTACATTTCCTTCTGCCTTTGTTTCCCACATCATGTTTATGGCATAAGCAATATAACACAGAGAATGAGAATCAGACTGCCTGAGTTCAAACCTCAGCTCTACCGCTTACAAGATAGAGGACTTTGGACAAATTTCTTAACTGCTCTGTGCCAGTTTTTTCATCTGTAAAATGGAAGCAATTTATAAGTTTCTACCTTATATGGTTGTTCAGAGGAGTAAATGATTTAATGAATGAAAGTACTTAAGGCATTTGCTTGACATACAATTCACACCACATAAATGTTAGTAACTATAATGTTTACCAAACTTGTTCAATCTGATGCACACAAAATTCATTCAGGGTAAATACTGCCCCATTCTTACAATAGATTCTATGCTATACAACTTGCTAGCAATGAATTTGTTCAGTGATTTAGGACATGTAAAGGGTTAAGTTCCCTGACATTTATTTCATCTGAAGAGGAATATCTATTCTTGGAGGTAGACCGGACATTTTTTTTTTTCCCTCTCCAAAGAGGCCAAATTTCTGTGTATTGAATGAAAGAGGGAAAAAAATAAATTAAAGAAGAAAATGAGAAAGAGAAAATAATCTTGGCAAATGCCCCTGAAATGAAAACCCTTCTCTCTTATTTAATTATAACATTCATAAGGACAAAGATGTGGCCAGCTTTCCCATTGCCTTGACCATGCATTGTCAGCTTTTCACTCTCTTTCTGACTCTTCATTCAATTATGGATAGCACATATTTTAGTAGCCCTACATACATATAAAAGAAATTTCACTCTGATTAAATATTGAACATTAAGATGGTCAGGCATACGTGCAAACAAGGAAGGCCTGAGTCAGTGGGAAATCTCAGCAACAAGGAATGGTCCCAACGAGGCTATCCATTCCAGAAAAGTGACAGAGACATTTATAAAACTGCCTGAAGATTATAAATCAAATTGAGAACCCAAAGAAATTACTGTATGTTGGATATATAAATATATATAATCACGTATACACAACAATGATTCATGCCATTGAGGGACCCAGAAAAGCTAACTTTCAGATATAAATAATGCTGAGTTTCTCAGACATGCTTTTGCCAGGAGACAGGGACCAAGGATGGAGTTCGCTGCTCACTGGTCAAACAAGCATAAAAGAACTGACCGGAACCTGCGAATTTCAGGTATTAGGGTATGCAGAATGACAACTCATGCCTAAGCAGCACTGTGCTTTCCCTCCTCAAAGTACTTAGCAAACCTGACCAATAAATCTCTCTAATAGCCCCTAGGAGGCAGATTGTGGCATTATCCCATTTTATGGATAAGCACTCTATAGAATGTAGGCTTGTGAATCTGCCCAAGGCTAGAGGCAAATTTGTCTCAGCTCCTTAGGGCTTAAGAAGCTGTGCTGTTTTAGAAAGAAGGGTGGACTTGGAGCCTGTTGAAGTTGTGAACTCAAATCTTTTATTTCAGATTTACGCTTAGTTCCTTCAACTGAAAAATGTTTTGTGTATTTTAATCATGTCTCCTAAAGAACACTTAATGTTTTAGGAAAGAAGAACCCTATGACTGACCAATCATGTCTAAAATGGTAGCTGGTTTTGCCCATGGTGATTTCAGTTCTACATTTCCTATCATATACCCGTATCACTTTACCTCCCTTACCTGCATTCTAGTTTGCGTCACGGTCTTGTCCCAAACTACTGTGCCTAGGGCTATCAGAGAAACCTACCATGATAAGTCTACCAGCTCATTCCTCTGCTGCCCACAAACCTTTCGTGGCTCATAGGACCAAAACATTCACTAAGCAAGTGCTTTGTATTTTTTGCTGTATAGCATAGAAAGGTTATAGCAAAATGAACACTGATTAGTTGATAGGTTCATTCATTCATTCAAGCAACGATTATTTATTGAATGCCTACAAGTGTCAGGCACTTCCTGGGCACTGCAGATGCAACAGTGAATAAAACAGACAATGGTCTCTGTCCTCAAAAAGCTATATTCTAGTGGGATAGATAGATAGTATACAGATAAAAAAGTAAAATACATAACATTGTTAGGCAGTAGAAGGATTAAGGAGAAACAAAAAAGTGTCGAGAAGGGGGATATGAGGTCATGGGAAGATTATTAAAATTTTAGATAAGTTGGTCAGGGTTAAGCCAGAAAGGCAGCATTTGAGCAAAGACGTACAGAAAATGAGTAGTTATTTTGTACCATGCACTTTAAATACAAAATTACCCTGTGAAGCTAATGTTATTTCCCTACTTTAGTGATGAGGAAGTGGTCTAGTTAAGTCTAGAATTGCCAGATTTATCAAATAATAATGGAGTGTAGCAGGATTCTTGCACACAGAGATGGGACACTGAGGGCCTTCTTTCCAGGAAGCAGCTTTATTTGTGCCGGCATGAGCTCAGCAGTCTAAGACCCCAAAAAGGGTAAACTCCAAGCGCAGCAGGGTGTAACTTTTTATGCAATTTCTACTTCTTTGTCTCCCATATATGGTGACACATAAAGTCTGATTGGATACAGTCCAAGTTACAGAGTTACATCAGAGCTATGCATAAATGTAAAGGTGTTAGAGAAACTGGTCTGGATCACCTGGCAGAAGAAACAAGCAGCACTCGGAGATCTATTTTACACCAGTGGGCTCAGAGGAGATCGTTATCCAGAGGTCTGAGCCCAGAGCATCAACACCTGGGACAATTTATAGTCTCTTGGAACGTGGCAAGCAGGGTGGGAAGAAAAGCCCGGAAGAGGAGTCTTCGAGTAGGGACTGGAATTCCCCTATCAGTCCTGTCAGCTATCTTGTAACAGATTTTTCCCTATCAAAGGAGTTGATTGGGCCACGTTCCATGTTGCCTTCCTTTGTTCTGAGAAGGCCTCCACCACAATCCTTCAGGAGGGGGTCTACCATGACAGCACACTGAGTTAAATTCGAATTTCACGTAAGTATACACCATGCAACATTTGACTTACTTAGAATAAAAGCAAAAAAAAAAAAAATGTATTGTTTATCTGGAGTTTCTGGCGCTGGGAAATGACAATGCCTAAAGTAATCAAGGAGATTCTTGGGGTGCCTAGGTGCCTCAGTCAGGTGAGTGTCTGACTTTGGCTCAGGTCATGGGCTCATGGCTCATGGGTTAAAGCCCCATTTAAGGCTCTCTGCTATCAGCAGGGAGCCCACTTCTGATCCTCTGTCCCACTCTCCACTCCTCCCCAGTCTCTCTCAAAAATAAACAAACACTTTAAAAAAAAAAAAAAGATTCTCAGTAACACTAATAATGTTAAACACTTATATAGTGCTTCTGTATACCAGGCATTGCTCTGAATTAACTCAATAATCATAGTAACACTAGCTAAGTACTATTATTGTTCCCACTTTACAAATGAGACAGCAAAAGCACAGAGTAAGTTACATTATGGTTTTGAATCCTGGAACTGAATTGGGACTGGAAAAAGATTCTGTCACTTTGCTAAAGATCTAATGTTAACTTTAGAGCATTGTTGTAGAAAGGATTTTTATTCTTTTTATTTTCATTGTTTCTCAACTTATGTACTATCTAAATAGATATTTGTATTTTATGTTTATTTTGTGCATCATTTGAGCAGTTGCCATTTATTGAGCTATTATATTCCTAGATTTCTTATATCCTATCTCTAGTTCTTTTTTAAAAAAAATAAAATTTTAAAAATATTATGTTTCTCAGTCAGGGGCATGCTGAGTTCAGTGGGCAATTCTTTTTTTTTTTTTTTTTTTTTAAGTTTATTTATTTTGAGAGCGGCAGCATGAGTCGGGGGAGGGGCAGGGACAGAAGAGGGCAGAAGATCTGAAGCAGGCTCCACTCTGACAGTAGAAAGCCCAGTGTGGGACTGGAACTCACAGACTGTGGGATCATGACCTGAGCTGAACTTGGATGCTTAACCGACTGAGCCATGCAGGTGCCCTGATTCTACTTCATTTCAGATTGGGTTTAGGCATTTGTAAGATATATAAAATAATCTGTGTATTCAAAGTCCATCTTAATAATGGAATGAAAGAATAAAAATTTGCAAGGTCTGCCCTGTGGCCATAGGCCCCTGGTCCTTGGAATGCAACTGACAAGCATCTACAGAAGGCAGAGATCAAATGCACAGAACTGTGGATAAGAAGTGTGACCATGTGATCACATGGGAGACACAGAAATGCAGACAGAGTAGACAGTTAAAAGGCAGGATGGGCTCAGATGACAGTCTCTGCATGCCCTGATAGGCAGTATTGGCTTCACCCTGTAGGCAAGTTATAATCACTGAAGTCTTTGGTCAGGGAAACTTCCTCTTTCTCCCCCTATTTTTATGATTTAGAATAATAACTGAATCACCTGTACTAAGGAAGGATTGAGCAGGTAGGTCACAAAATCTCTTTCAGGGTTACTCTTCCTTCTAGTGAAATAAAAGAAATCATCCTCACCTTCTCTTGGGGCTCCTTTTATAAATACATATGCTCACCAACTTAATGATGGTTTGACTTATGATTTCTTGACTTTATGATGGTGCAAAGGTGATACACATTCAGTGGAAGCTGAACTTACGATTTTAAAATTTGATCTTTTCCTGGGATGGTGATATGCAGTCTGACACTCTCTCCTGATGCTGGGCAGGGCAATAGCTGCCTCACCCAGTCAGTGATGTGCTCAGGAGGGTAAATTATCAATGTGCTCACCACCATTCTGTACCCACACAGCCAGTCAACAATCGATGCACTCACAACCATCTTGTACCCACACAGCCGGTCTAGTTTTCACTTTCAGTATGGTATTGCACAAATTGCATGAGGTATCCAAAACTTTATTATAAAATAGGCTTTGTGAAGAAAAATAAATAAAATAAGGCTTTGCGTTAGATGATTTTGCCCATCTGCTGGCTAGTAGAAGTGTTCTGAGCACATTCCAGGTAGTCTTGGCTCAGCTGTGATGTTTGATAGATTAATGTGTATTAAATGCATTTCAATTTATGGTATTTTCAACTTAAGATGCATTTATCAGTACATAACCCCAATGTAAATCAAGAAAGATCTGTATATTTATACATAAAGAGTCATGACCTCCTTTTAAATGCCCAATATTCTCTGTGGTACCTACAAAAATAAACTTGCATATAATTAAGTCCCTAAACAGCTTTCTCAGAGAATCACAGGAATTAGGCAATGGCCCTGCATGATTAAGCACATGTTTCACTGGATGCATTACTCCATGTCTTTCCTTAATGGAATGTAAAATAAAATGGAAAACTAATTGGGAGATTTGACAGGCTCTTTCCATCTTTCTCAATCAAGAAAGAGTAAGCAACATTCGAAATAGACTTAAACAATAGCAAGGAACATTCTTTTTTTCAGCAGGGACATTTTGAAATTCATATTCCATTTGTAAGACTCTCACTGAAGTACTAAATTAAAAAAGAGTTCTAATTTCCCAGGTGCTTCATTCCTGGGAACACCTCCCTTTCTGCAAGTTGTACGGTACTCCCTTGGCATTGAATAGAGCTTGATTCATTTTACAACTATCAGAAATGCCAAGTTGAGTATTTCAGAAAATAAGAGGATAAGGACCACTAGGTAAAAAAAATACCTAGATTTTGGGTGGCATCTAATACATCTATGAAGTGAAATCAATCTGGTTCCAGTTGATGTGCGGATTTAGTGTACAAACATACACAGATTCCGTTAAACAACAACAAAAAACACAATCTAATTACAAAACAGGCAAATGTACATGGAGAGATGGCTCACGAAGAGGGAGTAAAGATGACAAAAAAGCACATTAACAGATGTTCAACATCATCAGGTACGAGAGGAACACATAGTAAAACTATAATGACTTATCAATACACACCTATAAGAATGGCTAAAATTAAAAACAGTGAAAACACCAAATGCTGGCAAGGATATGGGTAAACTGGATCACTCATATGTAAGAGGGAACATAAAAAATGTTTATGTTCAAAACAGATTTACAGTCTCTTTAAAAACTAAACATGTAACTACCTTATAACCCAGAAATTGCATTCCTGGGCATTTATCTCAGGGACACAAAAAATTACATTCACACAAAAACTTATGTATGAATGTTATTTGGCTTTATCCATAATAGTCAAAAACTAGAAAGATGAAAATGTCTTTCAACAGATGAATGGGTGAACAAACTTTGGTATATCTGTATCACAGAATACTACTCAGCAATAAAACAGAACAGATTATTGATACACACAACTATCTACATAAATTTCTGGAGAATTATTTCGTAAAAAATGTCAATCCCAAAAGTTTTCAGGCTGCAAAGTTCCATTAATATTCTTGAAATTATGAAATTATATAAATTATAGAACAGATTGGTGGCTTCCTGTGGTGAAGTACAGTGAGGGGATGAAAAAGAAAGGGAGTGTAGCTATTAAAGTCAACATGAATGTTCCTTATAGTGATGAAAACGTCCTGTATCTTGATGGTATTAATGTCAATATCCTGGTTGTGATATTGTACTGGTTTTACAAGATGTTACCAATCGGAGAACTGGATAAAGGGCACTTGAGACTTCTACATATTATTTACAACTGCATGTGTGTCTACAATTATTTCAAAACAAAAAGTTTAATTAAAAAATAATAAGGTGCATCTCTTCTTAGCCAGGTCTACTTTCTTGCTATAGCTCCTCTTTCTCTGGCTTACAATAACTGTTAGATCCATTTGCCCCTTGAGGCCTACAGCCGGTAACAATTCCATGCTGTTTTTAGTCTTTAAAAAAAGTTTATTTATTTATCTTGAGAGAGAGACAGAGAGAGAGAGAGAGAGAGAGAGAGAGAGAGAGAGAGAGAATATGAGCAGGGGAGGGTCAGAGAGAGAAGGAGAGAGAGAACCCCAAGCAGGCTCTACACTAACAGTCCCCACGAGGTGCTTGAACTCATGAACTGTGAGATCACAACCTGAGCTGAGATCAAGAGTCGGTCACTTAACAACTGAGCCACCCAGGCGCCCCAATAATACATTTTTTAAAGCATTACTCCATCTTCCTTCCAAGACTCTGAATGGTATAAATGTAAATATGATTTTCACCGGGCTTGGCCTTGAGCTCTCAGGTGAGGCCCTTAGTGAGAGACAAGTTATGTTGTAGTTGAAAGAGCGCATAAGTGAAGGTCATGGAGCATCTGTTGAGCACCTCTTATGTATCAGGTACAAGGTTAAATGATTCTGCATGAATCATGTCATGAATCATCTGAGCTAGATACTTACTCTCCATTTCATGATAAGTATCCTGCCATCACACTGCCACACTTCTCAGGGCTTGGATTCTAGTCTAGCTTTGGCAAAAATCCTCCTGAATATAATTTTCTTCTTTCCTTTTAAGCTTTAACATTGATGTTTTATGACCAATGCTTAAGAAGCTTGTCCACACTCAAGAGCACTTTTCCCTTTGAGTCATTGTTTGTCTATTTCGGAAGTCACCAAGTTAGTGTCCCCACCTCTCTTATGATATACAAGGGTAGGAAGCATGAGTGGGGAACAATGCGCTGAGCCCGAAATCCAGGGATACTGGTGCTTAACAAACCTCCCATGTGACACTGGACAAGACATTTAAAATTGCTGATGTTCAACTTCCTCACCTAAAAATATGGCTAAAAACTAATGATTCAACAGATCCCTTTCCATTCTAATATATTATGGTTCCATGAAAGAACATATCTTTCTTTCCTTTAAATACTTTTTTTTGGTTTTAAGTTTCAATTTTTTTCTTTATTTTTGTTCTAGGGACACAGTCTTTAATTATATAGTTTTTTTTCTGTTCTCTGTAGTCTATCATTTTTTACCAAACTGTCTTTGCCAAACTCAGAGAAATATATATGAATCTCCATGAGATTCTCATTGCATTTGTAATTTGTTTCCACACAGTAACATAATCAAAACTCAAGATTTGAGTGAGATTTTGTTTGTGTAACTTTCTAAAAAAAAAAAATCCTTACTATCTGTTATTTCTTTTTCAAGTGATCTCTCTGAATTAGAAATTTTAAAAGAGAGAGAGATTTAGAGACCTTAGAAACAGTATTGTTTCTACTTGAATACTACCAGAGGGAGGGGGTACCTGCCTGGCTTAGTCAGCAGAGCATGTGACTCTCAGTTTCAGGGTTGTGAGTTCAAGCCCCACATTGGACATGGAGACTACTTTTTAAAAAACATTTCTTTTAGTGTTTGTTTATTTTTGAGAGAGAGTGAGTGCAAGCAGGGGAGGGGCAGAGAGAGAGGAAGGCAGAGGATCCGAAGCAGGCTCCATGCTGATGGCAGAGAGCCAGATGCGGGGTTCAAACCCACCAACCGTGAGATCATGACCTGAGCCAAAGTCGGATGCTTCATTGACTGAGCCACCCAGGTGCCCCCTGGGCATGGAGCCTACTTTAAAAAACAAAAAACAAAAAACCAGGGGCACCTGGGTGGCTCAGTCAGTTAAGCGTGTAACTTCGGCTCAGGTCATGATCCTGCGGTTCGTGAGTTTGAGCCCCGCATCAGGACTCTGTGCTGACAGCTCGGAGCCTGGAGCCTGCTTCAGATACTGTGTCTCCCTCCCTCTCTCTCTGTCCCTCCTCCCACTATCTCTCTTCCAAAAGTAAATATTTAAAAAAAAAAATTTTTTTTTAAATCCAGCTGAAATCCTACCAGAGGGTCCCTCAATTTGGCCCATTTTCCATTTTGAACATTTGGCCCAACCAAACTGGAACACACTTCTTCACTTCTGTCTATCCATCCCATGCCACTGTAAGAAACTCTTCGTTTACTGGAGCTGTTTTATGTTCTTGGTATTGTGACAGCCTATTTAAAAGAAATGGAACTTGTGTCCTGTGTAGGAGTATTTTGCTCTTGCCATTAAAAGGCCTGTACTCAGCCTGTCAGAGAAAGAAAACCCAATCTCATTTCCATCTAATATATACTGCAGAAACATTACTCTGATATGAACCAGAGCTTGAAAATGGAGAAGCAATTGTTGTTGCTAATCAGCACAAATATCACACAGAGACAATTGCTTTTTTTTTTTTTTTCTGTGCAAACAATGTGCTCACCCATTAAATTCAGGTGCACTATTGACACAAACTGATAAGAAGCTGTTCTTAGCCCCAGATGCCTCAGAAATGCTGACTTGTGTCTCCAAGGACCACAGTTACTATCTACTTCTCTCTGAAGCAAAAAAGACGTGCAAAATGAAAGCAGCTACTACTTACAAAGTACATAGTAATTGCCAACATTTATTGAGTACTTATTATGTATCAGGCACCATAAAATGTGCTTGACGTATTTCTTTTTTCCTTCTTAGAACAAACTTAAGATTTGTATACTATTATGTCGATTTTCTTAAACAACTTACCCAAGTTCACACTATTAAAAATGGCAGTAGAGGGACTCCAATCTAGTCCATTTAGATGACAAACATTGTATCTTCTCTCTACATATGAGACTGCTCAGAACAAGCTAAAAATAGCCAGCCCATGCACCCACTCAATCATTTATTCCGTAGGTATTTATTGAGCCCTTAATGTAAGCCAAACATTATTCTGGAAAATCAGGATATATCACTGAAAAAGAATATAAAACCTCTGCTATTATGATGCCCGCATTATAGAGAAGGGACATAAAGAGTAAATAGACCATACCCACATAGTTTTTAAAAAAGTAATATACAGCATGTTAGAAAGTGATAAGTGTTATGGGGAGGAGTGCGGGGAAGCAGAGTAAGGGGGATGGGATATGTGGAGCATGTATGTGGTGGGTGGGGCTGGACACAATTTTAAGTTGAGTGGTCAAACTGTAAAGGTAACACTTAAGCAAATATTTGAAGGTAAGGAAGTTTGACAGATGGAAATTGCAGGAAAAGTGTTTGCAAGAAGGGGAACAATTCATGCAAAGACAATAAGGCAGGAGAGTGTCTTGCATAATTGAAGAACAAAAACAGCAAGGAAGCAGATATGACTGAAGGAGAATGAGTAAAGCGGTGAATAGCTGGAGTTGAGCTTGGAGAAGTAATGTGGGCTAATGGAAAGAATATGACATTTATTCTGCATAAGATGGGAGCCATCGGAAGTTTTGGGGCAAACAAATGACATCATCTGACTTACTTTTAGAGAGAATCACTCTGGCTACTATATTAAAAACAGAATGTAGGGGGAAACAGTGGGAATAGGGACACCTGTGAGAAGGCTCACACAGGGTGATAGCAAGTGATAAATTCTGAATATATTATGAAGGTAGAGCAAATAAAATTTCCACTGAGGTCAGATGTAGAGTTTGGGAGGAAAAAAAAAAGTGAGGGGCAGGCACCTGGGTGGCTCAATTGGTTAAGCGTCCAACTTCAGCTCAGGTCATGATCTTGCAGTTCGTGAGATTGAGCCCCGCGTTGGGCTCTGTGCTGACAGCTCAGAGCCTGGGGCCTACTTCAGAATCTGTGTCTCCCTCTCTCTCTCTCTGCCCCTCCCCACTCACACTCTCCTTCTCTCTTTCTCAAAAACAAATAAACATTAAAAAAAAATTTTAAAGTGAAATCCAGGATTATCCAAGATATTTGATCTCCAAAACTACAAGGCTAGAGTTTTCATAATTAAGTTCATAAAGCCTAGAGATGGAAGAGAATTTGGGAGGAAGATCAGAATTTCAGTTTTAGAAACATTAAGATTGAGATATCCATTACACATCCAACTGGTGGTGTTGAGCAGGAAGCTATACCTATCAGTCTGGATTTCAGGATCTTGGCCTGGTCTGGAGGTGTCAATCTGGCAGACTGTGGCACTAGACTGGAGACCAGATGGGGTCACCAAGGGAGTGAGTAGAGATGAAGAAAACAATAGGACTAAGGGCTGCACTCCAGGACAAAACAACTCTAAGGGGTTCAGAAAATGAGGATGAACCCGCAAAGGAGGGTCGAAGAGAAATAACAAGTGAGATAGGAGGAAAGCAAAGAAAATAATGTTCTGAAAGCTAAATGATGAGGGTGTGTCAAGGAGCAGGGAGACCACCATGCCTAGAGTAGTAAGTGCCTCTCTAAGTCAAATGTGATGAAGACTGAGAAGAATCCATTAGCTTTAGTATCATCAAGATCTTGACAAGGACGCTGTCACTGAAGAGGATGGAAAGCCTGAGGTAGAAAATTTTACAGAGAAAAGGAGAAGGAGAACCAGAAGCAGAGAGAATAGACAATGGTTTTAAGGACACAGAATGCAAATGGAAGAGAAGAAATAGTTATAAAACTTGTGGGGGAGGGGTGCCAGGCTTGCTCAGATGGAAGAGCATGGGAGTCTTGATCTGGTGAGGTTCAAGCCCCATGCGGAGAGCACAGACTACTTAAATAAAAAAAAAAAAAAAAAAACACTAAAAAAAAAAACCTGGTGAGGGAAACAGCCTAAGATTTTTTTTTCTTCAAAAGGGGGAAAATAGCAGCATGTTTGACTACTGATAGAAATGGTCCAGCACAGAGGAAAAGGTCTCCTACATTGGAAAGAGAGGGCATAATTGCTTGATACCTTTTGAGTAGGCAGAAGGGGATAGAATCTAGTGAGCAAATAGGTATTGATTTTTAGTTAGGGATGTGGATAGCTCAACTACAGAAACAAGAGTCATATTTTGGTTGAGTCCACAGGTGGGGTGGATGTGGGTGGAAAATTATCTTCTGATTGCTTCAATTTTCTCAGTGAAGTTAGAAGCAAAGTCATACACAAAGAACAGAGTAAGAAAGTAAGAGAGTGAGTCACTAACAGTATATGGTACGGCTGCTGAGGACCTTTCAGGACACACTTAAAGTATGTGGTCATGAGTTTAAAGTGGGACCAAGCAGTATGATCCAGAAGTTTTGTTCCAGGCACAGTCGACTGCATGGGCATATCACTGGGGATGGGATGAGTTGGGTTTAGTCAAAATGTTTCTCTTGTCAAAAAAAATTAATGAGAAACAGTCAAGGGAATTCAAGATGAATGCAAAAACAAAGTGATTATAATGACTGACCATGAAATTTAAGTCAGGAGGGAACACCACAGAATAAAAGGGAATGTGCAAAATTTATGGAGATTTAAAGATCTAGAGAAAAAGAGAGACTGGGGTTCCTTCTAGGTCTTCTGAAAGCTCAGAATTCCTCTCATCTCTTGATGTTAGATCTGGGGTGGAGGGGCATGCGTTTATGATACTTAGTAGGCAAGGCCTTATAATTTGAAACAGCATCTACCTCTGTACATATTATCCCCAGTTCTCACAGATCTAAGGTTCGGGAGATATGGAAGTTCCTTTTTTCTCTCACCTTGAACCCAGGTTAGAGGTTAGAGGGTCTAAGGATTGGCAACTCTCTCTCTAGAAATAGAATGCAATCTATAGAAGTCTATGTGAGCAAGAAGGGGGTGTGTGTGTGTGTGTGCGGATTCATTGTGTGTGTGTGGATTCATTGACAACAGTAAACCAGAAAATATATTCCCAAAAGACTACTCTTCTATTCCTTAAGTGAAAAGGAATTGAGTGATAGGAGAGACTTTCTCCAAGAAGACTAAAAGGTAGCAGTTTTTAGCCTTCTAGCCAAAAGTAGCTGATAATAACGAATCTTTCCCCAGCTCCCTACACGACTTTGATACTCCATAGAGCCTCCTGGGATGCACAGGATGCTGACAGCAATGGCTTATGTTCCCGTAAACCTCTTTCTTATTCTTCCTTCTCCTTCAGAAGGGGAGTGGGAGAATGGCCTTCAAACAAGGTTAGTATTTCTTTCCTCTATGCCAGAATTCTGCCACTTACCATATTATTAGTCAATTCTGGATATTGAAATATTATTTATAATTCCATTGTAAATATATAATTTATATTCCCATAATTCCATATCCTAATGTGCAAGAGAATATAATCACACTATTTGACCTCTTTACATGTCCCTTACTAATACAAAGATTACATTTAATCCATTGTCAATTTTCTTGATAAGAACACCAAGGAATTTCCTCTACTTTCCCCACTCAAAGTCCAAATAAACTGCACTTTTATAATCCCTCTGGATCTTCAGTCCCTTTCCATCCCTCAGCTGTCACTAGAAAACCCTTTCAATGTTTTCTGTAACTTGAATTTGCCATACAACAATCTTAGTAATTGAATTCTCTTAGCTTAGACAATAACCCCCTTTCCTGGAAGTTTATGATAATGCATGAGACACTAGTGCTTCTAGAATTTTGGCCTCGTAAAAACACCATAGCCATTGGTGGGTACTGACAATTCAGAGTCAGTAGAGTGGAGAAAGGACTCTTTTTGAATCCCCTAGATATGGATACAAAACTCACTTTTTTGTGTTCAAAAAAGACAGAGATAGTAGGATATAAGAAGCACTGTACAAATTTTAACATGTTGTATAAAAGTTAAATTATCTTTTCTTTTTTGAGTCAGAAGCCGTGATATATAGGGAATCCACCCACTTTCCTCCTACATTTTCTACCCAGCTGCCAATACTGAAATGGTTCTTGTCTTCCCTGTCTTTACCTTTAGTGAATTTGCTAATTTTCCTGAGTCTCATTTTGTCTCAAAAGCAAAACAGATTATATATAAACATAATATGTGTGTGTGAAAGAGACAGAGAGACAGAGAGAGAGACAGTTAAAAATGTCCCGCTTCTTCCAGGGCTGCTCCCCAGGTAATCAGGAGACCTGGAACTCTGTCTAGGCTGTATCTGAAGGCAACTTGATGGGCATGGACATGTGTATGTCAGTATGTGTCTGTGTATGTCTGAAAGTCATGGAACAGAATAAGACTCCAAGCCTTGGAAGAAAGAAGGCCTAAAACATAAGATTCCATTTGCAGTACAGGTAAGGGTCAAGGACTAATAATTCAATTCGAAGAAAGGGGCTGACCCTACAGAACAGACCTGATGGAGTAAACAGCTTCAGTGAGCAATGATGAAATAATTCCCAAACACAAGTGGATACAGGATTACAAATATACCCAAAGGTGGTGGAAGGGATGCTCAGTGTGCTCAGCCAGGAAGAAGAAAGGCACACCATTGTGAGCCTAGTTACACAAGGACTGTTGACCACACCAGATGTGTCCCAGACTCTCTGCACGTCCCAAACAATGCCCATCACAAGTGCAGAAACACCAGATCCTTCTGACTACTGGTGAGGAATAACAAGATTGCCTTCCTAGCCCTAAGAGAGAAACAAAATGATCTTTTTCCATCATTTGGAATAATGTGAAAACTGACTTAAAAGGTTTTTCTTTTAAACATTACCACTGGTGTGATATAAATACATATGGTACTCATGGCACAAGTTGTAAAATGGTGTTGCAGAGAATGTTCCTCTTCTGAAATGCATACTCCATCGAGCTGTCACTCATGTGGCAAAAGACAACTCCAAGTGGTTTCCTAACCAGGGTTCATGGCAGGGCTCTTGGACTGGTGGGCCACTGACCTCCTAGTGCCACCTATTTTCTTGTGGCTGAGTGAAACCCAGAGGAAGTGACAGGGGCAGAAGTCACAAAAGGATTCAACTGAATGTTTTTTCTTCCTGTATCCCAGAATTGTAACATGCAACTGTACAAAGGTCAAAAGTGATCTTTGCTATGTATTTCCTCAGACCAGGCAGGGCTCATGGAAACCAGAGACTGGAAGTAGCCTCATCTGGTTTTCTCGGTGTGCCTAATGAATATCACTATGTCCTACACAGGCCGTGAAATGAAAAAAGATGTGACACACAGAACTAATTAATAAGAGGGAATCTGGAAGGTACATCCATTCAGAAAGGATGGATCTTAGCATCTAATAGCAGGTAGTATGACCATGTAGAAAGGAAATAGGATGTATAACAATTTAATCTGGGTTTACATTCCAGATTCTACCAGCTAGGGGAAGTTTGGCTTATTTAACCCTCCTGAGTTTCCGTTTTCTCATCTATAAAATGGATACAGCCACCCTCCTTCCTGGAAGCTTATGGTAGGGTTAAAAACTAATTGCTTGGCACTATCAGTGTGTAGTAAGTGTTGGACAAATGTTATTTCCATTCTCTGCCCTTAGTTCACTGTGACCATGGCTATATGTGAATACAATTTCCTCACTTAGAAGCCCGAAAGATCCTTCAAATGGAACCAAAGCTCTAAACTCAGGGTTTCCCATATTAAGAAATAGGCTTTTAACATCATCTCAGTCTTTGATTATAATGTCAACTACTGTTTCCTTCTATTTAAATTGGACTGTTTCTAGGTCTCAATGAAATCAGCTCCTTCTCTATGAAACATTAATCACTTACATCCTCACCCTCCAATCGATTGTTCCTTCCCCTTATGCATAGCCCATGCCTTTGCCTGTGTACATTTGGTTTCTGATACCATCTTGCTCTGCACTAATGTTATTTACATGCCTGTATGCATTAGGCATTGTAGGTTTCTAAATGGTCTTTTCTGATCGCTCTTTGAACTACTGCTCCCCTTCCACTTCTATGCCTGATAACAATCATTTATACTTACTACAACTTCCTATATTCTAGGGAGTGTTCTAAGTGTTTGACTTGAAAGGTACAACTTAATCCTCACAATGATTCAAGGAAATGGATAGTATTATGGGTTTTCTGACTTTTACAGATGAGGTTCTTAGAGGTTAAAGTGATTGTATATGGCCACATAGCTATAGTTGTGGAGTCAGCATTTGAACTCAGGTTGCTTCCAGAAGCCAACCCCGTAACCACTATTCTGGTGATGCAGCATGTTGAGTCAGAACACAAGCCCATCTCTTCTCCTCTCTGTCAGTCTGCAGGTGAGACTGCACAGGTAGAGTGACAGCACAGGAACACGAGTGCACAGCAGAGAACGTGTCTTTCAGAACTGAGTGCATTGGCAGAAGTATTTAAACTAAACTGTCATGTTCCCTCCCACACACAGCGTGAGGATTTGAGTCACCCTTTAGGAGCAGCAGCATGAAGCTGCAGGGAAACTGCCTCTTGCAGCACTGATTGGAATGGCAGTTCCCGGCCCAAATCTGCATCTCCCCACAAATCAAGGTAGATACCGTCTGTGCTGAGAGACAAATGATGTCAAACATCTGCTGAAAAACATGTGTACAGATTGTAACAAGCCAAGCTTACAAACAAGCACAGGCACAGATACCCCAATTACCTTGATGCTGGGAGCCCTACGGGTCTCAACTGGGTTCTTTCTGATAGTAAGGAAGTTCTTCCGTGACATATCATCTAGGCAAGGTGACTGGGATGCACAGAGAGGGGACGACCACAAGGGCAGCCCGGGAAGGCATCTTTACCGACTGCCAGGGACTATGTGCTATGGCAAGTGGTTTATACATGTTATTTTTTAAATCTCTCTCTCTAATACACATGTGTACATATATTCTACATATAATAGATGAATAATCTTTTAAGATTTTCTTTGAGTATATTGAGTTACCAAGGCAAGAGATTTTCCTATATAACACATTATAATTTACCCACTACTCCAAAGAAATCTAATAAATGACTCAGTGATCACCGGACCCTCAGGAACACAAGCCACAGACCCCTGTGCAGCTGTCATGGTAGAGGCATGGAAGGGTGCCAACACCACCACAAGCTCACCTGTCATTTTCTTTTTTTTTTCCAAGAAAAAAATTTATATATATATATATATATATATATATATATATATATATATATATATATATATATATCAGTTTTACTCTTGAGAAAAATTAGGCTCAGAAAGCTAACATCTTTGCCAAAGGTACAGGTAAGGTGGGCAGAACTAGAAAAAGATTCAGACTCAAGTTCTCCTTGACTCTAACTTGTTCTCTTCCTACCTTACTCCAATCTCAAACAATGACCTTCATAAAAGCTTATTATATTTTCATTTATTCATTGGGCAAATATGCACCTAATATGCACCATCACTATTCTAGGAGCTGGTGATCCAACAGAATATAAAACAGACATATTCCTTATCCTCATAGAGAGGGGGAAAACAAAACAGAATAGCTTGTAATTAAGTGGTGAATAAAATTAAGTGGTGAAGAAAAATAAAGCAAACTCTGGTGCAGAGAGTATAAAAGGGCATTATATTTTCAATAAGGCTGTCACGGAAGGCCCCCACCCAATAGGGCAGCATTGAGCACAGAGTGGAAGGATGCACTTCTAAAAGTATACATAAGCCATGCCAATTTGAGCATGATAAGAAGCATTTTATGCACAAGAAGCAGCAAATGCAAAGAGCCTAAGAGGGAATATATTTCAAATGTCTGAATTTGTTCTGTTACAGTAAGAACAAAGGGGCTGCTGAACCTCAATCACAATAAGGAAGGAAAAGGGTCTACAGTGCTATGATGCTATCATACTTCTAGAAAGAGACTAGAGCAGGCCATCAGTGATTTTAAATAGAAGAAAGAATGGTAGTTAAATATTATACCTTTCCAAATGGAAGAAAGGAGGCCCTGCTTGGGTCCTGAATAAATGATAGAGATACAAGAAAATCTGGGATAGAATTTGGTTCTTTGTTCAGACAGACTGGAGACATCAGACTTAGAGACATACCCTTTTTGGGGGATGCAAGGAAAGGGAGAGACAGAGGGAGAGACTGAGAGACTGAGAGACTGAGGCAAAGGAAAAGACAGAGAATGTCAGACAGAATGTTAATTTGTGTTGTGGGTAACAAAGGACAGAAGGAAGAAAGGAGGCAGTGAAGAGGAGAGGGGGAGCAGGAAGCAGAGAGGAGCGGATGAGAAGGTAGGGGAAAGAAAGAAGGAAAGACATAGAAAACATCGTAAGATGAAGGCCTGTTAAATTGTTGTTAAGCCTAGAAAGGAGAAGAAATAAGAATATATGTCAGAGATGGACTTCCATACTATACCTCACAGTGCTTCCAAGTGTCTTCTGTAAGTGGGAATTATGACAGCACCTACCTCAAAGTACTGCAAATATGAAATAAGATAACTGTAGTAACATAAATAAATGGACTAAGGCTGAGGAAATTAACTCTGGTATGGGGCTGGCTCCTAGCATGAAAAAAGGGTAGAATGCTAATTCATATTTCATCCAGGATAAATCTGGTATTGAAAGTGGTCAATCCAATAGTTTACACGCAACATAGCAAAAGTGTGTCTATTCAACTGATCTGTCTATTCAAACCAAGATCCAAGTTAGTAGCTAAGAATTATGTAGGAAAGCATATATGGGAAATAAGACTCAATTTCCTGAAGAAAGATTAAAATTACAAAATCAAAAAAGTTATTAAGATTTTGCCGAGGAAAGCTAGGGTTTAGGTTGAACTTTAGTCCCAGCTGAAGAAACCAAGGCATAAACCCAGCCACATTTCTTGGCCGAACACAGAATAGTCAGGGTAGACTCACTTGCCATATTGACTTTTAGGAATTTTTCGGATACTTTCTAGATTATATCTTCATGTGGTACTGAGGCTCCCTGTGTTCCCCTAGCCCTGACTAAATGGACTGCAGGATTTGGTACTAGAAAATACATGGTGAAGCTTATCCATGATTATGGCTGAACTAGTAGGAAGACCTCGATTGATTGATTTTTATTTTATTCTATTTTTTAAAGGTCATTTATCTGAGGGGGGCACATGAATGGTGGAGGGGCAGAGAGAGGGGTAAGAGAGAGAATCCCAGACAGGCTCTGTGCTATCAGCATGGAGCCTGAGGTGGGGCTTGAACCCATAAACTGTGAGATCATGATCTGAGCCGAAACCAAGAGTCAGACACTTAACCAACTGAGACACCCAGGTGCCCCACATTTATTTTTTAACAGTAAAAATGAACAGAGCAAGTTTTCAGGGAGGTACTAAGTACCCTGTTTCTGGAAATCTCATACAGAAACTTTAGAGGCCATGTTATGACTTTGTTAACTTAATATTTGTTAAGTAGAATACAGAGTGTGGGATGGTAAGCCATGATTCAATAAAGACTATAAGGGAAGTTGAAATAAATAAGCTTATTACTTATAGGTCCTGGAAAAAGTACACCTCGAGAGGCCATACAGGGAGGTCAAAACAGAGCACAGAGAAAAAATGCAATAGCTCTGGGGCACATAACTTTATTAGGGTCTATGGGTAGAGTGCTTTGGGGTTTCCAGATTAAATCCAGATTGCTCAATTCAAATCAAAAGAGTGGTATTTTGTTAAGCTCCATGGGGGGTCTTATGGAGTGCCCAAGGAGAAAGCTCTGGGAGGCAAGTTAGACTGTTGATCACAAGAGCTATTAGGGAATTCATATCCGTAAAGTACATGTGCTTGTGACTCTGCAGGCTGTTACCTATGGAAAATACTTGCATGAGGGGGCTGGTGTTAATTTCAGGCCCTCAAAGGCCACTTGGCCAACAAAATGGATGCCAATGCAGCAATTCCACGGAGTGGCTTAAACTCTCAACAAGTCACCTCTTTAGCAGGCCATTGTAAACATTCATACAGGAAGGGGTTCTAGTAGACTTCTGAGATAATACCTTCTAACTCTGGATAATGAGCTGAATAGTAGCCTTCAAAGTTACCAGACCTTATTTTCTAAAATCTGTGACTACTTTCTTATATGGTGACCTTCTGCAGATGTAATTAAGTTACGAATCTTGACATGAGATTAGCCTATATAATCTGAGTAGGCCCTAAATACTATCACATGTATCCTTATAAGAAGACACAAGAATATCAGATACACAGAGAGAAGTAGACAGATGTGAAAAATGAGCAGATAGACCAGCCATAGATCAGAAAAGGTCAAAAGCCAACAGCCACCAGAAGCTGGAAGAACTCAGAAATGGATTTTCCCCACAGGGAGCAGAGCCCTGCTTACATCTTGATTTTGGAATTTTGGCCTCAAGAACTATGAAAGAATACATTTCTGCTGGTTTAAGTCATTCAGCTTGTGACTAACAAGCTTTATCTAAAGATTGAGTAGTCAAATCCCATTTATGTTTTCCTATTTTCTGTATTTCCTCAAAAATATCTTAATTAAAAATGTTCTTCAGTCCAGCTGCCAGTAGATGGTCAAAGGAAATATATTTAACAGAATGAAAAACCCAAAGAGTTGGTAATTATGTAATCAGATAGATTACATGAGGTATTCAAACGACACTGCTTTCTCAATTTCCTCACAAAATATGCAGGTGTCTATGGGGACTAAGTTCTCCTTAAGCAAATACTATTCAGACTCCAAAGATCTAGCAATGTATTGAGCAAATGATATAATGTTCGAGGCAGTAGCAACACAATACATCTCTGAAAAACAACAGGAGCCTTTAAATGTTATTACCAAAAAAAAAAAAAAAAAAAAAATACATGACCAAAAGTGGATTATTAAATAACTAACTAAAGGGGGATGATGGGGGGGGGGGGGGGGGGGCGGGGTAGAGGAGAAGGGGAGCCAGAGGGTCAGATGAAAAATCATGGTGACTTAGACTCTGCAGCTGGTATGAGAGATCCATCTTCATTCTTCAACTCACCTAGTGTATATTTTCTGGGCTCATCAGTGGGAAACTGCAGACAAGTTTTAGATAAAGACATTTCAATTAAGTCTACTATTACTTTTATGCAGAACTGGAGACAGTAAATGGATTCAAGCAGCAATGGAAATTAGCTGTTACCAGAAAGCCACTTTCCTGACTTCCTTGGAATTTTTAATTCTGTGATTTATACTTTGCTAGACCACACTTTTGATCCCCAAATATTGTGTATGTGTTTCCAAATACACTTGTATATCCCATTACAATGGTTTTCATTTGTTGAAAACATACAACATCTGGACGTGTGATGCATGTCTTATCATATTTGGGACCAGATCTAAACAAATATTCACTAACCTTTTAAAAATCCATGAAGAAGCTATTAAATAGTTATTTGGTTTTTCTAGCTAGTCTTCAAAGTTAACAGATAAGCAGTTTGAAAGAGGAAATGCTGTTGAAAAATGGAAAATAATGATACAGGAATAAGAAGGTCTGGACTTAGTTGTGTCCCTAACTAGTAGTATGGAACATACTTGGAAATGCCATGAACCTCTCTGATTACCCATTTCTTCACCTCATAAAGGAAAATAATGGACTAGCACCTCTAAAATTATTTCGACATCTAAAATTTCATGAAAATATTACTTACTCGTTTTCCACAAACTCAAAGCCTATCCCTTCCCTTTCCCTTACCCACAATCTACGACTCACCTATTCATGCCATTTTCCTATTTTCATTACAAAGGCCTATTACTTTTTGAATGGCTTCTTTGAAATGAATAAATAAAGTCAATTCAAATCACAAGGTTAGCATCTTTAAATGTTTCTTCTTTACAGTAAATTGAGTGTAGGATTTTTCATGCACTAGACACATCTCTCTCCTCATATAAAGAAACCCTTTTATGTTTTGTGGTCTCTCAAGCATTCAAAAACCATTCATTCCAAGTAGGGCTGTTTTGGCTTGTTTCATATTTCCACGAATATACAGTTATTGTAGAAGGCTTTGATTTCATTTGCAGGGATTTCCAGATATATTCAGCAACACTCAATAATGTCTTTTCCTGGGAGGATATTTAGAGTAAAGATGTAAAGACCAATGTCTCTTATAAAGAGTCATTTCTCTCAGATTATTTCCCACACGAGAATAACAGCATAATTCTCATAGGACAACATTCTATCCTTTAATACAATTTTGCTGCTTCTCCTCATGTGTGGAAGATGGTCAATTAACTGATATGCATGTCAAAGAATAGTGGTGAAATTCTGAACTCAGAGACAAAACAATAGCCTTATTCTTTTACATACCTTATTTGTGAATTTGGATTTTAAAACTTTGATTTATTTAATTTTCAAATGGAGACAAAAAATTTCAAAATAGTAACACTGAGCATTTTTGAGTCTTTAACACACAGTGGGCTCCGTGATAAGCACATTATACATACCATTTCATTTAGTCTTTATAACACTACTATGTAAGTATTTTCATTTCAAAGATAAAGAATCTAAAGTTTTGAAAAGGAGGTCACAGGGACTTGGACTGTAAAATTTGTCTTAACATCTCTGATATTCTAATGATTTCTATTATCCCAAATTAGAATCATCATGTGAATGTACAATAAACTGTTCAGAAACTATTATGCTTTATTCAGATATGAAGGATAGAGATGACAAAGATAATTGTGTTGATGTTATCAACTTCAAAATTAAGTCTATGGGGATAAAGGTTAAGCTTACAGAATTTGGCAATCTCTTCAATCGACAACAATATCTGCTGCCCCCATGTGGTAAACTTTATGACTATCCTCTCTGGTATTCATCTCTCCCTCTACCAGTTAAAATATTCCTGTGCTATTCCATGTGTTCAAGGATTCCTTCTGCTTGCTCTGGAAGGAAGCAGATGAGGAATCAAGATTATGGTTGGATGGAACTTAATGACTGGTAATGTGTTAATGGTGTATCTGGGCATGTTGGTTGACTCTTTAACTTAAGCGAAAAAGAGAATTTGTTTATTAAGGAGATACAAAGGGCAATATCAATATAGAGGAGAAGCCACAGAAGGAATTCCACTAGGAAATTCTAGAAAGCCTTAGTAACAGGAATTGTTCTTCTGTCTATTCCAGGCAATGATACTAGAATGAACTCCAACCATTAATTGTATCATTGCCTCGTTTAGGTAAAATATCAGAGTTCAGGAAGAGAGCTTCCAACTGATGAAACAAAGGCTATGGTCTAATCTCTTAACAGCACTAATTGGACAAAGGACCCATATGGCAGAAGGCACCTCCAGGATACTTGTTGACTTTTGTAATGGTGGCATTGGGCATTTTTATTTACTGTACAGTGAATAAAGATAAAATTTCTCCAAAGTTTATTAAGCTCATTTTAGCATGGAAATATGAATGTTGGGCCACCAAAATCCACAAATGCTCATTTAACTATGTTATCTTACCAGCCACTGGATTTCCATTTTTAAATAATAGCTGTAGAAACATAATGCTTCTGCATAGTAATATAGGCTTCTGACAGTGTGATAATAGGAACTAGGGATAGTCACTGACTGATTTGTCAGTAACTTCATTTGGAGAGGTTTTTAACCTATGATCTCTAAACCCTATAAACAAAACTGAGAGGTTGTTAAACCAGCAACAATTATATCCAAATATTTGAGGATATGTTTGTGTGTGAATTTTTTTCTGGTTGAAGTTCACATGATTTATTGTATTCCCCAGGGAATCTGTGCTATAATTCATCTCCAAATATGTAAAATATCTAATCTATTGTGAGTCATGTATACAATAAAATATTCAGTTAGTGGCAGTTTCTGCCCTCAATAAGTTCATGACTTCTTCAAAGAAATGAATGCATATAGGTAGATTACCATACAATTTGATAAAATATTTTTAAATAAATGCTATAGAAGGAAAGCCTTCTACTTGTGTATACAATGTAGTAGTTGGTGTCAGCCCAGTACACACACCTACTGCAAAAAGAAAGTTGAACAAAATACATAAATCATCTATTTGAACACAATTAAGAGACAGCAGCATGCAGCATGAGAAAGAATGACTAAGATTTATTAGAGAAAGATCTCCATAGAAAGAAACTGATCCTCTGAAACTGGGGATATTTAATGATTCTGTCTATGAGCAGAAGGCCAAAAATTTGAGTTAGAACCCAGAAGAGCAACAGAAAAACAAAAGAGCTTTGGCAGATATGAAAGGGATGAGAAGCACATGGCTAATTATCCTCTTAGTATATTTGCTGAGCTCTAGGTCTGCTTGATAGGGGGAAGGCCATAACCTAAGCAGAAATCAAATAAAAATTTAAACAGAGAAACGTTGGAGTTTGTGATCTTTCAGAGGACAGGGTGCCATAGAACAGAGTAGGTTAGTCAAAAATCCTAGAAAGACAGGGTAAAAACCAAAGTTGACTCAGTCTTAACAGGGCTTCAGCTTAGCCTTGACTAGCACCACTCAAGATTTGATTAACATCATGAGTCACTACGCTGTGTGCCTACTGCAGGAATGGGTGAACTCTTGAGAGAGATAAGATTATCTACAATCTCTACAGTTTCTAACTAACGAAACTCAAGACTGAAACAAGGAGAAAAAAGAAGCTATAAAAGTAGACCTATAGGTGACCAAGATACTGCAGTTAATTGAAAAGAACATTAAAATCATACATTTTTTTAAATCAAGGAAAAGATGGAGGAAAAAGATGAAGAAATTATTCCAAAACTTATGACCTACATAAATGTAAAAATTTAACAAGTTTTGAAAACCCCAAGTGAATAAATACAAAAACAATAAAAAACAAAACAAAAATTGAACCATCAACTGGTCACAACAGAACTGCTAAAAATCCAAGACAAAAGAGAAAATCCTAAAAGCTGCTAGCAAAAAACAAAACAACAACAAAAAAGATAAATAACCATAAAAGGAACAAGAATGAGACCGATAGCTGACTTCTCACTAGGGATCGTAAAATCCCTAAGAAAATAAAAACAAATCACAAATGAATCTAAAAAGAGAGGCATGTTTTGATAACTGTAGATGTAGTTTCTCACAGAGAGTTTACTGAATTCCAATACATACAAAATCCACAAAGATTTGGAAAAGCCATCCCTAGTTTGGACTACAAAGACTAAACCTGTTCAAGGTCAAACAATATCCTCTGGCCTAAAATTTTCAGTAGCCAGGAAACAGCATAAGAAGCCATCTTGGGTTCCAAAAATGATATATTCTATAATGTCTCTTAAGAGATGGTCAAGAGAAATGGTGGGAAAAACAATCTCTCAGAGGTGAATCCAAGAGTCATGGAGACCAACAGACTTGGGAACCATCCCAATGAACAGACACATTGCCCAATCAAGAAACAGTGCCAAGAATAGCCAGATGAAGCAACATTTGTCCACTGAGATTTCAGAATTTCTACGAAACAGTGATTGTTATGTGTTCCCTATTCATCATCCTTCTAAGTGATTTATTCTCCTCTGGCATTATGCATGCATAGGGCTGAACTGTATTTTTTCCCAAAAACTTTAAAACAGGAAGAGGAAAATGCTGACTTGACATAAAGCATAAAATTCTGGTTTTGAGCCTAACACCATGATCAGATGAGACTTCTGGAATGTCTTGGGGAGTGAATACACTTTGTGTATGGAAAAGATACAAATAAATGCCATCAAGAGAGCAAACTATGGGGGCGCCTGGGTGGCGCAGTCGGTTAAGCGTCCGACTTCAGCCAGGTCACAATCTCACGGTCCGTGAGTTCGAGCCCCGCGTCGGGCTCTGGGCTGATGGCTCGGAGCCTGGAGCCTGTTTCCGATTCTGTGTCTCCCTCTCTCTCTGTCCCTCCCCTGTTCATGCTCTGTCTCTCTCTGTCCCAAAAATAAATAAACGTTGAAAAAAAAAAAAAATTTAAGAGAGCAAACTATGATACACTGCATTGATATTCCCAATGTTTCACTATTCTCAGTACCCACATATTTATTATGTGATTTTTCAACTCTTTCCACTAAAGACAGGGCATATACTGATGTTGAGCTTGGCCATTTGACTTCGTTTGGCCAATAAAACATGGACAGAAGTAACAGTATGCTAGTTCTCAACCAAGACTGAAAACCAGTGTATTTTTACACTTATTCCTCTTTCATTCTTCCACTGTCATGAGAAGAAAATGTCCCAGGTAGTCAGTCCACTGATATAATAAGGATAAGAAATAAACATTATAAACCTGGATCCAACCAACATTCAGCAACTGGAAACTCAAAACTGATGTTGTGATTACAAATTGTTCAACTACTGTTGAGTGGCAATATTCACTAAAATTCACCATATGTATACCTAGCATTTCTATTTCTTGGTCTAGACTTCAAAGTAATACACATGCATGTATACATACATACACAAACACATGCAAGTCCATTGATGAGTCTCACAAATTAATAATGTATGATTCCAAAAATCTCAAAAGAGGAAGAACCAATCTAAGATCATAGAAACTGGGGTAGCAATTACCCTTGAGAGGACATGCCAGTAGAAGAAATAAGGAACTGTTGATTTGCTGCTAATACACAGTTTCTTGATCCAGAAGCTGGTTTCTGGGTATGTCCATTTTGTGAAAATTCACTAAGTTGCAGACTCATGATTTCTGCCTTTTCTGTATGTGTACTATTCATAAACAAAATACACATGAAACGTGCTCTGGAAAGATTAATGAAAGGGAACATTCTATTTTTCTTTCACACGCTACCCCTCTTTTTGGTGCAAAAAAAATGTTTCATTATCTTATAACTTAAAAACAAAATTAATTAAAAATACAAAATTATTTATACTTTGACAAAGCAAAGAAAATGAATCAAATACACAGAGATTGCATGTATATTGAGCATTGTAAATAAGTACGTATATATCTGGTATCAAGGTGGTGAAAGAAATAAGTAAAAGAAAACTTTTCCAAAAAAAAAGCAGAGTGCTAAGACAGACAGAAAAATTATAAATATAAATCATATTAAACATACCCGAGGTATTTTATTGTGGCTAAAGGTTTAAGGTATGTCCAGCCTAAATATATCAGGCACTTAATAAAAATTTCATGAATTGATTGATAAATTGTATATGGGAGGAAAGTATCAAAAATACTGTTTGGATTTCCTGTTTTCTCAGACAATGGAGTTTCTCTGCAGCTTTTAAACTGATCAAAACTTTGCTTTAGAAGCTACCAGAGTAGAGACCAGAATTAAACAAACCAGTTAGAAGGACTGCCGTAAATTTTCGAGGCTTGAAATAATTAAAACATAATTTGGTCCACAAAAGGTCATTTTTATGGTAGTTCTTTGGCAACATTCCTAAAACAACACTATGCAAGAGCTGGCCATATCCACTTCTCTATAGGAATAAACTAAATTCATTAAAAAATAGAAACAAGAAATAAAGTCACCGTTTACATAGCAAAGTCACCATAGTGTTATGTAATGCCAGATAGACCCAGAACCTTCAGATGGAGCTCAAGTGCCTTCTCTCTTAATAACGTCCTTTGCATCCCCTCCAGTTTCTGCTCCTGTACTCCTCAGAGTACAGTTCACTCTACCATGGGATGCATGTCCCACCATTGGGACTGTGAGTCAGAAAAGCCTCTCCATATAACCTGCAGCGATAAAATCCCAGTGGATCCCATTCGTGGAATATCTCTTGTATTTACCTTTTATTTTCCAAGTAGAAAACAGACTGCATCTTATCCTCTCAAAAAATGAAGCCTGAAGTTGTTGTAGCATTTTGTGTATACCCTTTCCATAGTGCATGAAAATTTCTAGAGAGATTAATTTTATCTCTTGACTTCCTTTATGATGTAAGGCAGGTTGGCAAATTCTGTTGGGTACATAGGAGTCTATCTATGGATTTTTTTCTAGTCAGAATAGATACCTGGTTCATAAAATAAAATCACAGAAGCATAGAATTCGAAGTCTAGAAGTACTCAGAGACTATCTAATGCAAAACGCTTATTTTACAGATGAAGAAAGTCAAGAATGGAATTGTCATTTGTCCCAGATGACTCTCCTAGTGACCAACATCCTAGGAAGGGGGATGTAGATCTCTGGAATACTTTTGGTGTTGGAAACATTTTTTGAAAATAATTTAACTTGGAAGTGAATGATCTCAGATTCTTGTATTAAAAAGATGTAAGCTTTTACTTTTTTTTTTGCAAACCATTGTGTGTGTGTGCGCGCGCGCGTTGACTATAAATGACTGCCTCATCTATGAGTGATATTAATTTTGTTGGCAGGTACTTTTTTGGGATTTGGCATGACAGCACTTGTGAAAAATAAAAATAAAATATTAGTGTTTACAAATATCCATACATATATGAAAACAAAGATCACATTCAGTTAAATGGAGCAGCTGAGGTATATATTTAGTCAATGTAATATTTAGTTAATTAGGAACTCTCTTATTAAAACTCACACCTGGTGGAATAATATAATTTCTGGGGATCTGCCAAGGGCTTGCAGGCCACTGAAAAGAGATGGAAATATTAGAGATCAAATTTGTTGCCTGAAATTAAAATACTTTTCAAGTATCCAGAAGCAAATTAAAGTAATTGTTAGGATGGTGACAGATGTTGAAATTTTCCACGACATTAAATGCATAATGAATATCCATTGAATGCCCAAAACTCTGAGACCAGGAAAGCACTGAGTGCCTGTGTAGCATGTGACATGCTTACTTCCTGACTTTATGATGGTTTCCATGGATGCAAGGGGACTCCATACTAGAGGATAATAGGGGAGAAGATGAGCAGCATAGTTATGGACTGAGTGTCTGTGCCACCTAAAATGTACATGTTGAAGCCCTAATCCCTAGTCTGGCTATATTTGGAGATGGAGCATCTAAGGAAGTAGTTATGGTTAAATGAGGTCACAAAGTCAGAGTCAAGATCTAATGGGATTGTGTCCATATAAGAAGAAACACCAGAGAGCTTGCTCTTTGTTGACACATACTGAGGAAAGGCCATGTGAGGACATAGCAGGGAGGCAGCCATCTACTAGCCAGGAAGAGAGCCCTTGCCAGAAGCTGACCCTGCTCTGGAGCTGGACCTAGGGCTTCTAGCCCCCATCACTGTGAGAAATTAATTTGTGTTGTCTAAGCCACTTGGTTCGAATCATTTTGTTGTGGCAGCCCAAGAAGACCATAGAGACACGAAAAAATGCTTCTGAACCATCAGTGTATTCTGGTAGATACATGAACTTTAGAGACTTGGAAGAAAGTAAGCCAAAAACAAGAAAAATAACAATGAGATCCCAAAAGGAGCAACAGAGATAGAAAATCTTTGTCAATAATGCGGTGGTGGAATATGATGATGTGAAAGAGAAGAGGGATGTCTGCCTCTTTAGATTTACACATTAGGTCTAATGCACTTCCCTTTCGAGGAATAAATTACAAAATTAGGTATAAGAACCACCAATGAGGAATTATTGAGTTGTTTAAAAATGCATGTTTCCAAGGTTTGCTTAAACTTAGATAGTCTGCTACTGACCCGGGAATCTGTGGTATTCGGTCTGAAACTGTTGAATAATAAAGTTTGATACCTGGTATAGTAGGGTGTAGGAAATGTCAATCAAAGGAAGGTTTCATGTAATTTACCTTTCAGTTTTATCACTAATTCATTCTATTTAAAATATTTTGAAATGAATTAAAAATTACATATAAAATAATAAACCATGCTTTGAATGACACTAAACTTCAGTGAAAACTGAATCAAGATTTAAATTAACAAAACCCACCCAAGACATCATCGTTAAACAAGAATACATGTAAATATCCTAGATTTGTACTTGAAAAAATATTTCAAAACTTCAGACTTGGGAAATAGCCTATTGGCTGAGATATTTTTTACTTATACCAGGACTCCTTTTTAGAAGCTATGGCTCTGCAATCAATAGATACTGTGATAATGATGTCCATTGGCAAGTGGAACTTGAATGAACTTGTTACCCTTGTGAAATGAACATGCCATGCAGTACAATGTGATATCTTAAGCTAATCACAAAGCAGAATTTTTTTGTCCAGGATTTGCATGAGCAGAAATATCTTTTAATGCAACATTTTAGAATCACCTAAGCCACTATAAAAGAGTATTTGTATAATATGCTGTGTGTGTGTGTGTGTGTGTGTGTGTGTGTGTGTGTTGGTAAGATATGGAAGGGAGCCTGTAGATTACAAGGAAAACCTGGAATTTGCTTGTAATTCTGAAAGATGTATTCTTAGAAATCTTTTCCTATTCTCTCCTTTGAGCTACATTATTTTTTAATTTCAACATCTGCCTGTATGCCTTATGGGGTTTGGTCTTGTCTAGTGTTCTTGGCACTTTCAAGAATTTCTCTTTATCTTTATAGTTCAGGAACTGTATGAAGCTATGATTAGATATATCTTTTTTATCACCAAGTCAACCTGCCACGTGAGCTCTTTTATTCTGACAAACCATATTTAATTTTAACTTAGGGTAATTTTTAATAATTTCAGCTTAGGGTATATTCTTTATGTATTTCAAAACTGCCTCTTCTCACCTCTTCCTTTGTGGGAGGCTTCTACTGGATGTCCTTAAACTCACATGCTTGGTCTGCTGAGTCCCCGCAGATCTATTCTATAGGTCTCTTACATTTTCTCTCATATTTTATGTCTTCACTCAATTCTGTTTTTTATATTAATATATTTCTTCTACTTCACTTTCAGGCCATGAGTGTATCATTGGAAATCCAGTTTCCTTTTTCAGATGTTGTATTTTTGAGCAGCACGTGAACATCACTGTCCTTTGTTGGATCATCTTTTCGTTTCCCTTGTTCAATACTTCCATTTCACTTTTTCTATTAGTTTGACTGATCTCCTTTGGTTGTTACTCTAAAGAAATATCAACATTTTTCATTGCTGGCTCATTTGGGGTACATCTGGCTGTTGTACTTTACGAGGTAATGGTTTCCTCTGGGATGGAACGGTTGGTATTATAGGAGAAAAAAGTTAAAATCCCCTTTCTGGGCAGCACAGAAGAAGCCTCCTTATTCCTCACATAATTCTTTTTTTTTTTCAGCTTATTTATTTTGAGAGAGAGAACATGTGAGCAGAGGGGGGGCAGGGAGAGAGAATCCCAAGCTCATGACCCAACCGGAGAGATCAAAAGTTGGACACTTAACTGACTAAGCCACTCAGGCACCCACCCTCCTTCTGATCTTCATGGCTAGGGAGAACCTGGCTTACCTATGCAGCATGTCCTTGAATCTCAGGAGCCAGGGAAAACCTTATTAAGTTACCCTATGGTAGGGTATATTAAATGTGTACATGGCCTTCTAATAAATGAGTCTCAGACTCTTTAGCAGCAGGACTGTATTAATTTCCTACAGCTGCCAAGATAAAGTCCAAAAACTAGAGGGCTTAAACAACGGAAATTTATCCATCACAGTTTTGGAGGCTGAAACTCCAAGATCATGGTATTGACAGAACTGATCCCTTCTTCAAGTTGGAATGGCACATCTATTCCATGCCTGTCTCCTAGCTCCTGGTGGTTTGGTGGCAATCTTTGGCATTCTTGGCTTGTTGACAGATCGTCCCAAACTCTGCCTGTATCTTCACACAGCTTTCTCCCTATTTGCTTATCTTCCTCTATGTCCAAATTTTTCATTTTTATTTTTTTTTTATTTTAGAGGGAGAGAGAATGTAAGCAGGGGGTAAAGAGCAGAGGGAGAGAGAGAATCTTAAGCACCTCCAAGCTCAATGCAGAGCCCAACATGGGGCTTGATCCCATGACCCTGGGATCATTACCTATGCCAAAATTAAGAGTCAGACACTCAACTGACTGAGCCACCCACGCATCCCATAAATTTCTCATTTTTAAAAGGACATGATCATATTGGATTAGGGCTCACCTTAATGACCTTATCTTAACTTGAAAACCTCAAAGACTTCATTATGAAATAAAGTCTCATTCACAGGTACGGGGAAGTGAGGACTTCAAAATCTTTTGTGGGGGGCACACAACTCAGTCCATAACAATAACTGTGCTTTGGTTTTTTTGTATGTTTTTGTTTTTTTCAAATCGCATCTTGCTCAGAAACGCAATATATAAAACAGGTAAAATCGAGCAGATCTGGTTAAGTGATGGTGGATGCAAAGCATTGTTGACCCTGACTTTATCTCCCCATACAGTCCATGAAATCCCAAGATGTGTGCATTTTTCACAAAGCACAGTTCAAAAATGGCTATTGGACAACCTCATTTTTAATAGTTATATGCTAAACCATTGTATGAGAAAGTCATAATGCATTTTAAGAATCTGATATTCCTAGACTTTTCAATCTTTTGTGCTTTTTTTCAATCTTTTATACTTTTTCACTATCACAAACAACATGGGGCTAAGCAACTGTGAAGGTAACTTTTTGTGTACATTATTAATCATTTCCTTAGTGATGTTTCCTAAAAACGAAAATGTTTTTTAAGTACTTATGTTAGCAGATTAGACCAAATTGCAATCTCCCCCCCTCCCCCCCAAAAAAAAATGTTCCAACTAATTCTCTTTCTAGCTTTATACTGTGTACTTTTAGGTTTAGCTGGCCTTCATCACAGAATATTGTGTTTCAAGATGGAGTTGTTTTCTTCTACATTAAGTAGAAGGAAAGTACTGGCTTTACACAGGCCTGTCCCAGCCCTCAAAGTCAGAGTTTATTCACACTAAAAGGAAGTAGGTTTGAAGAATTGAGAGGAGAGGGATTAGGCAGAGAAGGTGCCTCTAGGTATAGAGTTCATTTTCCTAATGAGGCACTTCGGGAAAACACCAAATGGTGGATGACCAGTGCTGCAGGAGGGCCCGGGGGCCTAAAAATGGGAAGCCGGGGTGGTTTCCACAGAGGCTCTGGCTGAGGCCCTGGCAGACGCATCTGGGCCCAGGCCTGAGACAGTGGAGCTCATGCAGGCAAGGTTGAGGACAACGACTGGATGCCCATCACCAAGCTGGGCCATCTGGTCAAGGACATGAAGATCAAGTCCCTGGAGGAGATTTATCTCTTCTCCCTGCCCATAAAGGAATCTGCGATCACTGACTTTTTCCTGGGGGCGTCCTTCCAGGAAGAGGTCTTGAAGATTATGCCTGTGCAAAAGCAGACCTGTGCTGGGCAGCTGACCGACTTCAAGGCATTTGTTGCCACGCAGATAACAATGGTCTCGATGTTAAGTGCTCCAAGGAGGTAACCACTGTCATAGTTTCCTAGAGGTGCAACAAATTACCACAAACTAGATGGCTAGAAACAAGACAAAGTTATTGTCTTACAGGCCTGGAGATCATAAATCCAAAATCAAGGTGTTGGCCAGGGTCAGACACCCTCTGAAGACTCTAGGGAAGAATCCTTTCTGGTCACTTCCTAACCTCTGATATGGCCGGAAATCTTTGCCATTCATTGCCTTGCACCTTCATTAGTACCAATCTCGGCCCTCTTCAGTACATGGCTGACTTCCCTCTGTGTGTTCAAATCTCTCTCCCCTTACAAGGGTATGTTACTGAATTAAGGGCCCACCCTAATCCTGCATGGCCTCATTTTAATTTGATTACATCTACAAAGACTCTTCTTTCAAATAAGGTCATATTCACAGGCACCAGGGATGAGGGACTGAATATATCCTTTTGGGGAAGCACAATTTATTCCACACCAGGTACTAACTGAATTCTAGGGCAAAGGTGGGTGCCTAGGTTGGGGGCTGTTGTGAAGAGAAGTCCAAGGGAATCCTTTAGATTAACCTGGCCTTCTTCAGTTTCATATAAGATTTAACCTCTTTGTGACCACTGATCCTTCTCCAAATAGCAGCCTGGCTTGGAACCATTTTCGGTGTCAAAGAGCCACCTATCACTGCCACTGTATACATCATAAAGATAAACACACATTTTTTTCTACACTGTCACAGAAACTAATCGTATCCAGGGATGCTACAGGATCCTGCAGTGCGTTCTTTGCAATCACTGGGCCATTTCAATTGTACTAAGTGGTCTGCACAGACAGGAGTAGCATGTGCTCATTAAGATAAGTGACACATTTAATTATAGACTCAGAAACACAGGTTTCAGTACACTCTGTGAGGAAGCAAATCACATTTCATGTACCTGCCAACACAAACATAAACCCTTAATCACAGTCAGAACAATGCATTTAGAGTAAAACCATTCCAGGTTCTCCATTTCACTAATCTATGGCTTTTTTTTCCCTTCCCAGAGGTTAGTACTGCTTATAGCTGAGAAAGAGAAGTCAGAATTCCAGCCTCTTGTCAACAAATATTTACTGAGCAAGAGCTATGTGCCAGGCTCCATTCAGGGTTCTTAGAATACATCAGTGAAAAGCAAAACCAAAAAGCAAAACACAGATACAATTTCCTTCTTTATGATGCTTATGTCCTACTTAAAATCTTCATTGATTGTTTTCATTTTTCTATTTTTGCTATTAATTTTGGATGACACCTCATTGTAGTTAGTTGAATTTTTAACTGGAATCAAAATGTGTAAGTATCAAAATGTTTTATGTTGGAAGAGCCTAATATCCTCCCTTCCTTCCTTCCATCTTTTCCTTTTATAATTTTTTTTGATGTTTATTTATTTTGATAGAGAGAGACAGACCGACAGAATGCAAGTTGGGGAGGGGCAGAGAGAGGGAAACACAGAATCCAAAGCAGGCTCCAGGCTCTGAGCTGTCAGCACAGAGCCTGACACGGAGCTTAAACCCACGAGCCGTGAGATCATGACCTGAGCCACACAATCAGACGCTCAACCAACTGAACTACCCAGGTGCCCCTTTTTTCTTTTCTCTTCTCTTCTCTTTTCTTGACTCTCAAAAGTTGTATGAGCTATAACCAAGATACACTGGCTACAGGGAATAAGTAAGGTCTTTGTCTTTTTCCTGGTATCTTCCATCAGGCCTCAATGGAATGCTCTTTCTGAAGTGTAGTTTTAAAGGCATCTATCCCAACTATTTTAGTGACTCCCTGTGTAAGGCACCAGCCTTATTCATAGATTTAGAGTTTGATTTCTAAATATTCTTTGACTTTCTCAGTCAGAAAGAAAAAACTGGGACAGATCAGTGTGCCTCTATCACAGCATGACATTTGATTTAATTTTCTCTTATATTTTACTTTATTTTAATGCTGCTTATGAGCCCCATTTCTATAGCTCTAATTGTAACACCATGAAGGCAAGAAAAATTTCCTTCTTTAATGCCTCTATTCTTCATTGTAAATACAGTTCCATTCATACTGTAGATATCAAATAAATACTTTTAGAAAGTGATATTTTCCATTTGGCAATTCTTAGGATTCCATAATTATGCACATTTTATCAAATGCACTTATATTCTCTTTCCCAGTGCTAAACACAAAATACATATTTTCTAATGCTCGTAAGTTGCAGAGATTTTAAGGCTTAAAGGGAACTTCCAGCAGCCAAATCTCAGCCCCACTACACTCATTAAATGCTTGGATCTCCCTGCTTCATGTTTCTATTTGAACTGTCCCTTTGTTAGAAACTTGGTTCACAAGTAGCTCTGTTTAAACTGTTTGTCTTAAGCTAAGTCAAAAGCTGTGTCTCTGTAACTGTCATTAATGAGTCTTAGTCAAGGCTAGGTACTGGTTTCACCTTGTGTGGTGGACAGATTATGAGGTGGTCACTATAATCTCTGTCTCATCTTCACTCCTGTGTGTAATCCCCTTTCCTTAAGCATTGTAGGGCCTGTGACTTGCTTCTAACCTGTAAAGTGTGGAAAAAGTGACAGAATATACAAGATTATGTGTACATAATTATATCACTTAAGATTTTAACAGCCATCTTGGAAGAAGTATCTCTCTCCCTTGCCGACTTTGAGGAAATAACCTGCCATTGGGAAGGTCCATGTGGCAAAAACTGATGGTGCCTCAGGCAAAAAGTTAATAACAGATTGAGGATCTTAGTCCAAAAATATACAAGAAATGGACAGCAGCCAAAATCACTTGATCTTGAAAGTAAATCCTTCTTCAGTCAAGCCTCTGATGAGAACTCAGCCCCAGCCAACATCTTAATTGAACACTTGTGAGGTCCTAAAGCAGAAGACCCAGGTAAATTATACCCAGCTTCCTGACCTAAAGAAACCATGAGATAATAAATGTGTGTTGTTTAAGTCACTATGTTTGTGGTAATATGGTCACACATTCATAGAGAATGCATACACAACATATGCCAACTCTGGGCATTTAGTTAAATTTCCTGAATCACTGAGGTTAAGAAGGATTCTGAAGTCACATTTGGTCTCAAAGAGAGTAAGTGCCATAAAGTATTAGCAATGTTTTCAAGGAGTACATTTATGAGAAGTAATACACTGGACATTTATCCACCACTCTAATTCACACTCTTCACAATGAGAAACAACAAGTAATATGTTCCACATATAAACTCTTATACTCAAGATCAATTCCATGGGCAAAAGGCTGTAAAGTGAGTGATCAGAAAAGAACGGGGGTGAAACAGGCTACACATAAGTGATGATGCATAATTGTGTGAAAGAACGTGACTGCAGGAAACTGTCCAGTTTGAAGGGCTCAAGTACCAGTCTAAAGGACTCAGCTGTTCCAAGACTAAAGCAAATGGTGGCTATGGAAGATACCAATCCAGTGTTTCCAGGTCTACCAATGTTTCAATAGAAGCCGAATACTTTAATGTTAATGTGAAACTTCCCACTTTTTAAACACTGACTACTTTTTATACACAATTAATTTTCTCACCATTTGAGATGCACTATCATTGAACAACAAGCTTCTACTGATGTGCTTTCTCTGCAGAGTTTGCAGTCCTACCCAGTATGCGATACTGATGTTGCCAACCCCATTTCATTTCTGCCCATATGAAAGGCAATTACAAGCTTATATAATTAAGTGGGATAATAAATATCTAAGGATGAATCACATGGAATACTTAATTTCAAGTTAATGATACTGAAGGCAAGACTCTCCCCTCAATTAGTTTTACGCACATACTTGCAGTCAGTGGGAATTGTTTGTGAATGTATGAAGTTAGTCCCAAGAACTGCCAAAGCAGATATCATGATACATACATGGTAGTTTATAATCCACACCAGTCTTTTTTTTTTTCTTTTTCAGTGATCACCAAAATAGTCTAATTTAATGAGTTTATCATTGTCTAGACACTCTGAATAACTAATCGTATCTCCAGTCTGTTGGCAATATTGATGGAGCACAGATCCTGGCATAAACTTTGAAGACCAGTAGGAAAAGAAGCACGTTCCTTGACTCCACTTACAACTTTAGTGGAGATTATGAATATAAGACAGAAAAGAAAACCACTCTGATTATGTTACTGGTTTATCACATGGGCTCACCTCAGAAGAATTTTAACAGAAAATAGCTCATTCTTTCCCTCACTGTTCTTATACATTCATTCCATGGGATAATTATTTTGGCTCTAGTGAATTATATATATGAGTGGTCCCAAAGCCTTTCTGGTATACAGCTAATAAATGAATAGCCTCTTTACTTTGGCATACACACTGAAAGTGTAGAAATGACTGATGCCGGCAGATGTAGCCTTGCAAGTTCTTAATGGAAGTTCTAGCATATCACTGTGGAATGTGGAGAAACTTGGTAGCTATTGTTTTCCTGACCTTTGGGGCATCTGCTGAAACCAAAGGAAAAGTTGTATTTAGCATCTGTTACTAATGCAATGGAGGTGAATATGAAAACATGTGATATTTTGAGATGAAAAAAATTATTTAAACCTAGAGGACAGAGTCTATCTGGATCCAGCTAGATACCTAATAAAATCACACTCTATTAGAGTATACAATGCATCTTTAAAACCTCATACAAATCCTATGAAAATTTAAAATGGAATTTAAAACAGCTAAAGAGTAACTGTGTTTAAACCCCCTTCTAGCACAACTCATTATCTCGGGAAAGTGTTGGGCCTTTCTTATACTTCTCTGTACAATTTCCTCATTTTAAAAATAGAAATAATGACAATAACCTAACATTTAAGTGATTAATCTATTCTAGGTGCCATTCTGTATATTTTACATGGATTATATAATTTAGAACTCATCACAGCCTTATAAGGTATAACATACTACCATTAGTACACCAACTTTGCAAACGATGAAAACGAAGATTAAGGTGACTAAATAAGTTGTGGCCAAGATCTTGCAGATATCTGAACCTCAGAAGTTTACTTCTAATGCACAAGATCTTAAGTATTTTAACATATTCCTCACCTGCTTTGCCTGTGATTAAACGTGATAATGCCTATAAAGTAATAGGAACATAAAAGATTCTCAATTTATACTTTATTTATGAATTAGGGGTAATAATCTTCAACACAGGAAAATGTAGAAAGACTGAAGAGTTATTTTAAAGTAAAGGTGGGGCGCCTGGGTGGCTCAGTCGGTTAAGCGTCCGACTTCAGCTCAGGTCACGATCTCACGGTTCATGAGTTCGAGCCCCACGTCGGGCTCTGTGCTGACAGAGCCTGGAGCCTGCTTCCGATTCTGTGTCTCCCTCTCTCTCTGCCCCTCCCCCGTTCATGCTCTGTCTCTCTCTGTCTCAAAAATAAATGAACATTAAAAAAAAATTAAAAAAATAAAAAATAAAGTTAAGGTGACTACTGATGTATTTCCCATATTATCTTGTCCAAATATTTTTCATACCAGTATATTCTCTCTTTTTGTCATCCAAGACCACTGTTTTGAGGCTTGCATCTTTAGGGCCTCCTGTGATTTGGGGATTAATATCCACAGGAAAGAGATGTTCTTCCTGCTCCATCCTCTACTCACCTTGGAACTGGAGAATAGCCCTTGGGATACACAGAGCCAAGGTCATGTGGTTGCTCCTAATAGCCATGCTATTTACAGTTGGTTTCTTTTGCTTTTAATGAGAGGAAACTCCTCTCCAATGTGAAAAGCAATTCTCCATGGATCCTGCCTACAGAGAAATGACATCTAGATCTCACTCCAATTACAAATGGGAAGCTGGTTGCCAGTGAAATTTCAGAGGACTTAACAAGGTTATGCTGACATTGAAATTTAAGTTGGTCCTTGGCCTCCCCTCTAGGAAAACAAAAACAAAAACAACAAAAAACCCACATGGTCCTTTGGGGGAAATCAGGGGTTGTAAGTAAAAGGCATTCTTTTCTGCATGGTTTCTTATCTGTGACACCAGCACCAATACATGTTGATCAGACTACAACAAATTCTTGTGTCCATTCTTGATAAATCATGAACAGCCTAGTTTTCTAAACAAAAAATTATTTCTTATATAAACTAAATAGCTTGACTAGAAAAAAAAAGTAACAGAAAGGTATGTACATATTATTGTGTGATATGTCCAATAGGTAAAGTGAGAGATTCTTTACAGATACTAAATGCAAAATGAAAAAAATAGAAATTTAAAATGATGGGGTGATATAGGACATTTGTCATTGTAAAAGAATTTGCAATTATAACTATAAAGAGTAAGGATACTGACAACATGAATTCAAAACCTAAAACAATTTTATGGTTGTAGAAATTTTCATGGAGGTAATTTAGATACTGGTTGCCTTGGGGTGCTTGGGTGGCTCAGTCGGTTAAGAGTCCGACTTCGGCTCAGGTCAGGATCTCACAGTCCGTGAGTTCGAGCCCCGCGTCGTCGGGCTCTGTGCTGACAGCTCAGAGCCTGGAGCCTGCTTCAGATTCTGTGTCTTCCTCTCTCTCTGCCCCTCCCCTGCTCATGATATGTCTCTCTCTGTCTCAAAAATAAATAAAAACATTAAAAAAAATTTAGATACTGGTTGCCTTAAAAATTGCTATAATAGAGTTACTTCTAATAGATGGTGTTTTTTGTTATGTAAATGCTACTCCCCGCAGGGGCTCAAACTCACAACCCTGAGATCAAGAGTCACATGCTCCATTGAGACTGAGCCAGCCAGGCATCCCTATATTATGGTACATTTGAATCGCAAACCATGTAGTGTGAGCTTTTGTGGGCACACACACATCTGTCACACTCAAGTTCAATGTACAGAAGCTGAAGCAACCATGGTATAGTGGGGAAAAACTCACAACTCAGAAACAGTAGACTTTGGTTTGAGAACCAGTTTTACTCCTTATTACTCGCACTTAGAAAATTTACATAATTATACAGGCCTTGTTTTACATTAAATGATTATAATGCCTACTTTGTTGTTCTGAGAAGTATAATGAGATGAAAGATATAAAAGTACCTAATGTTGTATCTAGTTTATTGTAATAGTAGTTTCCATATCTTTCCTGCAGAAAATGAGGGCAAAGATCCATTACAAATCAAGATTATTTATCCCTCTTCATAAACAATTCTAAAAAGATAACATTGTGTAGTTGGTGATTAAAATGTTTTGTAGTCAGACATATTTGAAAACTTAATAATGTCTAACACTTATATGGCCCTCATTAGTTCACAGTGTTCTAAGTACTTTACATATATCAGTCTATTTAATCCTTACCACAAACCTATACGGTAGCTTAGTATTATTATTTTACAAAGAAAACTGAGTCATGAAGAGATAAAATCATGTTCCCAAGATCCTACCTTAGACCAGTGTTTAAAATTTTAAAGCCTCTGTTTCTGTCTCTAAGCTGGGTACAATAACATACCAACTTTTAGGTCGATATTAAATGTGAAACTATACCCAAATTTTGTGGCATATGGTAAGAATTTAATAGTATTAACTCAAAACAAATTCTTAAGATTACAAAAGTGACCAGAGGCTAGACAAAAACATCAATGATTGAGTTTAGCTGCTAGAAACAGACACCAATAACAACATAGGTTTTTAGAAAGATGTTCTTTTTTTCCTCTCTGTAATGAAGAAACCAGAGATAGGCAGTTCAGACTTGATTTTAAGTGAGCAAACTAGGAATCCTGCTATGCTTTTTCAAGACCATGCTTATCAGCTTATGGTCACAAGATTGCTGCTCGGATTCCAGCATCAAGTTCAGATTCCAGGAAAGAAGAGAAGGGGCAAAAATTCAAAGTTTGTGACACCTGAGCATGCTCCACTTTAAAGATTTCCCAGAAGGCCAGACCAACGACTGCATTTTATTAAAACTTTGTTACATAGCCAACATGAGTGGTTCATGAGTGAAGTGAGAGAGATGGTTATTAGATAGGCAACAGGCAGTTCTTGTCACCCAAGGTTAAAAGAATTGATTTCAATGTTAAATGTTAGTCAAAATTCTCTAAAGTCTCCAAATTTATAGGTAGACTTAAAAATGTAAAGCCAGGGGCCCCAGGGTGTCCAGTCGGTTAAGCGTCCGACTTCAGCTCAGGTCATGATCTCATGGTTTGTGAGCTCGAGCCCCACAGGATCTGTGCTGACAGCTCAGAGCCTGGAGCCTGCTTCAGATTCTGTGTCTCCCTCTCTGACTGCCTCTCCTCCGCTCATGCTCTGTCTGTCTCTCAAAAATAAACAAACATTGAAAAAGGAATTAAAATAAAAATGCAAGGCCAAGGGTGGAGAAGTTAAGATGGCAGAGAAGTAGGAGGACCCTGGGCCTTCCTCATCCCTCAAACAGCTGTATTGAGACCAGATCACTTGGAAGACCCAGGAAATCGATCTATGGACTGGCAGAAGGATCTCCACAGCTGGAAGGAGACAGCATGGCAGGTGCAAGGTGCATAATAAGTGAATTGAGGGAGAGAAACATTGCAGTGTCACAGAGGGGAGGGAAGCCTTTCCATGGAGAGACAAAAGGAAGGGAAAGAAAGAGGGGTTTTAAGAGTACAACATCAGGTTCACACAAGAGGAAAATCTCTCGGGAACAAGGACTGGGGAGTGAAGAATACTGAGTGTCACAGGTATTTTTACAAAAGGCATTTGGAATCCAAACTCAGGTTATGGAAGTGTGTGACCTTCTCTAGAGTTGCAGCTATGGTGCACGCTCCTGGGGAGAAAGAGGGAGCTGGCCCAGGAATGCAGAGTTTGGTGTAGTGATGGCCAGGACACATTGGGAGACAACATTCCCCTTCCTGGAGTAGTTTTTTGGAAGAGGGTATATTGCTTCTCCAAGGACAAAAGACCCTGTAGGTTCCAGCAAAAGGCCTTTCATTGGCAAGGGACAGAGGCACACCCAGAGAGCATAAAATCTTTTTGCTGATTTTAGTGGTGCTACACCATAGATTCTGTGTACTGTGCAGATGTGGGACTGTTTTTCTGCAACAAAGGACATCAGAAACAGTATGGATAGGCTCTACTCCAGAGGAGGGTGCTGTGTCATTTTAAGTCTTCAAGTGTGAACCCCAGTGACTGGCCAAAGAAAAAACACAGCAGAGCTGTGGACCACAGCATGCTGATGGCCCTCACTACTCCATGAGGGCTGCGTGGACAGCGGGGTGGGGGGTGTGAGATCCCCTGTTCAGGGACGAGAGACTGAGGTGGCATCACTTTCTCCCCAACACAGTGTGTGACTTCAGAGAAGAACACAGTGGCCCCAGTGGAGGCAAGACTCACTTACACCAAACCCTGACCCTCTGTGCCTGTCAACTGCTTCTTTGCTTGGGCAAGACTGACTCTGAGCCAATGCAGTGGGCCTCTCCTCCAGAAGACCAGCACGGACAGTACCACATATGCACCAAGTGTACTGAAAATCAAGTGCTTCAAAATGATACCTGCAGATCTAGTGGAAATAGTAACAGGCTTATGTTTTGTTTTGTTGTCTTTTATTTCTTTCTTCTTCTATTTTTATTTTGGAATAATTTCTTGTTTATTTCGTTTCCTTCCCTCTCTCTCTCTCTCTGATCAGCCTTCTTTTTTCTTTATTTTTCTTTATTTTTATCTTCTTTTTCTTTCTTTTTCTTTGGAAGCAGCCTTATGGTTTTGTTTTTTTTTTTTTAATTACCTTTCCTTTTCTCCTTTTTTGGGATCAGGCTCCCCTCCCCCTTTCCCCAGGCTTATTTCAACAAACAATTCAAAGCACAAGAGTTAAAGGTCCAAACACTCAACCACTACAAGCAAGGAGGAGCTCTGCAGAGGACTGACCAATGGAAAAGATCAGCCAAAACACAATAGCAGAGTGCACATAACATATATCAGAAACACTTCCTGGAGTGCCAGGCCCTGGACAGTGTATGATCGCTTTTTAATACAGTAGTACTCTCAGGTGCAGGACACTTACCAAACTTTTAAAACACATAAAACACAGAAACTTAGCCAAAATGACAAGACAGAGGAATTCTCCCCAAAAGAAAGGTCAAGAAGAAATCACAGCCAAAGAATCGTTCAAAACAGAAATAAACAATATATCTGAACAATAATTTAGGACAACAGTCATAAGACTACTAGCTGGGCTTTTAAAAGGCATAGAAAACACCAGAAAAACCCTTAGCACACAGATCAAAGACCTAAAAACCAAGCTGAAATAAAAAATGCTATGACTGAGATGCAAAACCAACTAGATACAGTCACGACGAGGACAGAAGAAGCAGAGGAGAGAATAGATGATATAGATGATAGATGATAAAGGAAAATAATGAAGGGGAAAAGAAGAGGGCAAGAAAACTATGAGATCACAAGAGGAGACTTAGACAACTTAGTGATTCTATAAGGTGAAATAATATCCATACCACAGGCATCTCAAAAGAAGCATGGGAAAAAGGGGCAGAAAGTTTATTTGAACCAATTACAGCTGAGAACTTTCCTAATCTGGAGAAGGAAAACAGGCATTCAAGTCCAAGAGGCACAGAGAAATCCCCTCAGAATCAACAAAAAAAGGTCAACAACATATCATAGTGAAGCTTGCAAAATACAAAGATAAAAAGAATTCTGAAAGCAGCTAAGGACAAAAGGTCCTTAACCTACAAAGATAGACACATAAGGTTAGCAGCAGACCTGCCTACTGAAACTTGGCAGGCCAGAAGGGAGTGGCAGGAAATATTCAATGTGATGAAAGGGAAAAATATGCAGCCAAGAATTCTTTATCTAGCAAGGCTGTCATTCAGAATAGACGGGGAGATAAAGAGTTTTCCAGACAAACAAAAACTAAGAGTTTGTGACCACTAAAGTAGTCCTGCAGGAAATTTTAAAGAGCAACACTTTGAGTGGAGGAGAAAAAAAAAGACCAAAGCAACAAACTACAAAGGACCAGAGAACATCACCAGAAACGCCAACACTACAGGTAATACAATGGCACTAAATTCACATCTTTCAATTAGCACTCTGAATGTGAATGGACTCAATGCTCCAGTTAAAAGACACAGGGTATCAAAATGGATTTAAAAAAAAAGATCCATCTATATTCTGCCTACAAGTGACTCATTTTAGACCTAAAGACACCTGCAGATTGAAAGTGACGGCATGGAGAACCATCCATCATGCTAATGGATGTCAAAAGAAAGCTGGAGTAGCCATACTTATATTAGACAAACTAGATTTTAAAACAAAGACTGTAGCAAGAGATGAATAAAGGCATTATATCATAACTGATGGGTCTATCCATCAAGAACATTTAACAATTGTAAATACTTATGTTCCCAACTTGAAGGCACTCAGATATATAAATCAATTAATCACAAGAATGAAGAAAACTCAGGGAGCCTGGGTGGCTCAGTCAGTTAAGCATCCGACTTTGGCTCAGGTCATGATCTCACAGTTTCTGAGTTCAAGCCCCATGTCGGGCTCTGTGCTCTCAGTTCAGAGAGTGGAGCTTGCTTCAGATTCTGTGTCTCCCTCTCTCTCTTCCCCTCCCCGACTCATGCTCTGTGTCTCTCTGTATCTCAAAACATGAATAAATCTTTAAAAAGATTTTAAAAATGGAATAAAGAAACTCATTGATAATAATACAATAATCATAGGGAACTTTAATATCCCTCTTACAACAATGAACAGATCATGTAAGCAGAAAATCAACATGGAAACAATGGCTTTGAATAACACATTGGACTGGATGGACCAAACATACACTCAGAATATTTCATCCTAAAGCACAAGAAATACATACTCTTCTTGAGTGCACATGGAAGATTCTCCAGAATAGATCACATACTGGATAATGAATCAGCCCTCAACAGGTACAAAAAGACTGCAATCATACCATGCATATTTTCAGATTACAGTGCTATGTAACTAGAAGTCAACCACAAGAAAATATTTGGAAAGCCCTCAAATACATGGAGGTTAAAGAACATCCTCCTAAAGAATGAATGGGTTAACCAGGAAATTAAAGAAGAAATTTAAAAATACATGGAAACAAATGAAAATGAAAATACAACAGTGCAAACCCTTTGGGATGCAGCAAAGGCAGTCCTAGAAAGATGGTATATTGCAATTCAGGCAAGAAGCAAGAAAGGTTCCAAATACACAACTTAACCTTACACCTAAAGAAGTAAGAAAAGGAAGAGCAAATAAAGTGTAAAGCCAAGAGAAGGAGGAAAATAATAAATATTACAGCAGAAATAAATGATATCAAAACAACAAAACAAAAACCAGTAGATCAATGAAACTAAGAGCTGGTTCTTTGAAAGAATAAAAAAAAATTGATAAATCCCTAGCCAGACTTATCAAAAAGAAAAAAGAAAGGACCCAAATAGATAAAATCATGAATGAAGGAGGAAAGATCACAATTAATACCAAATAAATACAAATAATTATAAAAGGATAGTATGAAATATACATGCCAAAAAACTGGGCAATCAGGAAGAAATGGATGAATTCCTAGAAACTCACAAACTACCAAAACTCAAACAGGAAGAAATAGAAAATTTTAACAGGCCTATAAACAGGAAAGAAATTGAATAAGTTATCAAAAATCTCCCAACAAATAAGAGTCCTGGGCCAGATGGCTTCCGGGGGGATTCTACCAGATATTTAAAGAAGAGTTAATTGTTATTCTCAATCTGGGAAGCCTGTTCCAAAAAACAGAAATAGAAGGAAACCTTCAAAATCCATTTTATGAAGCCAGCATTACCTTGATTCCAAAACCAGACAAAGACCTACTAAAAAGGAGGATTATAGGCCAATATCCCTGATGAATCTGGATGCAAATATTCTCAACAAGATACTAGCAAATCGAAATCAACAGTACATTGAAAGAATTATTCATCATGATCAAGTGGGATTCATTCCTAGGCTGCAGGGCTGGTTCGATATTCACAAATCAATCATTGTGATACACCACATTAATAAAAGAAAGGATAAGAACCATATGATCCTGTTAATAGATGCAGAAAAAGCATTTTACAAAATACAGCATCATTTTTTATAAAAACCCTTCACAAAGTAGGGATAGATGGAACATACCTCAACATCATAAAATCCATATACAGAAGACCCACAGCTAATATCCTCAGTGGGGGAAAAACTGACAGCCTTTCCCCTACAGTCAGGAAAAAGACAAGGACACCCACCCTCACCATTACTATTTTATACAGTACTGGAAGTCTGAGTGTGAGCATTCAAACAACAAAAAGAAATAAAGGGCAAACACATCAGGAAGGAAGAAGGCAAACTTTCACTATACTCTATGTAGAAAACCCAAAAGACCACCAAAAGATTGCTAGAACTAATACATGAATTCAGCAAAGTTGCAGGATATAAAATCAACACACAGAAATCTGTTGCATTTCTACACACCAATAATGAAGCAACAGAAAGAAAAATCAAGGAATCAATCCCAGTTACAAATGCACCAAAAACAATAAGATACCCAGGAATAAACCTAATTAAAGAAGTAAAAGATCTATACTCTGAGAACCATAGAAAGCTTATGAAAGATATTGAAAACAATACAAAGATATGGAAAAACATTCCATACTCACAGATTGGAAGAACATTGTTAAAATTACATTACCCAAAGCAAATGTAATCCCTATCAAAATACCACCAGCATTCTTCACTGAGCTAGATAAAACAATCCTAAAATTTATACTGAACCACAAAGGACCCTGAAAAGCCAAAGCAATCTTGAAAAAGAAAAAACTAGAGGCATCATGATTCCAGATTTCAAGCTACATTACAAAGCTGTAGTCATCAAGACAGTATGGTACTGGCACAAAAAAAGACACAAAGATCAACGGAACAGAATAGGAAACCCAGAAGTGGACCCACAACTATAAGGCCAATGTATCTTCAACAAAGCAGGAAAAAATATCCAATGGAAAAAAGTCTTTTCAATAAAGTGTTGGGAAAACTGGACAGTAACATGCAGACGAATGAAACTGGACCACTTCCTTACACCATACATAAAAATAAATTCAAAACAGATAAAAGTCCTAAATGTGAGACAGGAAATCATCAAAATCCTAGAGAAGAATATAAGCAGTAACCTCTCTGACCTTGGCCCGCACAACTTCTTACTAGTCACGTTGCCAAAAGCAAAGGAAATGAAAGCAAACCTGAAATACTGGGACTTCATCAGGATAAAAAGCTTCCGCAGAGCAAAGGAAACAATCAACAAAACTAAAAGGCAGTCAACAGAATGGGAGAAGATATTTGCAAACGACATATCTGATAAAGGGTTAGTATCCAAAATCTATAAAACAATTATCAAACTCAGCACCCAAAAGACAAACAAGTCAGTTAAGAAATGGGCAGATGACATGACTCTTTTCCAAAGAAGTCATCCAGATAGCTAACAGATACAAGAATAGATGCTCCACCTCACTCATTATTAGGGAAATAGAAATCAAAATCTTGATGAGATACCACCTCAAACTTGTCAGAATGCCTAAAATTAACAACACAAGAAACAACAGGTGTTGGCATGGATGGGAGAAAGGGAAATCCTCTTGCACCACTGGTGGGAATGCAAACTGGTACAGCCACTCTAGAGACCAGTATGGAGGTTCCTCAAAAAACTACAAACAGAACTACCCTCCAGTCCAGCAACTGATCTAAAAGGTATTTACCCACAGGATACAAAAATACAGATTCAAAGGGATGCATGCACCTCCATGTTTATAGCAGCCTTATCAACAACAGCCAAGCTTTGGAGAGAGCCCAAATGCCCATTGACTGATGAATGGATTAAGAAGATGTGGTATGCATGTGTACACACGCACACAATGGAAGATTATTCAGCCATCAAAAAAATGAAATCTTCCCATTTGCAATGACATGGATAGAGCTAGAGTGTATAATGCTAAGTGAAATAAGTCAATCAGAGAAAGACAAATATCATGATTTCACTCATGTGGAATTTAAGAAACAAAATAGATAAACACATGAAAAGTGGGGAGGGCAGAAAAAAGGATAAGAAACCACAAGAGACTCTATAGAGAACAAAATGAGGGTTGATGGAGGGAAATGGATGGGAGATGGGCTCGATGGGTGGTGGACATTAAGGAGGGCACCTGTTGTGATGAGAACTAGATGTTGTATGTAAATGATGAATCAATGAATTTACTTCTGAGACCAATGTTGCACTGTATGTTAACAAACTAATGTATTAATAAATAAATAAAATTAAAAACTGCAAAGCCAAGTTTCTTTTTGTATTCAATGACATAATTATGAATCTTTATAAATAAAAACATTTTAATTTAAAGTGTATTAATTATAATAAAGTCCCTAAGAATCCTGTATCATTTTCCTAGGGTTGCTGAAATAAAGCACCACAAACTGGGTAGATTAAAACAACAGAAATTTGTTGTCACATTTCTAGAGGTCCAAAATCCAGTTTACAGGTCTAAAAGTCCAACATCAGGGCACCTAGCAGTCTCAGTCAGTAGAGCATTGGACCTTTTTTTTAAATGTTTATTCATTTCTGAGAGAGAGAAAGACAGAGCATAAGTGGGGGAGGGGCAGAGAGAGGAGACACAGAATCTGAAGCAGGCTCCAGGCTCTGAGCTGTCAGTACAGAACCCAATGAGAGGCTTAAACCCATGAACTACAAGATCATGACTTGAGCTGAAGTCAGACCTTAACCAAATGAGTCACCCAGATGCCCTGAGCATGACTCTTGACCTTGGGGTTGTGATTTTGACCCCCCTGTTGGGTGTGGAGGCTACTTTTAAAGTAAGCTATAAATACAGAAGAAATAAAGAAATGAAATAAAATTAAATAAAATAAGGGCCAAAATCAAGATGTCAGTAAGGTTGGTTCCTTCTGTAAGTTCTGAAGGAGAATTTGTTCTATGCCTGCCTCCTAGGTTCTGGTGGTAGCTGGCAATACCTACTATTCTGTGGCTTATAGACACGTCACTTCTAAGTCTGCCCCTGTCTTCACCTAGTTTTCTCTACGTCTCTGTGTTTTCTCCACTTCCATTTCATATAAGGACACTCATCATTGGATTTAGAGCCCACCATAATTGCAGTTTTTGCAATTGCATAACTGATCTCATCTTGAAATCCTTAACTTAATTACATCTGCACAGACCTAATTTCCAAAATGGTCATATTCATAGACACCAGAAGTTACCACTTGGACATAGCTTTTTTAAGTTTATTTATTTTGAGAGAGAGCGCAAGCAGGAGAGGGGCAGAAAGAGAGAAACAATCCTAAGCAGCCTCCGTGCTGTCAGCACAGAGCCCAACATGGGGCTCGATCTCACAAACCATGAGATCATGACCTGAGCTAAAACCAAGATCAGATGCTCAACTGATTGAGCCACCCATATGCCCTAGACATAGCTTTTTGAGGCCACTATTCAACCGACTATATAATCAAAGGATAGAACGAAATGGTTAGGAGGGTCATATGCATAGAGTGTGAAGACCTTAATAGCTAAGACTGGAATAAGGCAGGAGTAAAGCCAAAGAGAAACCATGGCATGACTCCATTGATAAGCAGTATCTGGTGATCATCACCATCCATCAACTCTTACAAGGAAAAAGTACCTTCATCTGATTCCCAGTTGTCCACGAGATTAATTTTTTTAATTTTTTTTTAACATTTACTCATTTTAGAGAGAGGGTGAGTGGGGAGGGGCAGAGAGAGAGGGAGATACGGAATCCGAAGCAGGCTCCAGGCTCTGAGCTGTCAGCACAGAGCCTGACACAGGGCTTGAACCCACAAGCTGTGAGATCATGACCTGAGTCAAAGTCGGACGCTCAACTGACTGAGCCGTCCAGCTGCCCCTCAATGAGATTACTTTTTTAGCTTGCTCTAGACGAACAGAAACAGCAAACATGCCTTCATGTCAGTGATTTTTTTTTTCTTTCTTTCTTTGTTTCTTTTTTTCTGTCAGAACAGCACTAACTCCAGCATGGGATGGCCACCTCACAAGATCACTCTAAAGGCTGCTTTGATAGAAACAGCTATAGAAATGTGGTTAATAGGTTGGTAGTCTTTTCTTTATAAATGACAAATTCTTGGGAGTTCCTATACTAGGACTTTGCAAACACCCTTCTTTAGAGGAGCCAGTGAAATGAGCTTTGTGTTAAAAGCCCATTACCCTCTCTACTTTTTTTTTTCTTCTTAGATAGAAGCATGAGTTCAAGAATTATTTTCATTTTCTCTTAATTGAACTGTAAGAAAAGCAATGGCAAAGTTCCATGGAAAGTTCCAAACACTCTTAAATGTTAGTGCCCTGAAATCAATGGAAAATGATGAGACTGTGACCAGTGGAGAAACCTATGCCTATTCTAACAGGGAAGGCATGACTCAATTACCCTTATTATCCTAAAGGATTAATTCAAGGTTCTGGGTACCCAGATCTTCTAAAGGTTTTTCTAAAAGAAGCCAGAAATTCTGGTGGTTTTGTTTTGTCTTTTTAATTTTTTTAAGTTTATTTATTTATTTTTTGGGAGAGACAGAAAGAGCAAGCAGAGGAGGGGTAGAGAGAGAGAGGAAGAGAGAGAATCCCAAGCAGGCTCCCCACTGTCATCACGGAGCCTGACGAGGTACTCGAACTCACAAACCATGAGATCATGACCTGAGCCAAAATCAAGCGTCAGACACTCAACTGACTGAGCCACCCAGGCACCCCGGTTTTTGTTTTTTTTATAAATAATGTGATCATTCTCAATTCTAAAATATTGGCAATTAATTAGAAATACTTTTTATTTTTTAAATTGTTTTAAGTTTATTTATTCATTTTGAGAGAGACAGAGACAGCACGAGTGGTACAGTGAGAGAGAGAGAGAGAGAGGAAGAGAGAGAATCCCAAGCAGGCTCCCCACTGTCATCACGGAGCCTAACAAGGTACTCGAACTCACAAACCATGAGATCATGACCTGAGCCAAAATCAAGCGTCAGACACTCAACTGACTGAGCCACCCAGGCACCCCGGTTTTTGTTTTTTTATAAATAATGTGATCATTCTCAATTCTAAAATATTGGCAACTAATTAGAAATACTTTTTATTTTTTAAATTGTTTTAAGTTTATTTATTCATTTTGAGAGAGAGACAGCACGAGTGGTACAGTGACAGAGAGAGAGAGAGAGAGAGAGAGAGAGAGAGAGAAAGAGAAAGAAAGAGAATCCCAAGAAGGCTCTGCACTGCCAGCATAGAGCGCGATGCGGGGCTCGAACCCTGAAGCCATGAGATCATGACTTGAGCCAAAACCAAGAGTTGGACGCTTAACCAACTGAGCCACCCAGGCGCCCCATAGAAATACTTTCTATTTTTTAATAATTATTGAGCTTGGTCCTGTGAAGACCAAGCAAAAATTGCAGGGGTTAAATTCAATGTATACTCTCTGCCCACCCATTTACAGGTGAACACACAGAGATATGTGTTTTTCGGGGAAAAAAATTCCAATTCTAAATTATAAATCCAGACGCATGCATGTCAAGGAGACAATGACACCCTTGTCTTTAAGAAAATCTCCAGCACATGGGTCTTTCTGAGTTCTGCATAACAAGGCCGTTTCTTGCTGAAGGAATATTTTATTATCCAATCTTACATTTTGATTTGTTTGTGAGTGCCTTGTTGTTAGATGTTTGCTTAAGACTTTTCTTTTACAACTGTGGTTTGATATGAAAATGAGTTACATAGATCAGCCTGAGTACTGTTAAAGTCATTTTGAGGATCTTTTTTTTTTTTTTTTTTTTACACTTTATGTTTGGTTGGTAAAATAATGCAATTGTCAAAGCCTCTGGGACTGAGTTAAGACCAAAGTCTTAAACAAGTCTTCCTTTCACATCTTACCAAGTTCCATATTATATTCAGAGTCTCACTGGTGATATATTTTTCTTTAAAGATTAGTCAACCTGAATTTTGGTGGTACAAATGGTCTCTGAAATCTTGCAATAAAATTCCCTGGATTTCTTGGAAAAGTCCTAGGTCCTGTTGTATGTTCCCTCAAGAAATGAAGGGAAAAAAACGAAACTCTTCAAACTTCAGAAATTAGGGTACCCTCTAATACCTGTGCCAGGTGTTAAAAAGACAAAACATTCAACTCTGCAATCCATCAACAAAGTTTTTATTGAATGATTAATCTGTGTTCAGTTTGTGCTAGGATCTAAGATATCATTTATGTTTTCTATTCTCAAGTCCTGAACCCTTGGGAAAGGGTTTCAGAACTTCCTTAGTGGATAATGTATATCAGGGGTCTCTATACCCAACCTTTCTCATTCTTACCACAGAAATAAATGTTCTGACCACCCTAATGCTCTAACTCAGAACTCCTACACTTACAAATACTGGAGTTCTGCCCATTGACTATTGAACAGTGATAGACTCCATTGATAACTTCAGCCTGAAGGTGCCCAGGTCAACTCAAACTTTTTATAAGTTTCCAAATATATATCCACTAGATGGTATAAAAGTATTTTAAAGAAGAAAGAACTATAATAGGATTCCATTGTAACATTTAGTTAAGGAATAAGGTTATCCATAATTCAGAAGAAAGGTTGAGAATGGGATACTGTAGGAGGATAGTAGGGTTAAAGAGGCCAGAAGTTCCAGGTTCTTGCCTTGGGGTATTTTGCTCTTCAGACTCACAAGATTCTAAAAGAACAGAAAACCCAAGAAATTAGAGCAAATTAATGTCAATTCCCAAGTTGTTTTTGAGCCTCAATGCATCAATGAAAATCTTGGGTGAGCCGGATGGGACTAAATAAATGAGCCTAAGGGATAAATCCAAATTAGAATCTAGGTACACACTGCCTGCCACCTCCAACAGAGAAAGAGGCAGAAACAGAAATCCATCATTATGTGTGACTCTTTACAGCCCAGGGGTTCCATCCATTCATAAATACAGCCCAATCAATGTTCTGAGTCTCCCCAATCAAGACAGAGCTTCCTCAGCTTGGAGAGAAGTGATGATGGGATGATGAGAGAATATACAGAAGGTCAGGAAAGCGTGACTTTTTTTTTTTTAATTCTCAAGTTAGTTAACATAGAGTGTAGTCTTGGCTTCAGGAGTAGAAGCCAGTGATTCATCTCTTACATATGACACCCAGTGCTCACTTTGAAGAGTGCCCTCCTTAATGCCTATCACCCCTTTAATCCACCCCGCCATTCCCCCCACCCCTCGTCAACCCTCTGTTTGTTCTCTGTATTTAAGACTCTCTTATAGTTTGTCTCTCTGTGTTTTTATCTTATTTTTCCTTCCTTTCCCCTATGTTCATCTGTTAAGTTTCTCAAATTCCAGGTGAGTGAAATCATGATATTTGTCTTTCTCTGACTGACTTATTTCACTCAGCATAATACACTCTAGTTCCATCCACATTGTTGCAAATAGCAAGATTTCATTCTTTTTGATTGCCAAGTAATATTCCATTGCACACACACACATCTTCTTTATCCAGTCATCAGTTTATGGACATTTGGGCATTTTCCATAATTTAGCTATTGTTGATAGCATGAAAGCATGCCCTTTCTTAGATATGAACACCATTTTATAGACTCTCTAAGCTACAGTAATACATAGTCCATATTTTATGGGACAGTCCCATATCATGCAAGTATACTTCTTAAAAAGAATGAATCATGAAATGTATAACAATATGATTTCATATTTATAGCCTACATTTTTTTCAAAGAATCAAATGTACAAATCTGAAAATTCTGTATATTAAAACACATACACATTTAAGAAAATGCATTTTCTTGGTATGTGAAAAAATGTCAACATTGCCATCACTGTGAGAACAATAGCAAGCTCAAAAGACAAGAGTACTGATGAAGGAAGGATTAACTGTATGAGAGACACAGCCAATTCTAGGAGGTGTCACTGAGAAGGTTCTACCTATTTTGAAGGAGAAGTAGGAGTTGAGAAGACAGATGGGGCAGAAGGAGAAAGGCTTTCCTGTCAGAGAAAACATAATGCTCAAAGGCTTATTAGAAAGGTACAACAGCATGGTATGTTTGAGGGAGGGAAAACAGTTGCTCTGTATAATTTCATGTCTTGATAAATGTAAGGAGAAGGAGTGGGGCTTATATACTTCTTTCTATAAGTGAATAAACCCAAGATTGTATACAGCTCCTTCACAAAAGCCTATTTACTATATTATCTCTGCTCTGTGTTTTGATTTGTTTCTCCAAAAACTCAGAAATTATTAGAAAGCATTTTTTTTCTCCAGTGAGAATCTAATATTTCTGTCTAGGTTAATAACCTGCATTATCTATGGAGAACATTCTTACAGGAAGCCAGTGATGGCTAATCACCAGCAGGAGGGTATTCTGTGAGTGGCCCATGCCTGCAGCTTGCCATACTGAAAAATAATGATGGTGGGAAGTTAATTACTGGAGGAAAGGGAGTGGCCAAGAGGCCCTGAGGCACAAAATAGACAGGACCATGTTTAGGTTCTTTGGGACAGTGGGAATCTCTCATTATTTATGCAATTATTCCACCGGAATTTGCCCAGCACAGCTTGGTAGTGCAAACACTGAACACCCGAGGAACCAAACAAGCGAAATAGATTAAGACAGCTATGTTCATTACAATTCAGAACAAGTGTAAAGTTATCCCAGAACATTTTGCAATGTGTACCTACTCCATACACAAGATTAAAACAAATACCTTGCATAGTTTCAATATTAAACTTAAGTTAAAGGAATCTGGGCATTGGCTTTAGCAGACTACATAATAGCAACCAGATTATTATTCTAGAACTTTCAAGACTGATCCAGTATCATAGAATGTTACAATTGGTTTTGTTGCTCTTGCTGTGGGACATCATTTATTCTGTTGCTATTACTTTTAAATTGAATTTCTCTTTGAATGTTTCCAAAACCAAAAAGCAAATTACAATATAAGGTAAGGATTCTCATCCTCATCCATATTTTTTCCACACATGCATTTGTTTCTCATATAACCTTCCAGATATGTCCTTCATATATAGGCAGCTAAAATGACACAATCATTTTCTCCTTTTTCTAAAAACAGTGGTATGCAAAAAACACTTTTTGAAACTATTATTTTTCACTCAAAAATAGAAAGAGGCATCTGTACATAATGAACTTTGATATTGAATATGGTTGTATAGTATTCTATTATTTTGGTGTATTAAAATGTACTTAACCAGTTCTTATTTATAGTCATTTAGGATATTTCTATATTTTGAACTTTACAAAAAAACACTGCAATGAATAACTTTGTTCACATGTAATTTGGGCCTATGTAAGAATATGTTGAGGATAAATTTAAGAAATCTAATTGTCATGTTAAAAGATACATGCAATTATAAATTTAGTAACTAATGTCAGACTGACTCCATTATTTCTTACAAATATGCACATCAACCAAGAGTGAATGAGGTGTCTTTTTCCCAACACTTTGGGTCTCCAAATCCAATAGGAAAAATGGTGAGGTTTTCATTCTTTATGTAAATATATCTGTTTCTTAGCCAGAAAATAAAAGACCATTTTTTCATGTTCCCAATTAAAACAAAAACATACAACTTCAATGACAAAAATAAAGTTTCTTCTCTGATCACAGAAAAACATAATTTAAAATAGACACAAATGCAATGGATTCAAAATTCCATTTACAACAACAAATATCTGTTAAGTCTTTAGTGAGAATTTTGCCAATGACCAACTTTATTTACGTTGAATGTAAGGGTAACAAAGGTAGATTAATGTAGCTAGAAGTTCCTTTTTTTTGTTTTTGTTTACTTGGCATCATTTTTAATAGATTATTTCTTTATTGATAGTGTCACAATGTCCATATATTACAGCAACAAGATGAATTTATCTCACAGTCGCCTCCCTGCATCTGGCAATGGTAAAGCAAAAGGCTCTTCCCAGTTTCGAGAGCCCATTCATTAACATCCAAGTAACAAGTAGGCAGGGAAGTCACAGTGAAACAATTAAGAGCAATTATCACATTATTGAGTTTTGAGAGGCATTTCAGCTTCAAGTAATTGATTTCAAACCAGCTGTGAATCAAACAGATATACTTGTGACCTGCTAAACATTTCTAGTGCCTCCTAAAAGCTAGCTCAGCAATCTAAAATCACTTTAGGCATTTCCAAAAATAAAAACAAAGAAAGGTAAGTTCTATAGTTTTTGTTTGTCTATGTGTTTGTTTGATCTAATAGACAATGATATTATCTGGTGTTCAGGATTCTGAATGTTAATATGCATGTTAGTCAACTAAGGATTTTATTACAATGGAATTCTGACTCAGTAAATCTGATATGAGGCCTGACATTCTGCCTTTGTAACCCACCCCCAGGTGTGTTGATGCCGCTGGTTTATGGACCACATTTGCAACAGCAAAGGCACAGAGAAGAGGAATAGGACTCAGACTGGTAAAAATTCAACCCTTATATCAGACTCTGAGTGTATCTGGTGTTACATCTTGCTTCACACATATTCCTACCAAATTCAACTGTAATCTGTGCCAGTTTTTAAAAAAGAACAGAAGTGTAATCCAACTTTTTTTGTCTTTCCCGTTAGAAAAACATCTGAAGAGAAAAGTCAACAGCACCTTCCTATAAAAAGACAATACTTGAGAGTAATTATATTAGTTTGCTGGGACTGCCATAAAAAAGTATCACAGACTGGATAGCTTAAACACCAGAAATTTATTAGCTTTCAGTTCTAGGAGGCTAGAAATCCAAAGTTGAGGTGTTGCAGGGTTCATCCCTTCTGTGGGTTATAAGGGAAGAATTTTCCAGGTCTGTCTGCATAGCCTATAGACGGCTGGCTATCTTCTTTCTACATCTCCCTATATCACCTTCCTCTATGTATATTTTTTGTTCCCAAATGACCCTTTTCATTAAGGCCACCGGTAATATTAGACTATGGCTTATCCCAACAACCTCACATTAATTGGATTACCTTTGTAAAGGCACTATCACCAAATAAGTCTATGTTTCGAAATACTGGAGGATAGGACTTCGACATATAAAATTTGAGGTGGACGAACTTCAACTCACAACAGTACTTTTCCCCTGTTGTTTCTTTCTGCCCAAATCTTCTGCCTATAAAATGGGGAAATTACTGCAACGAAACAATGACATTGAGCAGGCATGAACAGAGAAGCGACATCACTCCCCCAGCTGATAATTGCAAAGACGTATATTAATTATTTGGAGTCAATGTTGAAACAGTCTTCCATTTAATGGCTAGAAAGATAGCTAGGCAAAATTAAGGGCATAAAACCATGAACATGAGTCATACTTTGGCATCAAGACTCCATTACTCACCAGATCTGTGACTTTTCACTCATTATGTGACCTCCTTAAGGTTCAGATTCTTTCTCTGTAAAATGGGATAAAATATTTCCTCATAGGATAGTTGACCATTAAATTATCTTGTGTGGTAGATTTTATTTTTTGTTCCCAGTCTGTGAGTCAGTCTTGCCAGGGCAGAGAAACTACATCAGTAACTAGGAATTTTAATATAAATAAACTAGTAAAAGGTGATTAACTATGAAAAAAGATAAACAGGGACTCTAAGTAAGGGGCATACAAGTAGCAAGTACAGACAGCATTTGCTACCTTTAATGTCGGGGGAGAATGAACAATCAGCAGAGAAGTGAGAAGGCTCCCTCCCCTCAAAGCTCAGATTCGAATGCTTTGGAAAGGGTGTGGCTGCCCCAGCATAGAAACAGGCATCCTCCTGGTGGTGAAGGCGGCTGTTGGAAGGTCCCATCTGCAGGTGGTATGTAGAGAAACTTGTTGGAGGGTAAAAGGTTGTAGCTGACCTGTGGGCCTCTGATGTGACTGTTGCCGTGTTTCCTACACACCTGATTCTCTGTCTTCTATGGCAAAACAAAAACAAAAACAAAAACAAAAAACAGCACACTGGCACCAGAACTGGGTTGCCAGATGAAATTCAAATTTCAGTAGGTGATAAACACTGAATGAAATTTTAGTGTAAGTAGATCTCTTGCCCTCTTTGGTACATACTTATGCTACAAAATATTCATTATTTATCTGAAATTCAAGTTAACCTGGCATCTTTTATTTTGTTAAATCTGGCTACTTAACTAAGAAGGAAAACCTTTAGCACCTGCTATGGCTTTGCAATAGCCCTCCAGCGCCCTCTATTGACAAAGCCTAAGGTTGAGTCCATTGGCCAAACATGTTTACAGGCTTCAGCTCCAGTACCATACATAAGTAAGCCAATAAAATGCAGATTTGGAGCTGAGTCAATACATTGATAATAGGAAACATTAATAATCCCTCTCCCACAACCTTATTAAGGGGTGTGTGTAACATCCTTGACTATTAAGATGTGATTTGCCACAACCCCCTCACCAAAGAATAGTCCACATATCACCCCACTGATATTGGGCTTGGTCATGTGACATACATTGGCCAATGAAACAAAAGCAGATGCAATGTATGCATCATTAGAGCAAAAGCTTTCAGAAGCCTTCTGAGTTCCCACCAGTCATTATTCTTTTTATCTGCCAGAAAAACAATAGATCTCAAATAGAGACTGTTCAGTTTGGATGCCAAAATGAGAAAATTCATGGGGCAGAGTTTCAGTATCTCCCCCACAGTGGCTGACAAGTAATGTGAGAGAAAAGAAATGTTTATTTTATAAGCAACTGAGACTTTTTCTTCCTTTTTTGATTCTAACGGCAACAAAGTTGACTAATTCACTTAACATACATAAAGCACTGGTGGTACTGCCCAGCATATGGTTCAGCTGTGGATAAGATAACAACACAGGGCATAGAAAATAGTATGTATTTTGAAAGAAGAAAGCTCTGCTTTCCAAACAAAGTTTCACTATTTACTAATGAGTGTTATGGTAATAATACAACCTTACGAGAACCGACAACCAGTGAAGGATACTGGGCAGGATAGTGGCATTGTCCAACTATGCTGTAGGAAGATTACCCTAATACAGCATTCAACAAACTTTTCCTGTGAATGGTCGAATAGTAAATAGTTAAACCTTTGCAGGAATACAGTTTCTGTTGCAATTACTACAAACTGTTGCCATAGGGTGAAAAAAGCCACAGACAACATAGGAATGACTAATTATGATTGTGTTCCAATTACCTTTTATTTTCAAACACAGGACATGGGCAGGATTTGACCCATGGGTCCCAGTTTCCTGACTACTGCTCTGGTGTAACTATTCTAATCTCACTCCTTGACAGGCAATTCTCCACATGAAAGCCAGAGTAATCTATTTAAAATACAAAACATATCATATCATAACTGTGATAAATAACTTCCAATGTCTTTCCAACACACTTAGGATCAACTCCACACTTTGTATCAGGACTTCTTAGACCTCCAAGACTTTGTACCATGCCCTCTAGATTGCTGGCCCTTGATTAATTTTCCTAAGCCATCGTGAATGTCACTCTGCAGTATATGGTTTATACACCATATCTGGATCCTTTTGGTCTCTTGTTCCAGACACTATTGTGGACACCAGCTCTTGGTGGGCCCTGACTGAATTCACACAGCTACAACTTGACAGCAACTTCCATTATGCCCGACAGGGGGCCTCATACCTCCCACCCCGTGGCTTTTCTATTGATGCTGAAGTGTGAAAAAACAGGATTCCTTTCCCAAAGCATGTACATTCCAAAAATTTAGGGAGTCATACTGCATGGTACAAACCCTTGATCAACTGGCAAGGACAGCAGGTGGATACGTTTTCTCCCTTTTTCTCCTTCAGTTCCAGTTTTTCAAGTGACTTTTCAGAGGATGTTTTTTAAGGTCAAGCAAACAGTCACTCTTAGCATCAGTTTGAAAATGCATCTTCATATTAGTTCTGCTGCCTTCTATGCTCCACTCCCCTTGTGTCTTCTCCCTGGGTTTTCACTTTCTAAGAGATGCATGCGCATAGCCCTTGGCTCAGGGCCTCATATTTGGGAACAGAGACTGAGGCACTCCACTCACACTGTGCTAGCCACACTGCCCTGTTGTTTGTAACTGGAACTTGCAAATTTGTGCCTATCACAGGGCATCTGCACTGGCTGCTCCGTCTGCTCCCAGGTCTTTCCATTAATGGCTCTTTTGCATCCTTCAGACTTCAGTTCAAATATCAATACCCCAGAAGAGCTTCCCCTGACTACTAAATCTAAACAAATGCCTTACCATTCTGCACTACAATTTCTGCTTTTGTTCATACCATTTATAACTCTATGAATAATTTTAATTACTGTGTCTGATTACCGTGTTTGTTGTCTCTCTTTCACCTCTGTTTCTAGTAAACTCCCAGTGGATTATAAACTCCTTAAGAACAGAACCTTCTTCCTTCATGTTTACTGATGCTTCCATGCACCTAGAACAGTATCCAGCACCTAACAGGAACATAGCATGTATTGTTTTAAGAATAAGTATAAATCCAAACCAGGGGGAAGGGCTGTGATTTGAAATCCTACTTCACTAGAAATTGTGAGAACTGTAGTCAGAGAAAGACTGTAAAATAGGTAGAAAATAAAAGTTTATCTTTGGAAGGCAAATCAATGGTTTCTGGGACTGGCGTAGGTGCAGGTAGACCTAAGTTCCCCCAAGGGTTCAGAGAATATTTGGAACCATAACATACACAAAAAAGTTCTGAAAAATGGTTTTAGGAACTGAGTCATCAGTTGGAGCATCAAGTGGCAATCGTCACAAGAGAAGGCTAACCAACCACATTAATTAACTCTTGAAACTAGAATGAATAAATGAACGCAGGATGAAGGAGAAGTATCTTCAAATGTCACATATTAAAGCTCTCTGAATCAATTAAATAATTTATGCCTGGGAATATTAAATAAATGGTCGTAAAGCAAACCCAAGCGTTTGATAACTTTCCAGGAGTCACTGTAAGAACTTAGTGCATTCCACAGTACATTTCCCTCTCACATTATCCAAGGCTTAGGCAGTGGAGGGTGAGACAGAGTACAGACTACCTACAATTTTCCAAATGTAACAAAAAAAAAATCCACAAATATAAAAAATCTTCAGATACTGTCTCATTTTAGAATAGTTTATATTCTAACACTGGAGAATTGTCACAGGGAGTCTGTCCCATTTCTAATAAGATGATTCCTTTCCTTTCCTTTCTTCCTTATTCCCATCACATCATTTTGTCTTTATCACAGGACCGGCTTTAAGTCTAACTTTGTGTCTGGTACCCAGTAGTTACTCAATATGTGATTCTAAAATCAGGAACTCCTTATCCAGCATAGGATTTGATATATCATTGCTACAGTTGGGGGCAGTTTGGGAATGGGCATGCTAATCCTCTTCCATAATATCATCTTTATGTATCAGGATGCTATATGAAATTTTTCCCAAAAACACACAAATGATTCTCTATAGCAAGGAACAAGCATATGACTATTTATGCACCAGATCATAAGCTTCTTGATTGCAGCTGTTACTATGAATTTTAAATACCCCGAGATACTGAGAGGTCCTCTTTATTGCATACTGAGGCTCAGGTCCATCTGTTCTTGAAGACAGTAGCAACCTGACCTAAATCAAAACCCAGTCTTATTAGAAACCAAACATAGGACTCACATCCATTGGAGAAATCATGAAGACCATCCTTACTTAGAATAGATGTTTTCTCTTCCTCCCTCCTTACTTTTTCTGTCATCACCTCATTAGAAAGAAATGAAAGGCCCCTAAAATATGGAGGTAGCATAGTCTATAAGGAAAAGACTTTCTAGGTCCTGAAAAGAAGGGACAGGTGAGCCCTCAACTGAGAGTTTCCACTTCTAGTAGCCCTGTGAGCAGGAAAAAAAACTTACAATAAGAACTGGAGAAAAGGCCATCCTTTCCTGATATTTGGCCCTAATCTGAGTATGAAGATTCAGAAGAACTAGAGAGAAAGGGGAATAAATCATTCATAAAACCCTTAAAAAATTCAACCAACTCTACCTGAGAGGGGGAAAAAATGTCACCTGAACATAAAGCTCTTGAATAAAATTTGGTTGAGTTATAATGACCCAGCACAGCATGTGTGAAAAGCAAGAGCCTAAGATGGTTTCACACTAAAAATCAAGAAAGTACTCCTGGAAAATGTGGGAGTCCTTTCTGGGTATCACATCCCTTCTAAGAAACTCTTATTAACTCTGGAAACAGAACCTTCACTTTTGTCACTATCGTGAGCATCTTGTCCCTAGCTAATTATGTCAACTATACAATTAAAAAAAATCTTTTTAAACTCTAGACTCCAGCTAGTTACCTGTTTTTTTTTATTAAAACTTTGTGTCACTGTGGGATCTGGTGGGTTATCCTAGTCACTGAGATCAGTAGAGAAGTTTAATCAATTCCTAAATAATAAATCAACTTTTTGTGCCCTTAGTAATCTCGTTGTAACACAGTGCAATTCAAGGCCATTTCACTACATTTATCTTTAATGAATAATAAATGTTACATTGGTATTGACTGAACAAGTGATTAACTATTCCATCAGTAGCAGAACACAGAAATATTTTTAATTATTAATAAACCACAAGCTTTCCTTGTCAGGTACAATCATCTTTTGGTAAGACAACTTATTTTCTTTTTTATGTTTATAGACAAGTGTAATCAAATGTCATTTGAAACCACTTCTGGTCATTCTCTAGCATAAGACTGACAACTTCTAGTCTCACTTCTTACCAGCTATAAAGGGCAATCAGTCTGGCAAAAGAACAAAAAAAATGTGAAAAGGTGTTCAGTTAATGTAAAAACCCAAGAAAGAGGGCTGGAAATACAATTATGCTCTCAAATTCTCCTATACTGATTGCAAAGGATGACTGAAAAAAGTACTTTGAAATGTTATGAGACAAATAAATAAAACTGCCAAGACTTTAAAGAATAGACTTATACTATATCATGCATACAAGAGTTTGTCCTTGTCAGAGAGAGAAAAAGAGAGGGAGAAACACTGAAACTATGTATGGAATATAGCTGGCAAGCTCTTCAGTGAAAGTAAGAGGATGGAAAATATGAAAATAAAACATTGGAGAAGTATGATAAAAGTAACCCAAATAGGTCATAAGGAAAATTTCCTAAGAGTAATAAACACAAAGTTCAGATATTATAATGGGGTGGGCAGTTATGGAGATATTTATTTGACATGTATTCAATTCCATTGGATTTTTGAAGCCTTAGAGATAGAAGCCCATTTGTTAGAAATTCTATGATCTAAAAAAAATAAAGCAGACATAGACTGTTCCCTCAGAGTTTTTTTTTATAGTATTTTGGAAAGGAAAAAAAGTGCAACTATCATCTAAATTATGAAATACATCATTAAGTGAAATCAGCATGTTATATTGATATTTGTACCTCTGAATCTAACACAATCCCTGGCACACAGAAAAAATTAATTGAAGAAGAATTCTTCATTCAAGAATAATTTACTGAATATTCATTGCATGTTTCATTAAAATACTGCACATGAAAAGATAAATAAAACATCATCCTTGAACAATTCAGTCTATCAGAGAAGTAAGATAGCAAACATTTGTTGAATTAAATTTTAAAATGTATGGTCAATGCCCATCAGAAACCTTAATCCAAAGAATTCTAATATGGAAAATATCACAAGAGTCATGGGAGATGGTAAGGAAATAGTATAATGGCTGTATAACTAACCACATATCATCCATCAATCATTATGTGGTTTGGTTCCAAGTAAGATAAAACATCACCAAGATGGCTTTAAAAATAGAGCTTTCTTTTTCTCATGTAACAAAACATTTAGAGGTTGACAATTGTTTGTGAAGGCTCATTGGGTCAAGTTTCCCTCATGATATCAAGATGGTTGGAATAGCATCATTTGAACATTTTTTCAACTATATTCAAAGTCAAAAAATATGGGGTTCAAAATACAGAGACCTCCTTCTTCTCACTTTCTTTGAGCAGAAGTTTTTCCTAAGGGACTGCCCATTAGTGAGCTATTATGTCTCATTGGTCAGAATAGCTATATGCCCATCTTTATTATTTTTTTAATGTTTGAGAGAGAGAGAGTCGGGGAGGGGCAGAGAGAGCGAATTCCAAGCAGGCTCCACACTGTCAACGGGGAGCCCAGTGCTGGGCTCACGAACTGTGAGTTTCTGACCTGAGCCAAAATCAAGAGTTGGACGCTTAACTGACTGAGCAACGCTGGTGCCCCTATAGGCCTATCTTTAGACCAATAACTTAGCCTGCCTCTTCTGAGAAAAAATAGCAGGTTACTGTTTTAAGGAAGAAGATAGAAGGGAGATTTTTGAGATATGAAACAATTAGTACTGGTCACAGTAAATGAAAAAAGAGCTATGTACACAACAATGTGAAAATAGCAAGAATAAATGACCAGGGTGGAGCGCCCTATGATATAGATAGGTGGTCCATACCTGAAGCCATCTGCAATGTACCACGGCCAATGTGAAGGGCATTTGCAATTCTACCCATACAAAAAGGGAAAAAGAATAGGACAGGAAATCACTAGGGCAGATGGTGTACTTTAAGTCAACCAGTATTTATTGAGCATCTATTATCTATAAAGATTTCTGGTAGACATTGGGAACCATTCAGAAATTTGTCTTCCTCTAACATTTTGGCTCTTCCACTGCTCTTGATTTCCAGAAATTCACTATTTGTAGGAAAGGATTTATCCAAATTTTGGGACTTAATATTCTTTAAAGGTGGGCAAACAAAATTCCTGATTTAAAAAACAAAACATTGAGAAGATTTCTAAATTATCCATAGTATAATCAAATGTTTCCAATTGGATGCTCAGCATGCTTGTATAGTGGGTGATGAGTGTATTGATGTATTGTTTGCTTCATCCCCTGGGGCAACAAAGGGGCTATTACTGCCATCACATTCTTCTGTTCACTCCAATGTACCTTATACATATTATGGCCATGTTCTGTGTTGGGAAAAACAGGAGGGAGGGGACATAGGGGTGGCTACAGAGAACAGAAGAAAGGCAGAGATGGAGGAGGCTGCTTGATTTATAATGGCTTTGCCATTTTACCAAAAGTTGAGCTGAATCCATCCAATTGACCTCTCTTTCATAAGATAGCTAAAATAGGTTGCTGCTTTTTGCTTTAAATGTTTATTCACTTTGAGAGAAAGAGCATGACCTTGAGCAGGAGGGACAGAGACAGAGGGAGACAGAGAATCCCAAGCAGGCTCCATAGTGTCAGCGCAGAGCCTAATGCAGGGCTCAAACCCGTGAACTATGAGATCACGGCCTGAGATGAAACCAAGAGTCAAGTCAGATGCATAACTGACCGAGCCACCCAAGTGCCCCATGGTTGCTGCTTTTTGTAAAAGAAAAGAGACCACTCAAAAAGAAAGAGAACAGTGGGTACAGCTCAGCCTCAGCAGTGGGTACGAATGTAGTATTTCCAGTAAGTATGGGTTACATTCACACACAGATACACACACTCAAGCAATACCTATTCAGGTTAGATTTAGTTCTGAGTTTAATTAGCCAAGCATGCAAACTTGTTGGAAGCAAAGTGACTACAGATGCAGGGCAGATCAAAGCAATTATCTCAGGAAAGCTTCCTTTGTTTTCAAGTTCCAAAGAGAGATAAGCAGAGGCTAGTAACACTGTCCAGGAAAGGTAAGATCTTGTTATTCCTGAAGTAGTCAGTACTTAACTGTGGCCCTGTTCTTTTATACCAAAGGATGGTATCACAGTTCTAGAAAATAGTGATTAAGAGCAGTAGCTCTATGACTAGCTGTAGGACTAGCTGTTTGCAACTGTCTTAATTTGCATGTACCTCAATCTCTTCATCCACAGAATAAGGAAAGCACTATTTTTCATTTAAAAGTAATTTGTAAGGTATAAACATATACACAAAATACTTATGGTAATGCCTGGAGTGTAGTAAGTATGCCATTCACATTTATATCATAATTACACCAAAAAACTATAAACTTCCACCCAAGAAAAAATTTACTAACCTTGAGCTCACCTAGTTTGTAAACCAAAAACATCAAGTTAGCAAGGACATATCTGCTTCTAGAAGGATAAAGTTCATCCCCTGGAGTTTCTAAAGAATGTTTCTACCGCTGCCTTCATATCTTCTGTGAAAAGCCATTCCTCAGCAAGACTGACTTTCTCACAAAACTATGATTCACACAGCTCTGTCCATCTCCCCCTGTACACCCAGGGGAAATGCATATAAGAAATTCTACTGCTCTTTCACACTTCTCTCTTTACATTAAAATCTCTTCAAGGGGCGCCTGGGTGGCTCAGTCAGTTAAGCGTCCGACTTCAGCCCAGGTCACGATCTCACGGTCCGTGAGTTCGAGCCCCGCGTCGGGCTCTGGGCTGATGGCTCAGAGCCTGGAGCCTGCTTCCGATTCTGTGTCTCCCTCTCTCTCTGCCCCTCCCCCGTTCATGCTCTGTCTCTGTCTCAAAAATAAATAAACGTTAAAAAAAAAAATCTCTTCAAAATAAATAAATTCATCAGCGCAGAACCCAGGTTTAATTTGTCTCTGTAACTCTAACTCCAATGCCCAAAGCATAATAGGCATTGCTTCAGTATTAGTCAGGTGGCATGCTTAAGAATGAATGGAGAGTAACGAAGAAGTAAAAAAAAAAAATGGACATTAACAGTGGCAAGTAACAAATAAAACACATGACAAGTCTGGAAAAGAAGGCTGTAGGACCTTATGGCTCTGTAGTCAAACCAATGGATTGGATCTCAATTTCACAACTTTTTTGCTGTGTGATTTGGACAAATTACTTAATCTGGAGAAACCTCAGTTTCCTCAACTGTCAAATTAGGGTTCTAGTAGAATTTACATTATAAGACTGGAGTGAGGATTAAATGTGAAATCCATTAAAAGTGTCTGGAATAAGATTAGTGCCTTACAAATTTTCTTCTTCAGTCATTATTCTTTTGATTGTTATTATCATTATTGTATTAGTGAGAAGAAAGCAAAAAGTCTATTAAGGGATGTGAAAGTGTTTTACAATGTGATGTGATACAATAAAGAAAATTTGCATGCCTGAAAATAAAAACAACCTAGAGATCCTACAAATGTACAAAATCTTAATACTTTTGAATGCATTCTGAAAAAAAATATATGTTTAAATACTAGGTATTATAATTAGCCACTCAGTTCTCCTGCCTTTTTTAAAAAACCTTTAACATGGTTTTTTGTTTTTTTTTTTTTTTTTGAGAGACAGAGAACAAGCAGGAGAGGGGCAGAGAGAAAGGGAGACACACAATCCGAAGCAGGCTCCAGGCTCTCAACTGTCAGCACAGACCTGACGTGGGGCTCGAACCCAAGGACCACAAGATCACGACCTGAGCCAAAGTCGGACACTTAACTGACTGAGTCACCCAGTCTGCTGCCTCTTGTATCAGTTAGGATCCATTCAAGAAAGCTGAAACCATGCTATGTATTTCAATAGACATAAGTTAATATAGGCAGTTTCTTAAGCATATGTCAGAGAATTGACAAGCAAAAGAAAGCACTAAATTAACCAGAGATGGTAACGGAAGGAAGCAACTAACATCTCTAAAGCTGGGACATGAAGGGTAGTGGCTGGAGTTATGAAAACTTGAAGGTAATAAAAAACAAAGAAGCTGGAGGCTGAAACAACAGCTACTGCTGAGGTGAAGGGTATTTCTGCGATGCTGAGATGTTGACAGAAAGAAAGAAAGAAAGAAAGAAAGAAAGAAAGAAAGAAAGAAAGAAAGAAAGAAAGAAAGAAAGAAAAAGAGAGAGAAAGAGAAAGGAAGAAAGAAAGGACTAGTCCTTTTTGCCCTCCCTGTCTTCCACTTTCCTAGTAGTGCTCCCTAATGGCAGGAACTTGGAATAAGACAGATGGCAAAGCAAGAGCCCTAGCATCACAGAGATGCGGAGCTGAAAGACGACAGTTTAGGAGCTTAACCTCACACCTGCTATAGTTTTTCTTTTCTTTTTTTGTAATGAAAGAAAAACTTAGTTTATCTTTACTTTCATTTCCGTTGCTAATTTCAATCCTGGCTTTTCCCTTCCTTAAACTGAAAAGGCACTTTCTCATCTTTGACCATATAGTTACTCATAAGCATCCTGCAATAAAGATATTATCTCCAGTACAAGGTTCAAGAATATGCAACTAAGAGCACTGCTTCTAAACTGAGTGTGCAGACAAACCACCTGGAGAACTTGTTAATATGCAGATTCTGATTCAGGAGGTCTGGGGTTGGGTCTGAGAATGTGCACTTCTAACACACTGCCAGACACAATGGGGCTGCTGGTCCAGGTACACCAATTTGGATGTCATCTATAATAAGAGGAAGATCTACCAATCACATTCAGATATTCTGATAACATGTACCAAGTGCTCCCCACAGCAAATCACCATTTAGTTCACTGATTTACACATACATGCGACTTTTCATTAACATAATAATCTTCTAGTCTGCTATTATTATCTTAAACCCCATTATAAATATAACTGGATATATATACGTGTATATACATATGCAATTTCTAAAGTCCTCTCTCACAGACAAAATAAGGTTTAATTTAGTTTATTGTCAGGTAAGCATGAGATTTATGGATGTCACCATCTTTTCTCCTAATATTTCCCTCTGGTTTCGATTCTCCGATTTGACCTATGCTTAGAGAGCAGAAAGTTACGCCATTAAAATGCAGTTATGGTCTCCAAAGTGCCACTTTCCTATTTATTCCAAAGCGCAGTTCAGTGCTACAATTGCTGACTTTACCTACAAAAATACATCATGCTCCTGCTAGCATTGCAAATTCTAAAGAGCAATGGGCTGGTTACACTGAATTCCATTCTGCATTAGAATTGTCAGCACAGTGCTGATGGCTGAATCTCTGCAAGTTGACCAGAAGTACCTCACTGGCCAGCTTCTCTGTGAAGTAGAGAGCCATGTGGTTTAGGAAAACTAATTTTTGTATTGCAAACTCAGCTCATTAAGGGTGGATGGAATGCTTCCACTCGGATATAGACAGAGTCAATGTCATCATTTCTATTTGGACTTTTAAAGCCATAAAATGCATTTAAAAGCACATTTTAAAACGTCATCAGTCACATTATTATTTTGTATCACAATTTAGTATAAACAAATTAGTCCATCCTTCTGATGCACCATTAATTTAACAGTTAACAATTATAAGAAGGTTAGATAATTGGTTCATACTCTATCTCATGGTTCGGAATCCACAAAGTGATACCAAGTTGGTATACAATTTGTGTAGCTTTCAGTAACAAAGAGGATAGATTTTACCAATAGTCAATCATTCTAAGATTAATCAATTTGAAGTCTATCAAGATAATACCAGAACACTTTATTGACCTTATTCTAATTTTCAGATTTATAATTTCTGAACAAAACTAACTTAGATATCAATGTTATTTCTTCTAGTTGTTACTCTGCCCACTGCTAAACAGGGCGTTACTTCAGAGAAGAAGCCAAGCCACATTCTCCAAATTCTCATCTGGAATCACTCTCCCAAAACATATATTAAGCTATGATATCACCATTTATTCCACCATGCCTTTCAAACCCTTTCTAAAATGTTAACTTTATTTTACTTCTGTTTGGAATGTTCTCTGCCAGACATGTTTTGCTATTTTTTTCCCAAATTAATCTTTATATTTTGACAAAGCTGTAGCTTTACATGCAGTTGTATGAAATAATACAGAAAGCTGTCATGTGCCCTTTACCAACTTCTCCCAACGGCAACATCTTGCAAAACTAGTACAATAGCACATCTCCATCACCATAAAGATCTCTCATGTTGCCTTGGATAGCCATAACCACTTTGTTCCCTTTCTTCCTCCTTAAAAGGCCATTTTTTCATCTTCCCAGACTGAAACTCCATATCTGTTAAACAGTACTCCCCATACTATCTCTACCATCTCTTGATAATGACCATATTACTTTATTTTCCATGAATCTGACTACTCTAGGTACCTCATATGACTGGAAGCATACGATATTTATCCTTTTATGTCTGGCTTATTTCACTTAGCATAACGTCTTCAAGATTCATCCTTATTGTTAGCCTGCATCAGAATTTTCAGCCTTCGTGATTTCTGCTCTTATCTGTATTATTTCCTTCTTTCTGCTTACTTCGTGTTGCCCTCTTCTTTTTCTAGGCTTTGGAGATGGGAGCTTAAATTACTGATTTGAGTCAATAATGTACGCATTGAGTGCTGTATATTTCCCTCTCTGCACTGATTAGCTGTGTCCCACAAATTTTGTTACATTGTATTTTCATTTTCATTCAGTTTAATGTGTTTTAGCATTACTTTTCATTGAGACTCCCTATTTGATTCACAAGTTACTTAAAGAGTTTTTTTGTTTTTTTTTTTAATAATGTTTACTTTGGGGAGAGACAAAGAGACACACAGAGAAAGAGAGAGAGACTGAGTGAGCGGGGAAGGGGCAGAGAGAGGGAGACAGAGAACCCCAAGCAGGCTCCTCGCTATCAGCACAGAGCCTGATGTGGGGCTCAAACCCATGAACCGTGAGATCATAACTTAAGCTGAAACCGAGAGTCAAATGCCTAACCAACTGAGCCACCCAGCTGCCCCACTATTTGAAAGTTTTTGTTTAGCTTCTAAGTATTGGGAGACTTTTCTATTATTTTCTGTCATTGTTTTTTAGTTTAATTCCATTGTGGTCAGAGAGCATACTCCGTATGATTTCTCTATTTTTAATTTTCAACTTTGTTTTAAGGCCTATGAGATAGTCTATCTTGGTATATGTTCTACTGGTACTTGAAAAGAATTTATATTCTGCTATTGTTAGGTGAGTTTTCTATAAACGTCAAGTTGATTCAGTGGCTTGATGGATTTTGCATATTCTTATTGATTTTCTAATTTTTCTATCAATTATCATGAAACTAATATTAAAGCTTCCACCCATAATCGTGGGTTTATTTCTTTTAGTATCATTGATTTTTGCTTCATATATTTCGCAGCTCTGTTGTTTGGTACATACATATTTAGAATGCCATTTGTACTGACCTTTTCAGTACTATGGAATGTCTCTATTTGACTCTGGAAAACTTTAATGTTTACTTTAACTGTTACCAATATAGCCACTCTTCTTTTAATTAATGCTTGCATTAAATATTTTCTTTTTCTTTCAATTTTTCTATATTTTATTTGAAAAAAATTCTTATAGTCTTCATATAGTTGTGTTAAATATTTTAATCTACTTTGCCAATCTGTTTCTTATTTATTGCACTTGGACCATTTACATATAATGTAATTATTCATATATTAAGGTTTAAGTCTACCATTTGATTTTTTTCCTGGTTTTTATATTTTTAGGTTTCTCTTTGCTCCTACCTTCCTGCAGATTACTTGATCTGCAGATTGGTTTTCTATAGTGTTTTTGACTGTATCTTTTTATATAGATTTATTAGTGATCATACTATTCCACCATAATACAAAACTTCAGTCTTCCGGTGTTGACGCTTTACCAAAGTGAAGTACTGCAATCCTACCTCCTTTTATGTTCCTTACATCTTCCATTTATAATATAATTTTCTTAAATATTTTCTCTACAAGGGCACCTGAGTGGCTCAGTCAGTTGAGCGTCTGACTTAGGCTCAGGTCATGACCTCACGGTCTGTGGGTTTGAACCCCACATTGGTCTCTGCGCTGACAGCTCAGAGCCCGCTTTGGATTCTGTCTCTCTCTCTCTGCCTCTCCCCTGCTTGTGCTTTGTCTCAGTCTCTCTCAAAAATAAATAAACATTAAGAAAAGTATATTTTCTCTACATACACTGAGAATCACAAAAAGTGTTATCATCTTTGCTTCAAGTACCAAACATTTCGCTTCAAGTTTAGGAAACTCAAGAGGAGAAGAAACATGTATGTGCATACATTTTTAGCCCTGTTGGTCTTTCTTCCTTTTTGCTGTCCCAAACAAAAAGCCACATGGAGCTAGATGCCAAAACTCTCCACTCAGCTTCTGTTGACATTCAAAGGGTAGCCTCTCCTTACTGCTGGGTGCAATTCAGAGTTGTGGTGCCCCACCAGATCTCTGCTTAGAGGAGATGGCTTAAGAGTCCTTCATTACTGCTACCCTTGTAAGCTGCACCCATAAAATGGAAGTGGGCTTGTTACTGCTGGGCAGTGGTAAAAGTCCTGATTCTACATTAGGCTTCCTTTAACATCATCCAGCAGGGAGAATGGGTTCTCTAGCCTCCTCTGACACCACCTTGGTTTTCAGGGGGCGGGGCATCTTGTCACAATTTAAAGAGGGTGGAGCTCTTCGCTCCCTTCTCACACATCACTTTTGGGGGGTGGGGGGAGGATTACAGTTTTCTGTGTGGCGTTTGACTGGAATAAAGCACTTGTTGTCAGAAATTTTCGGTCTTACTAGCATGCTTTTATCAGGCTTTTAAATTTTTATTTTAAATTTATTATTATTATTTTTCCAATGCCAGTATTTCTGAGCTGCCAGCTTTTTTATCTCCACATATGGGATGTATGAAGAACAAAAGAAAGCTCACTGATTTCACCACCATGTCATCTCTTGGAGCCTGAGGCCCCTAGCCTGTCTTCCTTCTTCCCTTCTTTTAGTGTATTATTACTTTTGTTTCATATACAACGTCCAGGGTTTTTAATAGTACAAAAAAGAAAAAATACGGAAAAAGACATTTACTCCATCTTTCCAGCATGAAAAGTCTCTGTTTCATCTTTTAAGACTCGACTATAAGGACCCTTCCTTTGTAAATCTTACCAACCACACCATTTCCCTTGATGGTGACACTCTTTTCTCTGTAGGTTTCCAGGCACTTTTATTGTAATTTATTTTCCTCCCATGGCTATCTTCATAAACTAGGCATATTAGGCTATGAAACTCCTGAGGGTACATGCTTTGCTTTATTCTCTCCTATGTTCTCCTGAGACTAGCACAATAGTTTGAACAGAGCAGGCAATGTTTATTAATGAAAAGGTGAGTGTATGGTATAGTCTCTCAAGATTTTTTTTATTTTCTTATTAATATTTATTCATTTTTGAGAGTGAAAGGGACAGCGCATGAGCAGGAGGGGCAGAGAGAGAGGGGGAGGCACAGAATGCAAAGCAGGCTCCAGGTTCTGAGCTGGCAGCACAGAGCCCGACATGGGGCTTGAACTCAGGGACCACGAGATCATGACGTGAGCTGAAGTCGGGCACTTAACCAACTGAGCCACGCAGGTGTCCCTTTCAAGATTTTCTTTTTAATGTTTATTTGTTTTTTAGAGAGAGACAGAGAGTGTGAGTGGGGGAGGAGCAAAGAGAGGGAGACACAGAATCCAAAGCAGGCTCCAGGCTCCAAGCTGTCAGCACAGAGCCTGATGCAGGACTCGGGACTCTTACTCTGGGACCACAAGATAGTGACCTGAGCCGAAGTCAGACGCTTAACTGACTGAGCCACCCAGGCACCCCTCAAGATTTCTTTTTAAAGATACAGACCACCTTTACCAGAAATCCTTGTAGGAAATCTCCAAACTGAGGAAGTGCTCTGTTAGATATTCTCACATGATCTCTTACATCCTTCTAACATTGCAATACACAATCATCATTGTATTGCTTCCCCTGCTACACAGAGAGGACCATATATATGATTTTCTTAAGGTTTTGGTGAAGACTCTGTCATAGACCATAAATTGTATAAAATCAGGGACCACGTTGGTCTTGGCTCGTGGCTTACAGGTATCCCAGAACTTAGCACAGTCCTTAAGTACAAAGTATATATGCAAAAACTATTTGTTGAATTAATGAATTAACGTTTTAAAAATGGATAAAAAAATAGATGAGAATAGGAACTCATCATGTTATGAATGACTCCATTACATATGTTACATAAAAAAGCTATCCAATTTGCCTCTTTGGATCTCAAAATTTACTAATTACCCATTTCTAATTATATTAACATAACTTTTGTTACACATTTTTTTAAATCAGAACCATTTTAGAAACTGAAAGATGAACTTGTGAGCTACCTACATGGGTTTTTCCCAAATGCCTTAACAAACTTTATTGTTGATCTGTAATAGCTGATGAGAGAGCAAGAAATGGAAAGGGAAATAGCTTTTTCATGTGATCAGTGTTAGTAAACTGCACCTGAATGGCTCTGTTGGAGGCCAATCTAGATACATGGCTTCACTTACTAGTCTCATAAATGGCCAAATCTATTGTTAGTCCCTTAGTAACTCAGTAACACTTCATAAATGATTTCTTAGTACTTTATTTCCAAGTCTAAAATTCATATCTAAATCTCCAAAACCCACATCACTAAAACTCTTCTGGAAGAGTTATTTTAAGTGTTGTAATATTCCCACACGAACACTCATCTTGCACAGTTAAATTATTTAACCTTTTTTCTGTATGCCAGTTTGTTAAGTATTGCTGTGAGGCAAACGAAAAGAGCTATAAGGCAAGAATATTTCTTCTTTACACACGGCTCTAAGGAGAGACAGGGGATGACAAAATGTTACAGAAGGAGAGGAAAAAGGTTCCTCTGAAATCACAATGTCACAAAAATAGAGACAGATTCTGTTCCCCTAACATAATCCATTGACAGTCATTCCATTATATGAAATTGAGGTTAGGCCTTGGTGTTTGACATCTGCTCTGGAGGTTATATTTTAAAAGCTCAATCTTAAACTCATAGGATGGGAGAAATATAGATGTTTTGATATTGCTATAATCTTTATAAAGTAGACATCCTAAGGGGTTCCGTGAAGTTGGAACATATGAATTATATGTGATAAAATAAAGATGCCAGTCCCCTAAAGACTCATTTATACAGATGTAACACTCTAAACCAAAAACAAAAAAAACAAAAACAAAAACAAAAAAACACCTACCAAGGAAAAGGAAAATAAAGAGGAATTAGTCTAAAATTTGTATTTTATGAGGGTTGATTTGTAAAAGTTAATGAAGACTGTTATTTAGCATTTAACAATCAGACACTATGGGCATAGCTTGTATTAGGTAATTAAGAAAATGCTATCAAATACTAACGACCTATCTTCAGACAAAACTTTCATGCCACTCATTTTTTTAAGTGGATCATAACTCACCTACTTGGAAACACTCAACAGTGGCTAAGAAGCCCTAAAGGTGTAGCAAATATTCTTTATATGATTCATATTATAACATGGCTTTATCTATTGATAGCCACCCATTTGAGGATAGCTGTGCTTTTCTGCAAATAAATAAATGGAATACTCATGAGTGGCTTAAAATATATTCATTGCATATTTACCATTTTGAGAATGTAGCATAGATCAAGTCAAAAACAATCAGGTACACACTCCGCTAAAGGTTTTGGCACCATACCATGCTCTAAGCTCCTTGTGATCAAGAGCCCTACTTTACTCATTCATAGGATCCCTGCCATCTGATTTAGAACCAGGCAAAAAGTTGATGTTCAATGAGAGTGATTGGTGTAGTTAACCAAACTACTATGTATGGCTCTCTGAATTTGGCATGGGCCCACATGGCCATCTACAAAATTAAAGATTTTGTTGGGAATGCAAGCTGGTGCAGCCACTCTGAAAACAGTATGGAGGCTCCTCAAAAAAACTAAAAATAGAACCACCCTATGACCCAGCAATTGCACTACTAGGCATTTATCCACGGGATACAGGGGTGCAGTTTCGAAGGGACACATGCACCCCCATGTTTATAGCAGCACTATCAACAATAGCCAAAGTATGGAAAGAGCCCAAATGTCCATCGATGGATGAATGGATAAAGAAGATGTGGGATACCTATACAATGGAGTATCACTCGGCAATCAAAAAGAATGAAATCTTGCCATTTGCAACTATGTGGATGGAACTAGAGGGCATTATACTAAGCGAAATTAGTCAGAGAAAGACAAAAATCATATAACTTCACTCATACGAGGACTTTAAGTAACAAAACAGACGAACATAAGGGAAGGGAGACAAAAATAATACAAAAATTGGGAGAGGGACAAAACAGAAGAGACTCATAAATCTGGAGAACAAACTGAGGGTTACGGGAGGGGTTATGGGCTAAATGGGTAAGGGGCACTAAGGAATCTACTCCTGAAATCACTGTTGCACTATATGCTAACTAATTTGGATGTAAATTTAAAAAAATAAAAAATAAAGTTTAAAAAAAATATTTTGTGATACTACAAAATATCTTCTCACTTCATAGAGAATATCTGGTCTCTACTTCCTCTTCTGTGTTTCTACACATCTGCAGTTTCTGTGCTCAGCAAGTCTGTTATCCTGTCATATTTCTGAGGGTTTTATTTGAGACTTTGATAACTAGCTCCTTCTGTAATAAAAGCTGATGGCTACGTATAGAATGAGTAACCACCACACAGTAGGTCCATTTAGGCAATGCTCTTCCCACTCGTCATACCAAGAACACTGGTAGTTTCAAGTCAAATGATAGGCATTAACTAGAAAAAAAAAAAGTCTTAGAATTTCCCTATCAGTCATAATAAAATCTAGTGAAACTACTTTTTTCCACTTACTATTCACTTCTCTACTCTAAATTGCAAATTCCTTCTGATTATATGAGGAGCCATATTTTCTGTTCCTTTTTTTTTCTTTTTTAATTACCTAGGGACCATCATTTCTTAGCTTCTTGATTTCTCAGTGATTAGGCTATCATGGCTAAGTACACAGTCTCTAATGTAGAAACTATGCAGTCAAATCATTCTGACATACTTCACCCTGCAAGAAAAATTTTCAGAAAGACCACTATCCACACCATATCTTCTCAGTCATTATTTTAGATACAGTGCTTGGAAAACAAAGATGCCCTTTATTGCCTAAGGAATTAAACAACTGTTTAACTGTTTAATGCTAAAAAGGAAGCATCGAGGCCTCAAAACGAAGCCTGGCAATAATCCAATCTGTGAGGCACCAACATAAAAAATCTATGTAATAGGGGCGCCTGGGTGGCTCAGTTGGTTGAGTGTCTGACTTAAGCTCAGGTTATGATCTCACGGTTCGTGAGTTCAAACCCCATGTCAGGCTCTGTGCTGACAGCTCAGAGCCTGGAGCCTGCTTTGGATCCTGTGTCTCCTTCTCTCTCTGCTCCTCCCCACTTGTGCTCTGTCTCTCAAAAATAAATAAATGTAAAAAAAAATTTTTTTTAATCTACGTAATAGTTAACTTTTATCAGAGCAAAAGACTCTGTTCCGCAAAAGAAAACTGGGAACAGAATGATCTAACGATGTCTGTTCAGTGAGATTCTTTCTTACTGAACTTTCTAATATTCATCCTATTCTATTAGAAACTGAGCATTCCAGTCAGACATAACTGAAGACAACATGAGAAGAGCCAGTTCACTGTGACTATCTGAGTTTAACTGTTACTGGGTTCTGGTCCCAGATGCACCAAAGAACTGGAGACCCAAGACCAGAATGGGGAGTTTATTCAGTAGGTAAGTAGAGTACACTTTCAAGAGTGAAAGCAGGCCATTGCCAGAGCAAGAGTGGCAATGGTATTGAGAACCTGTAGCTGCAGCCTTTTAAGTCTGCTTTCTGCATATGTAAATTGGTCTCTGACAGACATTTTTGATTGAGAGCTGGTAGTTATATAATACTTTGGCCTCTGTGCATGAGCCTACCCATGATGCATACTGTTATAATTTTATTTGCTTATGTATCGTATATTTATGAGTGTCTAATGAGCTTTTGTTGCAACATTAAAAGTACTTAAGAGCAGGTTGCACCCTTTGAATGCATGCTCAGCTTTTACAAGTCTCCTTTTTGGTTTTTGAGCCAGCTCTGTAGCTAGGCCTTTCCTGTTCTGTTAGCCCTTAGAGATGAAGGGTGTGGCTGCTAACCCTGAGGGGTGGCTCTGAGGGTGTGGCCAGCATCTACTTTATCTCTTCTCTGTCACGCTTAACTACCTGCCTAATAGGATAGCTGGTTGAAGACCCTTACTTGCAGGTACAAGTGGTTTAGCACTCACATGTAGAACTAAAATCCATCCTGGAAGTTTCACTTACGTCTAATTAATGCAAAGTGTCTATTTCAGGGAGATGCCTATCTAGAGGAACACAGGATTCCTTCTGGGAGATTCTCAGGAAGACTCCATCATAGCATAACCACCAAAGTAAAACCACCCCATCAAAGTATTTTGCCTAAGTTCTTAAGAAATTCAGTTCATTTTTTTTTTTTTCTGGTGTCTAGGATTGGATGAGGTTCATTCTCAGCTCCTGCTATCTAACCTGGGGTCCAGGTTAGACTTCAGTTAAATAGGACTGACAAGCACTTAAGTCCCAGGAGCAGTAATTTATCCTTCTAAAATACACAGAATATTTATTTATGTGATTCTGTGTGAGATAAGTTATGTATTTGTTATTGAGTCGTAGCTCTCTAATTGGTTATCAAGACAGTATTCCGTCAAGCTGTCACTTACAAAGGGTTAACTCATTACTTTGACTTCTATCTTAAAAGAGGATAGTGCTGGGGCGCCTGGGTGGCTCAGTTGGTTAAGCATCTGACTTCGGCTCAGGTCACGATCACTCGGTATGTGAGTTCGAGCCCCGCGTCGGGCTCTGTGCTGACTGCTCAGAGCCTGGAGCCTGTTGCAGATTCTGTGTCTCCCTCTCTCTCTGACCCTCCCCTGTTCATGCTCTGTCTCTCTCTGTCTCAAAAATAAATAAACGTTAAAAAAAAAATTAAAAAAAAAAAAAAAGAGGATAGTGCAAATTGGGGGATTAGCTCTTAACTGTGTACCCAGGAATTATCTGAGAAACTTAAAATACTTTACCTAATTTAGTATCAAAACACAGTCTGATCTTTCTCTCTGTGGTGACAGAGCAAAAATTGGCAATAAACATTTTTATTCCTACACATTAAAAGCAATGATTTTTTGCTTGTTCCCCCCCTTTCTTTTATTATCATTGTAATATATGCTTATTGTAGAAGTTTAGAAAGCACAAAAAAGCAAAAGACACGTTGGAAAAAAGTATCCCTCTATAATCACACTGACATTTGGTACTTTGCCTTTCAGTCTATCCCACTGTACATGTTTTACGTACACTCTAATTCTACATACATTTTGCCCTGCATTTTTCATTTAACATATTTTAGTATTTCCCTTGTTTTTAAAAACTCTATACAAACATCATTTCAACCACTGCTATATTTCTAATTTGGTACTATATTAGTATTCTATTATCTTGTTACATATGAATTTACATTTTTAACTAAAATGTTTTACACTAATTTTTAAAAATTTTCTTAATGTTTATTTATTTTTGAAGGAAAGAGAGACAGAGAGAGAGAGCAGGGGAGGGGCAGAGAGAGAGGGAGACATAGAATCTGAAGCAGGCTCCAGGCCCTGAGCTGTCAGCACAGAGCCCGATGTGGGGCTTGAACTCACAAACCGCAAGATCATGACCTGAGCCAAAGTCAGTCTCTTAACCAACTAAGCCACCCAGGTGCCCCTAAAATGTTTTACACTTTAATTCACACTGTCAACATACAATGCATCAAAGAACATAATGTATATGACATATATACTAGTTGTGTTTTTATTGATATAATAAAGCAAATATAAAGAGTTGCAGTTCAGGGCTTTTCTGACTAACAGAATTTCTCATTTTTCTTCAGCAGTCCTAAATTCATTGGAAATGTTGTTAAAAGGTAGCAGATACAATAATTTATTTTCACTCTGATGAGTGCTCAGTAGGAAGGTTGAAAAGTCAAGAACTCCCTGAAAAGTAATACATCCATTTTATTTGTGAAATGACTTCCATCCCAATGTAGTACTTTATTTTGCACATTTTACCAGGGCATTATTGGGCATTTTTGCAACCCAATAGACTCTGCCTGGCTCATTTCTCTGAATGGAATGGCATAGCCATACAGAAGAAGCAGTCATTTCTCCATTAATTTACCAAGGCATGAGAACAATCCAGCTTGTATTACAAGTTCTATGGTTTTTCACGGACAGGGCCAACTATTCCACCTTTATCATTCAAGATTATCTGATATTGAAGGAGATCACCAGAAATTGAGGAAAACAACTAAAAATCTGTCCCCCGGGGTGTCTCGGTGGCTCAGTCAGTGAAGCATCCCAATCTTGATTTCAGCTCAGGTCATGATCTCACCGTTTATGAGTTCGAGCCCTGCATCTTGGGATTCTCTCCCTCTCCCTCTCTTGCTCTCTGCCCCTCTCCCAATTACGCTGTCTCTAAAAATAATACACTTAAAAAAAGAGAAATTAAAAATCTGCCTCTAATGTGCCAAACATTCTCATTTGTGTTATTTCATCTGCTGGTGTGTATGTCTATTGAAGGAAGAGAAGGGTATCTTTTTTTTTTTCCTAGTTTGCAATGAAGTGTTGTGGAGGCAGCAATGTTCATATGAAGGTAACAATATGCAATCTGAATGCATAATTCAAATAAAATAAATAGGTAGGAGGGGAAAATGGGACACCAAGGTGCCCAGGACTATGGGTAGAAAGTGCAGGAGGAGGGTCTAGGCATGTAGAAGAAAGGAGGCTCAGAGGATTTTCTGGAATCTTAGTGCAGCTTAATCAAGGCAGGTGTGTTCGCAGTTCCTCGGGGTCTCGGCCTGATACAGAGGGAGCTACTAAACGTGTTAACAAGAACAGACCTCAAATACTCTGTGGATCATCTCTATCATCACCCCTAGACTAAACCTTGACCAAGAATGATCATCACATGGCAATAGAGGAATTTAGAAGGGCAAAGAAGCAAGAAAGAGATGAGCTGGCTAAATGTGGCAGAAATCTGAACACACCAGTATGAAACAGAATTTGAGGCATGTTATAGAAATTTGATGTAGTGAAAATGCACGTAAGGGAATAACAATTTAATTGGGTTGCTCCCAACAAAATATTTTACAGGTCTACTGGTGTATCATGAAAGTAGTAACTTCATGACTGTTTAGCACACAAACTACCGTCTATAGAAGACAGAACAATGATGGATGGAAAGCATTTCACCCTAGTAACAATGAACCAGCAAAGTGATCTTGCAAACAGTAGTGGTTTTCCCCCTCACAAGTCCATTTGTTTTTCCTGTGCTGGAAATATTGTACATAGAATGTAAAAGGTGCAGTTTGGGGGAGGGGAAAGTTGCAGACTCAACTCCCCTACAATTGCATGGGAAAGTTTTTTCCATGGTATACACAACGCCGAGCTACACTCTAGGTACTGCTGGTCACTGAGTGTGGAGACACAGAACAACAGGGAGGTGAACCTTAACCTTAACGTGCAGGGGAAACTCCTTGACATCAAAGGGGGCGCTGATTCACAGCATTACTCTTCCCCTTTTTCTTTTCTTTTCTTTTCTACCTTGGTCTATTTAACTGTTCTGCATTTCAGAACATCAATACCATTGAGCAGCACCGAGGTGGCTCAGTCGGGAAAGCATGTGACTCTTGATTTCATCTCAGGTTATGTTCTCATGATTTGTGAGTTTGAGTCCCACATCAGGCTGTGCGCTGACAGCATGGAGCCTGCTTGGGATTCTCTCTCTCCCTCTCTCTGCCCCTCCCCCACTTGTGCTGTCTCTATGTCTCTCAAAATATATTCATTAATTATAAAAAACGTTTAAAATCAATACCGTTGATAAAACATGAAAAGAGTAAAGGCTTTTCTTTAAAGATGTAATTCAAGTACAATATTCATAAGGAAAAGTACATATATTCAATTGTACCACTCTACAAATATTTACAAACTGAAAACATCACTGTAACCAGCATCCAGATAGAGAAATAGACAACCACCAGCACTCTAGAAGCACCTCATCCACACCCTCCCCGGTCCAAAGGAAATCCTTTCACTCACAGAATAAACCAGTTTTTACTCTAATTGAACTGTATGTAAATGGAATCACACATGATGTGCTGGTTTTTATTTGGTATCTTTTGCTTAAATTATGCTTATCAAATGCCTCCACAGTGTTACAATTGTGGAGATTTTAAATAAGGAAATTTTTGTGAAAATAGAGCAATGTTTGATACAGAGGGGGGAAAAAAGCTGAATTAAAAACTATGGCTGCTTTACAACCTGGGCCCCGCAGAATGGCTCCCGCAAAGAAAGGTGGCAAGAAGTGTTGTTCTGCCATCAATAAGGTAGTGACCAGAGAATACACCATCAACATTCCCAAGCGCATCCATGGAGTGGGTTTCAAGAAGCATGGCCCTCGGGCTCTCAAAGAGACCCGGAAATTTGCTATGAAGGAGATGGGAACCCCAGATGTGCTCATTGACACCAGGCTCAACAAAGCTGTCTAGACCAAAGGAAAAAGGAATGTTCCGTATGTCTGTGTGCGGTTGTCCAGAAAACGTTAACAAGGATGAGGATTCACCAAACAAGCTCTATATATTGGTTACCTATATACCTGTCACCATTTTCAAAAATCTACAGACTGTTAATGTGGATGAGAATTGCTGATTGTCGAATAAAAGTATAAAACTATGTACACACACACACACACACACACACACACACACACATATATATGGCTGCTGTTCCAGGTATTAGGTTATAACAAGTAACAAATGCAGTAATTTTTTAGAAGGCTAGTAGTAACAACAGCTCAAGAGAACTTGCAAAGAACGCTGCCCTGTTGAGGATAGCCCTGCCAACATACTATAATTTCTAATCTGTGTGGTCTAAAAGTATAAGTCACCCTCTAAGAAGAGATGTGGAGCATGAGGACTGTGCCTCCTCACATAAGTGCAGGTGAATGCAAGTGGGGCAGCTTTCATATCCAAGCTAGGCTCAGTCTACACCACAGGAACCCTGACATTTAAAGATATAGAACACATCTATCACAATTGTCACTTGCCATTAATTTACATTCCCTTTATGCATCTGTTCAGAAAATAATTAGGATTTTATGCTGCAGTAAATATGCTTGTTCATCCATTAGTGCAAAGCAAAAGATTAATTGCATTACAATGGGAATCAGGACGACAGCACTCGGAGCCACAATGATAACAGTGACAGCTGGGCTGCCCACAGTACTTTGCTCTGATAAGCTTCAAAAACAAGTGTAGATAGGAAAATAATTAAATCACTGACAAGATGGCACCAGCCTTATTTTCCCTCTTCTTGCATTCAGCTTACAATCACCAAATAAAAAGATTCTCCCTACAAATTAGAAAAGGACCTTTATTTTTTTTCCCTATCTCCAAATGCCCTGGTTTAACATTAGTAATGAGCTGGATTGCTAACATATCTCACTTTTATTTAACCTCCTATCACTTATCTAACCAAGCTAAATATTGAGGTTAACCTGAACTAGCATCTACTGAGAACCCAAGAGACAGGACTGGCACTGGACATGTGTCCACTTCAGTCACAGGGCATGGTGCTTAAAGCTCTACTGTCACCATGTTAGAATTCTTAATTCTTTAACCAGAGTCCCACATTTTAATTGGGTATTGGGCCTCAAAAATTATGTACCTAGTCCTGCTGATAGATGTAAAAAAATACTAACATAATCTCCCTAATATATGTAATTATTATGTATATAATGCATGTATTGTGCACATCTGTACAGTATACACATATTTATGTACACATATATGTACATTATTATGTATATATTATATACATACTGTGTATGTGCACACACATATATATCAGTGAAAGCATCCACAGTCAGACCTATTGCTACAGTTCCCCAAAAGGAAACAAAAACAAACAGCAAACAAATTCATTTCCCCCTCTTTTCCCTGGTCAATTAAAAAGGAAAGTGGTGTTATTGAGTGGAAACAGAACATCTGTTTTTTGAGGAAACATCTGAGAAGCAAGAGACATGCTCTACTTGTAACTCCAATTGTCTCCTGACTATGGATACTTTCCTATGGTTCAAAATAGACTGATCATTGTTTTAGGGACAATGCGTGTTAACAACGTGTTTAACACTGAGTGGGAGTTTACCAACATTCAAGAAAACATCTGTGCAGTGATTTGAATAATGATCTAGTCTCCACCCCGGTGCCTCCACACCACCCTCCCCAACCACCAAAAAAATTAAAAGAAATGGTTATAGAAGGGCTCAATTGAAAACTTCATCCTTTGATGTTTAGTTAAGGCGACAACAGAAGCCAGATAACTGATCTTGCTCTGACATTCCCACAGGAAGAAGTAACTGACAGATGGTCATGATTGTAACCAAAATGTTTGGATAATCATCTTTGATGAATCATTTATCATGGCAGCTCCTCATATGACAGTGACTTCTTTGGAGTCCCCTAAAACCCTGGCCCATTAAGAAATTGCTTAATGACATACTGTTTTTACTACTCATCCAGAAAGTAGCCACAGCTTATCCTTCTCCATGATTTTTAAAGTTGTTTTTTTTTTTTTTTAGAATCCCTTGGATTTATTAAATTTATTAATCACAACATTTTGTCTTCCATGGAGAATGAGAGAGGGAGTTTTGTTATTGATAGGGGAGAAAGGCTTCGAAAATAGGTCAGGTGCAACAAGAGACTGCTTGAGGGAAGGGACATGCAAATTAACTACTGTAGACGTGGGTGTTTTTGCCCTGGCAGCAGCTGCTGAATAATTAGGGCCCAAAGGCCTTCATAAAGGTTATAAGTCTTGTTACTGTGGCTAACCAAATCTGCTTGAGTAATTTTCCTTTCACTATTGCAATTATGGGGTTTTAACTCACTAGGTAGCTGATTTTGTGGCATGTACATATTCGATGTGTCAGGGAAAATGAGCTTCCAAGGCTCCCCTCTGGACCACTTTAGAGCAATGATCATAAATCCTCACTAAAGGGAAACTGGTTCTTAAGAGGAGCAATTCTAGGGGTGGGAGTGGAGGAAAAAATGAAAGGAAGCAGGCAAACATTTCATAAGCAATGGAGCTGCAAAATTGGATTGTAGCACAACACAATAATATGAAACAATGTAATATAGTATACTCGAATATGTTGTATTTACATGTGATATAATACACATTTTAAGGTTCATTATTATTATCACAGATAAGCATTCATCCTGGATGCTCCTAGAAAATTTTGGTACTACTTAGATCCACTTTTCCTGGAAGTAAGTAACTTTCACTTTCCAGTGTCCCCTCTCAGAATTGTGAAACCATGGTCCTTCTATCTTTTACCTTTTCTTGTGCAACCCTGTGCATTGACTCTCTGTCTCACCTGTCTTATCAAGTCTGTCTCCTCTTGTCCTGACACGGTATCTACTATTAGCATGGGATAGAGTCAATAGTAGGAGAGAAGAAGTGGGTCTGATTTTGGTGATAAGTATCTGTTCTACCAACTGGGTAATGTGACTAATTTATCTGAACTATAGTTTCCTCACTTTTTGAAATGGGAAATCACTACTTTTAGAGGTTATTCATGGACACCAAATGTAAAAATTTATGGAAAGTGCTTTTTTAGGCTTAAATATATTTGTCTATCATATTTCCCTCCCTTCCTCTCTTTTCAGTCTCCCTCTCTCATACATCTCTCCATAAATCTTACATCCACCCACACACATTTCAATTTATTTTATCTTGTCCTTAAAGTGAATACAAACATACCAACAGAGCTTGAACATTTCAATTCATATATTTATATAAAATCAATGTTTATTTTATCAATAAATACTTGATATAATTTCAAAGTAGTTTTGACATTTAACAGAAAAAAAATAGTTATAAAACATAGTTTTAATGTGGCCAACGAAGGTATTCCTTTTTTTTTCATTTTTAAAACATTTTTTATTTTTATTCTTATTTTTTTTTTTTAATTTACATCTAAATTAGTTAGCATATAGTGCAACAATGATTTCAGGAGTAGATTCCTTAGTGCCCCTTACCCATTTAGCCCATCCCCCCTCCCACAACCCCTCCCATAACCCTCAGTTTGTTCTCCAGATTTATGAGTCTCTTCTGTTTTGTCCCCCTCCCTGTTTTTGTATTATTTTTGTCTCCCTTCCCTTATGTTCATTTGTTTTGTCTCTTAAAAGTCCTCATATGAGTGAAGTCATATGATTTTTGTCTTTCTCTGACTAATGTCACTTAACATAATACCCTCCAGTTCTATCCACATAGTTGCAAATGGCAAGATTTCATTCTTTTTGACTGCCGGGTAATAAATACTCCATTGTATATATATCCCACATCTTCTTTATCCATTCATCCATCGATGGACATTTGGGCTCTTTCCATACTTTGGCTATTGTTGATAGTGCTACTATAAACATGGGGGTGCATGTGTCCCTTCGAAACAGCACCCCTGTATCCCGTGGATAAATGCCTACTAGTGCAATTGCTGGGTCGAGGGGAGTTCTATTTTTAGTTTTTTGAGAAACCTCCATACTGTTTTCAGAGTGGCTGCACCAGCTTGCATTCCCACCAACAATGCAAAAAAGATCCTCTTTCTCCGCATCCTTGCCAACATCTGTTGTTGCTGGAGTTGTTAATGGTAGCCATTCTGATGGGTGTAAGGTTGTATCTCATCATGGTTTTGATTTGTAAAGAAGGTATTCTTTTTTTAATTATTATTTATTTATTTTGAGAGAGAGAGGGAGAGAGGGAGAGAGGGAGAGAGGGAGAGAGGGAGAGAGGGAGAGAGGGAGAGAGGGAGAGAGGGAGAGAGGGAGAGAGGGAGAGAGGGAGAGAGGGAGAGAGAGAGAGAGAGAGAGAGAGATGAGTAAGGGCAGAAAGAGAGAGAATCCCAAGCAGGCTCTGCACTGTCACCATGGAGCCCAACATGGGGCTCCATTCCATGTACTGTGAGATCATGACCTCAGTCAAAATCAAGAGTCAGACACCTGACCAAGTGAGCCACCCAGGTGCCACAAAGAAGGTATTCTATCCAAAGCTGAGCATATCATGAGCCTAAGAATTGGTACTACATTGGCACTTAGATCACCAAAGGGCGACCTATAAATGAAAATGTATTTGCTTCTCCACCGATTTTACATTCTCTATCAAGCATTCTGGTTTAACATGTTCTTTTTCATTACAGAAAGCACTTTTCACAAATAACATTCATATATATATATATATATATATATATATATATATATATATACACACACACACATATATGTGTGTATATATATATATATATATATATATTTAGATACAAGTCTAGAATTCATGAACACATTAATAATTTTCCCTAACCAAATACAATCTTAATAATGCTTTTCACTGTATAAGTGCCTCCTACGTAGTGTTTTGTCACTTGTTGAGGCTTAAGGTATTTTATGTTGATTAATAGTTTAATTGTTGGTAAAGAGCCCTGGATCAGGACTATGTTATGTTCTGAGGAATTATAGGTAGGATATATAGGTAGTCATCTGTGGGAAGAGGGGTTTTAGAAGTCAAAAGATGGACACAGTGTCAGGGACAATTTGTAATTGTGAAATCTTCAGCTTTCTTCATTGTAACCCAATATAAAAGGATAATAGCAATAATCTTTGATGTGGGCAATTAAGATTTATTAAATCTTATGTAAAGTATGCATTTAAAAAGTCTAAAATTACTTTCATTCTGTGCAAATGCAGATTTAAGACAAAGCTTCTAATCCCTGTCCCCTCCAATACACCCACTAATCTGAATGATATATCACTCTGTGCTTCCTACATAGAATTTCAGAAGTCAACCATCATGACAAGCCAAAATCAAATCTATATAATAAAGACAAGTTTTCCAAACCATAGAGAGCTCCTACGAGTACCACATCTTTAGGACTCAAGAAGGGGAGAGAGCAAGGACGTGGTCTTACATTACAACATCAAACAGTATCTAGCATAGGAATCTTATCTTTACAGGTGAGCTTGCCTGTGATTAAGGCAGGTTGGCTTAAAGAGTCCTATTTGGGGTACAGACAAGTAAAATACCTGTATCATGTGACTCTCTTCCTAACTTCTCCTTGATCTAATATAGGATGGAGTCCCTGTCTCCACCCTCATGATAGTTCCAAGAGTGGAGTAGCTATATAAAATATTAGAGTTCAGATGTTGGTAATGGACAAATGTGGACCCTAACCACTCATTAGTTTATTGACTTGAACAAGTTAATATCTTTGAAATTGACATAAAATTAACTCTAAAATGGAAATAATAAGGGCACCTGGGTGGCTCTGTCACTTAAGCAAAAGATCCTGGTTTGGGCTCAGGTCATGATCTCATGGTTCATGAGTTTGAGCTCCACATCAGGCTCTGCGCTGATGGCACGGAGCCTCCTTGGGATTCTCTCTATTCCTCTCTCTCTTGCATACCCATGCACTCTCTCTCAAAATAAATAAACTTTAAAATATAAATAAAAATAAAATAGAAATAAAAAAACCTATTAAAAAAAATTTTTTTAATCTTTATTTATTTTTGAGAGAATGTGAGCAGAATGTGAGCAGGGGAAGAGCAGAAAAAGAGGGAGACACAGAATCTGAAGCAGGCTCCAGGCCCTCAGCTGTTAGCACAGAGCCCGATGCAGGGCTCAAACTCACGAACCATGAGATCATGACCTGAGCCAAAATCAGATGCTCAACCAACTGAGCCACACCCAGGTGCCCCAAAAATGCCTATTTTTGAAGGGCTAGTGTCAGGATGGAGAAAATGTACATAACATTATTTGCACAGTATTTAATACAAAATAATAGTCCATAATGTTATTACTATTACTATTATTATCAATAAAAGAAGAATATCTTAAATATGGTACATAATCATGTAGACACTGATGCTCGGAAACTGGGGCAGAAGATTTTTAGCATAACGTTCAAATTCCCCACAAATATCTTGTTCTGAAATGGCATAGACCATGAGTCTAAGACCCACTCTGGACTTCCATCTTCCTTTTCCTCTTTTTCCAGCTAAAACAAATTGACACCTGTGTATGAAACCTCTCCTGATAACTCTGTTCAACTCTGATTTCTCACTTTGTTGACTGCCCATGGTGTTAATTGCACAGAATATGTTAGCATACCTAAATTTCTGCATTGCAATTTCTCCTCTGTCTCATGTGCATATTGCCTTATTAATGCATCTGTTAAATTTTTAGAAGTCAGGGTTTATGCCTTATGTTTCCTGTAGGCCCCCCATGCCACATAATTAGCACATTCTGGAAAGATTCTAAGTCCTACTGAATCCTCATTCCCATAAGCCTCCCATATTCACCTTATTTTTGGTACAATTACCAGTTGGATTTCAACTACTTGCTTTCAAAATGCAATTTCCCTAATAGTATACAGTGTTCTAATAATGCCCTGATCAGTGCTACTTCAGAGTTACCGCTGATTATACACCTGTTTCCAAATCCCAGCATCATCAAGTGTTTTTCTATTGTGTCTTTTTTAACTGTTAAACTATTATGAGTTCTTAATTTTTTGAGCTATTCAGTTTATGGCCTAGTTTGGTACGTGGGTTTTAGTTTATCTCAATGTAGTAATTCGATAAAAATACCTTCTTTTATCATTTGGGAAAAGTTATGATTATTATTCAAGGAATATCACGGTAATCTTTTCAAGAATAATCACATTTTAAAATTAATCAAGATTTTAAATTTGTATTTCCTGTTACATAAGCTTCAAATCAAACTTGATTAATCAGTTGACTGTGCTATTATTTCGAAAATCAGAGACTGAGTGCACAAGATGCATATGTCTGGGTGGAATTTTTTTTTTCTATTTTGACTTAGAACATCTTTCTCTTTCAAAAGAATTAAATGGTCATTGAAGAAAATCTGAAGAACACAGAGAAATACATTCAAATCAATCAAATCCCTATGGAAACTCCTATCTATAAATACCCACCATGAACATTTTGAAACTTTTTATTTTGAAGTAATTTTAAATTTACAGAAAAGTTGCAGAAATAGTTGAGAGAGTTTTCACATATCCCTCGGCCAGCTTTTCCTAATGATAGCATTTGGCACAACAACACTTCCAGGATCAGAAGGAATTACCACGGATAGAATATTAGTAACTTATTGGCTATTCTTTTTCTTAGTCAATACTGTCTTTACCACCCTTGCACAAATTTGCTCAGGCCTTATCAGATTGGCAAGCAAACATGGCAAAGTAACAGTAACAAAACAGTATTTCTCTGAATACAAACTCATTTACAGAGCTGAGAAAACTCCTGGACCTTCCTTCCACACTTCTCATTCATTCATCAACTATTTGCTTCCAACTTCCCAAGAACCTGGCATTATTTTAGGCTCTGGAGATACCAGTGTAAACAAAGCCTTTCCCCTGATGGAGCTTGCTTCCATACTGTGAAAGATCATAAAAATACATTCATATTACAGTGGTAGGAGGTGCTATGGAAAGACCTGAGCAGGAAATAACTGGGATAGAAACGGATATGGAGAAAATGACTTTACATCTGTGGATAGGGAAGACCTTTCTGATTATATAGCATTTGAGCAGAATTCTGAGTCAGCCTGGTGAATATCTAGGGGAAAATGTTTCCAGGCAGAAACTACAAAGAGGAACATACCTGGCATGTTGTAAAAGCAGTAAGAAATGGACTCTGTAATGTGGCCAGGCCTCAGTTCAGGTGCAGTATACCTATGTCAACAAACTCCTCTTGACTTTTAATGGAAATCCTGTATAATTCCTCTAGGCTGCACCAGAGATTCCACCAGTTCTTCCTCTGGGTTATAATGATGATTTTTGTTGACTCTCATGACCCACAACATTGGCTTTATGTGTGTGTTCCAGGAATCCAACTAGCTGGCTTCCTGTTCAGGCTTTTACTCCAGACAGTACCCTCGAGAGGTGCCCTGGTTCCCTATCACCTGAGAAACAGAATAAACAAACACACAACATCTACATCATATATAAAAGTAGAATTCTGACCCACATCTTGCAACCATCTTCCCAGGAAACCAATCCCTTATCTACATGAAGAGCCCAGGAAGCCAGCCGACTGTAAGTCAGACTTTCAGGAGGCTAGGTTGGTATCTCCAGGAATAATTCAAGAAGCTTCTGTAACAATTGGCCCCAAATAGCCAGGACTGGATTGACGGCTGACAGATTCCCTATTTTTGTCCCTACTTCCAACTTAGCAACAGCCAAAGAAAATTAAATATACTCTCCTAACCAGTGATGTAGGATACCCCACTGTTTTCAGCTTCCCCATGCCAACAGCTTCCCTTCAGGACACACTTGAAGCTTTTCCCTTTCCCATTATCAAGTTTTCCCACTCTTCTGCCTGCCTTTGAGTCTGTGCCAAAACACAAGTGACAGTGACTGACTCTCTGGCTATAGCAAATTCTTAATAAATAGCCTTTGCTTTGCTCATTTGATTTTATTTCTGCACACTTTCCTGCAATAGGGAAAATCCCTCAGCCTTCAACTTCCATAGTAGTGAATTCACATTCATACACACACACACACACACACACACACCTATACTATATATGATGTGACTAGATGGTTGAACTAAGGTTGAAGTGTGAAATTTGTGCGTATTATACAGTCAAGCTTTTTCCTTAAGGTTTCGTGGAGTTTGTATGACATATACTCACTTTTGCATAAAACTATTAATGGTTTATATTCCTCAAGGTTCAGTCCTAAGCTCTCATCTATTTTCCTCTTTATATTTCCTTCTTCCATTATTCTGCATCTATGAAGACATTTAATTTATGGTTCTTGCCCAGACTCTTCATTTGAACTTCAGACTTTACCACTACCTCTTTGGTTTCATAATGACACCATGCACTCAATATGGGTAGATGCTCTTCCTCCACTAATCTGGTACCTTTCTTGTGTTTCCAAAATCAGTGAATGGCAGCGCCATTTACCTGGTTGAATCCTAGGTGTAATCACCAATACCTTCTTCTTCCATTATCTTCCATATCATATCCAGTCATCTATCTCTCTCAATTTTACCTTTTTTAAAATTTTTTTAACGTTTATTTATTTTTGAGACAGAGAGACAGAGCATAAATGGGGGAGGGTCAGAGAGAGAGGGAGACACAGAATCGGAAGCAGGCTCCAGGCTCTTAGCTGTCAGCACAGAGCCCCATGCGGGGCTTGAACTCACAAACTGCGAGATCGTGACCTGAGCCGAAGTCGGACGCTTAACCGACTGAGCCACCCAGGCGCCCCTCTCAATTTTACCTTTTAAGGAGATACCTGAGATTTGGGAACCATTTCTCTGTTTCATTGCCATTTACATCCTAGTCTGACCTACCTCATAGTTTACCTGGTCTTCTGCAATAGCATCTGTATTGAATGCCCAGGATGCTGTAACAAAGTACCAAGAACCAGGTAGTTTAAAACTATGTAAATTTGTTGTCTCATTATTCTGGAGGCTAAAAGTTCAACATCAAGGTGTTAGCAGTGCCATGCTCTCTGTAATGGATCTAGGCAAGAACCCTTCCTTGCTCTTCTAGCATGGTTGTGTGTTTGTTGGTAATCCTAGGCATTTCTTGGCTTATAGATGAATCACTCTAGTCACATAGCTGTCTTCTTGGGTCTTCACATTATCTCCCCTGTTTATATGTCTGTTTCTATGTCTAAATTTCCCTCTTTTATAAGGGCACCAGTCATCTTGGATTAAGGCCTACCCTAATGACCTCTTTTTAACTTGATTACTTCTATAAAGCCTTAGTTCCAATTAAGGGCACCTTCTGAGGTACACATTCTGGAGTGTGTCAGTCCGTGCTGACAAGCTGACAGCAGTGAGCCCAATGTGGGATTTGAACTCATGAACCACGAGATCATGACATGAGCCGAAGTCAGATACTCAACCAACTGAGCTACACAGGTGCCCCTTCCCAGAACTCTTTTATGTACTTACTGTTTCTTCTGTCTGGAATGCTCTTTCCTTAGATGTGTGCTCAGATTTTTTTTTTTTTTTTTTTTTTAGGAAATCTTTCCCCAGCATGTCTCCCTTCCAGAATTATAATTCAAAGATTTTGGAATTGAACCAGTCTCTTTGTAGGACAAGGGACTTAAATAGTTCATTTTTAAAAGTAAAAACATGTACACTAAAGCAGTGCCATTTAACAGACTCATTTGCCCAGTACACTGTAACCTGAAGAGTGGACGGTGTTTAAAGATAACAGCTAGTTATCATCCTTTATCCACTCCCTCCATGGTCTTTTTAAAGTGGGACCACCTCAACCATAAAGTAAGCCTTGAGTAGAAATCTGCCATGTTGATCAACTTAGCCTCTTTAATATTTGCCTACTCAGCTGTCATGAGTTACAGTGGGCACTCTCCAACTGAAAGTGGGGACAACAGATGATCTGTCTCCCATCTTGTCAAAGGTACTAATTGCTAACCTAAGAGTAACTGCTGATAGTCTCTCTTTGTCAGTAAGGTATCTTACTAGAAAATCTAACTAAATATAGAGACCAAACTCTCTACGTAGGAAATCCTTTATCAGCCAATATTTAAAATTACTAACAGTTACTACAAAACAGTTTTTTCAAACATTAGGACTCTATATCTTAGGGCTGGCCATATACATTTTTTTAAAAACCTTGTTACATTTTTGTCAGGGTTTTTCTTAAACAAGAGAGAGTATACCAGCCAAATGAGTAGGTGTTCTGTCACCTGGAGTCCTGGCAAAGTTTCTGGCAGAATTTTTCTATCTAAAGGAGACTTACTCATTTGGAATAGATTAGAATTATCTGTCTGGTACAAAATTACTTTTGCAGCAAGTGGTGCATTATCCAAGACATTTATGGTGATAGCTATTAGCTAATCTCCTAAACTTAAAGAGGATAAAAGGAAAAATTTTGTGTCTATACCAACTTTTAAATCTTAAACTTTCTTCCAAGAAGATCTGGATGTCACATCATCCAGGACTTTTCCAGTAAATATTCATTGCATTCTTGAGCTATCAATGAGCCGAATGAGATGTAATACATAGCCAGAGTCCTGAAAGGGAAGGGATGACCTATTCTTCCACAGACTACCAAACAGGGGCCCCATGTTTTACAGAACTCTGTTTAGTCCTCTTCTAGCACATATTCCTTCCCATGGGAACAAGAGTTTGTAGACTACAAAGTTGTATGCTCCAGAAACCGTGTCTCTTCTTCTAGATCATGCTTCAAGGATCTGGTGCCTCTGAAATTTCCTATCCAGATGGTTTGTATCCACTTATAATTTCTGCAAAGACCTTTCCAAATATTCAACTTGTCAAAGCATACTACCAGTATGCAAACCTATAAGCTCAATATGTGGCTGTGTGTCTACAGATGGAGCTTGAATACACGAGCTGAGATGTCTACACATATGTGCACAAAGCCCCTCAAGGTGTAAGATGATGTCCACATGGAACAGAAGGTGTCTCCATGTTTCAGCATGGAACTCTAAGGGTTCCAATAATCCTATATTCAAACCTGGTCTTCATGGTTTGTAATGAAACATTTGTCAATATAGAAGAATGGAACATTTTTTGTTTGTTGGTTTTAAGTTTATTTATTTTGAGAGAGAGAGTATGCAAGTGGGGCAGGGGCAGAGAGAGAATCCCAAGCAGCCTCCGCACTGTCAGCATGAAGCCCTATGTGGGCTCATGAACAGTGAGATCATGACCTGAGCTGAAATCAAGAGTTGGATACTTAACCAACTGAGCCACCCAGGTGCCTTGAGGATGGAACATTCTTTAAGCAGTTTGGTTGAATGATTTAAATCTTCTACATATTTAGTCATACGGTATGCGGGTCTCCATTTTTCTCTGCCCTTCCCCACATATGTTAGAGAAGATCTGCAGACGGCACACTGAAAAGGGATGGGTCAAGAAAGCTTAATATTTACAAAGCTGTTACAGAAATTAAGAGAAATCAATTGCTGGTAACAGCAGGAATCTACTACCATTTCTAGGCCTGAGAGAAAGAAGGGGATTTGTTAACAGAACCTGGAGAGAAATCAGCTAAAAAGAAAATTTTCCTCCAAACATTGTAGCCTTGAATAGGAGAAACGCAGTCAGTGACAACCCATAGCACAGAGAAATGGGTAAATGAATCCACAAACCTCTCTCTCCTTGCTCTCCCATCTCCTGGTGGTACCTTCCATTGGATAAATATAATCAGAAGCCAGATGGAAAGAGAGGTTGGTTGACACAATACATAAAGTATAGCCTTCCAGCTTATAGAGCAGAATGGAAGGGTAGAGAAAAGGAAGAAGGGTACAGAAATGGAGAGTATACAGCATATACTGGGGTCAAATATCAGATTCAAATTCTTTCCTTTAATAACTATGTGGCCTGGAAGAAATTATTAATTATAAGTCTCCACTCCTCATCTGTAAAATGGGTACCTCAGAAACACCTCTATTATGGGGATGTGAGGATTAAATAAGAACACTTTAGGGGCACCTGGGTGGCTCAGTCAATTAAGCGTCCAACTTCAGTTCAGGTCATGAACTCACAGTTTGTAAGTTCAAGCCCCACATCGGGCTCTGTGCTGACAGCTCAGAGCCTGGAGCCTGTTTTGGATTCTGTGTCTCTCTTCCTCTCTCTCTCTCTCTGACCTTCCCCTGCTCACTCTGTCTCTCTCAAAATAAAGACACATTAAAAAAATTTTTAAAGAACATTTTAAAGCATTTAGCATAGTATTAAATAACTGGTAGATGCTTAACAAACAGTAACTTATACTAGGTACTTAGGGAATTCTACAAGATGAAGTCAGTGCTCTTAGTACTTGCAGTTATAGAACCTATCATTTATTCATTCATCAAGCAAACATTTATTGAGTTCTTACTACTTATCTGCTACAGTGCTGGACTATGGGGTAGAGAAATGAAGAAAACAGGTAAAAAAAAATACTGGCTCTTTTGGATGAAGAAGAAAAAAGTCCCCGCTCTCATGTTGTTTATAAATCGTCTACAAATAAACAGGCAGCTTCTACATAGAAACTAAGCACTAGGGATGTAATGTCTAAGAGCTCTAAAATCAAACTTCTTATGTTTGCCTCTTAGATCTTCTACTTCCTATATTTATTACTTTGGGCAATGCTCTAGTTATACCAAAATTAGCAACTAAAAACATGTGATTACACTCATAGGTTCTGTGATCATGGATTAGAAAGCACATAATGATAACTTACCCCTATTCCATATTCTCCATATTCATGGAATTTCATCTAAGAAGCCTTAGAAGTTTAAGGGGACTAGAGGCTCAAGGCTGGAGTCATCAGGAGATGTCTTCATTCACATGTCTAGCAGTACATGCTAGCTGAGACCTTGTGGACAAACTGGTGTGTGCCACAAAGTCTGTGATACCTAGACTTTGTGGCAGCATGGCGGCCTCAAATATTTTTTTCTGGCTGCTGAAGGGTCCAACAGTTAGTGTCCCAAGAGAGTAAGTTGAGAGCTGTTGATACAGCCTCCAGTTTAAGACATCAGGGAGTGTCTCTTCTTCTGTAATCATAAGTCTCCCCAGATTTAGGAATGGGAAACAAAGACCCTCTCTCTAAATAGGAGAATTGTTAAAGTTACATTGTAAGAGGGTTCATGGGATAAACAAACACACACATACACATTGTGGCTATCTCTTGGAAACTGTGGCCACACTTAACCTCTTTGTAACTCTGTTTTCTTATCTATAAGACAGATACTGTATTAATACATATTTAATCAGATTATTGTGTTAAATAGAATGTCAGTCACATATATGCTTTAAATAATGACTGACATATAACATAGGTTCAATATACATATTAGGTAATATTTTTCAGAACTAGATACCATTGGAAGAACATAGGTGAAATCTCTGGGCTTGAGGTGGGAGGTCAGCCAGGCAAGATATCTAAACTTAGATATAAAAGATAAGTAAGAATGTCCCAAGCAAAGCACAGAGCAAGGAAAATGAAGACTGTTTCCCAACAATGCAGTAACATAAAAACAAAGTTTATTTTTCTCTTCTAAGCGGTCCAAATGTGAATGCCTAGGTCAGCCACACAGCTCTTCTTCCCAATGTCAATATACACCTGAGTTCGTTTCACATTTTTGCTTCTCAACTTTCTAAGATATAGTTGTTGGATATCATCGTCAAAGCTGGTACATAATATCTGGATTCCAACCAGTGGAAAATGTGAAGAATATGAATGAGGCATATCCACAATATTCACACTCAGGCCTGGAAGCAACATACATCACTTCTCACCTTCCACGGGCAGAAACTAGGCCATTATGACTCCACCTGATTGCAAAAATAGTGGAACATACAACCTAGCAGGGCAGCACTGCAATAAGACGAGTGAAATGGATACTGTTATAGAACTAACTTTTACACCCAGACTAAGGGAAAATAGCCCAGAAGGAAGAGAGACCCTGGTGACTACAAGTTATAATTGTATCAGATAAGATGGATAGCAGAGCATGAGGAGGAGGGAAAAGAAGCCACATTGAGAGACTGGAAGGAGTCAGATCACAAAAGTGCTTGTGAGCCAAATTAAAGACTCTGTGTTATACATACAGTGCAAATCCAATGAAGGGTTTTAACAAGGGAAAAATGTCATCAGACCTGGGATTTCAAAGACTGCTCTAAAATCACATGGAGAATGAATTAGAGGAGATAATATATAGAATCCTGAAGATGAACAAAGAGACTGTAATGATAACTGAAACTCCAGTTCATCTGAACTTCCTAACACAGCACAGGAGATCATGTCTAGGCAAGATGTACTTGCTAAACAAGGTAATATTACTTAAAGGTAATATTACTTCATTGATTCATTGCCTATTTTCCATGCCTTTTACATACATAATGAGAAACAGGAATTAACAGATTTTTGTATGTCAGAATTTATGGCCGTATTTCAAAATCTACATTTATTTGTTTTTATTTAAAAAAAATATCTGCACTCTAACATCTGCCAGTACTATAACTGATATTATATATAAAGTATACAATCATTCTCCATGAAGTTATTTCCCAGAAATGTGACCTTATTTCAGCAAATGACCCATTAGTTTACAGTTACTATATATAAATAAATAAATATACTTCAGTTTTCCCCGAATTTTCCATAAAAGGAATTTTTTACTTTTCACTAACATTCCTAAGCATGTGAATTAATTTAACTTAAATACAGATTTGATGAATAAGTACAAAATAACTCAAGTAGAACATTGACAAAATGACACTGGGACAATGACCAAAATGTCATATTAATTATATAATGGTAGCTAGAAAAAAGAATCTAGATTTTCATGTAGGGGTTCAAGTCATAAATACTTGGAAAGAATGAAGAACTAACTCAGTTCTGGAGATTGAGAAAGGTATATTAGCAGTGAACGCAAGGTTTGGGCAAGTTAGAAATGGATGAGCTTTGGAAACAGAAATAGCTAGGACTAGGATTTTAACCCCAGTTCTGTCATTTACAAGCTGCTACTCTGAGAAAGTCATTTTACTTCTATGATCCTATTTTCTTTTCTTTACATTAATAACAATAAAAACAATAATAATATCTATCTTACATGAACTAGGAATACTGTGACTATTAGGTCAATTTATACACACACACACACACACACACACACACACACACAAATAAGCAAACAGGTATCAAGTAACAATATACACTTCCTAGAGAAAGTCTACCCGCCTCAGAGCAACTTTTCCTCCCTTTTCTGAGATTTTGTTGGTAGCCAAGCCCCTGCAACCAGGAACTCTACTAAGTACATCAGGAGCCAAACAGTTGAGGATTCCAACTTTGCAGTGATAGCAATGTGTCAATGTAGGAAGAGAACACTGCATAGAAATATAAAATGTAATGAACTTTTGCTTTGTGAGGAAGTAATAATCTTTAATAAGGTGATGAGACAATAAATTGAAAATAATAGTCCTCCATTTTAGGAAATGCAGTATGATATAAAATCAATAATACTCTGAAGCCCGTTTATATGAATGCTTTAGAATAATAACCTATGCAAAGAATAAGTGTAAGATAGACCCTGTCTTATATTTCTCTTTCTAAAATGAATTCACTTTTAAGTGAATATAGAATGGTATTCAAAATCTGCCCCAGAAAAAATGTCAAAAAATTTTAAAGGATAACGGGATTTTTTTTATTTAATTGGAGACAGCAAAAAAGTGCAAGGAATGTGAGAATTAGCAGTAAGGCTTGGTGAATTCAAATGTTAACATGTGTTTTTAAAAATACATTCTTCAGTATTTAGTGAGATTGTCACCCTTTTTGGTATTAATGACTGTAAACGAAGTTTTATGAGAAGAGTATGTCACACGTTGAACATCTGACCCATATTCCCCAGGCCAATGTAGTGGTGGGGACATCCACTTTTCCCCAGGAAATTTCTCTGTAGTACATTCAAATTTAACTTAATAAATGTTATTGTATGAATGTTACAAGAATGGCACAGGATAGATAGATATTGGGGGAAAGAAGCCAATATAATACCATGACTTCTCAATCTTACAATATCAAGGGAGTTAGATCACAGACACATACTGAGAAATTCTCTAAGGCTGGCTTCAGTTTCATTTTAAAATGCAACAAAAATTGAAATCAGATATATATATTTTTTGTAAATAAGAACATTTGGGGAGAACGTGCTATAATGACCTGAAGAAGATATTAATGTTCTGGTATGTGGCAGTGAAAGAGGTTCTTAGGAAGAGGCGGCATTCAAGGTTGGCTTTGAGACATGTACAGGACTTCAAGAGCCAAAGGTGGTACAACTGGCAGAGAGTAAACACCACAAACAAAGGCATGAATAAGGGGAAATGGATCTTCATGGAAAAGTAAGTAGTGTTCTGTGCTAATATGTGTAGACTATGTGTGTTGAGATGAGGATTGGTAAATAATTTATATATATATATATATATTTATATGTATTATATATATATTTATATATTATATATATAGTTATATATATATAAATATATATATATGAAAAGTGAGACTTTTTTAAAAGAAGAATTTTACTGAGATATAATTCAGTACCATAAAATTTACCCATCTAATATATGCATTTGGTGTGGATTTTGTTTTTGCTTGTTTATTTTTCAACCATATTTATAGAGTTGTTCGTATATCAACATCATCAATTTTAGGATATTTTCTGGGTCCATTACCAATTACTCTTTATTTCCCCCAAGCCAGTAATAATAATAATAATAATAATAATAATAATAATAATAAAATAAAAATAAAATAAAATAAAATTGACCTCTATGCAGGACCTTAAATCTTGATTAAGTTATCAGTGCAAAAATTTTCAACTTTTTTAGTAATAGGGTAACATGATATCCGTTATGCTTATGGAAAAGTATACTGATAACAGTGTGTGGTATGCAAGGGAACCACTTAAATCTGAGGAATCAATTTTTACTCCTGCATATTCTCTGATCTACCCTAATTCCATATACCTATGGAAACATCTTTGCATGAATCTGCCAATTACATTCCACAGAAATTCCTTAATTTACAACACCTTAAGCAAACCAGTAAATATTTCCTACATAACAATGTGCTTACAACTAGGCTACTCTCTCCCTTTGATTTAATTCTGTTGTCCTTAGACCCTGACTTTCAAGCAGAGTAATGACTATTTTTTTATACTTCTATATTTCTCAAAACTACCTAGATGACTTATATGGTAGAATTATTATCCCCGTTTTAGAGTATGAAAGCTCACAATCAGAAATGTTAGCACTTTCTCAGAAGATGGACAATTACGAAAAGCCCAAAATTCAATTGAATTACTGGCCCTCTTTCTGACTTTGCCATCAGGTCTTTTCCAACCATAGCACAAGCTGCCTCCACAAATGTTAACCAGAATCTGCCCTTATGTTTAGTCTGCAAAAATAAAAACTCTCCTCCCCCCAGCAGTATGTTAGATCTAAATAATTAGGGAGGAGTTGGGATATGTGTTCTTCACATTTGTTTTAAAATCTTACAGAAACCCAAGTACAGAATTAGGAAATGTGTTTTGTTAAAGAACTTCAGGATGCTGAATTTTCTCAGAATGAATTTGACAAGGGAAGCACAGCAGGTGAACAAAACCTCTTGCTATGACAATTTAAATCTCAGAGAAAGACTAGTGCATAGACAACCACCAACCTAGAAGATGAAACTCTCAAAAAGATCATTCTTAATAATGAACTTTTTACTAATAACCAATTCTGTTATTCATGTACCACCAACTAATAAGCATTCGCAGGTTGTAAAGGTCACTTGCAGACACTACCTGAGAGCAATTCTCCCAGCAATTCTATGAGGTAGAAAGCTAAGGCTAAAAGAGGTGCAAAGATTTGCCTAGGCCACTAAAATCACAAGTCTTCTGGCTCCAAACAACAAGAGCATTGGGAAGAGCTAACCACAGAATGCAGACTTTCTTGTTCTCCTGGACTTCCATAGGGAGGCCCTTTCACTGAGCAAGGTTGAGACCAAGTTCTATGCCCAATTCAAGTCCTTGGCATTCAGTCCTGGCCTAGTACAAGCTTAAATTCCCCAGAGAGGTATTTTCTTTCTTTCTAAAGTGCCATGCCAGGTATAAAGAACATGAAGACAAATTATCCTTCCCTACTCAAGCCCTCCACCTTAACATCAGCCTCCCACTTCATCAATAATACTCTAAGATTCTGTCCTTCTTAGTGAACATTTCTTTAGGAGCCTCCAAATCACGAGTCCTAATTCCTCATTCTTATGAACATTCATAGGAGGGTTATGTGGAGATGCAGAGATTTCTGGATTTTGTATGGCTTCCTCCACTCTTTGACACTTCCTTATGTCAGTTCTGGCTACAAAGTTTTGACAGGAATAGACCATGGTGTTTCACTGGCTCTCCTTTGAAGTGTTGCCAAGTATTTCTTGGCAAACATAAACGCCAGGCTAAAGAGAATGGCCCAAATTAAACACATGGGATTCAAACACAGGGGAAGAAACTCTTTGGAGATGATCCCTCCAAAAAAAAAGGTTATCAGAGTGACTTGGAAATTATCACCCATGCTATATAAGGCAGCTTCCTACTTTTGTTTCTAAAAGAAGGATGGCAGGAATGGGTTTCTCCAGGCATTCCCCTAACATTGGCAAGAGTACAAATTGAGATTTGTTTGCCATATGTCTAAATATTTAAGAGATGTAACTCAAGCAGTTTAAAAAAATATTCTATCCATGACCTTTATAATGACCTTGAAGGTCAGGTTTGCATTTAGAATTCCCATACTCCTCAGAGTTCTGTGCCAGAACCTAGCTGCATGGGAGGCCTGGCCTGGGCTCAGCTATCTTCTTTTTCCATACCTTGCTCTATGCCATGAGGACCTCCGATGCATTTGGGGAGACACCTCAGCTTATACTCCCTAGCCCTATACACATGCTCCCTCTTAAACAACCTCCCTTGAGGCCTAGAAGTCAACATATCACCAGTAAATTCCACCCTCAAGGGCAGATCCAGCCTTGGAAGGTGTGTTAGGATCAACAGAGACAGGGTATTCTAGTGTTCTGATATCCAATGTATGTAGAGGAGAGCATCATCTAAATGCGAGTCCATTTCTGGGGCCATGGGGAATTATTACTTAAGTGGGAAAACGTGTGACTGGAGGCGAGTCAGAACAGACTCTTTGAGGAGCAGATGCAAGGCCTGAGCCCGCTCCCGTCAAGGTCTAAAAGATGTATTCTGTCTTCTGTACAAACTCCAAGCAAACAGTCAAAAACAAAAAGAAAACATCATTAACTTCCCACCTTGAAAGCCATCATGCAACAACCATCAGCTTCTACTGGAAATGGAGGAGTAATGACACTGATGGAACAGACATTTAAAATGCCACCGTGGCCCTTAAAGAGCGTAGTCAACCAGAACAGACAGGCATAAATAAGAACACGAAATGCCAAAAATTTAATACGGTCATTAAAGTCATAAAATAGCGCAGGCAAGTTTACCCCTAAACAATCAGTAAATGGAGAAATAACAAACCTAAAACAGCTGAGCAGACACCGATTCAAAGAAGTAACTAGCCAAAGTCACACTTACAGCAATCGGGAGAGATTCAGTCCTGTATATCCATCACCAAAACCACAGATTTCTTCCACTTCTTGGAAACTATCTTTGGAGGTTTGAAGTTCCAAGAGATATTTGCTTGTATCTTCCTTCTTTCCCTTATTTTCCTGCAGAAATGTTTTAAAGAGCATCTTTTTAAAAGATAGCCTTCTCTCACATACACACTTTACCCCCTCTCCACTGGTTCCTTTCAGAAATAGCCAAGATGACTTGTTTTAGCTCTGTTGACTTTAAAAATAAAACTGCTAGTTATTTTACCAGCAAAAGAGGGGTTTACTCGGGAAAAACGGAGAATAGCATTGCAGAACAAATGGGCAAAACCCATAAGCAACTCTCCTGAGGCCAAAGCGAGGCCTGCTCTTTTATAAGGTAGGGGCAGGGACCGCGGAAGGCTGATTGATGTAAACAAAAAATCCATTGGAGTAAACTGAGAGTTGGAGTATAGTGGTTTCTCATTGGCTGAGCTATGTCTTTCATTGGCTGCGCTGTTGCCAGGGCGGAGGAAAGCCTTTCTTCCTCAAGCCCTTGTAGTGAAGTAATATACACCTGCGAGGTCTGTCTCTTCCAATTGAATTTGTAGTTAACAAGGAGTGGCTGGCAGTGCATGAGAGGGGCTCTCGTGCTCCCCCTGCTGAACCTCTCGTCTCCATGTTAGTGAAGTTTCTCGTTATTAATTTTCATATTTCGTTCATTTTTACTTTTTTCACAACCTGTCTTCCCTGTTCCACCTCATCCCCTTTTCTCTGTCTGTAGGAACTCGCTGGACTTCTAAAATTCCAATCTGTGAAGCTCAGCAGGGAATACTGCTTATCTGGGCATTTCATAGCAAAGGAGAAACTTGCATTTGAATAGCCTAGTCTATCTCCCCTGCATGCCTCACTTGGCTCATTACCCATTAAAAAAAAAAAAAAAAAAAAGTTCTTCCTTGCAAGTTTTGCACTAGGTGATTATGAAAAAGAATTAAGTGATGTGAATTTCTTAATCAATTTCATGCTGAGAGGATCAGCAAGTTATAGCAGGAAGAGAATTTAAGGGAATTAATACCCTATCGAGTTTGAACCCTCCTCTGTTTCCACCAAGCAGGTCTGGATACTCAACATCGTAAGCAAAAATAAGCAATAAATCAATGGATAAATAAAAAACAGTAGTTTTCAGCTACAAGACACCTTTTTGAATACTAGTGATGGGAGGCTGTGTGTGCAATGAGAGTGACATTTACAACTATTCTGGAAATTTATGTCTTCATGAAGATAATATAAAATAGTTCCAGTTTGTAATGCCCTACCAGCATCCAGATGTTTTTTATTTGCAATTTCTAATCTCCCCATTTCTCTCAGTTATTTTGCTCCTCATATAAGAGATGAGAATAAAAGATACTGTAGGTAGAGAAACTTCCCCCACAGTCCCACAATTGATGAGAGGGGAAGATGTGATTCCAAGCCAGCTCTGTATGAATCCAGTGGCTGCTGAGCCACCCTGCTCCTCCTCCAAGGCAAGCCGAACTTACTTTAGGGGTACAGAATGCTAAAGCTTAGGGGAAAACTCTTTGCCTCACCCCTGGAATAGTCCAGCTTATTCTTTTTCCGTGGATCAGAAGTCTCAGTAGTTCCTGAAGCAATAGCCTAACACGGTAGAAAAAGTGGGAGACTTGGAATAAGACGGACCTATGTTAGAATCTTAGTTCTCCAATTACCTGTGAGACCTTACGCAAGTCACAAAACCTAATCTCAGTTTACTTATCTGCAAAATGTGTATCACAGACATGAAATCAGTCCACAGTGAAAGTGAGCAAGTAACTTTAGTGTTCTTAACTCAGCTAAAATTCTATTTTCAACTTTCACTCTGCAAAGGAAGAAAAAAATACATCTCAGTCCATTGGATGCCCTATCCCACTCCCCTTCTTATGTGATTTGAGAAGGCTCACAAAAGTGTCAGTGGTGAACAGTAAAGAGGAATGGTTCCAAATATCTGTCTGGACCAGTATCCACTAAGACCAACATTGTTTGGCGTTGTGTTTAGATTTAGGTTTATACCTAAAGCTACCATAGAGCCATCTAAAGGTCTGGGAAATTAAAAAGCTGTCTTATAACCTCTACAGAACACATAGAAATTGATTCCAAAACATGCTGGGACAAGAGATCCTCTTTGACTCTACACCCTCATCTATTCCAGTAGAGTACTTGCCATTTCTCTTGTAGGTCTTGCCTTTCCGCTGGGCTCTAACAAGACTACAGGCCAGCGGTGGGCATTCTTGCATATTTGTGTCCAGAGCTTGTTTCTAAAACTCACCCTTTACGCATCAAATATATAGAATAGCTTCATTTTGTAATGCCCTACTAGGATCCAGATGTTTTGTATTTGCAGTTTCTAATCTCTGCATTTATCTGAGTTATTTCCCTCCTCATATAAGAGGTGAAAATAAAATAAACTGAGATGCAAAGAAACTTCCCTAAGATTCCCCAAAATTATTGTCAGTAATAATCATAACATGACATGAATAGCAATTATGATCAGAAAAAATGCATTCAGTGAAAATTGTCTTTTATTAAACTTTTAACATATAACATACCATAAAAAATAAATATAACAATATGAATAAAGGGGGAGGTAAAATAAATATGAATTTATACTTTTTTTAATGTTTGTTTTCCAAAGAGAGAGAGAGAGAGCAGAGGAGGGATAGTGGAAAAGGGGTAGTCGGGGAGGAGCAAAGAGAGGGGAACAGAGGACCTGAAGCAGGCACTCTTCTGACAGCAGAAAGCCTCATACAGGGCTCAAACCCACGAACCGTGAGATCATGACCTGAGCTGAAGTCCCACAACCGACTGAGCCACCCAGGTACCCCTGAATTTATATTCTTTAATTGCATTAATGTTTCTGTGGAGAAATTTTAAAATAAACCGTGCTCTACTGCTGTGATAACATTATAATTTAATAATAGTTATAATAAAAAGTCAAAAAATTCTGTTACAGATAGTTAAATTCAGTAAAATATTTCATGCCTGAACTAAAATATATATGCAACCAACAAAAATATTACACTTCACAGTTTACGCTCTATTTCACTTTAAAAATGTTTAAGCACAAATAAAAATTTCATGAGTCACTCATTATGGCAAAAGTGAAATAATTCAATTGTAATTCCTTGCCTTTACAATCACTGTGTCATCCTTGTTTATTTCAAAGGTTTTGTAGGGAGCCTGCAAGGAGAAGGAAGCTGGAAGCATTCTGAACTTTCAACATAGTTACTCTAAATGAATTTGCTTACAATTGAGCGTGTGGGTGGAGGCTCTTTTAATTTCCTGGGACCACTGTAACAAATCACTTGCTGGTTTAAAACAATAGAAATGTATTCCTTTAGAGTTCTAAAGGGCAGACATCCAAAATCAAGGTGTTAGCTGGGCCACACTGCCTCCCTAGACCCTAGGGAAGATCGTGTCCCTTGTCTTCGAGCTTCTGGTGACATCACGTTCCAGCATTTACCGCTGCATCACTGTCATCTCTGCCTGTTTTCCAATGGCTTCTCCTCTCCTCTATGTGTCTCTCTCCTGTGTGTCTCCTAAAAGTCTACCCATCATTGGATTTAGGGTCCCCTTTCCTCAATAATCCAGAATGGTCCCATCTCAAGAACCCTAATTACATCTACCGAGACCATTTTTCAAAACTCACACAAGTTCTGGAAATTAGGATCCTGGCATATCTTTTGTGAGGGGGTATCATTAACTCACTACAGAGGTCAAGTGGAAAATGGGAGCTCTCTGAATAAACTTTATGAAGAATACAATATTTATAAAAGGATAGCTTTAAAAAAGTATGAAGAAATCGTAAGCTCATATATATATATATGTATATATATATATATATATTATTAAAACTCAACATTAACTGCAGCAATTATTTAGAACTTAGACTAAGAAAATATTTTTTATCTGGGAGAAGCATTTTATTACTGACATTGTTTAGAGTAGCCTGCGTATGGGGATAATAAAAAAGCAGACTTGTGGTGGTTTTATTGTTGCTGTTGAATTCTTGTCAGGGAATCCCTTTACTGCCTGTGCCCAAGACAGACCTGGCCCCTTCTTCTCCTCCAAGCACCTTTGCTATCCCCTGCAGGGCACACCCTCCCTGCCTTCCAATCCTATAATCGTATCTAATGGTTCACCACTTCCCAGGACTTGGCCCAGGGAGTGGATACGGGGTCCTTTTCTTCAGGATTTACCTTTAATTCCACTCTCATTTTTCCCCCCGAATCTCATTTTTCTTTGATCCTAGAGAATTCTTTCCTCGTGTAAAGGATGGAGTGATAAGTAACTGGGAGCAAGTAAATTTGAACTTCTCATACAGTTTCTCCCCAAGTGTTCCCTATTTGCCAACAGTAAGATTCTCTTAGGAGCCTGAGCATTTTAAACCACATAGTCATAAAATGTCATTCTTTCCTGCCTTATGTTTCACATACTTTCCCTAAGGCATACCACACTTTGGGGACACTGCTGTAGAAAATAAAAATCTTTATCTACAGCTCTTTTGGGTTAGTTACTATGTTTCTCCACTAGCACAAGCAAAGACATCTGCTTAAGGCTCACTAATTTCCCAAGTGCCTCCTCACTTGACCAGAAATTTAAAATATTTTTCCTTGGGCCTTAAGCTTTTGAATCTGCTTAGTTCAGTTAGCCTGAGCAAGATAGGGAAATGGATACTGTTCAGATTGTAGGTTTGATTCCTATATGCATGGTAATCACCATATATGCTATGATGTCATGAACATGTATGATGTCACCATATCTGTATATGACAGCTGGTTGCAGGTTCGAGTGCTATATCCTAATCACCATGTAAGGGGCAGGAGGTTTTGATGCTCAAGCACTCAGCATTGCTTCCTCTTCGTCTCCAAATATCTGCTAAATGCATGCTCTCTCACATGATGTCTCCATTGAAAATATAAAGCACTGCACAGTTCCTAAACATGAAAGGTCAATAACAAAGAGCATGATTTAACCCTCAGTTCTTACAGACCAAAGCATACTCAGTGGCATCATATTTCCAAACACTACTCAGGGGGTGGCATCAGCTTCTTACCTGCCTTTCTATATTGGGACTGTTAGACCAACATGATAGAAGTCCTACGCTATGTCCAAATTAACACAGTGAAGGAGATTTTAAAAGGCAAGTTTTTTATTCTGGTAGCCTTCCCAAGAAACATCTGTGAATTGTTAAGAAATGAGCTATTAAACTTCTTCATTTGTTCGTGCTTCATTATTCATTCACCTCAAAGAGAAACTAGGTGAAGTCTAAATGAGAATTCTGTGTCTACCACCGAATCTCAGTTCATCTTGCACAATTTATTTCTCTATTTTCCACACAGTTGCAATTTCCCTCTTTTATGCTGAAGTTTATTATACAGTTTCTGTATCATCTTGGATATCTTATTTGTAAAATGTGTTTGTGACAAATTTCGTTGGAGGTTTCTCTGATTTTACATATGTGTCCAGGCACGATCTGAATTCTGCTATATGAGAAGGATGGGAAAATGAATTTGCCCAATGGTCGCCTTCTGAAAATAAAACAGCTTCGGGGACAGAGCGAGAGGAGAGAATGCAGCTGCCGGGATTGTGACCAGGGAAGAGGAAGTAGGCCAGTAGGGAGAGCAAACATGACTGTTGGCATTTCTTTCCAATAGCCTGTTCAGGATACTGCAGAAACAGCAGTTAGCAGGAAAAATCACCTGAAAATTAATGCGTTTTGAAGACTAACGAAAACACAAAGGGAGAAAAAAATGTATGGCATGCTTATTTTATGTCCACTGTTTAAAATATATTATCTCTTGGGGTGCCTGGGTGGCTCAGTTGGTTAACCGTCCAACTTTGGCTCAGGGCATCATCTCACAGTTCGTGGGTTCGAGCCTCGTGTTGGGCTCTGTGCCAACAGCTCAGAACCTGGAGCCTGCTTTGGATTCTGTGTCTCCATCTCTCTCTGTCCCTCCCCACTTGTGCTCTGTCTTTCTCTCTCTCAAAAATAAATAAAACATTTTTAAAAATCAAAAAAATATATAGTATCTCTTACTCTTCATAGTAATGTTGGGAGATAGGTATCAGTATCATCCCTATTTTATGGAGAAGAATCTAGATAGGTCAGTTCCTCCCATAATATAATATTCTTGGTAATGTTTATTACAGTTGTGACGGTCCATTTATTTGCTGATTCTTTGACAGGTGTTGTCTCCCCTGTATTAGTCTATAAGTTTAGTGAGAGCAGGAACCATGCTTCTTGCTTATTTGTCTGTTTGGTTCACAGAGTACTCCCAGGGCCTAAGAAAAAAAAAAGAAAGTCATACATAATAGGCACTTAGTAAATATTTGGTAAATGAATGAACTAGCTTCATGCCTTAGTGTTAGAAAATGATACCACTGAGATTACAACCTCTGTCTGACATGGGAAAACTCACCATAATAATTAATCTATTGTTTTCTTGCTCATTTACTTCTAACAATTGCTTTAACTCAACAAGATGGGTTTTTAGATAGTGTTGTAAACAGACGTGATAATATACATATGGTCCCTGGGCTGTTTGACAGTCCCTTAATAAAGACATTTTTCACCAATCCTGGGAATTCTGTCATTAATCATGTAGTATGTTCCACGGCTTACCTGCTAAATCTACAGTTTGTCATTATTACTCATCAAATGCCTGATTTGGGTCACAATATTGAAACCCTGGGAGCCTTAAAAGAGACCTGTTTCAGCAGTAATGCATATGCAGATTTTCCCCTTGGCATCTACAAATATAAAACTGTGGTAACAGATGCCTTCTAAGTTTGACAGCAAAAAATTATATATATATATAGCTATTTAAATATTTCACCAGATGACTACACAGGTTAAAAGGGAACTCCCATTATCTGAGGTCAAACAGCACAGAAGCTTCATAAATTCTACCTTATTGATCAATTCACATTAAAGGCACACACACACACACACACACATACTCCTTCCTGCACAAAGCCGTGCTGGTGCTCTAAACACTTCTGGAGTTAAGAGATGTGTACCCTGACTGGTTACATTACCTCTCTTCTCTTAGCTTAACCCATCAGGTTTATACTTCAGCTTTAAGGGCTATTTCTCTAAAAATGGAAGGATCCTCCCATCAAAGACCAACCACTGAATATGTACAAGAATGGCTCCTAGCCACCTTAGTCATTACTTATTAGAGGTGAAAGGTATAAACAAGTTAAATATCAGACCAGTTTAAAATATGTTGAGAAATCATACTGCAAGGGTACTGGTGGGAAAAAAATGTAAAACAAAGTCCTAAGACAGCATTCAGAAGCTGATAGAAGGTGTGCAATGCTAAGAACCCATCCACACTCATTCTGCAATAAACATAAACATCCAATAGTGCTTCCATTCACCCTAAATAACCCTCTCTCCTGGATGCTTGAAATGCTTCCATTAGATACACAGATCATATCTCCACCCCTTTTAGTAGTCCCCAGCAATATACAGAATAGTATCATTTTAGAGCCACGGTAACTTTTGGAGTCCACTTAAATAAGATGGGATGCAGGTTTCTTCATTACCAACTGCAGTCAGCACAATTTGAACAACCATTGCCAGAGTTCCAAGTCTGTAAGCAGACAGGGTCCAGCTTCATATTACATGGGGTTAAATGGGTGGCTCAGTCAGTTAAGCATCCAACTCTTGAATTCCACTCAGGTCATGATCTCACATTTTGTCAGATGGAGCCCCACAATGGGCTCTTTGCCCCTCCCTCAGTCATTCTTTCTCTCTCCCCCTCTCTTTCTCAAAGTAAGTAAATACTTAAAAAACAAAAATAAAAATGGGTTACAACTTAGAAAAAATGAGCGACTTTTATTTATAATAATTGCTAGGTTCACTTTGCTTATCATTTCTCATAGCTGTGAGTATCAATGAAAGTAGGCTAGATTATGCTGCTGTAGAAACACCAAATATCATTGGCTTGAAACAGCAATGATATATTTACACTACCTGTCAATTTCTGGTTGGCTGGGGACTCACTCTGCTCATTGTCATTTCATTCCATGCTGATGGAGGAACCACTGTTTGGAAACCAAAACTTGTCATAAAAGGGAAAAAGAAAGCTCTGGGGGTCTTTGCACAAGCAATTAAATTCTCCCACTGAAAGCGATACATATTACTTTTGCTCAATACTCACTGGATAGGACTGTCATTTGCCCTACACAAAGAAGAGAGTCCAAGAAATACAATTGAATCCAGTGGCTGGAGAGTAACAAGGAAGAAATGGGTTAATAAGCACTATTAATAGCCACATTGCATGAGGTTTATAACTTTAAGAGGAAGGAAGGATAAAAAGATGAGAAAATCTCAAAAAGGTGGTCCTACCATAACATAAGCAGTACAATTCTTATCTCAGCCTGCTTATTTTCAGGGCTCCCATTTTTCCAGACTCCTTTGTTCCACTCATTTCCCTTTTCCATTATCTAACATCCCTAGTAATTTCTGCATTGCCTTTTATATCAGAATATCTTGTAGGCTGAGTGATAGTTTTTCATGACTGATTGTTTTTCCTTCCTTTTATTTGCTATGTAGAGTACAGGAGACTATTTTGGTGGTCCCGTTCTCTATTGTCTCTGAAATTTTAGGGTAGAGGGGATACTTCCAACTCAAAACAAAATATCTGGAGTCTAAAAGTCAAAAGCACTCTGATTAAAAGATCATCTTCTACTGATTGACTGTTTTATATCACTGGATGATTTCCTTGGTAAAATATTATGAAAATGGAGGGAAGGATTTGTCCATCTCTTTAGATATCATGAATCTCCAGGGAAGAGAAATTGCCATTATTAGAAAAGGAATCAACCAATATAAATGGAAAAATTTATGTCTTTGAGCTGCAGTTGAAAGGCTATATTCCCTCTTCTTATAATATTGGTCAAAAGCACAAGATAAAAGCATTTTCTACGAGTCCACAAGGAAGACAAAGCTTGGTCTTTGCTCTGCATAAATCATTGGGTCACCGCAAAGAGTTCAAGGTTACTGAAGGGATACAGTATCAACAAAACAGAAATAGAGATGAGGAGGGGCAATTAAAATAGGGATAAGATAAAAGGGAAATGAAAATACATAGAAGAAAACACAGCAGATTGAAAGCATTATTTTATTCTTATCTTTCCATATCAATATTGGCACTAAGAAAAAGCCATTATTCAATGATTCCCCCACCACTTCTCCCGGTGAGTGCAGAGAGATGTCATTGTATTCAAGGTGCTCTGTGTAGTAAAAGATTAACTTCTTCCACAGAAATGTTTGGCCCTTTGTCCTGACTTCCAAGAGATCATCTCTGAGCCCTTGATATATCCTGCCAAGGAGTGTCTTTGTTACCTGGAGGACTTGGGCCACACCAGACAGTCTATGCTAACAATGCAATTTATGTCAGGAGTGAGGGTGGGTTGGACTGTGCTTGTCAGCTCAAACTTTAAACACCACAGCCTGGTTGAACTTCCATGGCTGGCAATACCCCATGCATTTTGTTGCACATCTTTGCTGGGAGAAGTAAGTACTGTCTGCTTTCAGTGAGTTCTGTGAGTCTTTCTAGAAAATTACCAAATTGGACAGTGGTCTTGGAGAGCCCTCAACTGGCAATTGGTCTCAGAATGAGGATGGATCTGCAAACTTGTACCCCCAAAATAGGTTATTGCATTCAATTCCCTGCATCATATGATTCTAAGTCATTTAGGCTCTCTTAGAATAGAAGAACAGATAATGAGGGCCCCTTAATCACTGGGGCTAACGACTGAGAATATATAGGAAGAAAAAATGGTAGAAAACAGTGTTGGTTTCCTGAAATATCGGGCTTTATAGAGAATCAGGATATGGTTCAGGAAAAAATGCAGCTTATTTATTTATTTATTTATTTATTTATGTATTTTTGCAGTTAATTTTATTAACAAAACATTTTCTTTTCTCTTACTTGGGCAATCATTTCAGTCCAATACTGTTCTCATCATTCATGATGAATAACTCATCTCCTTATCTGTTCCTGCTAATCATACCCTACCAACTAAGTCCTCTTTGCTCCCTCTACTGCATGGATGGTGCTTGTTCATGCATCTAGTAATTCACAATTACTCTCACATTTGCTTCTTGTCTTCTCTTTGTGTGTCGTTTGACTTTCATTTCTAGTACATAATTCTGTTATGTTCTGCATGTCATGCACACAAAACTCTCTGCGGCAGGATCTAGTTGACCAAATTTCTGTCTAATTTGGACTATTCATACTTGAGAGGATAGTCAGTCACCATGCCAACCCACCACAAAGGCTGTAGGTTGCCTTTTCAATGCTGTCCAATAAAAATATAATGCAAGACACATATGTGATTTAAAAATTTTAGTAGCTTCATCTTTTAAAAGGGGAAAAGAAACAGATATACTATTATGTCTAAATTATATCTAAAGTATTGTCATTTCAACAAATGACACTAGCTACTTACTAGCTGCATGTGCCTGGTGGATAGTTGAGAGTCAGGTGGAATGGTGATGAATCCCATACTTCAAAACCTGATTGTCGAGAAAAAATGTAGGATAATGATTACTATAGAAGATTCTGACGGCTAATACATTTACCCATTATTAAATTTGAGCTCTATCATGTACTAGCAGCAAAGTCTTAGAAAAAAAAATATTAAACTTCAAATGATTGATTCCCTTATATGTAAAATAAAGTTTGTATAATACACTCCTAATTGGGCTGCTGCGTACCTTTTGAGATATTGGGAGGAAGTAAACTGTACACTCAAAGTGAAGGTTTATAAAATGACTACTTACACAAGGGATGGGTGAGGTTAAGGAAATCAACAGAGAATGGTGAAGCACCCAGGGGCTAGAAAAGATGACAAGACTTTATTTTACCACTCCATTTCCTATTCTGACCTTAAGGGGATGTTGTAACCAGAGCTAGCAAGGTTGAGAGTTTGGAGGTTTGGATGGATGGCCACATCATAAGAACTGACAGAACCCAGTCACTACAAGAAGGTGGGTAAGGCCAGGGTCTCCAGAGCCTACCTCTCTGAATTCTTCTTTCACTGGTCAAACCCAACCAGAATTTAGGACAAAGAATGAAATCTGTGGAAGTCAGTCATTTGGGTGACAGAGCAGGAGGATGAGTCTGGATGGGGTAAGCCAACTGAAAATAATAAGTCAGGTTATTATGTGAATTAAATGAAGGATAAATCTATGTAAAACATGTAGCATAGTGCCTGGAACATAGAACACACTCAATAAATATTAGCTATTATTATTAATAAAATTATTTTGTTTCAGTTCTGTACTTACTGTTGATCTAATCAACTGTAAGTTGGTAATACTGTAATCAAGGTAATAAGGCTGTGCATGGATTAGGTACTCGGAAGCTGATAGCCTCTTGACTGACATGGGCTCCAAACTCTCTTTATAACACACCAACATTTCCTGTCAGATACTAAATATTCAGCCAAACCAAACTTGTTATTCCCAAAATTTCTCTAATTATACAATTTGGAAGCAATCCAATGTGAGGAAAATCAATTTACTGAAAGCTTGTTCCATTTGCCAAAAGATCAATTTGTCAATGACAATATGCCAAATTCACCAAAAGATACCCACTTTCTAAAGACTTATTTCTTCTTTATTCCTATTAATAATGTTTATGAGAATTTTTATTTAATGATTTGACAGATTCTAAGAGGGCTGCGGAGTTAGATTCCATTCAGAACCTCTACCCATTTCTCTCAGTTCCATGCTTCAGTTTTCCTTCTCTCTGTCTTTTATCCCTCCTTACCTTTTCTTGGCTCCTTGGTGTTCCCTGTCTTCTATGGGTTTTCAATCCCTTGGTCTTCCTTCTCAACTGCCTCTGTTTTCCTACTTTTAATCAATGCCAAACATCTTCCTTCTAGATCAAGTTTTTTCTTTCCCATTCTCACTCTCTGTCTTAAGACTGATGTGTAGGGATGGCACCAATGGGCTCTCTCGCCCCCTGGCTTTCAGAAGGATCAGACCAGACCAATGGGAACCACTAGCAAGAAAGTAAAAGAACATGAAAGAGGTTGGAATATTTATTCCACTATGATAGCTACTGCTGGCACTGTCCACAGACCAAAAGTCATAGCTCCTGTCAGATGGCTGTCCACACACAGCTCTTTCATCCATAGATTCCAGAAACTTCTCCTTCCTCTTAAACTCTTAGAACTGGGTGGCACTGTAGTCTTGGGGTACTAGTCCTATATCAACATCATTGAAATAGTCCTTCTTTATAAGCCTTTTTGAATTATTCTCATTTGGAAGTGCCATCTTTTCTCTGTTTACTGAACATTATCTCTTAATATTTTTACTCAGCATCCTTCAGTTTCCCACTTCTTCTCTGCTCAGTATTTTCCATCCTTTTTGGTAGAAAGGGTGGAAGAGGAGCTGAAGAAAGAAAAAGAAAACAGATGCAGAGAGGTATGGAGATGGGGAAGGGTTAAGAGAAAGACTAAAAAGCAGAGGAATAAAAAATGATGGTTAGTTGGAGGGGTAGAAAACAGTCATGAGGAGAGCAGCAAACCTTGTAGCAATGGGATTGTAGTGGCCACAGCCTCTATCATGTACCATCCATTGTGAACGGTTAGAAACACAAAACTTAGTTCTCATACTTTTTTTTTCATTTGGTGGAAATCATTTGTTGAATTTATGTTTGAGCAACTGATGATATTTTTGTAGGTTTGCTTGTTTGGCTTGCTCTTATTTTCCCCTTATCTTCCTTCTGAAAACATCACTCATTAAAAGTCAAAGATTTGGCTTGAGTTTCTCTAGTGTTTTGAAATTTTTCATGACTTCTCCCAATAAGATGCACATTTTTCTGACATTGTACTTTCCAGGGCATGTACCTATTAAAGTAAAAATTCTCCTGGACAAAGTTAAACATGCTGGCAGATGTAGCTGAAGGCACTGCAATAGGAGAAAGAAACCAAAATGTAGCTGGAACTCAACTTCACTGAAACAAGTGATGGAGAGCTTTTTAGAATGAGTACATGGGACAGATCATAGACCATCTGGGTTTGTTAATTGGCCTTACCCAAAATAAAAGTGAGTGTTTACCTTTATGACAAGAGGGATTTTACAAAATGGAGCAGAGAAGTTAGGCTTCCATCCTCCTACAGAGATCGACAGAGATATTATCTTCTTTGATGAGTTTATTTCAAAGAGATGGCTCCCAAGTCCTTGGATGGTCATGGGTTCTAAAACTGGTGAGAGACTTTAAAAACAAGTTACTTCTCAAAGGAGTAGAAAAAGAATTTACAATTATAGATTTACTAAAGTAAATAAGAAAATGTGGGAAAGATCTTTGTGAGTAGGCCCTCTGGATACTATAAAGGCCAGTGTGAGCGGGAGGTCGGGGCATGGATACCTGAAGAAGCTATCTGATGTTTAGTCAAGCTGAGTAAAAATTAAGGCCACTTTGGTGCTTTCTCCTCTTCAAAACCATTTACACATCTGTCATATTCCATGTATTGCATTTTGAGCTTTGTGAAGACCTAAAGTCTGATTGCTGCCATTTATGTCTTGTATGAGACATTGTAATTAAAAGGTAATAATAAACTACATATTAAATAAATGCAAATACTAGGAAATGATAACTCTGTGTGTATATGGGTGTGGGCTGGTGCAAGAATGTTTTCGAAATTCATCCTATTACTCTCCATTTTGAGGAACAAATTTGCCCTCCATCATGAGAAGTGTTAAAGATGGAATTTTAATAATGCTTGAAGAACTCACCCTAATCTTCTGCCTCTGAGATGTGCTGACAACTCATATTAATTGCCTATTTTGCTGACATTTCTCTGGAAGTAGGTGCCATTCTCTCACAGAAAGGCTCTGTCAAAAGAGAGAGTAAAGGAAGAAAGTCTGTATAGCAATACTAAGAGTGAATTTGATCGGGAGACAGACCTTCCACCATCTTCTCAAATATCAGCCTTAGAAATCAGACCTGTGTAGGGAAATATGTAGAGGACAGAAATAATGTGCTGAGCCTACAGGTAAGTTCCTAGAGGTAAGAATCCACTCCATTATTTGCTGTGACTAATTATTATCTAAAGCACCACATAGCAAACAACTTCTACATTGTTTATTGTACAGTGCACCCCAAAGCTACTGAGTATAAGTAATTTGCCCCAGAATAATAGCCAGGATCGGAATAGTCAGAGACTCTAAAATCTATGCACCACAAATGTGAAAACAAACAAACAAAAAAGAAGCTAAACAAATTCAAGGAGTTTTATGCCTCCTGAAGACTATCTTTTGAATGCAAAATTGAAATTGTTCTTGCTCCAGCTCTGATCATTAAAGTCTTTTGCTTACCATAAATAAGAAAACAGCCAATGTGCAATAGAAAGTCAATCACTCTAGAGGGCCTTGCAAATCCATCGGTCATTTGAAAGGATAAATCACCTCCAACTGCAACCCAGATTCAATGCAAAAGTAATCTCATTTATAGCATTTTCATCTCCAAAATGGCAACATATTCAGTTGTTTTGCTTAGAAATATGGCCAGAAAGGCTTTAGTCAAGATTATATTCATACAGTAAAAACAGCCAAGCTTTTGGGAAGCACTAATCCCTCTGGAGTTCTTTTCCTAGAGTGAATGCAAATGCAGGAGACCCTTGCCCACAGCATGACAATAAAATCACCTTCTTTAAAGAAATGAGGCATAAACTTTTTGTCTACTTTGTTTCTTCCTTCTCTACCTTCCACTGAAACAGACTCACTTGGTGAATATATATATATATATATATATATATATATATATATGTATAGATAGATAGATAGATAGCTTAATTGCAGGACAAATCAAGTGAAATAAATGTGATAGGTTGAATTATGTACCCCCCAAAAGATACATTGAAGTCCTAGCTTCCATAGCTATGAATGTGACCTTATTTGGAAATAGGTTATTTGCAGACATATTCCGGTTAAAATGAAGTCATATTTGATAGGATGAGTTCTAATCTAGTATGTCTGTTTTCCTTGTAAGAAGCAAAAGAGAACACAGGAAAGAGAACACCACATGAAGACAAAGAATGACAGAGATTATGACCGTAATAAGATGGGGGCAGATATTGGGGTAATGCTGCTGATGAGAAAGCATAAGGAAGCTGATAGCCTGAAACCCCCCACCTCCCCTGCCCCTTATGTGTGATGTTATGTAAGTACTCCTGGCTGCTGAAGAACAAAGGAAAGGGAAAAACCAAAGGTTGGCTGATGGAGATCACAGGCATGCAGCACCTGAGTCTCCATCACTTTACCAATATCTTAGTAAATTACAAGAAAAATGCAATTTTATCAATAGCCTCTTCTTCACAGAAACCTGTAGACTCAGTTTCCTGGGGTCCCAACATCACCCTCCCCTCCCTAGTGATGTGGGGAACAAAGTCAAGAAGGAAATGGCAGATAAAGTTAAATTTCCTTATAACCTGTAGCCCATTGACAAACACTTGATACAGGTAGAGTAAAACATTCCTCAAGGAACTCCCTATTGTCTTAGTGGTAATGCTTTGCTAAAGGGAAAAACAACCTTAGCTTGACAATAACTAGGCCTCCAGCATCTTATGAGTTCTCTTTAGCATATGAAAATCCTTTTGGAAACCTCCCTTAATATAGTATATAGTATATAATCAGTCACTCCTCACAGCCCCAGTGCAGCTCTTTCTGCCCACAAGTCCTATCCCCATGTTTTAATAAAATCACTTTTTTGCACCAAAGACATCTCGAGAATTCTTTCTTGGCCATTGGCTCTGGACTCCCAAGGCTCCAAAACCCTATCACTGCCACGAATCAAGAAATCCCTGAGGGTATTAAAAGCTGGGAGGTACAAGGAAGAATCCTTCCCTAGGGGCTCCAGAGGGAGCGTGGCCCTATCAACACCTTGATTTTAGACTTCCAGCTTTCAGAATCATAAACCAATAAATGTATGTTCTTTGAAGCCACTCAGTTTGTGGTATTTTGTTACACAGCAGCCCTAGGAAACTAATACAGGTGGGTTAGTCGTCATTCTAAAAAGGAATCTGGGAAATGTCAAAATATTTCCAGTACTAAATAAAATTATTATGTTTCAGGACCTGGAGTTTCCTCCTGACCTTTGGGAGAGAGCTCTGCCTAGTGAAAGGAAGAAGCCTGACAAATCTCCATTCAAATTCCAACTCTGCTCCCTTCTGGCAGAGTTAATCAGACTGGCAATTCGCCTTCTATAAACTTGACTCCTCTCTGTAAAAATGGATATAATAATAATAGGTACTATGCACTATTTTGTTTGGATATTGTTTTGTTTTTTAAGGATGAAAGGAGATAATATATGTAAAACAACTGACATATGAAACTTTCAGGTAATCTAGGTCCCTTCCTCTTCTCTTCTTTTTCTTCCTAGGCACATACCTTCCCAACAGCCAGCCATCAACTAATCCCCCCTGAGGTTCAAGCTGATAATAGCTTCACATTTTATATATCCCAGAGATATCTGTAATTTAGCAGACAAACCTTAAAGGCAGAAAAGCCCTTGAGGCCAAAGCAATGAATTCTATTAGAAAACTTTAAGCTTTTTGATAGGCAGTGGAGTAGTTATTTCTTGAGCTGGAGACCTTGGCAGTAGGCAGTCAGATCATACCTAAAAGGCCTCTGGCCCTACTCATGTAGTTATACCTGCTTGGTAATAATTTCTTTTTAAAAAATTGATCCTTTATATTTTCTAGTTGGTTGCTTCTTTTCATGCCTTCTTTTATTAATCAATTATTCTTATATTCATTCTCTCTCTCAATTTATTAAGGGCATGGCATATGCAATACATTAAGGAAGCTACAAAGATCAGCCTAAAAAGCTACTGCTTACCTTTAAGGAGCTTGTGGTCTAGGAGAGAGGAGGAGACACTCCTATAAATAGATAATCAGTGTGATTTAGAAAATTCCAATATCCAGAACTGACATTTTGTTTTTGTGAGTTTGCTAGGCAACCCTTTAATCACATCATTTCCTCTAGTTCTTTCCTTCTACCATCCTCCTTTCCTTCTTTCCTGTCTGCTATTTTTTTCTCCTATCTTTCAGTAGTTCCAATTTCCCATTCTTCATTTTTTGTTCACATATTTTTGAGAGTAAGAGCTATTGTGCTAAAGCCATTTGTGTGTGTGTGTGTGCATGTATGTCTATGATAATCTGTAAGTGAAACTTGACTTTTCTGTCCTACTAGTCTAAAATATTCAGACTATTCTCATATCTCACATATATCCCCATTGGACATTATTTTAGTATTTCTCTTTCATTAGCACATAGTCATTTATTCATTCCACATTTACAGAGCATCTGTTATATTGTGGTAGATCCCCTCCTTAAGGAATGTGGTGAAAACCTCAAGACAAGGGAAGGCAACCTGGCTATATGCATATGCACAACATTCCTCGCGACTCTGTAACATAGACCACCCATTCAGACTGTGTGTTACTATATATGGGAGACAAAGGAGAAAAAACTGTGCAAGAAGCCACACCCTGCTGCGCTTGGGACTCAGTTTTTCAGGTATGAACCCACTGAGCCCTTCCTGGCATAACGAATAAAGTTGCTTCCTGGACAGAAAAGCCTCAGTGTCCTGTTTCTCTGTGCAAGAATCCTTCTATAATGTCAGGTACCATATGAAGATGCTTCTTGCATTCTTTATTTCCTCTTGTCCATGTAGCATCCCTGGGACAAATTAATCCTTTCAAAACAAGCTCTTTCTCTTTGAATGACTGCCAGACTTTAGAACCAATAAATCTGAGTTTGTGTTTTTCCTCTATTCTTAAATACTTGCCACATCCTCCTTCATCAGTAATGCTAGAAATACTAGTAATAATAACGATAGTAAGAGTTTATTATAGCTCACATTTGTTAGATATTTATTTATATACTAGACACTGTGATAAAAGTCAAGGAGAATTAGATCATTACATCAGTAATGCAAAGGGAAATAGATTCAGCATTTGATTTTTAATATAGGCTGTCAAAAGCCCTATAAAAACAATAGCTTTGGAAGTCAACAGATTTGATTAGCATGAGGCAGGTGTTTCTGATAAAACACCTAGAAAGTCTATTGAAAAAGACAAAGGAAATCCCTACAGGAAGAAAGATATAGAGCAGATGCCTTAACAATAGATTGAAAAAGAAAATGAAGAATTAATTATGCCAAGGAAAGCTAATGAAGGCTGACTGGGCTGGGAAGGGGCAGAAGACGGGCATACGAAGGCACATGATCTTAGATACTTAAGACAATGGGAACAGACCTGAACTTTGGAGGGGGGCACATAAAAGAAGAAAAAATCAGGATTGAGAGATAGCCAGATGTTATCACTATGATCAGAAACGTGCATGTTTGCTGGTCATGGCTATGATGATTAGTTTTATGTGTCAACTTAACTGACCATCTGTCCCCTAACATTCACTCATCCTGTATTCATTTGCTGAGTACATAGCTAACACATGCCTATCACGTGACGGTAGAATATTAGTTTGGAGCTCATCAGTGGAGTCTTAAACAAGGGGAGCAGAACTGTGGATTCAAGGAACTCATAGCTGACCCTGCAGTAACTGGAAGAGTACAACACACTGCAGTACGTTCTCTTAGGTGCATGGCATGGCCCTGGAACAGAAGAGGAGCTCACAAACTCTACTGGAGAGTCAGAAAGGGGAAATGGAGGCAGTTAAGCAACGTTTTGTTCCTCCTAGTACTATTGTTAATAGGCTGTAAGGTATCATATAAATGTGAAGTGGAATAACACTATTAAGAGATCATTCATTCGCCTGTTCCCTCACAAATCACCACTGCCTACACTCTAAAGTCCAAACTTTCCAGACTGTTTCTATTTATAATCTCAATGTTCATCCCATTACCCTGGAGTGGGGCTGGGTTTTATAAGGTCAGAAAAAAATGCCCCATTCCACATCAACCTTTCATTCTATTAAAATGTATCTCTTCACTCTCAAATTTAAGAAACTAGGTTTGCATCAGAAGGAGCACATAGTTAGGGAAAAGGAGTTTTGTATTTTCTAGAGTTGGCTTTGCCATAGATTTGCTATAGTCACCCTCTCCAGGGCAGAACACCCTTCCTTAAGATGGGCTGTTTGGACAAGATGACCTTTTTCTTTTGCTCTATCAATTCCATGAACCTGTGAGATATTTTTGTTGAAAATGCAGAATCTATAGTTAAAAGAAGACAAAGCACCTATATATTTCATTTGTCAGGCTAATATCCTTGGTAGCATCCTTTAATTTCCCTTCATAACATTCTTTTCTCTTTTTTTTTAAATTTGGGATTACTTATTTCAATATTACTATATTTGTATCAATCTTGATTGTAAATAATGAGAACAAATCTGCTTTGTGTGGGTAGAAAGATAATGTATTGAAAGCATAATGGATAGTTCATAAAATGAAGAATGGTCAGGAATGAAGCAAAGCACTTCAGTTGTTAGAGAGTCAAAATAGGCGGAATGTCAAGGAAGCTAAAGGGATTAGTACTACAGTTATAGTCACATCAGAATAGGAACAACATGGTTAATAGCGGGAGATACCACCAGTCCAGATGCCACAGGCACCACAGATGCTGGATGCATCTTTGCTGCTAGCACTGAACATGTTTTATTGTACCACTGGCTCCACTTCAAAGTGACAGAAATATCCAATTGGCCAAGCCTAGCTCATATGCCTGTACTGTACCTTGAGGTGATGGAAAAAAAGGAGTATCGGGGCCTCTTCACTTCTTTAGTGGTAGGCTATGTTTTCACCAAGTGAAAGGAGCCATGACATGGGGAGCCATTATGGGGAGCCATAAACAATAATCAACAATAAGAAAACAATAAAGCCATAAACAATAAATCAACTTTGCACTAGAGCCTTAAGGGGATAGAAAATTCCAAAAGGCAAGTGTGATATGTCATGGGTAGCACACTGTAGGTACTCAGCTCCTGGGACTTGTATTTAGGAACCAAGTTCTAGTGATTATCTATCCCATGACTGGAATGTTAAAGTTTCTCGGCTCATAAGGATGCTAATGGTGGCCCAAACATGCAGGGTCTCATGATTTGTGAGAAGCAAATAAAGCCAATGGTCTGAGCCCAGCACAGGCCAGAGAGAGCTGTGGCTCAAGGTTTTAATAGCACTATTGCAAAAGCTGCAGCTTTTGATAACCTAGTCCCTGGTGGAGACTCTGTCAGGTAATCCTCTCTCTAAAGCCTGTCAGCGGAATCCATGTTTGAGATAGTGAACAGCTGTGAGTCAGAGCTTTCTGGCCATTGGGGTAAAAACTCTGCTTAACTGTTCTCAGTAATTGCACCCTCTAGGGAACTGGCCTAAAGAAGTTGCTCACTTCCTCCTCTACCAATACTCTAGGTACATCTTCAAACAAAATGCCTAATGTGAAAGAGGCTTCTCTTTTTCCATTAGGAATAATAATAGCAGTTGCCCTTATAAACTAGAATGCACATTTTTTTAAGGATCTGTGAAATACTTCATATATATTATCTTATTTCAACATCACAATATCAATAGGGGAAACTAATGATCAGAGAGAGAAAGTATTTTGCACAAAGCTATTTGAAGAGGCAGGTGGAAGACTGAAACAGGGCTGTATGGCCCCATAGCTCCTGTTATTTTCACTACTTTACCTCCTTCTAAATTCTCCACAGTGCAGGACTTCTAGAAGTCACACAATAAATGTCTGTAAGGCCAAAAAGATTTCAGAGATGCACATTTCTTAATGGATTAGCAAGCGTTTAAGAAAGAAGTCCCTGGAGATCACACAATTTTGCAAAAAAAAAAATCATCTCAGTAAAAGGGTCATCTTTAAAAGTCTAGGTAATGCTCTGAGATTAATGCAGTGTTTCAGGACAATCTGCACTGTTTGTGCTGTATAGGTGTTGTTGTTGTTGTTTTAATGTTATTGTTTTGTTCTGTTCTGTTTTGTTTTTTCAAATGGAAACTGCATGTATAAAGTCTGGAATCTGAAGTACTTAACTTGGAATCCTAGCTCTGGCACTTCTCTGCTTTCTCAACCACATCTCAGCCTCAGATGTCCTTATCTGTAAAACCAACATTTGAGGTTTGCCATGGTTGATACTTAACAGGACAAGACCTCCTTCTGTGAAGTCTCCTGCCTCTGAATTCCAGGATAGTCTATTACCAACTTCCTAATTACTTGCAGAAGACAAGGAAGCCTGGCTTCCATCCAGGGGATGTGGAAGTGGCTAATTTCCTTCTGATTCTGACCTTAAAGTCTATCAAATCCAAAGCAGCATATGCACCTTAGGAAGAAGGAGAGTGGTAGATTCGGATGAGGTGCAGGGCAGGCCACCTCAAAATTGCTACTTTGGCATGTGTATTATTTTGAGAAGAAGACAACCAATACTCAACAGACTTAAGAAGAGCTTATTACTTCTCCCTTAACTATCTAAAATAATTTAGACAAGAGGCTTGTACCAGGAAGAGAGCTTTTACCTGGAATAATTTATTTGTATGACATGGTAAACATTTGTTTGGCAGACATTTGCTCCTCTCATCCTCCTATAAATTGTCTCTCTCCCTTTGAAGTCCCAGATCCCTATCCCTTCTCCTTAGCTCAGGATGGCATGTAAGTCTCAATTGCCTGATTAGTGGAAAGCCTCATACTTCTGGGGCTCCCACATGAGCAAAATTAAATTTGTTATTTTTTATCCCTGTTAATCTGTCTTATGTCAATTTGCTTATTAAGCCAAAGAACCTAAAAGAGAAAAGGGGAAATGCCTTTCTTCCCTACAATCTCAAGCCAGTCACTTCTCTCTGACCATTGTCTGAATCAGAGTCAAACAGCAACATTGTCAACCTTCATTCTTTTAGCAGAAGATTTAGGAGTCATCTTCATGTTCTTTTGATATCAACTTCCAAAGCTAGGTAGTGTTTCTGTAAGGCCATAAAAATGGGGCCATGGAAGATTCAAGGATAAAGCAGGCTCTATTAGGAGGTTCTATGCATTTCAATAGCTTTGATTTTGCCAGACATTTGAAGGTTTTTGAACTTCAAAGGTAATTGAGACCTCCCATCATTAGTTGAACTTTCTAGAGAAGTTCATGGAAATTTAGAGTTGTTTGATGAGCTGATGCGGCTGTTTCCTGGAAGCTCACAATGGACAAAGTTAAACAAAGTCCTCAGCCACATATTCTTTACATTCTTCTGGTGTCTGAACTGGAGGCACTCAATACCCAAGGCCAAAGAGAAGCGAGTAAACAGGAAAAATACAATGATTAAGATAAGGACATCTTGATATGGCAGCCAAGAGGGATGAATAAGAAAAATAAGGGATGATCTCAAGTTACTCACTTGTTCATCTATTTTTTTTTTCTTTTTTTGGCCACAAACTGATCTAGAGAACAGTTATCACTTCAGGTCATTCTCAACCATGAGAAACTTTACGCTTCACAACAGAGGGTTAGTGGGGTCTTGAAGTGTAAATAGGATGTCTGTCATTAAGGAGTGAAGGAGCATTTCAGTCAAAGGAAGCAGCCCAAACAAGGTGCCTGGGTGGCTCAGTCGGTTGAGCGTCTGACTTCGGCTCAGGTCATGATCTCAGGGTCTGTGAGTTTGAGCCCCACGTCAGGCTCTGGGCTGACAGCTCCGAGCCTGGAGCCTGCTTCAGATTCTGTGTCTCCCTCTCTCTCTGCCCCTCCCCTGTTCATTCTCTGCCTCTCTCTCTCTGTCAAAAATAAACATTAAAAAATTTAAAAAAAAAAAAGGAAGCAGCCCAAGGGTATAAAAATATACATTGTGGGCCATCTGCAAATAATTGAGTATAGGGCAATTACCATCAAATAATAGAAAATGACACCCAGCTATGTTCATGGCTATGTTCAATTCACAAATGATAAGCCTTAGTCACAACACATGTCATTTCTAGACCTCAAGTATAATAATATGCCTGGTGCACTTACCCTTTGATTGATGCTTTTGTATTTCTTTTTGATCTATTTTACTGATCAAAATGTTTTCAAAATCCATGGTGCTATGTTTGGGTGATTTATTTTTTTTGACATTTATTTATTTTTGAAAGAGAGGGAAAGAGACAGAGCATGAGCAGGAGAGGGGCAGAGAGAGAGGGAAACACAGAATCCAAAGCAGGCTCCAGGCTCTGAGCTGTCAGCACAGAGCCCGATGTAGAGCTCGAACCCACGAACTGTGAGATCATGCCCTGGGCCAAAGTCAGAAGCTTAACCCACTGAGCCACCCAGGTGCCCCTGTTTGGGTGATTTAATTTTGACCCCACACCTGAAAGGAACTGCTGAGAGTCATGTGTACCACTTACAGGGTGAATACTTGTAGAAGCTTAGGGAGCAAAGAAATGGCACACAGAGTCTAGTGCAGTGGTCCTCAAAGCCTAAATCTTAAACTATCAGTATTGGCATTAACTTGGATCTTGTTAGAAATTCAATTCTTGGGTCCCGCCCCAGACCTACTAAATCTGGAAATGAAGTCCAGTATTTTATGTTTTAACAAGGCCTCAGGGTGATTCCCACGTGAGTTAAAATTTAAAAATTACTAGCTGGGTGGTTAGGAATACAGACTTCCTCAATTCAAACCATAATTCTGCTATTGACAGCTGAGTGACATTAGGCGAAATAATCTTTATATGATCTTTTCCCCGTCTATAAAATGAAGATGTATTAGTACCTGCCTCAGAGGTTTATTGTGAGAAATAAATGAGTCAACATTGCCTGGTCCCTACTAAGCACCATATAAATGCAAACTCTCACCTCCGGAGGTAGAAATGGCGCGATCCTTCAGTCCTGACAAAGCCTCTCTTTTAGAGCTTAGAAGCACTATTTTTAGGATTGTTGGGCTATTTTCAGTTATAAAATGAGAACGATAAATTGTTACTACCTTCCTTTAACGTTTGAAATAGATTCCTCATTAAGGAGCTGCTTTCCTATCCTTAATTGGAAGAAAAATCTCCCTTACATTCTGATGCTGAAAAAGTACCCATTACATCTGATGTACTCTTACCACAAGCCTCAGGATACATGTTCACAGAGTGAATTACAAAAGCCACAGGCAGCAACTATTGCTTTTCAAGTAGTTCAATAATCCATCACTCCGCCTCCACTTACTCTCCCGTAATTCACCTGGATGCAAAGAGCTTTCTTCCTAACTTTTTACCAAAACATTAGGAATTCAAGCCCCAATCTAAAATCCTTGTCTTCGTCTGTTTAATATTTTGAAGAATCTGACTCTTTACTATTGATTGACTATCCAAGCAGGCAATCAAAATGCTTAATCAATAACAGTCACTCACTTCATGCCAAGTTGTCCTTCCAGAGCAATAGGTGTTTAAACCCCCTTGACCTTCTCTTAATTAATACCAGCCTTTATTAATAAGCCCATTCCAGGCCTCCCAAGCCCTGCAACATTGCATCTCTCAAGAAGAAACTTTGCCCTTCGAGCTTTCCCAAAATCAATGAGAGTGAAGCCAAAGCCATAAGAGACGCAGCTGGCATGGGGATGTAGGGACTGGGGGCAGAGCTGGGGGAGGGCTCCCTTGAGCTGAACTGGCAGCTGATAGAAGCTCAGACCTTGAGGTAGATCCTTGCTGATGTCTGCACCCTGGCTATCTGGCTCAGGGCAGAATACAGAAATGGTTAATTAGCATTGATACTGACTTCATTGCTTTTGCCCAGAAGCAAAAGTCATTGGAGTAGGAACAAGTAATTTGGGTCCCCAGAAGACGACACCTATAATTCTGTGTGGTGTGCTTACCTGGAAGTCCAGAGAACTGATTGCCAATGTCATTTTTGCCAAGTTCCTTCTGTTGCCTGGACCTCAGTTTCTTCATCACTCAAATGACAGGATCATCCTGGATGGTTTCTTGAGTTCTCCTCTACCTCTGATCTGCCATAATTACTTTATTTCTTAGAGCCACTTCTCTCACTGCAGACAGAATTAACAGGACAAGATTTGTGTAGATCTGGGTCCTCTGGACAAATGCCAAATTCCATTCCCTTATGAGTTGCCCCATTAGCTCATTGCAGATGTTGCAAACACATGACCATGTTTGCCTTCTCTAGTCAATAAAAATACATTCAGATTTCAAGGGCTAAAATTCCAGTATTGTATATATTGATTTCTTTCATTTAAAGCATTGTTTTTAGAAAATAAGAAAGAAGATTAAAATAAAAAGAAGAATGGTGTAACTAATAATTGTATGTGCACCTAAAATAGACACTAGTTATTTTTGTGAAATTTGCTGTGTCTATTTTTCTAACTGCAAAAATATATATATTATGGATAAAGTTAAAGTGTGTTTTCCTTTATTGTTTCATCCCATCCCAGGCAACTTCCTTCTCATGCCTGGGCAACTATGTTTACAAATTTGATGGGTATAATTCTAGTTTGTTAAAAAATACAGATGGATATATCTGTGGACTGACTGATAGAAAGATGGATAGATTTATGACTGCATAAAGATTCCTGATAGATATATACTGATATATAGATAGGCAACACCCACTTACGTGAGTTAATTTATAGTGTTATATAGGGTTTTAACTTGGCAAATATACTTATTTGATGCATCATTCTTCAAATTGCTATTTCTCTCAAATAGCAACGTATCCTGTTTCATTTTTTTTAAATTTTTTTTAACGTTTATTTTTGAGACAGAGAGAGAGACAGAGCATGAACGGGGGAGGGGCAGAGAGAGAGGGAGACACAGAATCGGAAACAGGCTCCAGGCTCTGAGCCGTCAGCCCAGAGCCCAACGCGGGGCTCGAACTCACGGACCGCAAGATCGTGACCTGAGCTGAAGTCGGACGCTTAACCGACTGAGCCACCCAGGCGCCCCTCTTGTTTCATTTTTTCATCCTTTCAGTATCAGATTTTGGTAAGTTTTAGTGTTTTACTATTATTAACAATGTTGCCGCAAATATTCTTGCACAGATATGCTATTATACGTGTTAGAGAATTTCCATGGGATATAAGCCCAGAAATACAAATCTTATAGGGTTTGCACATTATCAATTTTACTAAGCATTGTCAAATCGCTTTGCAATGTGTTAACATCACTTTGATTCCATTTCCCCACATCTTCACCAACACTTGCTACTGTTAAACTTTATTTTTGCTTCTATGATGGGCGTGAAATGGTGTGTCATATTTGTGTGTTTCATTTTTGTTTGTCTCATGTTTGCCATTCCTAGATCAGCAGGGTTGAGAAATTTTTCACATATGTAATAACATTTCAGGGTTCTTCTTCTATGAATGACATATTTATAACCCTTGGTTTTGCATCAAGTTATTTTATTTTATTTAAATATTTTTGCTAAATCTTTCTATATCTGGTAATTCACTTGTTTTATGTGTCACAAGGTCATTTAGATTCAACAAAAGTCAATCTCTGGAGAAACACAAAGGAACTGTTACTTTGCGCTTTTTTGAATCCTAGTGTCTTTAAAAAAAACTATAACATTTTGACATACACAATTTTCCTTCCCTAAACTGGCCTCCTAATTCTTCATGCCCACAATTGGAAAAAGAAAAAAAAAGAGTCCCAGACATTGCCGAGACTACACTGGGAGTCCCAGAATCCAAAATGTACCATTAGACCTTTAAACAGTGGCATTTCTTCCACAAATCTACCAACTGTTATGTTCAGTATAGACTGATTATAGATACTTTTGCCAACACTTAAGTAGGTTCCCATTCCAGGAAAAATTAGAGAAGAGAGATTTCATATAGGTAGCCACTACCTCTAATTTAGTCTTTCTTCTTTTTTTAAAGTTTTTTTAAGTTTATTTATTTTGATAGAGAGACGGAGTGACTGAGTGGGGCACGGGCAGAGAGAAGGAGAGAGAATTCTAAGCAGGCTCTACACTGTCAGCACGGAGCCTCACGTGGGGATTTTTAATCTTTCTAATGCAGTTGGATGGGTAGCATCACACTCTTGACATAAAAGTGAAGGAAGAGGGGCATACAGAGGAAAAATAAATTATTAAACTAATACAATAATATTAAAATTTCATTATCATTCACTTATGCTATTCTAAATATTTATTTATTTTTGAGACAGGGAGAGACAGCATGAACGGGGGAGGATCAGAGAGAGAGGGAGGCACAGAATCTGAAACGGGCTCCAGGCTCTGAGCTGTCAGCACAGAGCCTGACGCGGGGCTCAAACTCACGGACCGCGAGATCATGACCTGACCCAAAATCGGACGCTTAACCGACTGAGCCACCCAGGCACCCCTCACTTATGCTATTCTTATGAAACCTCTTTAATGGCAGCACTATCATCCCCATATTGCTGCATTTCAGAGAAACAGTTTCTGTGACAGTGGTCACAGAGCAAAGGGTTGGCAGAGTCAGATTTGATTCCATTCCATAAGACTCACTGATATGCTTTTGCCTTTATACCTGCTTCAGACTGATCTGGAAATTTGAAATCTGAACCATGTTAGCACAGTAGAAATAATAAAAGTAGGCATCATTAACATAAATGTGAGGTTTAGTGTTTTGTGTTTTTTTTATTTTTTCAACCTTTACAATTTGTTTACATAGTTTAAATTAATAATCACAACAAACATAATATATAGGTGAATATTTACCAAGTTTGTCTGAAATATATGCCTATTGTCTCAAGTCCTGTTCAGTTCGACATTTGTCTTAGGTTTTTCATTTTTTGGTAATGCATTATTAATAATAGTTGCATTAAAATTTTACTTCCTGTTCCTGCCATGATCTTGTACAATAATGGATAACACTCATGTGCACTGAACACTGTTCTAACTTTAACACATGGCTATCAGATTACCAGCCTTTTTCCTCTCTCCTTTTCCAGATAATATAACATGTCCCTTGCAAGAGAAGAATGCATAATATTTTCTGATAAAATAGAATGATTATGATAGGACAACTAGCAAACAGCTACACTTTTCAGGTTGAGAGCCGTAGTGGGAGAAGTCTTTGATTAGCTGCCCCCTACTGGCCACTTGAATACAGCCATTTATGACAGGATTAGTGCTATGACTTTTGATGGAATCCATGAGACCTTCAGTTAGTCAAGTCAATGTGAAATTGTAGGTTGATGTGTACCTGAGAAATGTGCAAAAAATAGTAATTGTATAGTCTAATCAATAGTCTAATCAATAACTGTATAGTCTAATCAATAGAATAGTCTTACCATTCCTGCTGTGTTTTTTATATTTATTGAATCTTGTAAATCTATAGATACTTACCTAATTTATTGTTTGATGGTATTTTATTTTATTTTATTATTGCAATAAACTCTTTTGGTAGCAATAGCTAGACAATTAAAAAATTATTTCCAGGGGCATCTGGGTGGCTCAGTCAGTTAAGTGACTGATCCTCGGTTTCAGCTCAGGTTAAGATGTCACGGTTCGTGAGTCCAAGCCTTGCGTCTGGCTCTGCAGCTGACAGTGCAGAGCCTGCTGGGAATTCTCTCTCTCTCTCCCTCTCTCTCTGCCCCTTCTCTGCTCGCATTGTCTCTGTCTCTCTCAAAATAAATGAATTAATTTAAAAAATTATTTCCAGAATTTCTATTTCTCAAAAGTTGGTAAATGTTTAAGTTGAATAAAATATTGGCTTGGTATTTCTTACCATTTACTATCAGGAAAGGAAAGCTAGAGAACATAAATCTTCAGAAACAGCATCAGTATTTATTTCAAAAGTGTTACCCGTTTAAACAAACCACAAAAATTTAACAAACAAAACAGATGAACATAGAGGAAGGGCGGGGAAGAGGGAAGCAAACCATAAGAGACTCTTAACTAGAGAATAAACTGAGTGTTGATGAAGGGGAGGTGGGTGGGGAATTGGCTAAATGGGTGATGAGTATGAAGGAGGGCAGTTGTATTGAGCTCTGGGTGTTATATGAAAGTGATGAATCACTAAACTCTACTCCTGAAACCAGTATTACACTATATGTTAATTAGAATTTAAATTAAAATTTTGAAAAATAGGGACGTCTGGGTGGCTCAGTCAGTTAAGCGTCCAAATTTGCCTTGGGTCATGATCTCACCATTCATGGGTTAGGTCTCAGCATCCGGCTCTGTGCTGACAGCTTGGAGCCTGGAGCCTGCTTCAGATTCTGTGTCTCCCTTCCTCTCTGCCCCTCCCCTGATCGCACTCTCTCGAAAATAAATAAACATTGAAAAAAATGTTTTAATTTTGAAAAATAAAATAAAGTGAGCCATAAATGACAGGTATGTCCAGCTTCAGAAAAGACATTAATATAATATGCCATAAAATATGACTTTTCATTTAGATCTACTGACTTTTTCTTAAGCAGATAAGAAAAGTGAAGGAATAGATGACACCATTGATTCCATTAGCAGAACTGCACAGTTAAATGATACAATGTTATCAGATGCTTCCGTAGAAAATCAGTTAATTCCAGTAATGGATTCAGTTTTATCATCCAATTCATGGGATTCAAGTAAAGTTATACAAATTCATTTTCTTTAAATACATAACACCAGTGTGAATGCTATTAAAGTACTCAGTATCAGAGCTAAAATATTTAGTTTTTGCAATGATAAAAAATATGAAATACTAATTTGTTAGAGCACAGTATTATGGTACAATCATTGGTCTTTTTGAAATTAAACAAACAAACAAATAAACAACAACAACAACAAATAACTATTGACCAGAAATACACTTGGAATTTCTTATAGGACACAAATTAATGATTGTGTTGAAATAATTATAGTCAAAATGTATACTTACTTTATGTACAGAGATTAAAAAAGACTCAATTTGTGTGTGTGTATAATTAAGTTGATGTTGCATTAAAAAAACTTTTCAGTATGAGTTTGTGCTTTCTCTTTTCTTCCCACCATCAGCTGGATTTTAGCAATGGTTTAAATTTCAAGAATTACTTTGAAAAGCAACTTAAGATTTCCACAGTGGTATTGGACTTGTTTTGAAAACAAGATCTTCAAATTTTGGTTGCATTCTGTTCAAAATCAATTGAAAATCTTTAATCAAATTATTCAAGAAATGAAACAAAAATAGAAACTGTCAGCTTCCTAAGATTTAATGAGTTGCAATTATTAAAAATAAAGCTTAAAAACAGGGAAACATTGAAATTACTCCCACAAAAGTAATTGAAGATTTGAGAAAATTAATTGTGAGAGGCAAAATAGAATGCAGAATTTAATATTAAAACTCTATTGTTAACTTTATAATATTTCAACTTTAGGAAAAGTTTTCAATTAGCAATAATCGCGCCTCGGATAAACCTCATTGGCTACGATAGTGCCACTGCGCAAAGCTTATAATATTTCAACTTTAGAAGGTGTATATTCAGGGAAATCTTACTTTTCATTATAACCATTTATTTTCTGTTTCTGAAAAGGAATGGAATTGAGAAGACCTATAATATTTTTCATCTCAATCTAGTAAATATAAAAACAATTTAAAAATTTAAAAATAAAAATAAACCTAGTATAATAATCAAAACAATCATTGAGATGCATTTTTAAGTTTATTTATTTCTGAGAGACAGAGACAGAGAAAGCAAGCAGGGGAAGAGCAGAGAGAGGAGAGAGAGAATCCTAAGCAAGCTCTGTGCTGTCAGTACAGAGCTGGACGTAGGGCTTGAACTCATGAAACATGAGATCATGACCCGAGCAAGAGCCACCAAGGCTCCTTGAGACACATTTTTGATAGGCATTGTCATATAAAAACATTTGTTGAAGCCAGTGCTCTGAATATATGCAAAAAGACAACAGAAGCAGAATTGAAAGGGGATATAACATTTTTGGAATCATTTATTTGACTCGCTATATTAAGCTTCTTCAAAGTTCTTACTCCTATTTTAGATAGGTGAGACTATATTTCCTTATCTTTTACAATTAGTTTGATTTGCATCTTCTATTACTGTCATCAAAAGGAATCTAAACTGTGATAAATGATGTATATGTGTTCTTTATTATGCTACCTGAGAAAAGAAGAGTACAGATCTTCCTCAACTTATGGTGGGGTTATGTCCAATAAACTCATCGTAAGTTTAAAATATCGTAAGTCAAAAATGCATGTAATACTCCTGACTTACTGAACATCACAGGAAAGGGAGTTTAAATAATTGAACATCCTTTGGGTGAATTATTTATACTTTATTAAAATTTTCTTATTTTGAAATGCTTATGTTGTTTTCTCCCTTACAAAATGTTGCCTGTTTTGCCTCTGTAAACTGCAAATTGTCCTCAAAATACAAAGTTTCTCAGAATTATATAACCTAAAGAATAACCATTTCCATATTCTACAAATACTCATGCTTATTTTGCTATAGTGGAATTAGCCCAGGACCAAACACCATACTGAGAGCATCTATTAATATAGATTAGTCAATTTTACAAAATGGACTATGGTGTATTTACTAACACACTGCAGAGTTGCATCAAGGTAATTAAAACTAAATCTATTAAAATAAATTAAGTGCAGCCAGGGCTGCACTATTCTTGCTCCTATATAATTTATTTTTATTTATTAGTCAACTAGAAAATATGGCAATCATCCATGGCAGCTGTAACAAATTACTACAAACTTAGGCACTTAAAGCAACACAGATAATTATTATCTTACAGTTCTGGAGTTCAGAAATCCAAAATGGGTCTCAGGTTTACATTAAGGTATAGTAGAGCTCTGTTCTTTCTGGAAGGTTGAGGGGGAAAGTCCATTCCCATGTCTTTTCCAGCTTCTTCTAGAAATCACCTACATTCCTTGACTCATTGCCTCCTTCCTCTATCTTCAAAGCTAGCAACATCTGCCTGAAATCTTGTCACCTTGCATTACTCTGGTTCTCTTTTCTGCCTCCCTCTTCCAATTTTAAGGTTTCTTGTGATTAAATTGGGCCCATCCATGTAATGCAAAGTAGTCTATTTTAAGGTCAGCCGATTAGCAATCTTAATTCCTTCTGCAAACTTAATTCTCTTTGCCAGGTAACCTAACTATCGCAGGTTCTCGATATTAGGATGTGAACATCATTCAGGGTATCATTAGTCTTCCTACTATAATAGAAATGTGCAGCAGCAACATGGTTTTAGCCGATCTGAAATCATGATAAATCTCCCGTAAGAATCTTCACAGAAGAACTGAATTCTAACAGCTGAATCAGGTATGACATAAATGGCCAAACTGCATATATCAAAGCTGGGCTTACATAATGAAAAGTTCTAAAGCTTTCATTCTCCCTGCCTTCCATTTGCTTTCTCTTTTCTAAATCTCTTCTTCCTGAAATGTTTTATAAATGTCTATGATGTGCTAGACCCTGGGAGAGCTGGAGATAAAATAACAAGACAACAAAATTTTCAAGATTTAAGAATTCACAATGTAATGTATGAATTGACAATCAAAGAATTACAGTAAAGTCTGACAAGTGAACCATTAGAGGTATGTAAAAAATATTGAGGCAGAGTTTTCTGAAGCTTATATTATGGAATATCCATCGGAGAAATTGCTCCAGGACGCCTGGGGGGCTCAGTTGGTTAGCGTCCCACTTCGGTTCAGGTCATGATCTCATGGTTTTGTGGGTTCAAGCCCCACATCTGGCTCTGTGCTTACAGCTCAGAGACTGGAGCCTGCTTCAGATTCTGTGTCTCCCTCTCTCTGACCCTCCCCTGCTCGTGCTTTCTCTCAAGAATAAACATTAAAAAAATGTTTAAAAAATTGCTCCACATAAAGAATTCCAAGTCCTATGTGTTAAGAAACACTCTACTGTGTAACCTTCCCCATCCTCTACCCAACTTCCTTACTCCTGTCATTTGGGAGGTTTGCAATGCATATCAGTGTATGACAAACTCTAAAAATTCCTGCAGTGAGAAAATTTGTTTGGTAGTTTAATCCTTCACAAACTTATATGTCAAAAGAAAATTTCTTTTTTTTTTCATTTTCCATAGATGGCACATTTGCTTCCCAACACATCTGTAAAACACACTATCAGAAACACTGTTCTTGAAGAGAGACAAGAAAATTATTAAGTTCACCTGGGGTCATTCAGACATTGTGACAACGTACTAGAAAATGGAAATAATTAAGCTGGACTTATGCTGCAGTAGGTGGTATTCAAAGAAGAGCTATATGACTCCCCCACCCCACTACCACCGCCTCTTAAATGTGCATGTTATTCTTCACATACTCCTCATATGAAGAAGAGAGTTTACTTCCCCTACTTGTGAATCTGGTCTTTGAGTAAGAGAATGCAGCAGTGTTATCTGAAGCTGTCAGAGGACAGGCAGCATTCACTTCTCCCCCTTGGAGACTAGCTGCCATGCTATGAGAAGCCCAAACCATATGGAGGGGAAGGAAGATCCCCTTGTGAGTGGCTCCAGCTGAGCACTCAGGTGGCAGTGAGAATGGATTGATGCCTAAGATACATGACCTGAGTGGACCTCTTCCTGCCAGCCTCCAGCTCTTTGAACTGCTGGGGCTAACACTGTGTTAAGCAGAGATAGATTGTGCCTGCCAAATGTGACAGAGAAGCCAAAGAGAGAAATTAGACTAAAAAATGGAAATGAATAGAATCCTATGGAATCCTAGATTCAGCTCTGCTGTATTCAGTTAGCTGATAAATCATTTTTTTCCGCATTTAAACTGTTTTGAGTTCAGTTTCCGTCACTTACAACAAAAAAAAATTCTGGACTAATGAAAGAAAACACCAACAAATTTTTATATACACACATAATATGATTGGCTGGATTCTTTCTAGATAGCTCTAGCTTTAATATGGAGGAAAAGGCCAAAAAACAAGGACAGAAATTATGGGCAAGAGATCATGAGAACTGTCCTAACCATGATGTAGAAGTGAGGGATTTATTTTTTAATCTTTCCTTCACAGTGAGGAGCTAAAGACAGTAAAAAGTAGAATAAGAACTTATCTGAATTGTCAAGGAGTGTGAATATATAATAGTTCACATTTTAATCAGTCACTCATTTTATTCATTCAATAAATACTGATCTCTAACTCTGTTTGACCATGGATTCTCAGCCCTGCTGCTTATTAAAGCACATTTCCTGGCTAAGCCTATTAGCATTTTTTAAAAGATCGCTAGGGAATTTTTTTTGCAGCTAGGATTGCACCTTAATAAGCTTCCAAATTATATAATAACTTCTAACTTCTTTAAAACACTGATTCATTAGCCCCATCATGTAGACATTCTTATTCTATAAGATTGGAGCAAGATAGAGAATCAGTATTTTCTTTTTTTTTTTTTTTAATTTTTTTTTAACGTTTATTTATTTTTGAGACAGAGAGAGACAAAGCATGAACAGGGAAGGGTCAGAGAGAGGGAGACACAGAATCTGAAACAGGCTCCAGGCTCTGAGTTGTCAGCACAGAGCCTGATGCGGGGTTCGAACTCACGGACCGTGAGATCATGACCTGAGCCGAAGTCGGCCGCTTAACTGACTGAGCCACCTAGGCGCCCCAGAGAATCAGTATTTTCCAAAACACAATATAACTTCTACCTACCAGCACTTCCCAGTCCCTGTATCATTATTAAGCACAGATATTGGTATATCATCAATTTCAGATTGGTCAGCTTAAGACATCTTATCCTCATTCTGGGAATGCAACAGCAAGGCAGTGGAAAGGCTCATGGGAATTTTTTGTGCCCATCTATGTGCCCTCTTTTATATTAGTCTACTTTATGAACAAGGCATAGGCTTACAGGCACCCCATTCCCAGACCCATAACTATTCAGACACCAACCAGAATAGAAGCCTTCTTTCAGTTAATTAACTGGGTCCTGGCAGCTAATTTTGTTTGTGCCAAGAACTCCCACACTGAGAGAGTGCCTAGTTTAAAAAGAAAAAAAAAAAAAAATCACAGCAAGAGGAACAGTGTGACTGATGCAGAATCAAAGAACAAGAAAAATCAAGAAATTAGATCAGAGTCAGCTTAGGGCCAGAGGGTGCAGGGCCTCACAGGTGATAACCACTTTATCTTTACTCTTAGAGCAAGGAGAAGCCATGGAAGGACTATCTCTGCAAACATAACTTCATCTTACTTTTAATAGGATCATTCCAGCTGTTATGTTTACAAGATTAAATAGGGCAAAGAATCAAACATAGAGATCAGTTACAAGGCAATAACAATAATTTGAAAAGATGATGATGGGTTTGTCCAAACTGATAACAACGGGCATGATTAAATTGGTCAGATTCTGGATATGTTTTAAAAGTAAATTCAGCTAACTTTGCTAATTGACTGAAGGTGTGGCATAATAGTATAAGAGACAAGAGTTAAGTATGCCCCCAGAGTTTGAGGGCCATGTAACTGAGGGGATGATTCTGTAGTTGATAAGACTGAAAGAAGAGAATGTTTTGAGTTGAGAGATCAGAAGCTCATTTTTAAGTTTGAGATTTCTATTAGAAATACAAGTAAATATATTGAATTTTGAGTTAGCTATATGATCCAAGAGTTTAGAGGTCATTTCTGGGCTCAGAGTATAAACCTTGGAGTGATAAGTATACAGGTAGTATTTAGGGGATGGGTTTGGATGAAATCACAAGGGAGTACAGATGGAATTCAGGAGAGGTTTAAAGACCGTCTTTGGGCAGTCCCACATTAGCTCAGAGAGAGGAAGAGGAGACAGCAAACAAGACTGAGAAAACTATTATCAATAAAATAAGAAACTATTCAACTGTAGTACTCTAAAAATCAAGGGAAGAAATTGTGTCATGGAGGAAAGAATGGGCACCACATCCTAATTGCTGGTGACATGTCAGGTACAAATGATGATCGAGTTTTGTCCATGTGTTTGTTTATGTACAAATGATGACTGAGTTTGTCGATAGCCTGGCTGAAGAGGATTCAATGAAGAGTGAGAAGAGGAAAACTACATACAATGAGTAGAAACTCTTCTGAGGAATTGTTCTGTAACAGAAAGTGGGAAAATGGTCATATTGGAAGATAAAATAGGGTCAAGGAGGTTTATTAGTTTTTTATTTGGGAAAATACACTTTCCATTTCAACCACACTGGCTGTTGTAGGTCCCATACAGCAATATTTACTTTCACCGTGATTATAAATATGGGATAGAGATGTTTCAGACTTTTAAGGAAAGTTAATTTTTTTGTAAGCACTAGAAAATCTGTGAAGACTTTCAGGAGCCATGAAATGCAGAGGTTGAAATTATTGGATGTATGTTTTCACAAGACAACCTGGAAAAATGAGGAAAATGGATTCATGGAATACCGGTAGATACAGATCATATATTTTCTAGACCAGGATTTTCCACTTGACCATCCTCCATTTTTGATTATTCCTTTCTTCATGTTCATGACTCTTGCCTTCTCAAATAGATTTTCATCTATCCCAGAGTAGGTCATTTACCTTTTATTTATTTCTTCTGCATACAGCCACCAGTGAAGTCTTCAAAAAAAAAAAAAAAAAAAAAAGTTGAGATTCAATCTTAGCACACTGGTGCTTAAAATAAAGTTCATGACATTTGGGAGATGAACAAGGCCTTTTACGATCTAACCTGATATTAAGTTTACAATTTTATCTTTTACCTTTCCTTCTCTGTACATTGCATTTCAATCTAATTAAACTTCTTATCATTCCTGAGGTACACCATGCTCTTCTTTCACACTTTTATAAAATTCACTGCTTGTTCTTTCTTATTTTTGTTATCTGACAGCCTACCATTTTGCCTAGCATATGGTAGGGTTTTAACAACTATTGTTTTAATTATTTTGAGTTTTTTTTTTTTTTTAATAATTCCAAGTTCAAACAGTGGGCACAGAGTATTTTAATGATGACAACAACAGACAGTCAGAGGCTACAAAAGAACAAGGAAAACCTATGAAATTCTGAAAAGTTGTGACAAACTGAGAAAAGTGTCTTGAGTAAAAAAATACCATGTCTTCTAAATGATTGGCAAATTATACGCATAAAATATTATGGGGTTTTGTGCTCTTAGATAACATTCAAATGATAATATTTGTGAAAATACATATTTGCTAAACTGATAAAGGATATAGTTGCATTCACTGTATGGCCAAATGGCAACATGATTAGCATTCAAGATATCTCCCCAGACTCAGCAATTTCCCAAGGAGACCCACCTAGGCTGTTGACCTGGATGAATACAACCTGCACAAAGTGGATTTTACTCTGTCTGGGAAACTCACTATAGATACTCTCCATAATCATGGTTTTATAGGTGTTTATTGCTTGATGTTACATGGGAAAATCTGCCAGCCATTGTCCAGGTACAATTCCTTCTTTATTCCTCAGCTATAAGAAGAAAGGAGGGAAGACAGACAGACAGAAAGAAAGGAATTGTTGAAACACTTAAACTTATGAATAGAAAGGTCATAGAATATTCATTTTTTGAATGTTTCCATTGAATGAAACATTCATGAATATTAGCTGAATAAATAATATATTCTCAGATGTGTACTTTCTATAGTATAATTCAGAGATAGTCCATTGATGATCCATTTCCCAAACAAATTTAGGGTTCTAGGACAAACTGAGATGAATGAGGTACTTCAGGGTCTAATGGAATGAGATCAAAATGCATTTTTTTGGCATTTTCAGAAAGCTGTGATTCCAAATACACAACTTAAAAAATAAGGTTCAAAGTTGAGCCATATTGATAGAGTATACATTCGATATGATGTGATGAAAATGGCCCTTTATCTCTGTGGCTTTCCTCCTAAAAACATATAACCCCAGTTTAATCATGATGAAAACATAAGACAAATTCCAATTGAGAAGTTTACAAAATACCTTACCAGTACAAGGGAAGTCTGAGAAACTGTCACAGCTAAGAAGTGCCTGAGAAGATACAAGTAAATGTAAAAGTAAATGAAATATACTGGATGGTATGCTGGAACAGAAAAAGCATTTTTGGCCCAAACTAAGGAAATATGAATAACGTGTGACTTCAGTTAATAATGATGTCTCAATATTGGTTCATTGATTGTAACAAATGTACTATACTAATACAATGATAACTATAAGGGAAACTGAATGGAGCTTATGGAAACTCTGTATTATCTTTGCAATTTTTCTGTAAAGCTAGACCTATTCTAAAGTTAAAGCTTACTTAAAATAAAATAAAACAGTAGTTAAATTTGAATTTCAGATAAACAACAAATGCTTTTAGTCCGAGTATGCCCCATGCAATATTTAGAACACACTTAGACTAAAACAAATTTGTTTTTTATCTAAATTTCAAATTTAACTGGGTGGCCTGTATTTTATCTGGCAGTCCTATATCTGGAGTATGTGCTTCTCAAAATGTTGGCCTTCCTCAAGTTCCTCTTTCAATATTTCTCATTGCCTCTAGAACCAAAGCCAAAGTCGCTCTTACTACAACCTAAGCAGGGAAATGTGAACTTTGCTCCGGGTAGAAATTGCCCACTACTAAAGGACTTACAGGACCTGACAGATGTGTCCCAGAATGAACCAAGGTGAAGTGTTGGAGATGTTGCACTGGGGGGAAGGGAGGGTTGGATCATGAATAGGGGAGCATTTATGGAAACCATTTAAATCAATTAGAATTTAGGATTTAATTTATGTCAAGAACCACCAGAGCTTTTAATGTTTATTAGAACAGTTTTTTTGTTTTTGCTTTTTTTGTTGTTTTTTTACACTTGAATATGATAATGGTTTATATAGTCAATAAGGTGGAGGTACCCACTCTTTTGGAAGAGTATGGAAGAGGGCCAGAAGATCAAGAGGGTGAAGCTGTTAGAAATGATACTTCTGGGGCACCTGGGTGGCTCAGTCAGTTAAGCGTCTGACTTCGGCTCAGGTCATGATCTCGTGAGTTCAAGCCCCGCGTCAGGCTCTGTGCTGACAGCTCAGAGCCTGGAGCCTGTTTCAGATTCTGTGTCTCCCTCTCTCTCTCTCTGACCCTCCCCCATTCATGCTCTGTCTCTCTCTGTCTCAAAAATAAATAAACGTTAAAAAAAATTAAAAAAAAAGAAATGATACTTCTTAATATAAAACTTGAGAACCTACCAATTCAACATGTTCCCCAGGAAATGCCAGTGTATCCAAAGTACTCAGGGATTTTGTTAAAATGCAAATTCTGATTCTATATACCTGATTTGGGCCATGAGATTGTGCTTCTGGGGTGAGAACTATAGTACTAGAACTATAGTAGTACCAAGGGCTTACCAGACACTCCTTTTACTAAGCCTTTAGCAATACAGTGGTGCATGGGACACCAGCATGTTTGAGGAGCTTGGTGTTGGCCATTCTCTGAAGGCTGGGATTCATAGCAAGAGATGCTGCCATATAACTGGTGTCACTAATCTAATGGGCATGATAAGATCCCAGGATGACAGACAAGCTGACAACACATAACAGACTACAAACCACAGTGAAAATAAAGTTGCCTTGACCAGTGGGAAACGAGGATGATAGCTAAAAGATAATGATGTTCCTGTGAACAAGATATGTTGGCACTCAACTATGGTGTTGCTGGGTTTTTATAATCACAAAAAAGGGAAAAAAAAGAAGGAAAGAAAAAAGAGGGAGAGGGAAGGAGAGAGGAAGAAGGGAAGAATAAAGGAAACAAGTAAGCAAAGAAAAAAATGTTTAAGCGTGTTTAAGGATACACATGTGAATATGTATTTATGATGACAGAAATGAAATTTTGTACTTATCTTCTTGGATCCCAATTTATCTTTCTCCAAGATAGAAAGTTATGTTGGTAGCACTCTAGAATGTGGCACTAATTTAGTTCTAAACAACTTCTAAAGAACTTGGAGACAGAAATGCTTCTTTTTTATGTGGGTATTTATTTCTACCCATTCTTTGACTTCCTCCTTTTTTCCCAGTGTCTTTTCTTGCTTATGTTAAACGCTCAAATACAAAATAGTTTTAAGTACTCCAAATTCTCCTAACTTGTACAGATAATTTCTGGAATTAGTTTAAATCATTCATGAAATGGTATGGGATTTTTTTTAATAAAGTAGATTCCTGAGGTTTATGTTTTTTTTTTTTTTTTTGCTCCTTCCCCTCTCCCGTTTTATTGAAATATATGTACCAGAGAGGATACCTATCCTAAGCATGCGGCACAATGGATTTTCACAAAGTAAACACATTCATGTAATCAGAGCCCGAATCAAGAAACAGGGAATCAACTGCATTCAAGAGTCACTTTCAGGTCCCCTTTCTGTTACCAGCCACACAAGAGTAACTGTTATCCTACTTCAACACTAAAAAATAATATTCCTGTTTTTAAATTTCATGTGAATCGAATCATTTGTACAGACACAAAAACAGTATATTTATAGTATATAGTATACTAAATAGTATACTAAAAATAGTATATACTATTTTTGTGTCTGACTTCTTTGGCCCAAGATGGTGTTTACGAGATTTCATCCGTGTTGCTTTACACAGTTGCAGTTCATTTATTGTCATTACTGCATAATATTTCTTTTACTTGCCCTTTCTGTGATTAATGGTTGTTTCCATTATCAATCGATTACAAATAATGTTGCTTTGAACATACTTGTATAATACTTTTTGGGAACACAGTGTGCAGTTCTGTTGAGTGAACATTAGGGAATGGAGTTGCTGGATCCCTAGTTATGAACTAGTTTCGTTTTAGTATCCACTGACAAAGTGTTTTCTAAAGTGGCTATCTCAATGTATATTCTCACCAGAAAAGTAAGAACATCCCATTTGCTTCACATCCTCACTTAACATTTGTAATTATAAAACTTTTTTATTCATTTCAGTCATTCCAGTGGTTTTAATTTGCATTTCCATGATGGTATATAAAGTTAAGCACATTTTCCGAAGTTTATTGGCCATTTGGGTTTTTTAAAATGAAATGTCTATTCAAACTTTTTTGCACTGTTGGTAAGAATGCAAAATGGTGCAGCTGCTATGGAAAACAGTATGAATGTTCCTCAAAAAGTTAAAAATAGAACTACCACATGGCCCAGCAATCCTACTTCTGGGTATTTACCAAAAATAATTGAAAATATATATTAGAACTCCTGTGTTCATCGCAATACTGTTAACAGTTGTCCAAATGTGGAAGCAACCCTAATGTCCATCTACAGATACAACGGTATATCATTCAACCTTAAAAAAGAACACAATTCTGTAATATTTGACAAAATCAATGAATCTTGAGGATACTAGGTTAAGTGAAATAAGCCAGTCGCAGAAAGATGTGCATAAGTACTGCATTATTCCGCTTTCATGAGGTATCTAAGAGAGTCAAACTCATAGAATCAGAATGGAATGGTGGTTTCCAGGGCTGGGGGAAAGGGTAAGTGGGGAGTTACTAATCAATGAGCATTATTTCATTTAAGCAAAATGAGTAAGTTGTAGAGATCTGCTGTACAACATTGCACCTGTACCAACAATATTGTATTGTACGCTCAAAAATTTGTAAAGAGTGTAAATCTCATGTGTTCTTACCACAATAAAATTAATTTAAATAAACAAAAAATGTCTGTTCAAGAATATTGTCCATTTTTTCTACTGAGTTTCCTTTTTTCTTATTTATTTATAATGTTCTTTATACATTTGCAATATTATTCTTTTGATAGATATTTGCATTAGAAATATTTTCTCCCATTTGAATTTGCTTTTCACACTCCTATTAATATCTTTGAATTAATCTTAATTTTAATGTCAGTTCTTTTGTTGTTGTTGTTGTTTTTAAAGTAGGCTTTACACCCAGCGAGGAGCCTGGTGTGGGGCTTGAACTCACGACCCTGAGATCAAGACCTGATTTGAGACCAAGAGTCAGACGCTTACCCAACTGAGTCATCCAGGCACCCCTAATTTTAATGCAACTTCTTTATCAAGTTGTCTCTTATAATGAATAACTTCTGTTCTTGTTTCAGAAATCTTTGGCTACCTTAAGGTAATAATGACACTTTCAATATTTTTTTTCTAAAAGTCTTATAGTTTGTCTTACACATTTAGATCTTCAAATCACCTAGAAATGATTCTCATATACACTGAAAGAAATAGGATAAGATTTATTATTTTTCTATATGAATGTCTACTCAGTTTATCAAAAAGACCATCCTTTTCCCATTGAATTGTGGAGTTACTTTGTAAAAATTTAGGTAACCATGCATGTGTGAGTCTATTTCTGGATTTTCTCTAGGCTTCAACTGGTCAATTCACCTGTCTTTATGCCAGTTCCACATTGTTTTAATTAGTAGAGTGTTACGTATAATAGGCCTCAATATGATAGTCATCTACTTTGTTATTCTTCAACAGTGTCTTAGTTATTCTGTGTTCTTTGCATTTCTGTAGAAGTTTTAGACTTAGTTTCTTAATTTTTACAAAATGCACTTTCACATACATGAATCGTGTACACACACACAAAACCCTACTGATAATTTTATTTGAAATGTATTTAATCTACAGATCATCTGGGGAAAAGTTTACATCTATAAAATATTGAGTCCTCCAATCCATGTATATGGAATATCTCCCCATTTTTAAGTTAACTTTATTGTGCTCTAATTTCATACAACAAACTTCATCCATTTGAAGTGTACAACTCACTAAATTTGACAGATGTATGTACCCATGGAGCCACCACCATAATCAAGATGCATAAAATGCTTTGTCTCCTTCTAAGGATCCTCAACATCCCCTTGCAGTCCATTCCTGCCTCTGCTCCCAGCCTCAGGCAATAACTGATTTGTTTCTTGTCACTAGAAATTATTGTGCATTTATCACAATTTTACATAAGTAGAATCATATAGTATATATTCCATTGTATCTAGCTTCTTTCTTTATTTTATTTTATTTTATTTTATTATTTTTTTTTTCAACGTTTATTTATTTTTGGGACAGAGAGAGACAGAGCATGAACGGGGGAGGGACAGAGAGAGAGGGAGACACAGAATCGGAAACAGGCTCCAGGCTCTGAGCCATCAGCCCAGAGCCCGACGCGGGGCTCGAACTCACGGACCGCGAGATCGTGACCTGGCTGAAGCCGGACGCTTAACCGACTGCGCCACCCAGGCGCCCCCTAGCTTCTTTCAATAAGGATAGTGATTTTGAGATTCATCTATGTTGTGGGTATCAACAGTTAGTTCCCTTATATTGATGTGCATTACTTCGTTGTATGGATATATCATAATTTGTTCACCATTCACTTGTTAACAGAAACCTTGGTTGTTTCCAAATGGATACCATGGATAAGTTGTTATAAATATTCATGTACCACTCTTTGAATGAACATATACTCATTTCTTATAGGTAAATACTTAGAAGTAGAATCTCTGGGTTCCTTTTTCAAGAAATCATCAAGTTTTCCTAAGCGGTTATACTATTTAACATTCCAGTAGAATGCAAAAGTTCTGTCTTGGTTCAGAAGCCCTCTAATACATTTGAATAAACACTTTTTAGATTTTACCTAGCTGTCATGCTATTTATTGTATGATGTCATATTGTATGATGTCATGCTATTTACTGTATGATCTGCCCACCATATAAGCAATGGGTGATTTTATGTAATATTCATAAAATATACTGTTGTACATATTATTATTCCATCTTTTCCATTTGATGAAACTCATGTATATAGAAGTTGAGCTCAGTGCCTAAATTTTTACAGCTAGTCAGTGGTGGAATTGGCATTTGAAGTCATGTTATTATTAGGGTTTGGTATCTCCTGTTATACCACATTGTTTCTTAAATACAGTATTTTGTAAGAATTAAAGATCTTAGGATTCAACGTTGAGAAGCACTGTAATGTTAATCAAGACTCACCTTACTTAGATTTTACATGGTTCTAATGATAAGACTTTTCTTACAGGGCTGTTGTGACAATTCAATGTGATCAATTCAGGTAAATGCTTATCACAGTTCCTTACACAAAGGAAATACCAGTAAGTATTACTGCCTCCAATGCCCTGGTGGTAAGTAATTCAGTAAGTAAGTAAGTAAGTAAGTAGATGATAGATAGATGATAGATAGATAAATAAATAAGATGATTGGGGCACCTGGGTGGCTTAGTCAGTTAAGTGTCCAACTCTTGATTTTGGCTCAGGTCATGAACTCACTGTTATGAGATCGAGCCCTGCATCAGGCTCTGCACTGGGCATGGAGCCTGCTTTGGATTCTGTCTCTCCCCCTCCCTCTGCTCCTCCCTCCCCCCCCCCCCCCGTAAAATAAAATAATATCTAAAAAAATAAATAAGAGCAATCAAAACAAATTATAATAAAAAGAAAGGAAAACCAATCTCTTGAAATATTCTATAAAATGTTTAAGATTTTCAACTCTATTTTTAATATTTACATCAATAACAAAATATATAATTATATTCAGTTTAAATTCTCCTTTATAAAATCTAAATTTTAGCATGCTCTTCCTGGAGAGTAAGAGCTGTAAGTACTGCATAAGCCTAGTTAGCAGTGGCCATATTTTATCAAATGGACAGAGTTATATGCAGCATGAAGCCAAAGAGAAGAAAGCCGACCCAGGACAAATGCAGAACAAGATGTGACTAACATTGTAAGAGTACCTGAAACAAGCCTGGCCTGAAATGTAATTTTTTTGTATCTGAAATAGTTGGAATTGGATTCCTGGGGGTTGTACTCAGAAGATGTTCACCTAATACACAGATTCAGTATTTTTGCTGTACCTTCAATATCCCTTTCCTGAGCTCCTTTTCCTCATTTTGGTTTAGCTATATATTGCTCCAGGATCATCCCATTTTATGACAGATATAGGAATCCTCACCAATGAATTCTTTATTTAAAAAAATCAAAGGTAAAAAATAAATTAATATTAAATTTTCTTTGTGGTAGCATTTCAGGCATCTTTTCCCAGGAGTGATGACAAACACTGGGCACAACACATCATACAGCCTCTCACTCACTGTGCTGGCAGGTCAGGCTCCATTTTAATCCTGTGACCACATGACTTTTCACTATTCCAGTAGACTTGTTTAATGTTTATTTATTTTTGAGAGAGAGAGAGAGCACAAGCAGGGGAGGGGTAGAGAGAGAGGGAAACATAGAATCTGAAGCAGACTCCAAACTCTGAGCTGTCAGCACAGAACCCAATGTGCGGTTCAAACTCACAAACTGTGAGATCATGACCTGAGCTGAAGTTGGACGCTTAACTGACTGAGCCACCCAGGCGCCCCTCCAGTAGCCTTTAAAAAATTTTTATTTTAACGTATATTCATTTTTGAGAGACAGAGAGACACAGAGCGTGAGGGGTAGGGAGGGCGGAGAGAGAGGGAGACACAGAATCCAAAGCAGGCTCCAGGCTCTGAACCGAGAGGACAGAGCCCAACGCAGGGCTCGAACCCACGAACTGTGAGATCATGACCTGAGCCGAAATTGGATGCTTAACCAAATGAGCCACCCAGGTGTCCCTCCAGTAGACTTTTTTAGTATCATTCATGATTGTTCATTCAGAATGATTTTGTTTCAGGAGTATTTTAAATATACTCTTGAAGTCATGTTCGATGGGAAATTAGAAAGGGAAGATTTCAACTCTTTTTGATGGAGAAACCATAGGAAATAGTAATAAAATCAAGTATTCTTTGTTAGATCAGAGTCCCAGTGGGACAGGACTTATTTTTTGTCTTTTCTATTTTATTTATTGATATACTCTTAAAACCTAGAACAGTCATCAGAGTGTACTAGGAAGTCATTATTTTTTGTTCAGTAAATAAATGTTTGAATCTGAATTCTGTCATCTACTGATTGTGTTACATTGTCCTCACATGACAGAAGGAGCCAGAGTCCTCTGGGGTCTCTTTTATAAGGATACGAATCCTATTCATGAGAGCCCCTCCTTCATGAGCTAAACACGCCTCAAAAGCCTCCAAATACCATTGCCCTGGAAACTAGGTTTCAACATAGGAATTTTGGGGTGATATCAACATTCAGTCTGTGACATAGACTATATACCATGTAGGCCTTCTTCACAGCATCAACCATAATTGCATCCTGGCAACTGTTTGGGTAGTGATTTGGTATTTGCCACACACTAGCCTATGAGCTGCATGGTGATAGAATCCCTATCTGGTTTTGATCACTACTCTATAATCAGCAACTGACACAGTTCCCCATGTGTAGTAGATATCAAATAAGCATTCTTAAATGAATGATCTTAACATACTTCACCTCTGTATTCTTTCTTGGGAAGTTAGGACTGCACATTGCACATTAAGACCTTTTATCCTGAAGGGAAATTTAGCCCCCAGGAATGGTTTAAATTCCCTTATGACAACAAAATGCTGTGTGTCTTTGCCTAATTTTAGAGATATTAGGAAGCGTTTCCTTAAAAAAATCATATCTTGCAAACGAGTTAATTATTTTTGTTTGGATTGTGGTGATTCTGTAATTGTAGATTAATTGGTTCCATCTGCTCTGTGATTTTCCAATTAACAGGTAATAGCTTTTGAAAGTCAGTTCATTTCTGACATGTGGAGGAATGTATTTAAGATGGTAATTTCTCCCCCTCATGCTCTCTGTTTCTTTCCTTTTTTTTTTTCTTTCTTTTTTTTTTTTTTTTTTTCCTTTTCAAGTCCTGAGGCAAATGGCACATTCTTCCTCTGTTAGTGGAGGCCTTTCCAGGACAAACCTTCCTGAACAGGGTCATAAAGTTTTTTCTTTGCAATTGGTGCTCTGGATTCATTTATTATTTGCTGCTGTTTCTAGTACTGATTAATGACAGTAATTTTTAAGGCTAGAGGTGTTTTATTATTTTTTTAATTTAAAAATTGACTGACTGTTTGATTAAGTTTCTTCCAGCTGAGTTTTCATATTAATAGAGATTCCTGACTGCAGAATACCAGCTGTAAGTGGATGGGGAATGCAGTGAGTGAAGGGAGGGGAGCTTTCAAAATTACCTGAGCATAAATATTCAAGTCTATCACTTAGTACTAGAAAATTGACCTCAAACGTCACATTTCCCAATTGAGGTATTATGAAACACTTGGAAGTTTTTGGAGTGTCTTCTTTCCTGCTCCTCATCATAAATACCATCAAGGTCTAACAATTTTTTGGGCCTCCTAGGTATAATTTATATGATTTTGATAAACAGTGAAACTGTGAGCTGTTATAGAGATCCAAACCTCCAGTTGGATCAGTGATTCCTCTGAAAGACAAAAATAAGGTACCATAAAAGATGAGGGGTGCCTGGCTGGCTCAGTCAGTTAAGCATCTGGCTCTTGATTACAGCTCAGGTCATGATCTCACTGTTGTGAGATTGAGACCCAAGTTGGGTGACACACTGGGCATGAAGCCTGCTTGGGATTCTCTCTCTCCCTCTCCTTCTGCCCCTCCCTCGTTCCTGTGCATTCTCTATCTAAAAAAAAAAAAAAGGTGAGAGCTCAGATGATGAAATGATATTGCCTTATTCATTATTTATTAATTCATTCAACAAATAGTTTTTCACATTTACTATATGCCAGAAACTATTCTAGATTGATTGATGTACCTTAGTGAATAAATCAAGGATATCTGTTCCCTTATAAAGTTTACATTTCATTGTAAGATAAAAAATATAGAAAATAAATGAGTAAATTCGACATTTCTATATTAGTCCCTGATGGAGTAACAGGGACTGGATTTGTCTTCCTACTAAGAAAAAACAAACAAACAAACAAAAAACCAAAAATCCTCAGAAAACCAGGAACAAAATATATGAAACAAGAGTTTTCAAACATTGGAAAACAAGCAGCATAAAACTGTGATACTTGAGAGAGCATTAAACAAGGTTAGCTCTATTGTTGGTCAAACTTAACGTATGGAAGTAGTTTCCAGGCCATGGTACAGAAAGGAAGAATTCAAACAGATCAAGATATGTTGCTGCACTGAGCACTCCGCATGTGGAGTATCCACAGGACAAGATGGTTAGACTGTGGGACAGAGGATGGGAGATAAGGAAGACTGAGAGGGAAGCCTGGAGAACTTCATGGGGTCTCCTCAAGTCTTTGAGTACTGATTTTTATAAGCACCAGAAACTACCCAAGGCAGTGGGAGAATAACCAGAAAACAGTAGTCTAAATAATTCTAAACGCTAACATAGCTGAATAGTTCATATTTTTTTCTACCTGAGAGGGAAGTCATTCTAGTTCATGACACAGGGGGTAAAAACCTCAGATGGGTATCACTTTCATAAGAAGGTTAAATCAATCCTACAATAAAGCATGCTTTGTGCCTGTTCTAACAAAGTTTAAGACTCAAAAACATATAGTTGATTCCAAACAAATTAAATATGTGCCAAAAACAACAAAACAAACAAGCAAAAATGGTTCGTCCACTATTTAAAAAAATAAAGCAAAATCTATTACCCACTAACATAAAACTTGCAATGTTTGGCATTCAATTAAAAATAATCAGGCATCCTGGGTATTGAGGAGGGCACCTTTTGGGATGAGCACTGGGTGTTGTATGGAAACCAATTTGACAATAAATTTCATATATTGGAAAAAAAATAAAAATAAAAATAAGAAACTGAAATGAAAAAAAAATAATAATCAGGCATCCAAATAAATAGAATAATTCTAAATTTAACTAGGAAAAAAATTAATAGAAAGAGACTTGGTAAGAATAGATATGGATTTACAGACAAGTATGTTAAAACACTTATTATATATATCTACATATGTTCAAACAGGTAGTATAAAATATAAAAACGACAGGGGCGTCTGGGTGGCGCAGTCGGTTAAGCGTCCGACTTCAGCCAGGTCACGATCTCGCGGTCCGTTGAGTTCGAGCCCCGCGTCAGGCTCTGGGCTGATGGCTCGGAGCCTGGAGCCTGTTTCCGATTCTGTGTCTCCCTCTCTCTCTGCCCCTCCCCCGTTCATGCTCTGTCTCTCTCTGTCCCAAAAATAAAAATAAAAAACGTTGAAAAAAAAATTAAAAAAAAAAATATATATATATATAAAAACGACAATGAAAAGAATGTAAGATTTAATTAAAGATCCATGTGGAATTTCTGAAATTGAAAAATAAATATCTGAAAGGAAAAACACTCCAAAGGAGTTGTAATGATAAATTTGAATGCTACAGAGGAAAATGTAAATGAACTTAAAGACATAGCAATAGAAGTACTAAAAATGCAGCACAGAGTAAAAAAAAATAAAAGACTGAAAAAAAACTACATTATTGAAAATAAAAACTATAAAAGCCATAATATCAGGTGGCTAAATATATGTGGAACTACGGTCCAAGAAGCGAGGAAAAAGGACAGAATATATGTCTATATGTGTGTGTGTGTATATATGTGTGTGTGTGTGTGTGTGTGTGTGTGTGTGTGTGTATTTGATGAAATAATAGTCAAAATCTTCCAAAGTTTCATGAAAATTATGCAACCACAAAGACAAGGAGATCGAAGAAACACAAACTGAATGAACATAAAGAAAAGAACCTAGGGCAGAGAATAATCAAGTCACTGAACATCAGTGATAAAACAAACAATAGATGAACAAGTACATTAAAGCAACTGTAAAAGGAAGGCAACAGGAGAGCAAAGTTAAGAAGGAAAGGAGACATCTCATCAGAAACTATCCATGATAAAAGACAAACATGGGAGACATCCTTATATAATTAAATAAATACAATACTATATCCGTTGAAAATATCTTTCCAAAAGTGAAAGGATGAGAGTCCCTCCATAAGCTATCTGGGGGACAGAGAATAAGGGGTGAGGTAGTGTAGTTGGAGGAAGAGGAAGAAAATCCATCATGGATATTTTCACTTCCTCTCATACTGGTGTATCTGGTTGCAAGTGGGGTCGAGGCTTCCTCCAGTAAAGCAAGAAGAGAGTGTGATTCTCTTGGACACTTTGAACAGATCACCAAGCAACTGAACTAGTGGGGACTTCAATGGTCAGCTCCACCACTCTGCCATTTTGATTCTGCTCCGTGTTGACAGCATGCAGAACACAATCCTGAGCCCTGCTCTCAGTGGCAGAGGAAGATGCTATCGTGGACGTGATTCCCCTGGCAGCAAAGTGTTGCCAGTACCTACGCTTCACTGAATCATAGGATATAAATCACATGATGTAAACTCTACCCATTGGGCTGGTGGGAAGAGATACTATGGATGTATTCTGGCATCTTCTTACCTGCATCTGAACTCTGTTGTTAAGGCATCATGGCCAGAACTCCGCCCAGGTCTTTCCCAGTGAGTAGGACCAGGAGCATACATAGTATCCTTGTGCAGAACTCCTTTAGGGTGTAGCAGCTTGGACAAGCATCAAAGTGCAGCCGTCAACTCCATCCAGGATGTCAGGCAGCAGCCAATTGCCAGGGGCTCAGCGAACTCATCAGTGTGCAGTGACTTGGACTGGCATGCACCCTCCCCATTAGATGCTTTCACAGGCACAGTCTGTGGAGAAGAGAGCCAGACAGAACCCCCAGTTCACCATGGATGCACCTGCCATTTCACATATTCAACCAGAGTGAGCCCAGCGAGTTCATTCTTGGGAGATCTTTTCCCCGGATTCTCAAAAATTGTAGACAACCTCAAATCAGATGTCCCCACCATCAACAACTAGGAAGACAGCACTGTCGTGTTTGGCCTTTCAGTGCTCAAGAAGACGTCCAGCTTCTCAGCTTGCAGGCTACCAGTTCTGCTAATATGTTACCGTTGCATGTGGCATTGCAAGTTGAAACAAATTTTGAGCAGGAAGCTGCAGCTGATAAAAGCTGTGAAAATCCTGACGTTGGCCTCTTTGAGAAGGGGGACATGAGAACGGTAGCCAAATCAGAAGTCTTAGGTTCCATGGGTCTTAAGAGGAAGCAAATGAAGTGGCCTCACCAGCAGAATGCAGTGAATCCAGGGAGCTGGAATGGGGAGTGGTCAGTGCTGAGAGGGTAGACTGCAGAGGTTTTCAGATCTCTAGCCTAGCACTGGCAGCATAGAGCATATCCATAATTTAGAAGTCACAAATAACCCAGAATATAAGCCTACTTTTAGCAGTTCAAGTTTACTTTGAAAGAGCAGCAGGGGTAATTTGAGCACAGGTCAGAAATGTAATGACAATAATAAACATCACTAGAGATTGTAGATGGGAGTGTAAAGCTATTTGTTTCTTTAATCAAGAGTCTTGGCTTACAGGATGGTCTGATTTGGGTTTCCACTTTTATTTCTCCAGGGTAATGATGGATTCCCCAAGAGGAGGCGTCCTAGGGTGGTTTTCTGTGTGTTATTTGAAATATTAGGGTCTTTTATACAAAGGAGGGATAGGATCTAACTTGTAGTAAGCTTAGGGCTATTTAGGTGAAGGAGACCACCGGGAGTGGTCAGGACCCAAATCCCAGCCAACTACTATTCTATTCTCTCTCTGTATACTATATATTCTATTCTATACTATTCTCTCTCCCTCTCTCTCTCGAGAAAGACTATATATATATGTGTGTGTGTGTGTGTGTGTGTGTGTGTGTGTGTGTGTGTGTTTATGTATATATTTAACATATAAATTAAGGAATTTGTTCTTAAGGAATATTCTATTCCTTAATAAATTCCTATTATATTCCTTAATAGAAGCTTGGGCAAAGAGGCATCCTAGATACAATGAGCCAATAGTAGCCTTTGAAGTTCAAATCCCGACTGCCATTTGCTAGAAACCTCAAAGAATTTATTGAATCTTTCTGGGCCCTGATTTCCTCATTATAAATAAAATAACAAATGTCACAGAATTGTTAAAAATTAAATGAAACAATGTGAATAAATGTTTGTCCACAGGAACTTGTCCTGTGTCTCACATTTGCCTTGAAGAAAAATCAGTAGAGGCTCAGAAACCTCTCCTGGCATTTCTTGATACAAGATTACCTCCCCAAGTAGCTAAATTATGGATTTACATATTAGCCACAGATTTAAAAAGTGATGACTGGAAGCCAAAACACCGATGTTTATAGAGAGGCCAGAATTTTATTTCTAAATGCATATCAGCAACCCATTCCCCCAAGTAACTGAACAAGCAGAGAAAGTATGAATTCCTTACTGATTTAAAGTTCTTTGCATTTATGGGCAAAGGTAGAAACCAACTGTTAATTGCACATCTGTGATTACTATGATCAATGTTAATTTACTATAAACCAGATTTGATTATTGATGTTTATCTAAAAACAACATATGCAAAGGGACTCCCTGTTTGAAAACATCTCTATGGTCTTGGCGAAATAGGAATTAGGAACAGATTTCAGGATAAACAAAAACACTCTCCTGTCCTGATTCACATATGAAACATAGAAACCCTATAAAAATGGAAACTGTTTCAGTGCCTAGGTTGAAAAGAGACATGATTTAAAATGTTTCCATTCCTATATACACTTTGCATATTCCCAGTAAGCAACAATTTCATGGATGTATTATTGTCTCCAAATGCATCAAATTGTATATATTAAATATATAGGGCTTTTTATGTCAGTCATATCACAATAAAATGTTTTCTTTTTTTTTGGAAAAACAATGAAACCCATTGAAATTGGAGACATTCTTCTAAGAAAGTCTGGTAGAAGAAGTTTTAAATTTTTTTCTGAAATGTTCTCCAATTTATTCTTATGAATCCTTATATGCCTAGAATTCCAAATGAATTTGGCCATCTCTTTACACAAGGGCAAAAAAAAAAAACAAAAACAAAAACAAAAACAAAAAAACCCCAAAAACCTCTGATTCCTTAACAGAGTTAGTGTTATGTTGGATCTCTTGCTTGCTTAGTTCAAGCCAGCAATGTAGATGAAACCGGGCAACCATGGGCAAGGATTAATTGGGGTCATGACTTTACATTTGTAAAGTCAAGAAGTGGTCACTTTGTATCTTTTGGGAAGACTGAGGATATTCCAAGAGAACTAGTTTATCAGGGAGTACAGGAAACTTATTAATTTCATTTCTGGTTTCTTTCTCATTAGACTATTCCTCTCTGTTCATACCTGCTCCTTGGTGTCAAATCTCAAAACTCAGAGGAAAAGGGAATGAGTAACCATCATCTGGCCAATATTTGCACCATAGAAAACCAGCAAAGGCTAAGGGATAACTAAGATCCTCCTGAAACCACAGAAGCCATTCATATATATGCACAGAGACCAAGTTGCAAATTCCAGATTGTGAGAACCACTTCAAAGTCCACAAGGAAAAGAGTTCAATTTCACTTGAAATAGTTAAGCAGCTGCTTGAAAAATGACTTTTCAAATTAAGATAGATTGTGGTCTTTATGTTTTCACATTTTGCATGGAAAAGTTCTGCTGAAACCATTGCCCAGATTCCATCACTTACTTTAGTTGGTCATGTTTCTTTTAATTTTTCTTCTGTAAATCAATAAATTGTTGAGGTGTTGGCTTTTTTTTTTTTTAAAGTTTATTTATTTATTTATTTTGAGATAGAAAGCCCGAGCAGGGAAGGGGCAGAGAGAGGAGGGAGAGAATCCCAAGCAGTCTCCACACTCAGTAAGGAGCCCAACACGAGGCACGAGCACACAAACCCAGAGATCATGACCTGAACAGAAATCAAGAATCTGTCACTTAATGGAATGAGCCACCCAGGTGCCCCATGAATGGGGCTTTAATACAGAGGAATCAGGTTGAATGTGGAGAAGGCGTATTTGTCTCCCTAAGTTAGATAAGACTCATCAGAAAACGTGTTTGTACCTCCTAATTATGACCAGATTGCTTGACTTTTAGTTCAATTAATATGTGTTTCTGTGTTGTTTGAAGGGAAAAAAATATCAGTAAATTATTTGTGATGCTGTTAACAGAAATAATATGTTGCCTTATTAAGAGGTGCTATTTTTGACATTTACATCTCAAAGTATCATTTATGAAGAATAATCTATGATTTTTTTTTCTTTGGGATTAGATGGCCTTTGATAAGGTGTAGATGTGTCCTAAAGCAGGTTTTAAAGGAGTCCTGTTAAAGAATCATTTAATAATTCATGGAGCTATTAAAGGGTAGCAATTAAGGAAAGTTTAAGCATATATCATATCCAAATAAAATAAGAGTAGACAAAAGAACTAACTAAACTGATCAAATAATAGAAAAAACAATATAAACGGAAGAATATTTTTCATATCGGGGAGGAATAATTCTAAAATAGCGTAATAAACTTTACAAAGAAAAGATGGATTTTTTTACTATAGCATATATATATGTATATATACACATAATTAAAATAAAACTCTATAAAAGTAATAAATAAAAAACCATAAATGTTCAGGCAGTGTGAGATCTTTACAAATATATTTTGAACAAAATATAGATTTGTGGGAGTACAAGTATATGGAACTTGCACTTTTTAAACCATACATTTGTAAATTTCACTTATTTATATATAAATATATCTTTATAATTATAAAATAAAATTATTTTAGTTAGACAATAGACAATATAAGAAATGTAATTTGATACCTAAAATAAGGAAGGATATTTAGAGTAGCCCCAAATCTTAATATTGTGATTCTCTTTTTCTTGTAAAATAATGTTGGTGAGCTTTTCTTGACCTCTTAAAAGCCCCAGGTTTGCTTTGAGGTTTTTCAAAGAAAAAAATGTAATGTTTATTTTTAAGAGAGAGAGAGAGAGAGAGAGAGAGAGAGAGAGAGAGAGAGAGCGTGAGTGGGGGAGGGGCAAAGAGAGAGGGAGACACAGAATCCCAAGCAGGCTCCAACCTGTGAGCTGTTAGCACAGAGCCTGATGTGGGACTCGAACTCACGGACCGCAAGATTGTGACCTGAGCCCAAGTCTGATGCTTAACTGACTGAGCCACCCAGGCACCCCTAAGGTTTGAGTGATAGCTGGGAAAGACTCTATTTTATTTGCCATTTCCATTCTTTTAATGACAGTGTAAGATGGCTTAGATATTTACGAGAGAATTCTTCTACAAATAGGGTAATTAGTTGAAGACAAGCAAAATTTGGCATCCACTGAAAACCATAGATTTTTAACAGTATTTAAATCACGTTTTAGACTGAGTCCAATGAAAACATTTACATAAAACATTAAAAAAGCCAACACTTCAAAACCAGGGGATTTGCTTTTGATTCCTTCACTGGAGTGGTTATTGATACTTGAGATTTCAAGGAGTCTATGAAAAATACTCTTTATCTACATTTGAATATTAATGAAGGCAGATGGTATTTTAGAAAAGAAAGAAAATCACTCTATACTGAGTGATTTTCACTTCAGTATTGCTTTTGTCTGGAAGTCTAAGTTTGTATTGTTGTAGTTTAAGACCAAATGCTCTTGTGTTTTGTGGTTGCATTTTTAATCCAAAATGCATGCTGGAAATTTTAGTAAAATCCAGTCATTTCTCTGCAACTAAAGCATTGAATTCATTACAACGCAAGTAACTTTTTTTTTTTTAAGTGCCCACTGTCATATAGAATCTCTGCAAGATTCTGTGGTACAGAGATGGTTAAGATAGAGCTCATGACTTCATGGATTTAATTCCCATCTGGGTAGCTAGGAAGCCACTACAAAGATTCCTTTAATGCTGTCTTTTGAAAGCACACTTTTCAGGGAGTGCTTGGGTGGCTCACTTGGTGAAGCACCTCACTCTTAATTTTGGTTCAGGTCCTGATCTCATGGTTCTGTTCAAGAGTTCGAGCCCTGTGGCTGGGCTCTGCCCCACCTCCCCCTCCTCCTCATCCCACCTCTCCCCCTCATTCCAGCATGTGCCTATGCATGCACTCTCTCTGCCTCTCTGAAAATAAACTTTAAAAACTAAAATAATAATGATAATAATAATAATAATAATAATAATAATAATACATAAAGCAGCACACTCTTCAGGGTTATTCCTGTAAACTTTGCTTCCCCCCACCCCCCATATCATAGATGTTGAGAGCTGGATGGAAACCTAACATTAATAATGAAACAACAATGACAATAATATTTATGGAACACAGGGACTGTGCTAAAGAACTTAAGAAACACATTATTCCATCATATAAATAATCCTATGTCAGAGATGCTGTATGTATCCTCATTTATAGAAGAGGAAACTGAGGCACAGATAGGTTAACTAACAAATAGCACAGTAAGGACTTTGCCAGGAGCCATCTGACTCCAAAGACATGCTATGGCAACTCATTCAATTTCTTGCCAAGGTTGGAAGTACATCATGGTTAAAAGAATCATTTTTGGATTCAATCATAACTTGTTTAAATCCATAACTGCCCCTTGATATCTGTGTGACTCTGACCAAAGCATCACATTTCTCTGAGCCTTGTTTCCTCCTGTATAAAATGAATACACTTGGGGTGCCTGGGTGGCTCAGTCAGTTAAGCGTCCGCTTGGGCTAAGCTCATGATCTCACGGTTCATGATTCCCAGCCCCCCCACCCCTTGGACTCTGTGCTGATAGATCAGAGTCTGGAGCCTGCTTTGGATTCCGTATCCCTCTCTCGCTCTCTGCCCCTCCCCCAGTCTCTCTCTCAAAAATAAACATTAAAAAATTAAAATAAATAAATAAAATGAATACACAAAAAACTAGTTAAAGGAGGGCATAGGACATAAAAACATGATGTATGTGAAATGCTTAGTGTAGTGCCTACACAATTTTAAGTGCGGTATGTGTGGCTATCATAATTATTATTGTTTTAAACATAATTTCATAAATACCCAAAATGAGTCACAGAAAAAGAAACTTGCCCACAGTTAGAGTGTCAAAACTTGAACCTAGGTCTCTTAAAAGCCAGATGTGACTCATCTCACAAGGCAGTTATAATTTCTATGTGATCCATAGCAAAAAAAAAAAACACATCATATACTGTAAACATATATAAATATTTGTCAGGCAAATATTCACATATTCATATTCTTAAGGCTGATATCTGGTAAGTCTATAAATGTCAGTGTCTGATTAAGCTGATGGTCCAGGGTTCCATCTAGTCAGGTGGAGACTATTAAAAAGCCAGACCCCTATTCACGAATGCTCATTCTGCCATCGTTGGATATCTCCTGTCCCAATTATAAGTCCATCCTTCTGTTGCGTTTCAATACTAGTCACTTCCTGCATGCTTTCATATTTTAAGCTGGCTCCATTTCAGAGAAAGTAACATGTACTATTTAGGTGCAGGTCATGGAGTTTCATTACCAGGGGAAGAGATGCCTAAGCCCTGGTTGAAACTAGTGGTGAAATTTTGCTCACTTTGGAAGCAAAGATCTTAAAGATAGAGGTATCCTCCTCATCATCGTTAGAATAATAACAATGCTGTGATTGAATGAAAAAGGAGCAAGCATATTTGTTTATAAAAACCTAATCTAGTAAGAATTTTTAAAAATTGTACTTTATTATTTTTAAAATTTTTTTAAAGGTTTTATTTTTGAGAGAGAGACAGAGTGTGAGCTGGGGAGGGCAGAGAGAGTGGGAGACACAGAATCTGAAACAGGGTCCAGGCTCCGAGCTGTCAGCACAGAGTCCAACGCGGGGCTTTAAACCACAAACCACGAGATCATGACCTGAGTGAAGCTGGATGCTTAACCGACTGAGTCACCCAGGCGCCCCTAAAATTCAATGTACTTTAAAAAAATTTCCTCTAGTGAATTGGGAGTGGTAATGCCATGAATACATTTCCTGTACTTAGGCAAATTTAGCTTCAGGTCTTAGTTTCCCCATAACAGGGATGACTATGTTCCCTAAGCACGCTATATAAACATATGTAGTGTGTTTACTAATGAAACCGTGTTTCATAGAAGACGGCTATAGATATATTTATATCTGATGTAAGACATATATATCTTACAAGTTTAGTTGGGGTAATGTGGGGAAGTTGCCTTATACATTATGAAACTCTAAGAATGTGGAGAGACAGGAGATATCATGGAAGAATCACAGGATTTGAAATCAGAAAGTGAGTGACCTTGGACGTAACCTCCCTCAATTTGTTTCATTATTTATAAAAGCTCATCAGAGAATATTTTAAGAATAAACAAAGTGATACCTAGAAATCCTCTCTGAGCCTTTCTGGAAGTAAACATTGAATACATTTAGAAATTACGATTGTTTTCGAAGTAAATTTACATTTGGGCCGCCTCCAAATTTCACGTCATTTACATGCTTCCTTTTTCATCTTCGAAATTAAAAATTCTCAGAAAAGAGAAAAGGGAGCTTCCAGAACACATCCTCTAACGTTATAAGCAGTGAATCCTTAATACTTTCCAGTCATGAAAATCCGCATGAAAATGGATAGTATGTGTAGTTGCGAAGGAGTTGCTTCAAGTCCTTGTTCTTGGCCCTGCGCTAGTAAGTGAGGGTGCATAGCTGGGCTTACAGGAAGTGACAGGAAACTGGACTAGGTCTTCCCTGGTCAGATTCATCCTTCTTTGCAACAGAAAGTGAGCTCAGAGGAGGGTGCTCTGCACTTGGTACTAGTGTGAATGCTTCAGAACAAGGCTTTGCCTCCATCTACTGAAATTTCCGAATCATTTCATTATCACTTGTTAAAAATTTCTCCCCTCTGCTCCAGTATTGGACAGAGATTAAGTTTGGCTGCATTTCTGGAATTGTTCTATTTTCAAATGTAAATGAAAATGCCATTTGCTGTCAATTTTGATAAGTCATTTAGATGGAAAATCTCTCTCTCTCCAAGGTATGGCAGCTGCTTGGATTCTTGATGAATCATTTAACAAGAAAAACCAAGTAGAGTGAATAAATGCTCCTCATTTCCAACTTAAAATATGTGTAAATAATTATTTTCATTACAATGTTCATTTGTGTTGTCTTTCATCACTAATTTCAGTTAATGTTTCTTAATACCAACAAAATAAACACGATGATGAATATTTAGAAAAATATTTATGATATACGTCATTATAATGCAAAAATTTTGCAGATGTGGAAATAGAATCTGAGTGTTTGCACCCATTATTTTTTGATTCCCATATAAATGTAGAAACCAATGAGAAGTCATAGGGACTTCACTAAAGGAATTTACATTTGAAATCAGTAGTTCTGGGATGAGCACTGGGTTTTGTAGGGAAACCAATTTGACAATAAATTTCATATTAAAAAAAATGAAATCAGTAGTTCTCAGAATTTGATATGCCTCAAATCACCTGGAAGCTTTGTTAAAACGTTCATTCCTGGGTCCCATGTCCAGTAGGTCTGGGGTGGGACTTTAGAATTTGCATTTCTAGAAGATTCCCAGGTGATGTTGATGTTGCTTCTCAGGGGATCTCACAATGAAAACATTATTCTAAACCATCCTGCTAGGCATATTAAAGCATTTTAAAGTACTATGAACAAGGAAAAGGAAGCTTATTTACTGAAAAATTTCTCTGAATCACTTTGTTCTCACAATAATAGGTATGTTTGTCTTGTTTTGGGAGGTTTCAAATTAAGGTTCAGATGTGTTAACAACTTTCTCAAGGCTTTCTCAAAGGAAGGGATAAAGCTAGAATTCAAAAAGAGGCAAATGGGATTCTAAAACTGTGTTGCAAAATTCAAATGTTTTCTAAAAAAATGCATCGAATGTATATAAATAAGCCATTTCAATGATGAACACCTACTGATACTGAGCCCCACATTCAGGTAGATAATAGGGAGCAGTGATGATTATGGTGAAATTGATAGCAAACATCTATACCTCAGAACTTGTCAATTGTTATTATGGGGACTGTTATCAACTGAACTGTGTTCTCCCCAATTTCATATGTTGAAGTCCTAATCCCATCAGCACCTCAAGATGGGACTATATTTGGAGTAAGGACATTTAAACAGGTAATTAAGGTGGGCTCTAATGCAATATAACTGAAATAATATAATAACATATAGGATATATAATATAGAGAGATTCGGATACAGACACAGTGGGAAAGATGACCGTGTGAGAACACAACGAGAAAGTGACCATATGTAGGTGAAGAAGAGGCCTCTCAGAAGAAACCAAGTCTGCTGACACCTTGGTCGTGGACTGCTAGCCTACAGAACTGTGCAAAAAATCAATTTCTGTTGTTTAAATCCCCCAGTCTGTAGTATCTTGTTACGGCAGCCCTAGCAAACATACCAGGGCCATCATGTATCTTCTTACTACATCTGTAGATTGTTTCAGAGAAGTCAGAAATCTGGATTTTATGTAAAATCTGATTTTTAAATCTTGGCAACTAAATCAGATTTATTTAGAACACTACAAGACAAAACTGCAGATAAAATAAATGACATTTACACTGCATATATGGTTAACTTACATTGCATATATGGAGGTCTTAGTGCATAATGATTGTTTAACAAATGTTCCTGTTCCTTGCCTCTCAGGCAATAGTAAAAATCTGTGGCATTGACAGAAATGTAGTCATTTATATAGGAGAGCTCCCCTGGAGGTCTGGGAATAGAAACCACTTACGCTTGCTTTGTTATCTTCCTTTCCTGTCCTTTCAATTTGAAGCTGATACTAAAAGACACTCGAGAGAGCTGAGATTGAGAAATGTGGAAAGGGAGTCAACTTCTGCAAATTTCTGAGAAACAAAGAAAAGCACCAAAACGAAAGTGAATTTTAGGGAAGTAGAGCAATTTTGTTGTCCATCAAAGAGCTCCAACATGGATGCCATGGCTGGGCTGAGTGGTTTTGTCTTTTTCTTGAGATCTCAGTGAACACATATCAGAAAGATCTGAATGGACAAGACCAGGCTCCTCGTTATCAGTTTTTCAAAACACAGGCAGAATGATGAGAAAGGTGACAGAGATTCTCTTTTCCTTCTACCTAAAGGATGAGTTCAAAAGGTGATGTGGGGAAAGTATTGAAGGTAGCATGTAGGAGTCTCAAGACAAGTTCAGTGGGTTTGAAGCCTTTGAATCTTTGGACAGAAAACAAAAAGGCACCAATTTAAAAAGTCATTTAACGTCAGAATATCTACTGCTGACTGTCACACTGTATTCATAAAGACTGATTCTCCCTGCTGGCTGGGTTCATTGTAACCTTGGAGAAAGGAAAAGACTATTTCTTGCTACAATGAAATGTCAGTAGAGTAGCTCTCAAACTTGTTGACTTCAACCCCCAATAAAAATATTTTTACATCATTTATTCTATACACATATACATATCTGTATAACTAAAGCAAATATTTCAAGAAATCAAATGTTTCATGAAACATTTCTATGTGAGATATCTCATAGTATTTGCTATTTTACTTCATTTTTCAAAAACACTGGTCACAGTCACCAAATGGATATTATGATCCTCTAAATAGGTTATAACCTCCAATTAAAAAAAAAATAACATTATAAAACCTGCTCTAAAAAGCTTAAAGTACTGAAAGGACCTAATAAGAGGGCATATTTGATAATTCACTTTGATCTTTGGAAATCCAGAGAAGTTATTCTCAAATTAGTGCAACTGATGGACCAAATGGTAAGATTCATGAATTAGTTGAGAGTACACTGCATTCCGGGTACTATTCTAGGTGGTTGTAGAAATGAATATAAAGTATAAATAAGTAAGTTCCTCCATCATGGGCCTTATTTCTGGTAAGAAAGTTGATAATAACAAATAAGTCTAAAATATAACAAGGGTTCACAATAAATACTAGGAAGAAAAATATAGCCTCATGAGACAATGGAGAATCACTAGAAGAGGCATGTTTTTAGATAGGGTACTCATAGTAGCATTTCCAAAGGTGATGACTTTTGAGAAAAGACATGAATTAAACACGGGAAAGAGGCAAGAGGCATATGAAGACTGATCTAGCAAACAATAATGAAACAGGGGGAAAAACAATGCAAAATCCTTGAGGCAAGAATGAGCCTGGTGTGCTGGGAGAACAAAAAGAAGGCCAATGGTCTAAAGCACTAGGAGATAAAGCTGGAAACACACACAGAAGCCATATGACACAGGACATCCCAAGCATATAGAAATATATTTAATTTTCAGAACAGTAGTGGAAGACTATTTCAGGATTTTGAGGAGAGGAGGGGCATGAATTCTCATAAATTTTATTTTATTTTTATTTTTTAAATTTCTTTAATATTTATTTATTTATTTATTTTTAATATGAAATTTATTTTCAAATTGGTTTCCATACAAAACCCAGTGTTCATCCCAACAGGTGCTCTCCTCAATATCCATCACCCACCTTCCCCTCCCTCCCACCCCCCATCAACCCTCAGTTTGTTCTCAGTTTTTAAGAGTCTCTTACGGTTTGCCTCCCTCCCTCTCTAACTTTTTTTCCCCCTTCCCCTCCCCCATGGTCTTCTGTTCAGTTTCTCAGGATCCACATAAGAGTGAAAACAGATGGTATCTGTCTTTCTCTGTATGACTTATTTCACTTAGCATCACACTCTCCAGTTCCATCCATGTTGCTACAAAAGGCCAGATTTCATTCTTTCTCATTGCCACATAGTATTCCATTGTGTACATAAACCACAATTTCTTTATCCATTCATCAGTTGATGGACATTTAGGCTCTTTCCATAATTTGGCTATTGTTGAAAGTGCTGCTATAAACATTGGGGTACAAGTGCCCCTATGCATCAGCACTCCTGTATCCCTTGGGTAAATTCCTAGCAGTGCTATTGCTGGGTCATAGGGTAGATCTATTTTTAATTTTTTAAAAATGTTTATTTATTTTTGAGAGAGACAGACAGAGCGTGAGCAGGGCAGAGAGAAATCCAGGCTCTGAGCTGTCAGCATACAGCCCAATGCGGGGCTCAAACCCAGGAACTGTGAGATCATGACCTGAGCCAAAGTCGGATGCTTAACCAACTGAGCCACCCAGGTGTCCCAAATATCATAAATTTTAAATATTCACTTTGGCTGCTTTGACTATAGTTGACTGGAGCAGGAAAACATAAAGAGAGAGAAGCCAGTTCTGAGGCCTTCATACCACTGTTGGTGATAGACAAAGGTAGCTTCTTGTTTTATGGTGGGAAAAACAGATTCAGAGTATATTTTGAAGATAAACGTGACAGAATTTTCAGAGTGACTAGATATATTTAGGGAATGAGTATAATTAAAAATGGCATCAAGGTTCTTGGTCTAAGTAGCTAAGTACATGTTAGTGCTTCATTGAGAATGGAAAAAAATGGGGTGGAAATCAAGTGCTCTTTTTTTGGAAGTGATATATTCGAGAGGTCCATTACACTCGCAAGGGGCTAAAGGGTGGGCAGTTGTACATATAAGCCTGAAGCTTGAGAGAGAGTACACAGCTAGAACTGTATGTTAAGCATATAGATGACATTTATTTTTTTTTTTATTTTTTTTATTTTTTTATTTATTTATTTATTTTTTTATTTTTTAATATATGAAATTTACTGTCAAATTGGTTTCCATACAACACCCAGTGCTCATCCCAAAAGGTGCCCTCCTCAATACCCATCACCCACCCTGCCCTCCCTCCCACCCTGCCCTCCCTCCCACCCCCCATCAACCCTCAGTTTGTTCTCAGTTTTTAACAGTCTCTAATGCTTTGGCTCTCTCCCACTCTAACCTCTTTTTTTTTTTTTTTTCTTTCCTTCCCCTCCCCCATGGGTTTCTGTTATGTTTCTCAGGATCCACATAAGAGTGAAACCATATGGTATCTGTCTTTCTCTGTATGGCTTATTTCACTTAGCATCACACTCTCCAGTTCCATCCATGTTGCTACAAAAGGCCATATTTCATTTTTTCTCATTGCCACGTAGTATTCCATTGTGTATATAAACCACAATTTCTTTATCCATTCATCAGTTGATGGACATTTAGGCTCTTTCCATAATTTGGCTATTGTTGAGAGTGCCGCTATAAACATTGGGGTACAGGTGCCCCTATGCATCAGTACTCCTGTATCCCTTGGATAAATTCCTAGCAGTGCTATTGCTGGGTCATAGGGTAGGTCTATTTTTAATTTTCTGAGGAACCTCCACACTGCTTTCCAGAGCGGCTGCACCAATTTGCATTCCCACCAACAGTGCAAGAGGGTTCCTGTTTCTCCACATCCTCTCCAGCATCTATAGTCTCCTGATTTGTTCATTTTGGCCACTCTGACTGGCGTGAGGTGGTATCTGAGTGTGGTTTTGATTTGTATTTCCCTGATAAGGAGCGACGTTGAACATCTTTTCATGTGCCTGTTGGCCATCCGGATGTCTTCTTTAGAGAAGTGTCTATTCATGTTTTCTGCCCATTTCTTCACTGGGTTATTTGTTTTTCGGGTGTGGAGTTTGATGAGCTCTTTATAGATTTTGGATACTAGCCCTTTGTCCGATGTGTAGATGACATTTAAAGCCATAAAATTAGGTAAGGTCACTTCAGGGACTATGAAAGATAAAGAAAAGATGAGTTCCAAGATTGGATCCTGGAACATCTAACAATTATCATTGAAGAAAAGTGAGGGTAGGTAAGCATAGGGAGAAGAAACTGTGCATAAAGTAGAAAGAAAATCAGGAGAATTCTGTGTCTCAGAAGCCAAATAAAGAAAACGTTTCAAGGATACTCACTGTGCAAAAGTCTATTAAAAGGTCAACAGAGATTAAGACTCGATCTTTAAAAAAAAAAAAAAAAAAAAAAAAAAAAAGACTCGATCTTTGAGTTTGGCAAAGTGGCAGTCTCTTGTGACAGCATAATTTCAGTGAAGTTGTAGGAAAGAAAGCCTTCAAAGAGTGGGTTCATGAGAAAACATGAGATGAAGAGAAGAAGACAATCAGCATAGGCTATACTTTTGAGCAGTTTTGCTATAAAATGGAGAAAATACACAATCAGATATTTGTGGACGTTTCATGGAACGATGGTTCTAGGCATTTTGTTTTATTTTTGATAAAACATATTATGGTAGGCTTGCATTCTGAAAGACATAATCCAGTAGACAAGGGTAAAATGATGACATAGGAAAGGGGACAATTAATTTCAGTTAAAAGTTTTTGCATAGGTGACAACATAAGATCAAGGGACAGTGTAGGAAAACCCTTGATAAGAATGTACAGTTCATTCGTTGTAACTGGAAGGAAGAAAAATGCACTGGCACAAATGCAGGATCATTGATAGATTTGGGGGCCTGGGAGATAAAATAGTTCACTTATGATTGTTTCTATTTTCTCAGTGAAATAAGAGGTAAGACAATCAGTCAACCCTGGGAAGAAACTAAGAAGTAAGAAGGAAGAAGCAGTAGGATTCCAGGGAGTACTGAGATTTCAACTGCATGGCATGGTTATGTCGTTTTCTTCAATTATGCTTTGTGATAGAAGAATTGGTAGAAAGTTAGATTTTGCCAGGTGAATAAGATAAAGGAGGGGAAGGAAAGGAAGACAAAGAAGCTGAAGTGTGGGAGTTGGGTGTGTATGTAAGGGAGTGATTTTCAGGATGGATGATAGAATGTAAATCGTTGAATGAGAAAGTTGAAGGCCTGATACAGTTCATGGTAATTAAAATAAGTAGTAAGGTCAATGAATTAAAGATGGCATTGGATAATTACTAAAATTACTGGCATGGGGGACTTGAAACTTGGAAGTTTTATCATAAATGTTGATGTCTGAAACCAAGATTTGGGAGGTGGTATACCTATAGATGGTAATAAGATCTAGTCTATAATATTGAAAAAAGTAGCTAAGGCAGTAGAGAAGAAAATAGAGCTTTAATTGAGGCAATCAAAAACTGAGACACTAACTTGCTAGAAGGATCATCTCTCCATATGTTCAAGTATCAAGGAGGACAGTGACCAAGTGCTAAAACTTTCAGTGATTAAAGAATGGTCAAGAGGTCTATAGACAACTTCATGAAAGAGGACTACTAGATGATATAATCTGATTGTATGTATTCCAGAAGAGCTGTATTTTCCCCTAGAAGGAGAAAAGCTTTCTTAATATAGAATTATGCAACAAGGATGCCTACTCCAAATCTAGGCCTCTGGTAAATAGAATTTGATATCATCATCATCATCATCATCATCATCGTCATCATCACCATCATCATCATCATCATCACTGGTACTGGTAATAATACCCCCGTATGGATACCTCAGTTTCTTTAACAGTTAAATAAGGTTCTCCAAAATTTCTTTTAGGTCAAAATATAGTAAGTCTTCATGAATCCATGATGCAACCTAAAAAAGAAGTACATACATTTAGGAGAGCCCTGGACATTGAGAGGAGTGCATGGGTACCCAGGAAGAAAAAAAGCCCCTTTCTCTAATAGATTCTCTCTGAAGTCTCTACCTAGGATAGTGCCTGACAATTAGTAGGAACTCAGCAATACTTTTGGAAGGAAGAACAGGATACTGAGAATCAAGAAGAAAGGAAGGAGGAAAGGTTGCAGATGAGGCACTCATGACTGCTCTGTCATTTCACTGCTTTGCTTCAGCTCTGGGGATACACATCCTGGTTGCACCAAGTGAGGATTTGCTTGAAGTCAAAGCAAAGAGCTCTCATAACAAGCAATGAGATAGAGTCTTCATAAGAAAAGGAAATGAACTCCCCTTGGTCTTAGCCCAAAGCTTTAGAGTGGCTGTGCTTATTTTCTCTTAGTTCCGTAGGGCAGTAGAAGGGAATTATGTTCCTGACTTAGAGTGACAGTCACCTTTTTATTTAGCCATGGCCACTCTGAGAGTTTTACCTGTTTCAAAGAAAGTTATTTTCAAGCTATTTTTATAAAGCTTTCCCTCTCTGTGTAAGCTTCTGTATTTTGGAGAGAAGCACTGCTCCATCCCACTCATGGAATAGACAACTGAAATGAAGAAGCAATACCAATACATCTACTCACAAAACTACGAAGAGGGGCATTGCAACAGGATGTGGATCTTTTGAGAGAGGGCTCCCCAAGGTTATGTTACACATGATTACAAATCAACTGTGTTATCATTTGAACAGTGGTGATATTCCTTGAATCCCTTGGTGAAAATGACTGCATTTGGAGAAACAGTGTATGAGTTAATATAGAAGAGGAAAGAGGACTGACTTGGTACTAACAGGTCATTAGCTCTACAGATACAGCTATTTAAGAGTGAGACTCATTAATCTGTGTTAACGGTTTGCCAAATTTAAAACCCTTTCTCTTTCATACATTACACACACACACACAAATAACTCTCCTAGCCATGCTATTGGATGTCATTCTATTAGATAGTGTCTTTTACAGATTTAAAGTTTCTATTGTTTTATGTATTTATGCATTCATCCAAAAATGTGTATTGAGTGCTGTATATACACTAGTATTCTTCTGGACACTGATGGAAGTAAGATAGGAAAGTTCTTTGTATTTAAGGGGCTGTCTCATAGAGAAGACAGAAATGAAAGGAGCAATATTACACATTTATGATTTTATGTCAGAGGAATAGGATGCTGTGGATGTGGTTAAATATAGATCAGAGACAAGAAAAACTTCCCAGGGGAGAAAATATTTAAGGGAGATGTAATGTATGCATAGGAATTGGGTAGATAAAAGGGTGAGTTTTACCTAGATTTCCATATCACTGACATGTATACTGTTTGATAATTTATACCATTTCTTTACATTTATTATCAAATTAGAGATGTTTAACCCCCTTGAGAGAAAGTTAGGTTTGGGATTATTGTCCCATGAGAGACCTGAGAGAAAAGAAGTTAAGGAGAGTGAGACTAGGCAAGACTCGATAGCTGAAAAATGTCCATTAGAACTCAGAGTCAGAATTTGAATGCTATTCACCATGATAATTCAACAAAACCATATGAAGAAATTGGCTTACTCATTTTCAGGCATGATTGAATTATAAAACTCTTTCTCTAGGAAAGTACATTTTACAACCCATTATTTTTAAGTTTATTTATTTTGAGGGGGGTGAAGTGGCAGAGAGAGAGAGAGAGAGAGAGAGAGAATCCCAAGCAGGCTCCACACTGTCAGTGCAGAGCCTGATGTATGGCTTGAACTCATGCACTGTGACATCATGACCTGAGATGAAACCAAGAGTCAGACGCTTAACCAGCTGAGCCACCCAGGATCCCCTTTATAACCCATTTTAATCAGATGCCTAACTTCACCTTCTGCTCACAACTAAATGCCCCTTTATCTTCTGAAAGAGAATATACTATCAACGGGAGTATGGGACTTTGTTTCATAAACTAGTGGTACTCTACCACACTGGAAATAAAAGCTCCCAAGAAGATATATTGGACCTCTTCATCAATATAGCCAGGTACCCGTGATTTTCTCAGCTTTGAAATCATGGTGCAGCATCACAAGGTGTTGAGAGTGAAAAAGCTCTTATTTAAAGCACAAATATGTGTGACGGTAGCAGCATCATGTAACATAGAACTGGCCAGGGAAATTGGTTTTTGAATAATTGTTTTTAATGCATTTCCCTTCACCAACAGTAATAAATATCTCTCTGGTAGAAATACACCAGGAGTCCTGGGTCTTCGACATTTCCATAAGTCAGTAGTGTTGCCATGGAAAGACTCAGTTTCCTGGTACCCTCCATCGCAGCGAAGCAGCCTGGGGCTGAATAACAGCAAACTGGAGTTCGGGTTGTTTGCCTCATTCTCCCACCCTTCACCAAGATTCTTTTGCCTGAATCAACTTCCCAATTCCCAGCTCTGAAACAGAAGTTGTTTTTCTTCAAGAATCCCTATAAACCAAAGCTCTATATAGCAGAGACGGTGACCAATGTGCTCATGGCTGCAGACACACACCAAACAGGACATTTAGCATGCTCATTCCGAAGCACTTACTGAAAAATTATGCAGCTCCTCCTTTTGCCAGGACTATTGTGACACACTAAGAACACAATAGGGAAGACAGGCACACTCCCATAGTCTAGAGGATTAGACTCGTATGAATCTAATCAGTACATAAACAAATGTCAGTTCTGTAAAGACTTATATGAGATAAAGAGAAAAAAAAATGCTAGTAGAATATATAATAGGTGAGCCTGACTTCGTCTGGGGAGGGGGGGATACAAAAGTCTCTCTCAGGAAAATAATTTTTGGGATGAGATGTAAAAGATGGTAGACATTACCAATCTAAGAGGAGGAGAAAGAACATTTCAGACAGACATGATTCAGAACTGAGCATGATGTGTTTTTGTAGCTGGCAGTGGTTTGCCGTAGGTGAATAATCAGTGTTATTTAGGGCTATATCATATTGAAGGGTACAATTCAGCCAGCTAGAGTGTGGAATGTCAACATACAGATGGCAAGGCATGCAATAACTGAGATAATATGAATGGGTATAGATGATTCAGGGATGGAGTCAAGAATGGAGACTTGAGGGAAATAGCAATATTTAAAAAGACTGAGGCAAACGGATCACCTGACTAAGGTGTCACAAAACTCTAAGGAACAGAACATTTTCACAAGAAAGGGGAAGAAAACAATGACACACAGCAGGGTTTTGAAAAGCACCCATTAAAATTTGTCAATAATATGGTGGTTGACTTTACATAAAGAGACTTCAACAGAGTGACAACACAAAACCCTTACAGACTTGACGTATAGAGAATGGTATCTAAAATGTCAGAGAACGGGGCGCCTGGGTGGCTCGGTTGGTTGAGCATCCGACTTTGGCTCAGGTCATGCACGATCTTGTGGTCTGTGAGTTGGAGCCCTGCGTCAGCTCTGTGTCGACAGTTTGGAGCCTAGAGCCTGCTTTGGATTCTGTGTCTCCCTCTCTCTCTGTCCCTCCCCTACTCGTGCACTGCCTCTTTCTCTGTCTCAAAAATAAATAAAGATTAAAAAATGAATAAAATGTCAGAAAAAAGCAAAAGAAAATACAAATTTGTTCAAAAAATCAGAGGTACTAAGCAAGAATATGCATAATCTGTCTCACTATCTCTAAGCAATATAGTACAATTGCAAGAGTAGAGTGTGGATTCTGCCACCTCCTAGCTGTGTGACCTTGGATATATCAACTCAATTCTTTTTTTTTCTTTAATTTAAGTTTATTTATTTAGAGGTGTGGGGGCGGGGAGAAAGCATGAGTCAGAGAGAGGCAGAGAGAGAGAGAATCCCAAGCAGGCTCTGCACTGTCAGCACAGAGCCCCACACGGGGCTCGAACCCATAAACCATGAGATCATGACCTGAGCTGAAGTTGGACACTTAACCAACTGAGCCACCCAGGCGCCCCTGAACTCAATTCTTTGTACCTCAGTTTCACATCTGAAGCAGGTTAATAATCATATCTACTTCCCAGGATGGTTGTAAGGAAGAACACAGAAAATGGAGGTTAACAGTGTATTGGAAAGTGTAATGGGCTGTACAAATGCTTGTCATCATTTTCCCCATAAAAGCAGAGAACAGGACGTAGATCTTATTTAGAGATTATGGGTAAGTTGTCTCAGCATGTACCAATATTTGCAGCAGTGTTTATAAAGAACCCAAGTGGAAAATAGAATTGCTTCCCTGGTTGTATTGTATTGGTTACTGATAAACATTTTTCACATTATTTTTTTTAACAGGAATCTAGGAAATTTTTCTAAAAATACCATATATATTTTAAGATAACCATAGTGTCATAAGTTAAGTTTTGGGATCTGGTGAAAAAAGGGTACTTGATTTCCTTCTTGCCAAATGTCTTTCTGTTTCATAATTTCATGACATGCATAAGAATGACTCACAGAACTAGGAGAGAGAAGCCAAGCTATTGGTGGCATCTTTTGAAGAAGTGGTTTAGGAAGAAAGTGTCTAAATATATTGAAAATATATTTGGAGTAACTAAGAGCTTAAGAAAGGAAAACAAGTGAAATTCCTTCTTTATTTTGCCATTTTCTATAAAAATGTTCATTATTGTATCATCTACTCAAAAAAGTAAAACATACATTTAGAAAAGTATAATAATATACCCAAGAAAACATTATTCATCTTTTCATAGTAATTAAAATCAAAGAATCAGAGTTTTTAAAATTTTTTAAAATTTATCTATCTAGGACAATAGTAAATGTATGACATGATTTCTAATTAAGTGAAAAACAGGAGGACCACAAAATGATAGTCTCTGCAACATAGAAACATCTGCATGTGGGAAGACATTGACTGATAACATCCCAAAAGAGAAGGGTCTCAAGGTTGTAGGATTTTGTTAAATTGTTGCTAAGTGTTAGGCTTTTAATATCTTTTTGAATGAAATTTTTAAAATGTACTTTTTGATACTGGAGTTTGAGTAGTTAATTGAACCAGGACTTACACAGTATTTCTGTAGGTAGTTAAATTCACTTTCTCGACTACTTTTAAATATTCTACATTTATCCGCTACCCCTTCTTCTTTGGGAAATAATTAAGAACATTAATGTCATCGAACTGGTACTATTTCAACTTTCTGCCATCTAATCTACATCTCACCATATCTTCTCCTATCTTTTCTTCTTTGTCTCCCATTAGATACAGAAGGTATCTATCTGAAGTCTCAGAAGCCCAACTCAGTCATGCTCAAAGCAGAGTACATTGGCTTATTTATCTGAGGACTGAGCTGACTTTCATTACAATCCTATCCAACAATATCATCAGGGCTCATTCCTCAGTCTCACTCTGTGTTACACTTGGGTATTTGTGCTATGTTCTTTGTTTTATCATATTCTCAAAGGAGGCCTTCATTATTCAAAAGTCTAAGGGCTGCAGATCTAAAGACCGAGACTGTGTATGAAATGAGAGAGAGATTGCACTGATATTAAAGAAATAAGTTTCACACTTATCTTGTAAGCATGCTGCTTCTCATTCAATTACCAGTCAGTATAAGGTGGGTAGGGAATCAAGTATGTGCTTAGCATTAAATCATGTTATGCGTTCTAAGAGACAAATAACTTGGGATATTTTTCAAAAACCTTGGGGAAAACTTTTGATGTTCTCCTCAATTTGTTAAAGTGAGCTGATTTATCACATTTAGAAATTTAGGGCTATCAATTTCTTCTCCTCTCTCTCATTCCCTTTTTTAGTTCCTTCTTCCTTCCCTCATCAATGAGTACTGTCTTATTTATTGCTTTTAATGGTTGCACAATATCTTATATTATTATAAATAAATATATAATTTAATTACCTTTTCCCTATTTTGCATAGTATCATTTTTTCTACAATACAGATACTGAAATTTCTTTTTCCCCCTTTTTTTAAAAGTTTTTTATTCATTTTGAGAGGGGGATGAGGCGCTGAGAGAGGGAGAGAAAGAATCTCAAGCAAACTCTGCACTACCAGCATAGAGCCTGACATGGGACTGGAACTCATGAACTGGGAGTTTATGAACTGAGCTGAAATCGAGTTGGATGCTTAACTGACTGAGCCACCCAGGCATCCTTAAATAAATTTCTTTATATATAAATCTTGATGTGCTAGTGTCCCTATTTCTATAGAATGAATTTCCCAAATGAAGATTTTTGGAAATATTGCATGAGCAGCACACATTTTTCACAAAGACGATTTATAGGTTGAATACCCAGTCTTACTAAAGGCATGAAACTTCCTCTCAACAGAACAATGTTATTTCTTAACCTCTAAATAATTTTATTTCCAAGTTTCGTCCAAAAAAATGAATATTCAGAGACAATGGGATTATTTCATTAGAGTATTTAGCAAAAATTTTAAACTGGTTCTTTGCTTATTGCTGGTCAAGGGCCATTAGCTCTCTTCCTTCTCATGTTTTGCTTCCAAATCTTGCCACCTTTTTACTTTGGATAAAAAAATGAGTACTTTTGGTTCTTTTATAACTTTGTGTCTTTCTTAGGGTGAATTCACTTTACAGAGGGGATCACTGCACCATTTACCCATTTCGTGTGAGATTGCCTTGTAGGCTTCAGAAAAATGTTTCATTCCCATGGGGAATTCTCAGAAAACAAACACCTCAGACTACCTAGCTCCAGACTTGTCTGCCAATTTTGGATGCCTTTATCTGTTTTGAATACTTAGTTTTTCTCCCATAATATCAATGATGACAATCAATATTTTAAGCACTTCACGTACTTTATCTCATTTTATTCTCTCAAAACAATCATCTGAGGCAGGTGGTCTTGCAATTCCCTGGATAAATGTGTGAAGTGGGTTAAGCAATGGTTAACATTACTTGGTTAAGTAATCTGCTCAGGGCCAGAGTTAGTAGGTTGCAGAGTCTACTTCATACATTGTGGACTGAACTCGGGACATATGGACTACAGCCTATACACTTAACTTCTAAGCACTACTGCTTGGAACAATGTTGTCTTCCAGTAGATACTTAAAATTGTCATCATTCAGAGAGGATTGAGAAAGACATCTACTCTTCACTGTAGACAAGGACAACAGGGATTTCCCAGGTCTCCTTGGTGAATTGGTCCAGGAATGGATTTTGGGAGAGAGAATTTACTAAGACCCAGCGTCTATCAGTTTGTTAAATATATAGTCATGGGTCCCCTGTTCCAGTGCTACTGTATATGTAACTTTATTTATTTATTTATTTATTTATTTAATGTTTATTCATTTTTGAGAGAGAGAGAGAGAGAGAGAGAGAGAAAGAGAGAGGCAGAGAGAGAGGGCACACAGAATCTGAAGCAAGCTCCAAGTTCTGAGCTGTCAGCACAGAACCCGACATGGGGCTTGAACCCACGTGAGATCATGACCTGAGCTGATGTCAGATGCTTAACCACTGAGCCACCCAGGTGCCCCTATGTAACTTTATATATTTAAATATATATACACATATATATGTATATAACACACACATATATATGTATATGTCATATATATATATATATGTATATGACAGCAATAAAACAGCTTTGTTTATACTTTCAAGAGTCAATCCACTACTGTCTAAACTCAAGAGGAATCATAAAAGGGCAAGTCATTATCAAATGAATGCTGCCCTAGAAGGAAGTTCAGTAGGCATTTTATGTTTTCTATTGTTTTGGTCTTGAACTGTCTGTATTGCTTTACTCTGGTTCTAATTGAACAAATGCCCTTCCACTCAGATTAGGGCTTATTTCTAAGTAATGGAAATCACAACTCCTCTTAGCTCTGTTTCAGTCCTTGATTTCCAAACTTGAAGCTTCTGGTGACATTTGGGCTTTGGCAATATTGTCAAATGCCACCGTTTGGCCTTTTAGCCACTATATGATCAATTATTTCTAATTGTTGCCAACAACCTAACCTTAGGAGAGAATTGTTGGAAAAATTAATGACTCTTACTATCAGGTCCCCTTAAGTTCTCTTATTTATCCTTATTTCTGGGTATCATTACTCCAAGAAAGCTTCTGGGGTGGACCACGTCTATCTGTCATGAGGGTGGCACACCCCATCTCTAGAGGGACAGAAGCCCCTGTGCTCAGGAACTTTCTGGATCCTGACACTATGGATTTCTTCATCTGGTTGTACATTATCCTTTATTATATCCTTTATAGTAAACTGGTGAATGTAAGTGTTTCCCTGAGTCCTGAGAGCCATTCCAACAAATTACCAAACCCAAGAAAGGAGTCATGGAAATACTGATTTATAGCTGGTATGTCAGAAGTACAGGTGACAACCTGGAATTTGTGATTGGTGCCTGAAATGGGGGCAGTCTTGTGGGACTGGGCCCTTACTTAAACTGTGGGATCTGATGTTAACTCCAGGCATCTAATGTCAGAACTGAATTAAATTGTAGAACACTTGGCTGGTGTCAGAGAATCGCTTGATGTGTGGGAAAACCTACACATTTGGTGTTAGAAGTGTTGTGTGGCAGCACTGTGAGAGTAAAGAAGAAATGTAAGAGTGTGTTTTTCCTGTGCAAGTATATTAATAAATAGTCCTGTGACTAGAATACAAACAAGAGAATAAGAAGAATAGGCAATATTCAGGTCTAAAGCCACTGCTGGTTACAAAATGTACCCAAGTACATTGCAAAGGAGGGATTACTTACTGAACGAAACAGGGTAGAGAGAAGACCTGGATTTGGTTTCCTCTTTGCATTAACCTGCTGTGTGATACATAAATTATCTTTCTGGGCCTATTTCCTTATAGTGGAAAAAGAATTAATGCAATCTACTTTGTAAGAGTTCTGGAAATTCCCTTTAATTCTAAACTATTTCCGTATATGTTCAGAAATAGTTGCTACTATTTCTTGAGCCTTTATTATATTTCAGACTCTGTGCTAAGAATTTGACAAACACTGTCATTATTCGTGCTCAGGAAAACTCTGTGAGGCAAGTATATTCATTATAATCATTTTGAGGATGAGAAAACTAAAGCTCAGAGAAGTGAAGCAGTGTTCCCAAGGTCTCATGGCTGGGAAATGTTGGAGCCAGAATTTGACAAACTCTCATACTTTCAACCTTGTCATCTACCCAGCACAAGGATACACTATATAAATACGTACATATATCCATATTTAATTTTCTACACATAAAATGGTACACAGGTCATTCTAAGAAGTGTTTCCACTTTTCAAATTTTCTTATCACAAATTAATGGAGCCTGAGATCCCCAAACAGTTATTGTTAAGTGAAAATATTACGGAAAACAGATACTCCCAACTTTGCAATCCCTTTCTTAGTATTCGCGCATCTCTTAACTGGCAACAGAGGAGAATGCCAAAAAGAAGTTGAAATGCCTATTAGCTGTCTAATGAAAATTTATCTAATAAACTTACCAGAGTGCATAGATACTATTTAAAATCTAACCAAGAACAAAGACATTTATTTATGGTTGTTTGAAAAAGAACACTAACAGACATCAACGTAAGATCCCAAGAAAACCCAGAAATCTGAATGAAACGGCCACATTTTCGGTAAGAACAGAGTACCCAAAGCTAGTCTATGTGCCTTGATGATGCCTTAATCCTTTATGTCTTGGAAGTACCTGAAGAATCCTCTTAGCATAATTATGTTATTCAATTGTCTAAATTATGACAAATTCACTTTTCTCAAAGTTTGAAAGAAAACGAAACAGGGTTGTGAAAAAAACAAGCTCCAGATAGTTTCTATCACCCTTGTGGGCAAAACTCTCTGCAGCTGTAAAGGAAAATGTTTCTTTATTCCCATCTCATATAATAATGCAGGTGGGCTGGTTAAGAAGAGATAATTAGATGTTAATTAAATATTTTAAGAAGTCAAATATTTCAGGCTTTATTTCAACTGAGGAGAAGGGGCTCACAGTAAGAAAGTTTTATTCGTTGAAACATGGGCATTTTGGAGGCAAATGTCTAAACCAGCAGGCATGTTTACACCTTTTCCATTTAACACATTTTACAAAGATGACCTCTTGAGAACCATCTCCAGTCTACTGCTCTTAATTTCCTGCCTCCTCCCGATTTCGATAATGGGTTTGAGTACTACAGCTATGCTGTAACATGAGACGCACAGACAGTCTCTATACCTTGCCTACACTTCTCTCACAACGGATGAGGTAATACCATCAGCCACGGCATGTAATCTCTCCTATCCATCCTAGATTAAAATGTGCCCTCATCTTTCATTCATCTTGCACTCGCTATAACCTTTTTGTCTTTTATTTCTCTAATATTGGGAAGCAGGGCATAGGTTCTATTGCGACTAATTATTTTAACAGTATTTCAATGACCTCATGGAGTCACTGGAATCATTACATTCCTACTCCCATGTCACTTAAGTATATTTATTTCAATTCATGATCAAGAAAAACAAACGAAAAACAAAAACAAAAAGAAACTTCCTAACTCAGTCACCGCCAGACAACTCTCCTCTGAAGCTGTCAAACTCTACTAAAACAGCAATCTTTTTACTGTGGCTACCCCCACAAGAACAGCTATGTTTCACCTAATATTTGTCTTGAATTCAGTAACAATGAGGCCGTTTAAGATGCATTTTGTTTTTAAACAAAAGGCCAATGGGAGCACACCGAAGGAACGTAAATAGGAAGGAAATATAGAATATGAAAACATTAAACTCCTCTAAGAAGGATCCAGAATCATCAGCGAGCAATTAACAGGTTGCTGGTGAGTGGTTAGGGCATGTGGAGCATGGTGCCCCATCACATGCAACCCCGTGACCAATTAACTCATGTATCGGAATGAACTATTCATCCCTACAGCCATGCTGCTCAACATGGAGTCTACATATTAGAGAAGTCTAAGAGGAGGTAATTATAGAAATTGAGAGCTAACACAGGGAACTTTCATATAAACATAACATATATTGTATGTCATTTGAATTTATATTTCGTGTGTGTGTGTGTGTGTGTGTGTGTGTAATGTTTATTTATTTTGAGAGAGAGAGACAGAGAATCCCAAGCAGGCTCTGTGCTCTCAGCACAGAGCCCCATGTGGGGCTCAAACTCATGAACCGTGCATGAGATCATGACCTGAGCTGAAATCAAGAGTCAGACACTTAACAGACTAAGCCACCCAGGCACCCCTGAATCTAAATTTTTAAGCTTGTATTTTAAACTTTGTATATGTGTGTGTATTCATTTTTATTGTATTATATGAACTACTGGTCTGATAGAGAACGGGAGAAAAACCAGTTCTCACCACAGGATAGTGAGAAAACACTGTCAAGAAGATCAAGTATTCCTTAGCCAGCTTTGTATTCCCTCATGGCACCCTAAAATATAATAAAACCTGTTTTTAAGAACCTATTACCCTCACACTTGATATTTTCCATGTGTTACTCAATTTTTACTTTGTTTCTTATATATCCTAGGATAGGTGATTTCACATGTCAAATTGACTAGACCATGGCATGCCCAGATTAAACATTATTTCTGGGTGTGTCTGTGAGGGTGTTTTTTTTTTTAATATGTTATTTATTTTTGATAGAGACAGAGCACAAGTGGGGGCGGGGCAGAGAGAGGAGACACAGAATCTGAAGCAAGCTCCAGGCTCTGGGCTGTCAGCACAGCACCCGACGTGGGGCTCAAACTCACAAACTGAAAGATCATGACCTGAGCTGAAGTCGGATGCTTAACCAACTGAGCCACCCAGGTGCACCGAGGGTATTTCTTGGTGAGATTAGCATTTGAATTGGTGGACTCCCTAAAGTAGATCACCTATCCCTGCCTGACTGTTAAGCTGGAGCATTCATCTCCTGCCCTTGGGTGGAGATTTACACCATTGGCTCCCCTTTCTCAGGCCTTCAGACTTAGTCTGGAATGGCACCAGCAGTTTCCTGGGTCTTCACCTTGGAGACCATAGGCTGTGCTTCTTAGTCTCCATTAGTACATAAGCCAGGTCCCCATAATAAATCTCCATATGTGTGTTTGTGGTGTGTGTGTGTGTGTGTGTGTGTGTAAAATACTGGTTATAATAATAATATAAACTGATTCTATTTCTTTGGAAAACCCTAATACAGGGGCACCTGGATGGCTCAGTCGGTTAAGCGGCCGACGTCGGCTCAGGTCATGATCTCACGGTCCGTGAGTTCGAGCCCCACGTCGGGCTCTGTGCTGACAGCTCAGAGCCTGGAGCCTGTTTCAGATTCTGTGTCTCCCTCTCTCTCTGACCCTCCCCCGTTCATGCTCTGTCTCTCCCTGTCTCAAAAATAAATAAATGTTAAAAAAAAAATTAAAAAAAAAAAAGAAAACCCTAATACATACCTCAAGACAAAAAGTAAGTAAAATGGCTAGAAAACCAGGTACAACCCACATTCTTGCTTTGTCATTCCAACATCTAGTCAGAGCTTCAGCTTACAAAGAAAAACCCCATTGCACACCTAAATCCCTAACTTCAATTCATTTTGATACTAAACTTATTCTCAGGAGCCTTTTGCTACTTGTGTGCAGAACTCGAAGAGAAGAGGAGGAAATCTTTTTGCCTGCCTGGAATTCAGATTGGAAAATATTCAAATGTAAATCTCCCTGGGCTCTTCCAATTGAATGTAGGCAAATTCAGTTACCTCATACTAACCCCAATCTAAGGTACCAGGAAATCATGCCCAGAGACCTCTCTGGGCAGACTTTCTATTAGATGGTAAAAAGAACTAAGCCAGGATTCAAAACCAGTGGAAACAGCATTTGCTTAAAGAGCCCCTAATTCTAGATAACAGTTTCAGAATATCCCACAATGAGAGAAAGGCCCATTCTTTAAGTGATCATGCACAAGGTATTTTTCTCTTCAACCCAACTGTGAGCTTTTGAGGGATAGTGCTAAATATATTCCTAAATATTGCAACACCCATTGCTGGTCACTTCTTCCCCTATGCTAACTTACTTCCTTGAATATGTTTCTCCTGTTGCAATTTTCATGAGGGGCAACATGAAGTACAGAAGAACATACAGTCAGTTCTAGAAACCAACAACCTTGGGTTAATTTTCTAGTCCGCATAAACTGTGGCAGTTTTAAAATCAAGACGCACAGGTAAGATGTAATCCGGCAACAGGAAAAACAAAACGAAAAAGGCCACACACAAATATTCTGAAGATGGGTGGGGTGGGAAGGAAGGAGGGGTTGTTGAGGAAAGCATTGGTAAAGATGAGCAAGTCTTTCTGTAGCTAAATTCTTAGGAATGACAGACACATATTGATGAAGCAGAGTAAAACGTGTGAGACACAAGCGGCAAATAGGTGAGGAGAGACTAATTTACGATGGGAAAAAATAGTAGATAAGGTTCTGTTCTTGACCACCTAAGCAGGTAGCTATGCACCTATTTTTATTTTTTTTAAGTTTATTTATCTTGGGAGAGAGCAAGAGAGAGAACTCAATGGGGAGGGGCAGAGAGAGAGGGAGAGAGAATCCCAGGCAGGCTCCGCACTAACTGTGAGATCCTGACCTGAGCGGAAACCAAGAGTCAGTCTCTTCACCGACAGCCACCTAGGCGACCCTACAAACATATACTCTATTTGATCAGCAAGTCTCCCATTTTCCTTGACATTATTTTTAAATGTTTATAAATGAAATATTTAAAAACTGGCTGTAATTTGACTTTCCTACCTCAACACCTATCCTTCACATACTCTGCACAACTGGATATTACACTGGAGCCAATTTGGAGCAATTGCTTTTCTGTAACATCCCTGAGATGTTAAATATTGTGATAATTAAATGAAGCAATTCACTCTTTAGTCCTGAGTTGTTAGTCTAGTCCAGGGGTCAGCAAACTTTTACTGCAATGAGTCAGAGAGTAAACATTTCCGTCTATAATAAGGGCCCTATGGTCACTGTTGCAACAACTGAATTCTGCTGCTCTAATGCAAAACCAGCCTTAGGCAATTTGCAAACAAATGATCATGGCTACTGTGTTGCTATAAAGCCTTGTTTACAAAAATAGCCAGCAGGCTGGAATTGACCCAGGTGCTAAAGTTTACTGACCTTTGGTATAGTGTCTGGCATATAATAAATGCTCAAGAAATGTAAACTCTTTATGAGTTTATGAGCTACCAGTTCTCTCCCTTTAGAACGGTATTCTCTCCTCCTCTGACTGCTCTGCTTCTCCAGGAAGCTCCTCCTCAACTTTCTCACATGAATCTTTCACCTGCATCTCCAGGCATATTTTCCACTATTATTTTTGTTATTATAATCCCCAATTTGTTTCCATTGGTTGCTATTTTCAATGTGCCAGGTACAATACTCACTGCTCTAAAAACATTATCTTATTTAATCTTTACAAAGTACTTTGCAGGGGGTGCCTAAGTGGCTCAGTCCATTAAGCATCCAATTTCAGCTCAGGTCATAATCTCACCGTTCATGGGTTCGAACCTCACATTGGGCTCTATGCTGACAGCTAGGAGCCTGGAGCCTGCTTCAGATTCTGTGTGTGTGTCTCTCTCTGCCCCTGCCCGGCTTGTGCTCTGTCTCTCTCAAAAACAAATAAACATAAAAAAAAAAAGAATGAAAATATTCTTCTCAAACAAAAATTGAATATTATAGCCCCTAAACGATTATTTTGTACACTATATCCTCTAATCATAATGTAGTTAATTAGGTATTGTTTCAGAAATATAAGTAGAGGAAAAAATGTGAACCAAGAAACTTAAGTAAAAGTATACATTATTAAATAATGGAAGTTAAAAATGATATTATCCTGGAAACTATAATGAAAAATTAAAAATTCCTTCATTTCAAATATGTGAGATTATGTTCAACTGAATTACACAGCTATTATTGAGACAAGCATTCATCATCACAAGCAAAAAAAAAAAAAAAAAAAGAAAAACAGAAACAACCAAAAGGAGACAGAAAGAAGAAACTGGCAGATACAAAAAAATAGATGTAAAAAAGTATAATATTTTCAATGTTGATTATTTGAAAGATTAGTAAAATAAACAGATCTCTGCTAACACTGATCAAGAGAAAAATAGATAACACAGTATAGGTAATAACAAAAATGAAAAGATGTGAAATGAAAGACAGACATGGTATGATTTTTAAATTGTCACAAAAGATTCTGATAAGAAACTTTATGCCAATAACTTTGGAAACTTGGATGAAATCTATAGTAGCTAAACAAAATATATCATTTCAAAAAATTTTAAAGGTTTACACCTGCCTGCAAATCTAAAATATAATTAATCATGTGTGCCTGGGTGGCTCAGTCAGTTAAGCGTCCGACTTTGGCTCAGGTCACGATCTCACGATTCATGGGTTTGAGCCCTGCTTCTGGCTCTGTGTTGACAGCTCAGAGCCTGGAGCCTGCTTCGGATCTGTTTCTTCTTGTCTTTGCCCCTCCCCTGCTTGAGCTCTGTCTCTCTCTCCCAAGAATAACTAAACATTAAAAATTTTTTTAAAAAAATATAATTAATCAGTTTAGAGAAAAAAGAAAAAAGAAATTCAATAAAGGCCCCAGATTGTTACTGGTGATTTCTTTAGAAAACATTTAAATAAATAAGTATTTTTAATTTTGTATGAAGACTTCTAATAGTTGAAAAAGAAACAATATTCTCAAAATTCTTTCATGATACTACCATAACCTTCATTCCAATGTAAGATAAGAACTATATGATAAAGGACAATTAAAGATCAACATCCACTAAAAATATAGATGCAAAAGTCACAAATATTACCCAACCAAATCCAGCTACAAAATAAAATTATATTGATAACTACATTTGTATTTAGATCTGTGAAAAAAACATGGCTTTGAATTAGAGATTATATTAATGTCATTCACAAAGTATCAGTTTAAAAGAGTCAGATCATTTCATCACATAGATTCTGAACAGTAGTCAATACTAATTTATGGTTTAAAAGAAAATTAATCTTTTTTTTTTTTAATTTTTTTTCAACGTTTTTTATTTATTTTTGGGACAGAGAGAGACAGAGCATGAACGGGGGAGGGGCAGAGAGAGAGGGACACACAGAATCGGAAACAGGCTCCAGGCTCCGAGCCATCAGCCCAGAGCCTGAGGCGGGGCTCGAACTCACGGACCGCGAGATCGTGACCCGGCTGAAGTCGGACGCTTAACCGACTGCGCCACCCAGGCGCCCCGAAAATTAATCTTAATAAGCAAATAATGCAAAACAACTTTCATAATTACCCTATATCACTGCAAAACATAATATTTATGAATAAAAATTTTAAAGCATTGCCTCTTGATTGTGGAATCAGTCAAAGACGTTATTTTCATGGTCTCTAGTCAACACTGTGCTGACAATCTTATCCAGGGGTGTAAACATCAAAGTTATAAGAATTGAAACCCAAGGGAAAAAAATATAATTCCACTCAGAATATATGAAAATGTAGTTATGAGGGGCGCCTGGGTGGCTCAGTCAGCTAAGCATCTGACTTCAGCTCAGGTCATGATCTTATGGTTTGTGGGTTCCAGCCCCGAGTCAGGCTCTGTGCTGACAGCTTGGAGACTGGAGCCTGCTTCGGGTTCTGTGTCTCCCTCTCTCTCTCTGTCCCTCCCCTGCTCACACTCTGTCTGTCTCTCTCTCTCTCAAAAAATAAGTAAACATTAAAAAACATTAAAAAAAAAAAGAAAATGTAGTTATGAAAAAAGAATATCAATAAACATTCAAATAGATGTAGTAAGAGTTTTCACCAAGGTTGCTAGATATAAATAAAATCCATATTCAAAACACAATAGCGGCTAGAGGGGGAGTTCCAGATCTGCAATGGCAGTGTAAGCCCATTACCACCTATCTCTCCCAACTAAAAATTCTGAACAAAAAACAGCAACTACATAGTATTATGTAGCAGCAGCAACAGCAGCAACTACATAGTATTATGAAAATAAACACAAGAAGGTGGATTGTGAAGGAGAATTGAAATTAAAGAAGCACTGTACATGCAACTCAGAGTATTTAAGTTCCCTACATTTTTGTTTTTGTTATTATTATTATTATTATTATTATTATTATTATTTTGTATCCAGATTTTGTCCTAAATATAAATCCCATTCCAGAGCCTGGCATCTCGAAGGTCTAGTAAAACCCCATATTTCTGACTTAGAGGAATGAAGAAATAGAACTCTTAGAGGTACAACATCTAATTTAACTCTTGAGCTACCCATCTATGGGATGGATCCAAACCACTGCAGCAAAGGCTTAGAAATAAGAACCAAATTATCATGGTTAGGGTGCAAGACATAACTTTCAGTCTAAACCTAATGAAGTTGAAAAACAAAAACATCCACATTCTCCAGAAAATACTAATAGGATCCAGGACCTATACATCACAAACTTCATAAAGTACAGGGTATAATCTGTAATTACTCAGCATGCAAAGAACCAAGGATCTGATTGTCTAAGGGTAGACAACCAACCAGTGTTGACTTCAAGATATTTAGATGTACAAACTATCTGACAAAACCTTTAAAGTTACTTTAACTATGCCTCATTAGGTAAATAAAATCCTCATTTATTTTAAATGAATAGAAAACCATCTGAATAGTGCTATATGTATTAAAGAAATTGAAGTTTCTATCAAAAACCTTCCCCCACCAAAACAGCAGGCTCATATGGTTTCACTAGTGAGTTTCACCAAATATTCACAAGGAGATTATACTACTCTTATATCAACATTTTCCATAAAAAGGAGATGCAATGATTATTGCTCATCATAATCCTAATATCAAAACATGATAAAGACATTTTAAAAATTAAAAACCCATAGTCTTCATGAATTTATATCTAAAAATCTAAATCTAAAACATTAATATTGAATCTAAGAATATATAGGATAATATGCCATAACCAAATAGGATTTATTACGGAAACTCACGACAGTTAAACATTCAGCAATCAGTAATGTATCATATCAATGGAATAAAGAAGAAAAAAAGCATATTACCAACTCAATAAATGTATACAAATCATTGGCAAAATACAAAAAATATTATGATAAAAAAACACGATGCATGCCAGTAATAGTAGGGAAATTCCTCAAACTGATAAAAGCCATCTAAAACAACAACATTACCATCTACATTATATTTAATAATAAAAAACTGAATTGTTGGAGTCGTTACATTCCCTGAAATTGCGAATACAATGAGCCTGTTTTCACCACTTAAAAAATAGGTGAGAAAGAAAGGTAGAAAAACTCTCCTTATTTTCAAAAATGATATAATTTCTTGCATAAAAAGTCTCAGAGAATCTACAAAATAACTATTGGAACTAATAAGAACATTGGGCAAGTTTTCAAGATAAAAAGTTAATATACAAAAAAAGCAATTGTATTCTAATATGCAAGTAATAAACAATTGGAAAGCACATTTTAAAAACACGTAAAACACCTATGAATAAATCTCTGAAAGATGTCTGAGATCACTATACTAAAAATTACAAAGTGTTATTGAAATTAAAGAAGATCTAACTAAATAGAGAGTTACAACATGATCATGAATTGGAAGACCTCCCCAAAACTCCCAATCTCCAATCCATTGGGAATTTTTATAGCAATTGCTATCCTGATTCTAAAATTCGTAAAGAACCCAGAATGCAAGGAATCCAGAATAAAGTAAATTTAAAGAAGATATATGAAGAATCCAGAATAAGTGAAGCAACTTTGAAGAAGAACAAAGTTGGAGGACTTATGGAACTTGGTTCTGCGGCTTACCTCAAAAAGCTATGGTAAACAAGACATTTGGTAGTAACATAATGAAAGACTTATAGATCAGCATCTCAGAGAAGATAGCCCAGAAATAGACCCGCACATGTTAATTCCACTTATTTTCAACAAAGATGCTAAAACAATTGAATGGGGGAAAGAAACTGTTTTAGAATCCCTCCCAAAGCTTTGTAGTGGCTCCAGGTTACTGCTTACCTTAGCACCATCTTGAGAAGTATTTCTAACCATCTCCTCTGTTGCTCGACCCCACATCTTTGTGTTTATTAATTTCTTCTCTACTTTTGGTGGAATCTACCTGTACCTTTTTAGAAGGGGTGCACTATATATACATAGATTTTCTTGAGATTCTGCAGGCTTCTAAATGTCCATCAAACAGACTGGAGTATATCCATACAATAAAAAATTCTGCAGAAATAAAAAAGAAGATAATACTATAAACAGAACAACACGGATGGATCTCAGATATTTTGCTAGAACAAAGAAGCTGATTGCATGAGATTCCAGTTATAACAAGCTCAAAACTAGGAAAAATATTTATCCTGATCAAAAATCCTCCATGGTCTCTGTGTTCAGAAGGTGGCATAGAGAAGACGGATTGCAAGGTAGTGACAGAAAACTACCTGGGAGATGAAAATTCTTTAAACCTTGAGTAGGGTGCTAGTTACATGGGTATTTGCACTTTCAAAAGTCATTGACCTATATACTTAAACTGTGTGAATTTTATTGTATGTACATTATATCTCAATAAAGTTGATTAAAAAGTTTCTAAATGTTTCATTCTGATGTGCAGATATACTTATTTCTGGTTTTGCTATATATAAAAGTGTTATTAATAATATACACCTATGAAAAGGTACATAATTTTGAACAGTTCTGAATATATATAGCATTTATATGTGTATATCAGTATACACAGTTTTATTGAATATATATATAGTTTTATTAAATAACACATACATATATTCCCATAAAATTGTTACCACAAATCTGGATAATGATCATGTCTACAATACCATGTTAGTCACATCATGAGTCTTTTCTTTTTGACATGCTCTGGTCTATCTCAAGAATATTCAATGATTTTTCTCCTTTTCCCATATATGGAGAAAACATATCTTATGATACCTGGCTGTAGTTTCTGCTTTGCTTGGCTCAGGGTGGTCCATCAAGTTCTAAATAATTAAAATTCTGAGTTCCGGAGTCACAGAAACCTTAAGGCATGTTGGACACTTAAAGCTACAGGACAACAAGGCTTGAAGTCAGAAAGTTCCCGAATTTCCTCTTCCTTTCTAAACTCTGAAATTCTATCTCCCATCCAAAGGTTCCCTCACTCAGCAAGGGGGAAAGTGGCAGGATTGTTGTCATGATCTATTCCTGGGTAGGATGGTTTTTCACCTCTTCAAAATGTCTTCCTCATGCTAATTCGATTTCCTTTCAAGTCAACAGTTGGTCTAATTGATATTTCTGTAGCACCCACATCATCTCTCCTGTTCTCTCTTTTCCTCCATCTTAGAAGCCTTTTGAGAGGCAGGAAAACGATGAAAGAGATGAGGCCAACACATTCTCAGAGAGGGGTTGTGACAATGGGTAAATTAGAGTTTAGATTCTATTTCTCCCAGCCCCTGTGCTCATTCCACCTCAACTGGCTTCAATCCCAATTTCTTGTTCTTGTTTTATTTCCTTCTGCTCTTTCTCTCCTTGAGTTGCATTTCTGGTGCCAGGTGGGAACAGCAGCTGAGCACTGTGGAGGCGTAAGGTATGGAGAGCTGGCTGAGGCTGCTAATGATGTGCTCTGGCAAAGCAGTTCCATTCCAGCCACAGTGATGGATGGCATCACTGGAGAATAACCCACAAAAGTGCTCAACTTTTTTCATGAATCTGCAGTTTCTTCCGAAAAAGTAGAATTTTATCAAATGATACAGTAAGACATCTGTTTCCTCCAGCAGTGATTTCCAGACAGGGCAATATCCTATTGAGTAGAGCCTGAGACTAACTCCTAATTGAATTGATCTGGGTTCTGATTTCAGTTTTCCAGTCTTTAGAAAAGAGATCATAGAAGTATTGTTATTATTTTCTAAAGTTTATGTATACTCCAAGAAAATTAAAGGAGGGTGTGGAGAGGTTATTCATTCACTTGTCAACAATTATTCACTAAGACTCTATTATGTGCCAGCAACTTGCTAAGATCCACCATCATTATTTCTATGTGGGCCACAGAGAACTGTTGCTAAATCTGTATGTCCACTTCCCTCAGCTATGGGAAATATTTCCTACCAGATTCACATTTCTCAAGACGAAAATGGCAACCATTCTAAGCTATCATCAAGTACTGTTGCTGAAGCCAGCTGAACATCTGCAAGATGATTTGCTCATGACAAAGGCATCAGTGATCCTTCATGGCTTTTGAGTAATGTCCTGGGGGACTTACTAATTGTCATGTATAGACATTGCTTATCAACTCAGTGGTGGTACTGACAGATGAATAAAGAAAAATAATGCAGCTATTTTTTTTAAAGGAAGTATATGGAGAAACAACACAGTTAAATCTAAATGCTACGTGATAAATAGTAACTCTCCACGATTTTGCCTACTGACATTTTAATAGCAACATATTTAAACTGGACTCGTTAGAGCCTTTTAGCACATCTTACACATAACAACAACACTCAAACAGCCATAGAAACATTAAACCAAGTCCTAATTTATCCCGTGGTCAAGCTCAACATTTTATGTACTAACAATTCTTGCTCCACAAGGATAGTAGCTACACAAAATCCATTACAGCAGAAACCTGGCACAAAGCTCATTTGAATAATATTTCAGTCTGACCCATAGTTTTTTAAAATGAGAGAACTAGGCCCAGGAAGATTATTTATGAACTTTAGCCTTGGTAAAAATAGAAAATGTGCTTGCTTCCAAATAGGTGACATCAGTAACAATCACTGACCAGATATGAAAATTTAGTTCTTGCTTTTCATGCATTTCTTTTTTCCTCCTCTTTTTTTTTTTCTCTCTTCCTCTTCTATCTCTGTCTCTCTTTCATTATACTTTCCTTCTCCCTGTCCACAATGCACTTATTCCAAAAATAATTTGTTTGTTGATATTTGAGTAGAACATAGCACAAAAATGGAATCCGGACAACAAAATATCTAAATGCAAAGTACCCCAGTTTCTGTCATTTGAAGTAGTAACAATGTTACAGAAAAATATTTTCTGTCATTTATGGCTACTTTTTAATATTTTTGACATTTTGACATTTTTCAAACCTTACTAGCTTTTAACCCATTATTGTCTCAATAATATAACCAGCATTATAAAATACAGAGAGAAAAAAAAGGAGAAACACCGAATTTTTTTGCATTCTCCCTTTAGGGCAGAAAACAGAGAAGAAATTAAGCAAAAGCAACTTTCTAAGGAATTACATGCAACTGAGATCAGCATGTATGATCATTCAGTGTTATTAATGATACATAAGCAGAAAGAGTGTTTCAGGATATTTTTACAAAGCAGGGAACACAGATTGCAATGTGTGAATTCAAAAGGCTTTGGGAAAAAAGACGAGATCATTTCGCTGCTTCATTCACTCTGCTTAAGTGCACCCTCCTCCAAGTCTTTCTCTTTCTTCCTTTTCTTCTCTTTCTTTCTCTTCCTTCCTTCCTTCCTCCCTTTCTTTCTTTATCATTCCCTCCTCTCTCATTCTCTTGTTCTTGTTTTTATTCTCTCTCTCCTTTTATTCTCTGTCACAGTAGGTTATGTTAGGCTGTCATTGCGTCATTCTATACTTGCTACAGAAGTTATCACCTAAGTTTGTAAAATGCAAAGGTATTTTATCAACATTGAACAGCAAGATCCCAGGAGATGCCAAGGTGGAATTAGTCCATCCCAGACATACCAAAGCCAGTATTTCAGGAAAGGAACTGAGTCCTGATATAGGGGGATGACAAACATTCCTATTAGCAGCTTCTATCCCAGAGTGCACAGCAGCCCAAGAATTTAATATGATGTACGGCATGTGACTAGTCTTTGCTAAAATTTGTTCTCACAAAAGCATCTGAGATTCACTCACACTGTAATAAATAACTGAAGAACATTTAAAATGCTAGAAAAGGGATTATAGGCTTTAGGTCCAGACACCAAATTAAGAGGTTACCTTGGAGTTATTAAATCAAATAGATCATGAAGGCAATCTCACACCCTTCCAAAAGTAGCACCGGTTCTCCCTGGAGAGAGAGAAAATTAAGGAAGAAAAACAGAAGGAAGGAAAGAGAAAAGGAAAGAGAAAAGGGCGAGTTATCAGATAGCGTAGGGACACAGTACACATTGAAATTAAAATCCTCAATTAATGTGTGGCCACGGTATTAGATTGTACGTAAGAGAAACAGATTAGATATAATCTCACTGGCATTTACCGTTTTCAATCAAAATGACCTCTACTAACCTCCCTTTGCCATTTTCCTATATTCTTTAGTGTGCTATTCCCCTGATCTTTCCTCTTCATTATAATGTTTGAGACATACTTTTTGTTTTAGAGAAAGAAAAAGGATCCTTGAACTGCACCTTGAGCTTTCCATAGGAAAAGCAAGAGAGAAACTCAGTGGAATTGCTAAATAAATACTGCTGGAGTGAAGAGCTTAAGGTTGTGCCCTCAAAGTTTTACTGAATAAGTCTTTCTCAAGATAGATCATGAATCAATGCCATTTTTTCCCCAAGTATAGAATAAAACTATATCCACACTTGAGTGTTATAGATATTTCCTTTATCTCTCTGCTTCTTCCTCTCTCTTAAAACATGATGACGTTTATGATTCATTCATTTAATAAACACTAAAAAAAAATCCTTTCTGGGACTATCCTTCCAGATTAGCTAATACTCAATGTGAACATGTTTTTCTAAATTATTTTAGTAGAAGTTTCAGCAGTGTCTTCTAAGTGATGCATTTAAGGATGAGACAAGGTTGCGCTTACATTTTGATGCTTTGCCTTTTGCACGCTATACCTTTCTTAATTATAGGAATCATATGTTTATTAGCTTCCTTAAACATGTTTCTCATCTATATACTATGGGGTATTAGATTAGCTCATTTTACAGTGTTGATATGGAGACTAACCAAGCAGGGCCTCAACATATCAGCTGCTTGAGCCCTTACCTGGCTGTCTAGTGCAGATTTAACTTTGGTGCATTAATTCTGAGTGGAGATTCTCAGATAGGGTCTAAAGGGAGCTGGACCTCATAAATCCCACATAAGTATGATGGGGTCTTCTGTTACACAAACTGCTTCCATACAGCCTAGGACCTACCTGTGTGATAAGACTAGAAATCACCCAACATTAGCACTTTGGCTTTTCTAGTACTTCAGAAAAGGTTTGGGTTTCTTGGATTTAAATAACCTACCCCATTTCATCTCCATAATCCTCCCTCAGAGGCTTAGGCTCTGTGTTACACTGGATCCCCTATCTGGAAATTAATTAAAAAAAAAAAAAAAAAAAAAGAACAGTCCTTACATTCAGCATTCAAACTCAGTAAACATTGGCTACCTATCTCTAAATAGTCTGCATGAGTCATATTTAGGGAAAAATTGACTTTTAATATCTGAAGACCTCTACCAGCTCTCCTCATTTGATGCAGTCTTAGGGTCAGGGAAAGTCCAGTCTATATTGGTATCCAGGCAGGCTAGTAGTCTGGTATTCCTTTAAAATTATACTCCATTAATATTTTTAGTACTTATTTATAGAGAAAGAAAAATGCTATGTAGAATAAGAAAAGAAGGTGGCAAAGAAGGATCATTATTCAAAGCTTTCAGGCTCTTTTATTAAACTGAGAAATTCAACCCAGTTCCCAAAGATGCAAACTCACTAACCAATCAAAAACCCTACAGTTAACCACATCTAGTCTCCTCAGAAGAAAGTCTTTATTCTCAGTAGACAACTTGGAAGTTACCAATGCTCCCCACCCCAAATAAGTGGTTTACTAAAGTAGACCTTCCAACCATTTGAAAGTATTCTTTCTTTTTAATTTTTTTTAACGTTTATTTATTTTTGAGACAGAGAGAGACAGAGCATGAACGGGAGAGGGTCAGAGAGAGGGAGACACAGAATCTGAAACCGGCTCCAGGCTCTGAGCTATCACCACAGAGCCCGACGCAGGGCTCGAACTCACGGACCGTGAAATCATGACCTGAGCCGAAGTCGGCCGCTTAACCGACTGAGCCACCCAGGCGCCCCTTGAAAGTATTCTTAAAAGGTCCATCATGCTATATTTCCAATATTTATTTGTGTGTGTGTGTGTGTGTGTGTGTGTGTGTGTGTGTGTGTGTACCAATCTGATCACCATCCCTTTAGGTATCCTCTGGGACTACTGGTAGGAAGAGTACAGTTTATAGCCTCCAGAAAGCTATAAATGGCTTATTCCAGATATTAATAAAATCACCCACAATTTAACACTATATTCAAAGATGAAAATGTATATCCTATTTATTTCCTGTCCCCAGTTAAGTCCAGCCATATCCATCTCAAAGTCTTTCAGAGATTATACAATTACGATTAACTGATAAAAGAAGATATTCTTATTATAAAATGCCAACAACACAGAGATTCTCCTAAAGTGGAAACTAAATCCCTTCCCCAAATCAAATTACTGGGAATAAATAAATTCAAGATTAAGTCTCTTTGCTGTTGTAAATTCAAGTCCAAAGGAAATTATCTTGCTTTTATAAGTTAAAGTTCAAAATTAATTCAACATTCTTTAGTTGCCCAAAGAAATTAAATTCCAGTGTTTAAATTCTGCTTTCTTTTAGCTAAATGGCTTCCTTATGCCTGGGAAGAGTTGAACATTGGCTAACACCAGTCCTGTCCCTGTCTTCCACGGGAATAGTATATCTACCAGTTTGGTAGGTTTGTCATATCAAAATACCAGACTCGATGTTTTAAACAACAGAATTTATTTTCTCACAATTCTGGTGGCTGGAAGTCCAAGATCAAGGTGTTAGTAGATATGATTTCTTCTGAGGCCTTTCTTCTTCTTGTGTGCACATGTCTGATGTCTCTCTGTGGGGCCAAATTTCCTCTTATACAAATACCAGTCATATTGGATTAGGGTCTACCCTAAGGACTTATTTTAATTTAATCACATCTTTAAGACCTTATCTCTAAACACATACATTCTGAGGTACTAGGGGTTAAGATGTCAACATGTTCATTTGGGGGGAACAAAATTTAGCCTATAATATCATAATCCCTTGGGATTATAGAAGTTTAATTCCAAGCCAACTCTCTTATGGATCCAAGGTCATCCCAGGACAAATGAGATAATCAAAACTCTGCCCTAATTCCCAGAATAAAAGAAAAAGTCAATCCCCAGCACCTACAATAGTGTATCCAGGAATCTTTATTCCTGAAATCAAGCATTTAATGTACCAAAGTCTATTGCTGTGACTCAGTGGTGTCTGAGAGGAGGTGGGCAGGGAAACCCTTCCTCATAGTGGCTTTGCCAGAATGTCAGTCATTGTAGGTCTCTTTGGAGACCACCACTGTGAGTTTATTCTCAGTTGGAAAGACTCTTCCACCAGCAGGTGATTTCCATTTATTTTCCTATTTTTCCTGGGGAAAATTGCAGCTATATCTAGTATCTCTTCACGTAGAATGACCTTCAAGATAATTGTACTTTATTAACTGTTAATATTTGCAGAAGTGGCAGCTACTTATTGAGCTATCATTTATTTTCACCCAGAATATTAAAAATCTCTTGGTTTTCAATTTTTCTTTGGTCCCCATATCTCTGGCACCTTCATGGTAAACTGATTCTCTTGTGAGTGGGCATTTTATACCTGTGCCAGTAGTTTTTGCCTCTTTCTATACAATTGCTAAAGCCTAAGACATGTTTCCTAGGGGTTCCCAAGATGCTGTTGATGCTTTGACAGCTAGAGGCTTCCTGAGGACCAACATTTCTGCTTATGCTCCTCAGACTCTGTCACTTTTCAACTTTTGGATGTTCTACACACTGAGCAGTTTTTGCTTTTGCTATATCTTTTTCCTAAGTAGTGGCAAATTCCTCTATTCCACTTCCTTCTCTCATTTTGCACTTTAAGGAAGTTCACCTCCTTCACTTCCTAACAGTTGAATCCACTTTTTAGCGCAGTTTTTTTTTTTTTCATCTTTTTTCATATCTGCCTATGGATGTTTGCTGGATGTGAATGACTTATTTTTGTTTTATTACATTTCCTTTGTTTTCTGGTCCTAACATGTGTTTTTCTAATATACTTCTTTATATTTTGTTTTATAGTAAGATTTAGAAAATTTTATATTAAGAGGTATGAAATTAATAATATGTTAAAGCATCCACACCCACCTTATTAAGTTGGATCATACCACCTAGTGAGTAGTCTCCTGTCACATAAGAAGTGAATAAAACATTCTGTAAATATTGTAAAAGAGAGACAAGTTCATTAACAAAAGCTCAAATCAAGCTGGTAACATAGTTCTCCTCCACGGGACAGCTGACAAATTCCAGTGGAGGGGATGAGCACATGGTTTTGTTTGTTTGTTTGTTTTTAAAGTTTATTTATCTATTTATTTATTTTGAGAAAGACCCAGCACGAGATGGGGGAGGGGTAGAGAGAGAGGTAGAGAGAGAGAATTCAAAGCAGTTTCCACACAGAACCTGACACGGAGCTCGAACCTGCGAAGCCCTGAGATCATGACCTGAGGCGAAACCAAGAGTGGGACACTTAACTGACTTGAGCCACCCAGGTGCCCCTAAGTGACATTGGCTTCAATACAGATTCTGTATAGAGCAGAGGTCCAGAAACTTACTGTTCATATTCAAAGAGCTACTTGAATCAATCAGAGATGGAGTAAGAACTTGTGATTTGAGTAGTGAGGCACCAAAGGACTGTGATAATTGTTATATCAGGTAAACGCATATTCTAGATACTTGCAAAATCCAATGTTTTTGCAAGAAAGCATGCCAAAGGAAAACAAAACAAAATAAAACATCCTTATCTGGGGATTTAATCCTAAAATATATGAGTACGCTTTAGGACATGGTAGGAAGAAGGGATAATGGAATACTAAATCCCCATATATAATAAGGAAGTGCTATTATGATTACTCCTAATGAAGGCTAATATATGATTAAGTATACTTTTTGAAGTAAATATAATTACTAGTAAAATTTTTAAGCAGGATGTAAAGCTATGAGACAAAAATGTCAACCCACGAGGTCAAACTTGAAAAAAATTACATAAATAAAAAATATATAAGTTTAACTTTATATGATGGAATCATAGATTAATTTTTAAACACATAGAAAAATTTCTAAACACAAATACTCTTTTTTCAGTTCATGAAATATCAATCATATAAATGCTATTTAAAAGATAAGATCTAAAACAAATGAGACAGAAAGTTTAACAAGTAACATTTTGGACAGATTTTGAAGAGAAAAGCAAATATTAAATTCATATAATGTGAGATTTCAGAAAGAAATAAAAGCACTAAATGGAAATAAGATATAAACTCATGAATCATAACTTACCTAGGAATATAGTATCAACAAAAGTAAAGAAAATAGAGTTTCATATACAGAAAGTTATTGTAAGACCCTGAGAATCTTTTCTACTGGATCAAGGAACTTTATTAAAATGACACAAACCTTGAATCAATAATACATTAGTTAAGAGGTTTAAGCTTTAGAAATAGACAACAAAATTGGGATGTCGGGGTGGCTCAGTCAGTTAAGCGTTTGACTTCAGCTGAGGTCATGATCTCATGGATCGTGAGTTCAAGCCCCATGTCAGGCTCTGTGCTGACAGCTCAGAGCCTGGAACCTGCTTCAAATTCTGTGATTTCCTCTCTCTCTGTCCCTCCCCTGCTCATGATCTCTTTCTCTCTCTCTCTCTCTCTGAAAAATAAATAAACTTTATAACATTAAAACAATAACAAATAAATAAAAAGAAATGGACAAAAAAATACAGTTAAATCCCAGCTTTCGGCTCAATATGTATAAATTTTAATAGAAGTAACTTGGTCAGGTTAGTCTGTCTGGAATACTCAGCAGCTTCATGAAAACAACATGGAAACTAATAAATATATTTCTGGGTTATGTGATATTAAGTGATAGATGCAAGAAAAGATGTTTAGCACAGTTTGATACATAGAAGGAGTGCAATATATTTTAATTATTACTATCATTGGTGCTCTTATTACTATACATTGCCAATGTACCCTACAGCCAATTTTATTTTGACAAATGGACCAAATGCTAAGCCTCTCCATAAAAGTCTCAACAAGTATAAGTGATCTATAATATAACAAAGAAATTAATATCAAAAGTTTACATAAAATAAATTCTAGAATTGAAAGTATTTCTCCTAAATGAAATCCTTTGACATAATGAAATAGCTATTGTTTACAAATGAAAAGTAGAGTAAAAAGGATAAGACAGATATTTTCACTCAAGGAACCAACAGCACACAGAAAGAAGAACTTAAATGTTATTCCCTTAAAGTCAGGAATTAGACAAAGATTCCCACCATCAACATCATAGAATATAAACAGTGTACATATTATTAAAACCTATTTTATGGGATGATAAAACTTTCAATTTAAATAAATGAGGGGAAAACATAACCACTTTCTCTACAGCAGCCTCAATATTTTAATTACTTCTTAAATAATTGATATTCAATTACCTGTTAATGACCTTATAGAAATTATACCATCTGAAATCAAATCTCATGTAATTTTTAAAATATTGACAAAGTTGTCTTAAAGAAAATGTGAAAGAATAAAAAGTAATAATTACTAAGATTTTTTTAAAAAACACTAATGTGAGGCAAGATATCATACGTTTGCACTCATATGAGGATCTTGAGAAACTTAACAGAAGACCATGGGGGAAGGGAAAGGGAAAAAAATAGTTACAGAGAGGGAGGGAGGCAAATTATAAGAGACTCTTAAATACAGAGAACAAACTGAGGGTTGATGTGGGGGGTGGGGGAGAGGGGAAAGTGGGTGATGGACATTGAGGAGGACACTGGATGGGATGAGCACTGGGTGTTGTATGGAAGCCAATGTGACAATAAATTATATTAAAAAAAACTGAGAGGCAACAAATAACTCTAAATTAACTAACAGAGCTATTCGTATTTAATAACTATACATGTGTATTCTACAGTAATTTAAAGTTGTGATATTTGTTAGGAACAAACAAACAGATGAAAGAAAGAAAATACAAAGCTCATAAAACCTTAATGAAGGTACAGTTGACACTTTAATCTCATGGAGAAAGAAAGGTTTTTTCAATAACAATTTTTGGGAGAATTGATTACTAAAGGAAGAAACCAAAACAAGAAAAATTGAGATCCACCTCTCTTATCACACACACTGTGAATCCCAAATGTATTAAGGAGCTAAATGTAAAATAAAATGTCTTAAAATAAAACAAAAGAAAAACTTGGAAGATTTTTAGAAGTACTAATAGAAGTATTGATTTATGTTGTGTAATTTTGAGTGGTTTAAATGAGACGTAGAGAAATAGAGAATGATAGACTTAATCGTTAAGGATGTGACTTTAGAGCCATACTTTCTCATTTTAGGATGGGGAAGGAAGAATTTTCAGGAAAATTTCGCTAGATTAGTTTATATATAACATTTACAAATGATTTAAAATATTATAAAGTAATTATACCAACTTTAAAAGGCAAATGACAAACTGAAAAAGATGTATTCATTTTATCTAGCAAATTATTATTATCCTTCATAAACAAAAAGCTGTCAACAGTTGATACTCATCAGAGAACTACAACAGCCAGGTAATTCAGAGACTTTTATCTTTTTTAAAAAAATTTATTTATTTTGAGAGAGAGAGAATGAATGTGAGGGGTAGAGAGGGGAAGGGACAGAATCCCAAGCAGTCTCTATGCCATCGGCACAGATGTGAAGTGAATTTCCAACCCACGAACCTGAGATCATGACCTGAGATCAAGAGTTGGCTGCTTAATGGACGGAGCCACCCAGGTACCCTGAGACTTTTATCTTTTACCCTCTCCCTCTTCCTCCCCTTCCTGGGCCAAAGGCTCAGAATATGAGATTAGAGTTTTTAAACTAAACAGACCTTCAGTAAATATTTCAAACATGAATACTGTCCAAGGTACTATTAAAGGATGTGTTATCTTCTAGGAAAAAAGAATCAACATAATTCAGTTGGAATAACCACTCATTGAAAATCTAGCAATTCATGTTTGTGTCTGAACTGATTCAGAACATAGAATATGCCATTTTATATACATCAAAGAGGCTAGACAAACAATAAGCAACATTAAATGTTTGTCACAGCTATCTTTAGGTGCTAAGACCCATAAATACTGTTTAATATATTCGATTAAGTTTTTTGTATATTCCAACATTCCATGATATGTATGTGTGTGTGTGTGTATACACACACACACACACACACACACACATATATATATATTCATTTTAAAGGAAGTGAAAAAAATACTATAAAAAATGTGAGTGGGAGACTACCAAAGGTATAGTTCATGGATAAGTTAAGAAGAAAAAAAAAACTATATATATTTTCTTTTTGAAACCACTTAAAACTTCTTACTGCCAGGCAAGTCTTGACACAGGAAAACTTTGGGAGTTATCACTGCTAAACCACCCTCTGCCAATCACTCTAATCAGGCTGCATAAATAGCCCTCTGAGACCAGGGGCCAGCCAAAGTAGAGATGTGGGGGCGTGAAGGGAGAATCCAGTAACAAAAGCCCCAAATGCATATGAGGTAACAAGACATGTTAGGGGAGTTGTGTGGGAGAGAAGAGAATTCTGCTGAACACCAAATGTTACAATTAGACCAGGGGACTCTGTATTTGTGCAAAATTCTTAGTCCCTGGGTATCATTAAAATAGAGACTCTGGCTTAGGTTTTAAGAATATAGATTTCAGGGGTGCCAGGATGGCTCAGTAGGTTGAGCGTCTGACCTCAGCTCAGGTCATGATCTCACAGTCCGTGAGTTCGAGCCCTGCATCCGGCTCTGTGCTGACAGCTCGGAGCCTGCAGTCTGCTTCAGATTCTGGAGCCTGCAGTCTGCTTCAGATTCTGTGTCTCCCTCTCTCTGACCCTCCCCCGTTCATGCTCTGTCTCTGTCTCAAAAATAAATAAACATTAAAAAAAATTTTAAAAGAAGAGTATAGATTTCAAAACCAGGCAGAAATGCACAAGCAGCTTTGTGCATAAGAACTGTATATGTCAGCTCCCTGTTCCTTAGTCCTTTTCTGAGAAGTATTACAGAAGCAATGTCTTGGGTTGTCTTACTGTTGGGTGAATTCAACGAGACAGCATATGAGAAGGGTTTTGAAGTGACACTACAGAATAATAGAATTAGTGGAATTAGTCAGAATTAGCTTCTGACTTCAGAAGCTTCCTGACTGGATTCTTATCCAGACCGGTCACTTGGGTAAGTTACTTAACCTTTCTGTGCTTCAGGTTTGTTTCCTCATCTGTCAGATAGCAGGGGTAATGGCACCACTACATGGTGTTATTGTGAAGATGGCAGAGTTCACAGATAGTAAGGTGTTTTTTGTTTTTTTTTTTAATTTTTTTTTCAACGTTTTTATTTATTTTTGGGACAGAGAGAGACAGAGCATGAACGGGGGAGGGGCAGAGAGAGAGGGAGACACAGAGTCGGAAACAGGCTCCAGGCTCCGAGCCATCAGCCCAGAGCCTGACGCGGGGCTCGAACTCACAGACCGCGAGATCGTGACCTGGCTGAAGTCGGACGCTTAACCAACTGCGCCACCCAGGCGCCCGATAGTAAGGTTTATAGCAATTCCTGGCATAGAGTCAGCTTTCAATAAATGTCATTTTTTTTTTTTAATCGCTACATTATAGATGAGAAAACTGCGGCCCAGAGAAGTTAAGCAACTTTCTCACTGTCACCAACAAGTCAAGGGAAGAGTTTCCATTTAAGCTCAGGCTTTCTGGCTTCATAGTTTGTAGTCTTAACCATTGTACTGACTATATTCAACACATATTAGGTGTTATTTTTACTGTTACCAGTTAAGTCAGAGATGGTAAATGAGGATGATGTCAAAATATTTCCTAGCAGCTGAGAAGGAAAGGACAAAGGAAGATTAAGAAATGAGTACTCTCATTTCTTATACAATGGATATACAATCCATACATATTTATATATATACACCACATTTAACCCTCTACCTCCAAAATGTTTGTAATATAATTCCCATTTATAAATTGGGAAACTGAGCCTGAGGAAAGTCACACTTTAATTATATATGAAACTAACATTAGAATTTAAGTCTGTCTAACCTCAAAGCCTGGGTCTTTCTACTACATAACCTTGCTCCAGTGTCTTAATATTTGCTCTGATGATATTCAATAAACCCCTGGCATATTCACCATACTCATAATCTAGGTTAGTCCTTTATTTGGAATAGTGGACAGAATGCGTTTCTACCTCCTTCATTTTTGCCTGCCAGTCTCCATCTCTGAGGAAAGCCAAAATAGGTGGTCAGGCAATGACACAAAGTAAAATAATCAGAGCTTCGCTGAACTCTGCTCAAAAGAACCCTTTTCCAGAAAAACAGAAAATTGTCATGGATTCATGACAAAAATAGTACCATAGTTCCCATCTTCAAGGCCCTTTAATATTGCTAAGGTGCTCTGCTGGGCAGAAGCCTGCTGGGGCTCTCTTCTCTCTTCCCTTGGCTCTGCTTGGGTAGGTGTGGGTAACATTCTGATACTGAAAATGAAATAGACCCTGCCAAGACCTGGTGAGGTGACATTAAACTGCCTTTACAAGTCTTACTAGAGACCAGCCCTATCTTTAAACTATTTCAGTTTTGTGAGCCAATAAATTCCACGTAACTGCTGCTGATTCGGATTGGCTTTTCTGTTACTTAAACCCGTATAGAGAACCTGACAATAGTGTATGTCCTCAGGGAAACGCATACCTGGTCTAGCAACCCCTAAAATCCTAATGGGTCTTATGGAAAATGAATCTAGTATCATACAAATTAGAAAGGCAACATCTTCTCTCACAGAATAGGAAATACACCTAGTGATACTCATAAGGGGCGCCTGGGTGGCTCAGTCGGTTGAGCGTTGGACTTTGGCTCAGGTCATGATCTTAAGGTTGGTGAGTTTGAGCCCCACATGAGGCTCACTGCTGTCAGCACAGAGCCCACTTCAGATCCTCTGTCCTCTTCTCTCTGCCCCTTCCCTGTTCACACTCTCTTTCCCTCAAAAATAAATAAACATTAAAAAAAAAAAGCCTTCTTGGGTTCAGCTGCAAATATTCTTTTTATAGTAGCATAATCATTAATAGTTGCAGGGTAGTCACCTCCCACATCAGGTATGGTGACACCAAAGCCGTGATAGGGAGTGATACTGCATCTTCCCTGCCTTAGAGAGTCTGCTGGAAATACTGATCTCTCCTAACGATTCCACTGTGAATTTATAGCATTATGTTGCTCTCATGCGCCTAGTAGTGTAATAACATTATACACTAGCCTCACATAGGGACGATAAGCTCCAAGCTTTGCCTGCATGGTAGCCAGTCTAACATCAGACAAAGCTGAGATAAGCTATACAAATTGCTAACCAGAGAAACAAATATTCCAAAGATTGCTGTGGTCTAGTTATAATCATTATGCTTTTGGATTCCAAAAAGTTCAATTTTCAACTAAATGCTAAATCAACAAAGTGTGAACTATAAAAAATCATATTTGAGCAGCAGCTACTTTATATATCAGGCATCACTAACACAGGCTTTACTATATTTGCAAAAAATTACCTATATATGTGTATGTGTGTGTGTGTGCTTACACACCCTGGGCTTTCTCACAAACAGTAATGTACCTATTTATTTTTAAAATAAGGAGGGCTGCCAAAAGAGAATAGACACCCTGAAACTGAGATCCTAAGCACTGTGAGGCCATTCATAACTTCTTTTTCCAGTTCCCACAACAAAATATTGATTGTGGAGTCAGGGCTTCAGGAAATTTTAGTATATGGAGCCAAGAGGACTCTGAATCCCAACGGATATCAATAAAATACACATGCTCTTGTTTGCCCTAATATTGCTGAAAAACATTGCTGCATTCACGATTTGTTAGAAATGAAGTAATAGTAAAGTTCTGTGAAATGAAATCTTAGGCCTGAGTATGTATAGGTGGCCTATGATCACCAAATGGTCCGGTAACTCTCCCATTACATGCTTCCATTCTCCTTTTGATAGCCAGGGACATTGCCTGTTGTCATGGATGGATCTTGGAGCTAAGAAAATTGCTGTTTGCAACTCTGAAGACCATCAATTCTAATTGGCTATAGGTGGTGTATTTAACATTTGAATGCAAAAATTTCTCTATCTATAAAATGCATACAGTAAAATTTGGTATGAGGATTAGATGAAATGGAAATGAAACCACCTAATAGGCTTCCTGAACGCTAGGAAGATTATTCAGTTAGTGAGCCCACAGTTTAGTTGTGCAATGCTTAAGGCCTCTGGGGCCCCCAGCTGCCCACCAATAGCACAAGAAGGCTATTAATTTGAGACAAATGCCAGTGAGAACGACTTGTTTTAAAGATTGTGGGTGGGCTGATCAGAGGTTTGGCCAGCTAGACCTGAAAATATGAAAATATACTCCAAAAATACATGAATATCTTTTCTTTGTTTAATCAGAAAGTATTGCTTTCAGATCCATACCTAATTACCTTGATCTTTTTTATTCAACTTAAATTTTCTTTTTCAGAGCTAGGAGAATGCGAACTATTAAAAGAGACAAAGGGCTCCCATTTTTTATTCCAAAACACTGTAAAAGAAATCCTCGATCAGAAAATAGTGATACCAGAACAGACTCTATTAGCACGGAATTCTTCAGTTCCTCAACTGGGTAATGAAACCATCATGAGGTCCCGACCAAGTATAAATTCCTGTTGCAACCTCAGGTCATCCAGTAAAGTTCCAGCATCATTCGCTGCTATTTAATACAATGGATTTCTCTGAAGAATCATCATTCAAACAACAACAGCAGCAACAAACCAAACCGCTATCTAAATAAGCCAGCTATTAGTAAGTTGTGTCCAGTCTTTGACATAATTCATAAGACTGTTTACAAAATCTAATCTCTGTTAATTATAACCAGATGCAAAAGAATAATAGCTAACTTTTCTTGAGTGCTTTCTTATGCCAGGAACTGCGGTCATCAGTTAACAACAAGCCTAGGTATTATTATCATCACAAATTAATATGATAAATATATAATAAATTATTATAATAAATAAATAGGTGACACAAGATAAGCACAAGGAGTTGATGCAACTTGCTTGTTTTTCTTCACTGTAAACATAGCCTGGATCGGGACCCAGGCATCCTAACTCCTGAGCTGAGTTGTCTGTTGATTGCATAATAGAGCAAAATGTAATTGTTACCTCATTTTTCCAAAATGCCCTTTTGCAATACTAGCAGACACATGTTCTTTATTATAGCTTAAAAATATGAAATCACATAACTCAGACTGTGCCCCCAAAATGTTTTCATGAAAGAAAGCTGTCAAAAGTATCGGCAGTATGTAGAAAATCTACTTTTTGAATAGACTTAATGGAAAAATGAGCAAATTACAAAATTGATTAAAAGTGTTCATTGTGGTTTTGGTAAAGTCCTCTTTAATTTACTGTTTCTTGTGGAATGACCCAAATATCTCGATACAAAAAGTTCAGGACAAAAAAAAAAATCTAGGAACTAAAAAATTGAACTGTTAAGGAAACAAATTTCCTGTTCAGAATCTGTAGGTGACTCAAAGAGTGTCCAAAACTGTGTCCAAAAAGAATAATTTCTAATTTTGCCATTTATTTAATTTCCAAATTCTATGTAAATAATTTTACTAGTTGTTTTAAAGGTAATATATGAAATAATCACTTATTTTCATATTCAGAAAAATGTGTGTCTTTCTAGAGGAATAGGACTGGGCTATCCCTCATCTTTCTGTTATGCTTCAAATATTTTCTCTCCCTTTCCCCATCTCCACTCTAAATTAGCCTTTTGGGGGTTCCTGGGTGGCTCAGTCAGTCAGTATTCAACTTTGGCTCCGGTCATGATCTCGAGGTTTGTGGGTTCAAGCCCCGCATCAGGCTCTGTGCTGACAGCTCAGAGTCTGGAGCCTGCTTCGGATTCTGTGTCTCTCTCTCTCCCTCTGCCCCTCCCCTGCTTGCTCTCTCTCTTTCTCAAATAAATAAACATTAAAAATTTAAAAAAAAATTAGCCTTGGGGTGCCTGGGTGGCTCAGTCGGTTAAGCGACTGACTTCAGCTCAGGTCATGATCTCACGGTTTGTGAGTTCAAGCCCCGCGTTGGGCTCTGTGCTGACAGCTCAGAGCCTGGAGCCTGCTTCAGATTCTGTGTGTGTGTCTCTCTCTCTCTCTCTGCCTCCCTTGCTTGCTGTCTCTCTCTCAAAAATAAACAATAAAATTAAAAAAAAAATGGGACACTCTGCAACAGTTGTTGCCATAGTAATATACTCAAAAAAAAATTAGCCTTTTCTTTTATCCATCTTATCAGATCCCTGTTTGTCCTACAAAGGAACAGAAAAGCTAAACTGATAAATTAATTCCTGTTAATGAAAGGCAGTATATTTTTGGTCCTTCTTATATATATGATAATAACTTAATATTTATGAATTCTAAAGGAGGGGAATGACAAAACCAGTTCTAGAATAATAAGAGTCTGGTTAAACAAACAAAGTAAAACCAAGCACAAAGTTCTGGTTAGTTTAAAAAGCAAAAGAAGAGCTTTTTAGGTCATTCTTTCCTTCCTACTTTTGCCTTATTTTCAAATTTTCAAAGTAGAAGGAAAGAAGGAAAGGAGGAAAGAAGGAAGAAAGTTCCATAGAGGAAATAGGGGAGGGAAGAATTTTTTTCCAAAAATGTTTCTACCTTTTCACTTATGTTCCTCATTCTTGGCTTTTTTTTTTCTCCTCAGGCACCTGGGGTTCATTTGAGGGAGTGGCAACTCAATAACCCCCATGAGTCTAGTGCCACATGTTATCTATATAATTAGAGCCACGTCATAATTATTCTCAGGTGTATAAGCAGTGTTCCTGAACGCACTTGATTACTTGAGCCTGTCTCTGAGGGATAACGTGGGAATATGTTTTGTCTTACTGTTTATGAGACAGGCAATGGATGTATATTTATTGTTTCACACAATCAAATGCTATCTCATTATAACATAATTAGTCAATTAATAAACACATATTACTCCAGAATGTGACACACACTTGCTGCCCAAGGCTAACTGGGTAGAATACATTTCCTGATGATGTAGCAACCATAATTTAAATTTTTGCCTGAAATGAAGTAATTTATTACAAATGAAATGCATGTCATACATATAAGTTTTGGCTTAAGTGAGGATTTCTACTTCTAAAAGAAAAACTGAAGACCAGTATGATAAAGGTTTAAAATTACGAGGAGTATGAATGTTGCAAACGTACTTTATGAGCTAAACTCTGGAGTGGCGAACCTGAGTGAAGTTTTGGTGTAAGTGGGCAGAGTATTTGGAGTCCAGATGTACAGATGGATCTTAGTGTTGGGGTTGCTATATTTAGCACAGGGCTGCTAACTGATCAGAACCAGGCTTCATTGAGAATCACATTTCACAAGGAAAGAAATGGAATCAATACAGTAAACTTCAGATTCAAATAAAACTGCACCAAAAAATAAGCACAAGATATCTTCACAAATCATTTTTTTGCATATAGACAAATAAAATTCATGTGAGTCCATGGCCATATCATTAGAACAATGTTCATCTTTTTACAAACTTTAAAATTTTGACTCACTAGGTTGTTTTTTTTTTTTTCCTACTTAGATGAGAGAGTTGCTGTTCCACGGAACTGTTAGAGAATGGTTTGGGATATGAAAGCTGGAGTCTCACTTCCTGTGCTCAAATGCCTATGTGTTGTTTTTTCAATGTTGTAAACTTAACCTCTTTTTATTTCAGTTTTGTCATCTGTAAAAGGATTGCGAGACTAATACAATGTACCTCCTAAGTTTTTGTGAGAAATAAATGAGCCAATGTATAGAAAGTGCCTAAAAGAGAAGTAAATCCTGAATGTGGTTTCAGCTACAGTTAAATATATTTTGTCCACTCAACCAGGGTGAAAGGAAATAGCTGAATATGGAGTAAGGGGTTGGGAGCTGAAGGACAAGAGAATGGAGAGAAAAAAACATAAAAATCTTTTCTAAAGGCCAAATATCTCTTCCCTTAATCACTGCTTTGGCTTATTGATACCTCAGGGTCTTGAAGAAACACTCTCTAAGACAGCAAGATGAAAACCCCTGGCTAGAAGGAACAGACGGGTCATGTCAGGAGTGAAAAAGGGAGAGCAGCTGGGCGTTTTCACTGATGCGACAAGTTTGTTTGCAACATAAGGTTTTTGACTTTAGGCTCATATTTTAAACCTCATTTTATATATTTATTTAACAGACCAGCAGATTGTAGTGCAAATTCACCTTTTGTGCTTTCTTTCATAGAATGAGTTTCCTAAACCACACTAATGTCATACACTATAACTGCTTCCTCTCTTTCAAATGATTTCAAGATGAATGAGAAATTTTGTCACAGATGTTATCAACATAAATGAGAAAGAATAAAAAGATTTTTTTTGGTTTTCCTTTGAGGTTGATAAGAATAAAATAAATTAAAAATGATTTGCCTAAAGACCACATCAATAAACAGTATTTCCAGGCATCCTGAGTTTAAAGCCCTTTCTCACTGTGCGACCTTAATCAAATTATTTAATCTTTCTAAAATTTGGTTTTCTAATCATAAAACAGAGATTATGAGTATGTGATTTTATAAGTTAAATGAGTACAGATAGAGGGAATTCATAGAACAGAGCATATAATCACTACCCATCAATGTTTGACAATCTGTCATCATCAGTGATTGATGTCTGATGGGATGCATTCTGTTAAAGTGTTTCCTACAAGAAATCGCATAAATAAAATCAATTTCCTGAGTATGACTAAGAAGAAACCAGTCCTAAGAAAGAAAATGGAGAGTAGTTGCATAGTTATCATCTGCTTTGTGTAAAGCTATATACATCTGAAAGATGACTGCCTTTTCTATTCCTGATATATACACCTATAAATATGGCTGCCTATTCCCCTCCCTACTCCAGAGCATCTACACCATGGTCATGATAACCACATTCTTTTACAAATAATGAAATTCATCAGCTGCTTCTCTTTGAAACAATGGTGCTCGCCCCTACGATGGTGAATGTGGTTGAATACTCTTGTGGGTAACATTCCATCAACTTGTCTGGTGTCCCAGACTCTTGGTTTCTTGCTACCAGCCAAATCCAAGTCCCCTGGATGCATTCACAACAACAGCAACAGACAGAATGGCCTGTGTGGCCATCTTTCTGGAAAACTATGAAGCTGTGCTAACAATAAAGGTACTCATTTTGAAAAACTCAGTATTTGCCATTATTTTTAAGGCTGGAAGTGACCTGAAAGATTGGAAGGACAAAAGAAAGAGAAGCTAACTTGCACTGACACCTATGTTCGGGAATCCTCTCTGGGCATTTCACATATTTGGTCTTATATCACATGGCTATAGCATTTTCACATTAGTTTAGCGTTTCGATATTTGACCAAATTAAACCATGACTGAATCATGAGTCAGGATACTTGGGGCAGAAGAAATGTCCATGATCTGTCTCATATTTGAAAATATAATAGCAATAGTAATTATTTCAGACTTCATCCATCCATAAATGATTAATTTCCTTCCTCTGGAGTTGAGAGAAAAGATATCTCCTTTTTGTCATAATAAAAATAGAATTTATTTGGCATTATTTAACTTATAACTCCTGCAATTAGGAACCCCAGTTAGTTAAGAGATATCTTGGTTCAGAAAAGCATGGGCTTTGCCCTTTTTCTGTTCAAGCCTTTCCTTTCAGCTGTCCTTATGAATGGGTATAAACTTGCTCTGTTTCCCCTTCTAAACTGTAAGTTCCTGAAAGCCAAAGACCAGGTTAAGCATGGGTGCTTAATTTTAACAGATTAACTAAATTATTATTTTTTAAACTTTTTAAAATCTTTATTATTTATTTTTTAGAGACAGAGAGAGACAGAGACAGAGCACAAGCAGGGGAGAGGCAGAGAGAGAGGGAACACAGAGTCTGAAGCAGGATCCAGGCTCTGAACTGTAAGCACAGAGCCTGATGAGGGACTTGAGCCCACAAACTGTGAGATCATGACCTGAGCTGAAGTTGGATGTTAACCAAGTGAGCCACCCAGGTGCCCCTAGATTAATGAAATTATTCATTAATCATTTAATTAATTGATTTAAAATGTTCTGAAATCTCTCCTGAAGAGTTTCTGCTTAGATCATATGCTTAGATCTTTTATTAGCATTTCTCAAGGAATCAGATAATATGGCAATCATACACCTTATTTTTTTCACAGCAGTTCAGATTTTGAATGTTCTATATCATTGTTATATCAAATATTAGAAAATATGTCTCAGATTCTGGCTTTAGAAATATAAGCATAGTGTGTAAACCTCATACAACTCATAGAGAAAACTGTAACATCAAGACCTGCCACTCACCCCTAGTACTTTAAGCAACATGACGTGAAACAAGGACTATGTTCTTTGGAATATAAGGGACCTAGGTTCAAATCCTTGCTCTATTTGTTACTTAAGGTTTTCCAATATTCTTGTTGCCTTTGAAAATCACTATTCAATCAAAATCTCACATGGAAATCAAATATTTATGATAGACATGGATAGAATTTTCTCCTCAAGCAAGGCAGAAGACCCAGATATCAGCCCATTTTGTTCTTCCTTTTTGTCCTGCCTAACCCACCACTTGGTGTCCCATTGGGCCCAGGAAAGAAAAGCTATGTGGAACAAAGTTTGAAAACCACTGATTTTGTCTTTCAGAGTCTGGCTTCCATCATCTCCAAACCGGGAATGATAATATATACCTGCAACAAATGTGTTTATCCTGAAAAGATTTCATAGCCACAGCACTGACTTGGTTTTTAGTCTTCAAATGACATCTTACTCTTAGAACCTTTCTCTAGCTAGGGAGAAGAGACTTGTGAACAGTTTAATTTTCCAACTCAACACATCCTGGCTCCTAACATTTTCCCTAATCTCTGCTTGTAAATTGAATAGTACTTTCTTTAGCATTCGTCTCTCTCTTCCTAGAGCTTAACACACAGAGCTAGAAGGTGCAAAGGGAAAGGAGTTCTACTCCAGTTTTTGATGTAAAGAGGACCATGGGTGTAAGAGATGGGTGGAATTGATGGCGTCCATATTTGCAAACTGTCTACAACAGGTAGCTCCAAGATTACCACAGGTAGCAGTTTTAACCAATGGGTTCACGTGTACAGATGATGGATTGTCAGTTTCACTGCTTCCAATAGCAGTTTGAAATTCTTCCACCCTTTGCTAATAGTGTTCCCCCCACTTCTGCTTCTTCTTGCCAACCAGTCTCAAAGCCAATGAAATATATTTTAAGTTTTTGTTACCCACCACATAACTTTTTGGTTACTAATTTCTGTATCAATTATTTATTGCTACGTGGAAAACCAGCCCAGAAACAAAAGATAAAACAACAGCTATTATATTCACTTACAGTTCCCTGGGTTAGCAGTATGGGTTGTGTTCATCCAGGTGGTTTTTTGGCTGGTTTATTTGGCTGGGTAATTTATGGAGCTGTACTTATTTGCTGACTTAATTTTAACAGGATAATCTACAATGACCACACCCACGAGCCTGACCTTCCTCATGTTGTTATCTAGGGCATCTCTGTTCTCTTAATTTCCAGCTGGCTAAATCAGGTTCATTGCTATCTTAGTCTTAGCATTCCCACTACAAACAAAAGAGGTTAAGCCCATTGGGGTTGGCAAACAACATTCAAACTTCTGTTTATGGAACGTTTGCTAATACCCCATTGGCCAACACGTCGCATGACTAAGCACAGATTCAAATTTGGAGAAATAAATTTTCTCTTGATGAGAAGGGTGCCAAAGCCCAATTGCAAAGTCATCTTTATACAAGGGTGAGAGGAATTATTGTAACCCTCTTTGAAATCAGGGTACCACAGATTTATTATAATCAATTGTGAGCTGCTTTCTAAAAATCTATTTTTGTCCTGATAATCAAGTAATGAAACTTAGAAAAGTCCTCTCAAAAAGAATAACAGTGGACTCAAAGTCATACCTGAAATTGTTCCTCACTCGAATTTAGATATATTTTCTTAGAGGAGAAAGCAATGTGGAATTGTATCTAGTGTCTTGAGAATTATTTGTTATCCTAGGTATCTTTGGCTGCAGGCCAAAATAGCCTTGGAAGGATATTGGCACCTCACAATTTCCTGAGAGACTGGAGAGCCAGACTTTAAAACTTGTAGAAACAGAGGCAGCTAAAAAGACAATGAAGCAAAAAATACAACAGTGGTTTGTTCGTAGGTATAGTCTGGTCTCCACTGGGACACAATGAAATCACAAACATTATGAGTATTTGTGCCTCTCTAATTCAGTTTTTATTTCCAGACAGCAGTCACTCAAAATAGCCTGCCTGAGATCACATACTGGTTCTCACCCAGGTGAGGGCTGGAACTGGATATGGTCTCTATGAACTAGATCCATAAGCAACTAACTACTTTTTCAAAAGGCATGCATGTCTCAAGGGGAGGAAGAAGTGGATGCTGGCAGCCAAAAAGTGGCAAAGGTCCGTTTACTCTGTCTGATGGAGGTTGCCAGGCCCGGGATTGAAGCATCTTTATTAGTCAGTTGCAGAGGGGCAAGCAAAAGTTTGAGAATCGTGTCTTTAAATTATTGAGAAGCCTATGATAAATCGATTTCAGGGACCAGAGAATCTTCCTCATTTTCCTTCTACATCAACGTTGAAGACTTTAGGACTTGCATGGGGGATGTGACTACACTGATCAGAACACCCACAAACCTTTCCTTTAATGCAAGTCCTTTGGACCGCTTTCCCTCCTGAGGAGTGCCTGCCACTCAGGAAAGGGAAAGAGGTGAAACATCACAGCACCTGATGCATTAGCACATTGTCTCTTGGAGTCTAGTCCCCGCACGCCTGTGTTAACTGCCCTCTCAGCAAACCCTGCAGGGCTGAGGTCATAACTCCACCTCCAGCTGTGGCTGTCTGTTGTGTGGTGGTTTGGAATGTGATGACTCAAAGCCACCATCCCAGGTAGCAGCTCGCTGTCTTTGGATTTCTCTCTTCTCCTCATGTTCCATTAACCTCTCCCAGCTGGCCTCCCTATGCACAATCAGCAGTTCAGCTAATCTCTCCCTGATCTCTCCCCTTCTTGCAGGAGGTTCATCATTAATACATCCTTGCTCTGCCCGCCCCTCCTCTCAACCTACCAGTGCTCTCTATTACTGCATGCTGTGCCAGAGGCAATTCATCCTGCTGTCTGCTCAGCACCAGCTTTGTGGGGTCTCAGCACTATAGGACCCTAAGGCAATGTATGTCCAGGCCCATTAGATACTGGGTTGGAAACAGTGTTAGGATATCTACTTGTGTATGACCATAAGCTCTAGGAAAGCTGAGCCCTCACTCTCTCATTTGATCTGCTAGCAGGCTCTTATTCAAGTTCCAGTATTTGTAAGTTGCTGCTTCCTGCCACGGCTACAACTTAAATTAATTACAATAATAAAACCATAGTAACAATGGCTAATACAACAATAAAAATGATATCATTATAATAACAATAGTCAGTTTCATGTATAGACTGTTAACTGTGTTGAATCTGTGCCAAATGCCCTCTCAGATTAAGTTCCAGCAATATCTCTGTGAGTTAGGTAATGTTGGTGAGGATACCTCAGGTCACAGAAAGTTTAATAAAGCTGCCCAAGGCCATCCAACTGGCAAGAGAAAAGCTTATACTTGTTCCTGACTTCCATATTTTCTTTAACGTCTGGGCTTTTAACCATTATGTCTACTAATAAAATAGCTATCAGCTATGTTGCCTGTGGTTTTACCTATGTCAGCATTTCAAAACTAAATGTAGTCTAGTATTCATATTATTAGAAAGGTTGATATCATGGAAGAAAGAAATAAAAAAAAATGAAACAGTAAATTAGGAAAAAAAAGAAAGAAAAAGAGCAAAAGGGAGAAATGGAGAAAAAAGAAGGGAAGGAGGAAAGAGAGACAACAAAGATAGAAGGAAAGAAGATAAGAAAGAAAAAGGAAGAAGAGAGGAAAAGAAGGCTGGAGGGGAGGAAAGATGCAAGATGGGCAGAAAGGAGGGAAGGAAGAAGTAAAACCTAACACTGAAAGGAGAACAAGAAAATAAGGAGGAAGACACAAGGGGGCAAGCAAGAAAAGAAAGAAGGAAGGATTTTAGTTTAAAAAAAGGGTTGGGGGGGAGGGGAAGAGTAGTGATTTTGAATAGAAAAAGCATGGCCTTAGAGACGTTGATGGCAGGGAGACAAAGAAGATGTCGAAAAACCACTTTTCTAAATAAACTGAAATTACTGTCCTGCTTCTCTTCGACAACGCAGAAATATATTCCCTCATGTCTGGTTATGATGCCCGAATGAGCACCGAAGGGCACATGCTGGACGGTAGTGAGAAAGTCTTATCTCTCAAAGGACTGAGTTGCTGGCTGCCCACAGTACAGCAGGCTTCCCCAGAGCTGTGTGTGCCTGGGGCTCTCCGGTTGTTCCCCAAGAGCTGTGAGTGTGAGAAGCACTGGATGGGCTGCAAAGCAGCAGCAGGTTAAGTAAGCAGTTACCAACTGGACCATCACGGTGCATGTCAGGTGCATGCCTGTCAGGATGGGTATGAGGTGTGTTCACGGGATGGGGACAACATAGAAGTCAGCAACAAATCCACTGAAGCAAGACAGATGCTTGTCATTGGCAGGACTTTGTATGGTTGAATACATTCCTATTCATAAAGGAAAAGCCTTCTTCTGTCACAAGATAGTTGTTTAGAGCCCAGCCACTATTCATTTTGTTCTCCACCTTCTCCATTTTAAGTAATTCTTTTTTTTTTTCTTTCTCCTAGATCAAAAGAATTAACCCAACCTCAAAGACCATAAAAGGAATCAAGAATCTATAGTTTAGAGTTAGGTCTGACACAAGCTAATGGTGTGCACTTATGAACTACTTCATTCCCTCATGCCTTGCACCAGATTAATTCAGATAAATACATCAGTACTCAAAGTAGGTTTTGCAGAGTAACTTCAGGGGCCTCCCAGCACTGGTGAGATAGGGAAAGAACCAGACCCTCTGACCATGCTTCATCTAAAGTAGTCCTGACGATTTATGTTCCCATGTGGAAGTTTGAATAAGCTTCCATTCAAAGAAAGGTTTCCAGGGGAGCCTGGGTGGCTCAGTCAGTTAAGCATCCGACTCTTGGTTTTGGCTCAGGTCATGATCTCATGGTTCATGAGTTTGAGCCCTGCATCAGGCTCTGTGCTGACAGTGCAGAGCCTGCTTGGGATTCTCTCTCTCCCCCTCTCTCTGCTCCTCTCTCTCTCTCCAACTCTCTCAAAATACATAATTAAAAAAATAATTTAATATTTAATTAAAATAATTTAAAAAAGAGAGGTTTCTGTAAATATATTACTAATGTTATTAATAAGTATTAATTAAAAAGTGAGAATATATTCATAATCTTTAGATTCATTTGCAAGTCTAAAACAAATTCTAATTCTATAAACAAGCAAATGAACTAAGATAAATATCCTCCAATAAGAATTTGAAGTAAAAAAAAAAAAAAGGTATTTTCTTTCAATGGAAATGGACAGAATTACTTTAAAGTAAAATGTAAGAATATATTAAATTATAGAGACGTTATAGCCATGCCTGACAAATATGTTTCTGTTTCTTGCAAGCCTTTGTTAACTTCCCTGCCAACTGAAAAGAAGGACACTGAGCGTGAGAAGCACTGCAAAGGTGTGCCTTTAGAAAGGTAGCTTAGGGGATGTGCTGCCGTCCCATCTCTGTGCTCTTATCAAAATGTCAGAGGGGCTCACACGCAGAGATGATTTCTCTCCCCTTCCATGTGCATTAGCCCTCAGTCTGTGGATTAGATAGCTATCATGGAGACTGAAAGAAAGGGGAAAATACATTAAAATATTTCTTGCCTTAAGTTCCCTTTGTGGTTTGTCCAGGACAGAAGGGAAGTCAAAACTGCTTCTCTCCAGGGTTGGCAATTTCCAAGAGATCAAGCAGTGCACAACGTAGCAGTGGGGTCAAGGAGGGAGTGGCTTTTCCAGGCCCCTCAAGCCCCAGCAGTTTTCTTGATCAGTCTGTGAAAGAAGCAGGAAGAGGTGAAAGGTATTGAGGAGATGAAATGCCAGGGTATGTGGGAGTTCCTTGCTAACTTGGTAGTCCAGTTTGGTTTAAGAAAGGGTCCCTGGGTAGGTGTAGCAATTATGTGAAAATGGGAGTATTTCTAGATATTTCTAAACTCCATCAAACACTTCCTCATTTCTATGACTCCAAGGGACAGAGGACTGTGTTTTGTTTGTTCTGGGGTTCACAGGCACAGCCCCATCTACCAGCCTTCAATTCACACCTCCAGATGAGACATTGTTCTGGGTCCCCCAGGGTCCTTCAGATCTCCTGAGGTAGATGGAAATCTTTATGCCCAAAGAGAGAAAGCTGCCTATTTGCAAGTAGACTGTTGTTATCAAAAGGATTCCAAGAAATGTTAACTTTTTAAAACTAAGCATATTAATTCTCTCCTATATAAAGAAAATGAGAAAAACATATAGTAAAAAACGACAATGATCCACTAAACATGTTTTGAATCCTGGCTCTATCTCTTACTAGCTGGGTGATCATGGCCAAATCACTTCATCTAATTCTGTTTCTTTATCTGCAAAATATTTCCAACAACACTAACATCGTGGGACTGTACACTTGTAAAGAGTTTAACAAATTACCTAGAACACGACTTATTTAATTTTCTTATTAACAGAATTCAAAGCACTCCATAGTGCAATAGTGTGGCATTAAATTTTGGAACCTAATGATTTCACTCATATGTGGAATTTCAGAAACAAAACAGATGAAAATATAGAAGGGAGAAAAAAGAGAGAGAGAGAGAGAGAGAGAGAGAGAAACAAACCATGAGAGACTCTTAAAGATACAGAACAAACAGGGTTGATAGGGTTGGGGTGGGTTAGATAGGTGAGGGATATTAAGTAGGGCAGTTGTTTCTGTTTTTGTTTTTGTTTTGTTTGTTTCAGGACTAGATTTCAGTGATTCATCACTTTCATACAACACCCAGTGCTCATCATTACAAGAGGAGGGCCCTTGTGATGAGCACTGGGTGTTCCACCTAAGGGATGAATCGCTGAATTCTACTCCTGAAACCAATGCTGCATTTTATGTTAAGTGCCTAGAATTTATTTATTTATGTTTCTAAAATTTTTTAGATATTTTATTTATTTTTGATAGAGAGAAAGAGAGAGAGCATAAGTGGGAGAGGGGCAGAGAGAGGAGACAGAGAATCTGAAGCAGACTCCAGGCTCTGAGCTGTCAGCACAAAGCCCGATGTGGGCTCAAACCCGTGAACCAGGAGATCATGACCTGAGCCAAAGTTGGACGCATAACTGACTGAGCCACCAAGGGGCCACTTAACTGACTAGAATTTAAATAAAAATTTGAAAAGAAGAAAGAAAAAAGCTAAAAAAAAAAAATAAAAATTATATAAACTATGGAATCTAATGAAAAGATACAAATACAAATATTTTCTGTGTGTCTCAGGTACAGATTATTTATTTTATTTTGTTTTTGGTAATAATGTATGTAAGGTATTATCCAACCTTCATTTTACTATAATCATAGTTTCCACCTATTGCCATCATGTAATTATAAACATCATAAAAATTTTGAATGACAACTTAAACTTTTTAAATAGTAAGGAGCCACTGAAGGTGTTTGAGCATAGATGCATTAATTTCCTGAACAGATATTTATCATGTGCTTGCCATGTGGCAGGCACTGTTCTAGAAACAGGTAATGAAGGGGTGCAATAAACAAAACTTCTGAGGTTTACATTTTCGTGGTGATAAAATGAGGAGAGACGTTCTAAAAGTAGTGATAGTTTGGGAAAAGAGTTCAGGGATTTCCCAGAGAATAAAGAGAAAGCTGAAGATAGGGGTTGCTTAGAAGACCGTTCCATTGCTCCAGGAAAGAGACAATAATTTGCAATACTAGACTAGGGGCAAAGGAAGAATCAGTGAGGGAATGCACAGAGGATGAGATAGATGGATGGAAAGGGGACACACTGATTTGGAATGAAAGTAAACAGTTCTATTTCAAAGTGTTGACAAGGTATCTTGTTACATGTGTCCCTTGAGCAGCCATTAATGCAAGACTGTGTAGCTCAGGAGAGACTTCACTGTTTTAGTTTAATTTGCCACAGAATGGTCCTGAAGTTGACAAAGTTGTGAAAGGGCAGCGTAAAAATGAGAAAAGAGAAAAGGAATTAAATAAATTATTTTATATAGTTCATCGCCCTCAAACAATGAAGAAGGTAGATGAGGTTACCCAGCAGGAGTCTGGGGAAAATCAACACGATGGATACTTCCACACTGGAAACTGCTTAAAATTCCTAATATGCCTTTTCTGTTGTTTTATTGGGAAGAGAATACTCCTGGCAATCCATGACAAGAATTAGAATTCCTCTGGATGTGCCATGGAGAAAACAGAGCTATTTATTCAGCCAAAGTAGTTCAATAAGCTTATTGCTTGGAAAATGATTATTTCTTCTCTGTAGAAATAATTTTCCCTTCTTGAGAGAAAGCCAAAGAACTGACTCAGTTTCTCTCAGGAAATATTAAGTGAGGCTTGGGCTTACCAAATACGAGTCTATTCCTCACCTTGAGAAAGGGCTGCACGTTGAATTGAGTAGTGAACCTGCTAATAAACATTATTCATGTATTCCATTTTAAATCGAGTCACCAAATATGCTGTTAGGCTTTTGTAATGGAGAAATATAAAAGGAATAACAAAGTCCATACATTATTAAAACAGCAAATATAACACAATACTAAAGAAAAACTAGATATTTATCACAAACAAGATACAAAATGTCAAATGTAAGAGAATAGTTCAAAAGAAACTTAGGATATAATTGCTGGATACAAGTATGTACACACACACACACACACACACACACACACACACAACCAATTAAGAAAAACATTAATATTGACAAATAAACTATCCAGTCTTTTTGAAGAGGTAGAGGTCACATTATGCTTTAATGATGAGGGAAAACTTTATAGAAGTATTATTTTAGCTGTATTTTGAAAGGTGGGTATAATTTGTATAAGCTTATATAGAAGAAAACAAAACCAAAATCAAAGTTTCCTCGCCTATTGGCTTTGCTTAGATAAAAGTGTAGAAGCCAAAAATGTGAGGTAGGTTTAGGAGACTGGGAAACGAATTTGACTTCTGATATTTGGTAAAGACATAAACATCTTGAATGTCTGGCTAAGGTTTATAAATTCTATCATGCATGTATCCCAGAGCTAATGAATGAGAAAGTATGAGTTTGAGGAGTTTGAAGAGAAGGAGAAGCAGACTTTGGGGAAGAATCATAAAGCAAGAGTGCAGACACAAGTTGGATAAGGAAATGAATGGAGTTAGAAAAAGCATATATAAAGCTCCTTTCTGAAGGCCTGGCTTGAGACAGGACACTAAACAGTATTCTGATATTTCAGATTTCGATATTCTGATATTTCAGATTTCAACTTGTGGCTATTTATACCAGGTGTAGAACCTTATATAAATTGATGTTAGCTGTGTTATACAAAATATATTGCTCTTTTTCCTCATCCAACTCCTGAAGAACATGCAGTGATCTCTCCCTATAGCTTAAGTCTGCACAAGAACTCTGAAGATTTTAAACTACCGCTAACAAGTGCCCTAGGTGTCTATATTTCTAGTTGAATAAATTATGTAACCTCTCCATGTCTCAGTTTCCCACACTGTAAAGTTTATTTAATAATAGTTCAGTTACTATAGGTAAAGCTTAAACAGTTAATACATGTAAAGGAAACAGAATAGTGCCAGGTACGTAATAAATGCTATCTATGTTTTAGCTATTACCGATAAATGAATATATGCATGAGACCCAAGACCACCTTTAAGTCCAAACCATATATGATACAAGTGCCATGACCCAGTCAGCATGACTCAGAAAATGATTAGAGTGACTATCACTTGGTGCCCCCAAAAGGGTTTTTATTCAATGGATTATATCTTTCCTCTCATATTTTACCTACTCTAATAGAACAGGGTAAAGACAATATTTGATTCTCTTTCATCCGTGAGGACACAATCTTAAACTTTTCCTTCTATAGTTTTTCAAAAGCAAAAATAATTTAAACAGGATACCCATTCATTTATCCAAAATGCATTGGCTATAATGGAAACATATATATTAATATAGAAGTGACTCCAACTTAAGCTTCTGATGCTTCTATATTAGAGTTTATCTCATACTGCATTCTTTCTCTTTGCCAAAAATGTACAGCCATCAAGGCCAAGCTAACTAATCCCTAGCTCATAGCTGTAAGCCCTTGGATAGTGGTGCTAGCTCAGGCTCAGCAGGTAGGAAAGATAAGCTCCTATCCCAGGTGTGTATTTATTTCAATAAAGATAAATCACTGCCCCCTAAATAGTGTGGATAGAGTGACTCAATATATGATGCATATCAGGAGTTCAGTGATCATTTCTGTGTTTGGCAGGTGGGACATTCAGTGGCAGAGGTGGCTTCATTACGTGTGAACACCGGGACCCCATGCTGTTGGGTCTATGGATGGTTTCCTTTCCCGGCTTTATGTTTACTTCATTAATATGCACATTGTACCAGCAGTGGGATGGACAATGGCAGACACTGACTGTAGTCATCTTGTTGAATCACCCTGATTCCCTAACTTCTTAGTCATTTAAAGCTTCCTCTATAGTGGATGCTCTCTACTAGAGGTTAATATATGAAATAAAGATCTTCACATTTGATACTCACTTCTATAGTCTATTCACATGTTTTTTCCCAGATTTTCTTGTTCCTGTTATTACTCCTTTCAGACCAACCAGCCAACACATTTGCCACTGGTCATGAGTTCATATTTATTCTTACGATTGGACACTTCTTTTTCTATACAAAGGAGATAAGAAGGTATACTGCAGGAAGCTCCACCCATTGGGAGGATTTCCCATCTCTGCTGTCTTTATGGACCATTCCTAAATGAAACTAATGGAGCCACCATCCATTTTAGGCTCATATAATACATCAGTACTATCCATATGTGGATGAAGATCAACATTTTTCTTCCTCCTCTCATGTGGTCAAAAGAGAACCCCATGTGGCCATGGGTTTGAGCTGAGGGAACAGCAACAGTGCAACAATGAGGATGTCTTGGGGATCTGGGCCAACTGTCTGTGCAACTTACCTGTGTCTCTGAGTTCCTTGTATATTTTACATATTAACTCCCTATTGAATATATGGTTTACAAATATTTTCTCCCATTCTGTAGGTTTCCTTTTCACTTTGTTGATGGCTTCTTTTGCTATGCAGAAGATTTTTATTTTGATGTGGTCTCACTTGTTTATTTTTGCCTTTGTTGCTTTTGTTTTTGGTGTCAAATCCAAAATAATTATCATCAAGACCAATGTCAAGGAGCTTACTCTTTATGTTTTCTTCTAGGATTTTTGTGGTTTCAGGTCTTATGTGTAAGTCCATAATGAATCTTGAGTTGATTTTTGTGTGGGTGTAAGATAGGGGTCCAGTTTCATTCTATCCCAAGTGAATATCCAGTCATCCCAACATCTTTTATTAAAGACACCATCCTTTCTGCATTTCTCATTCTTGGCGACTTTGTAGAAATAAATCGACCACAAGCATGGGTGTATTTCTGGGTTATTATGTTCCATTTGACCCAGGAGTCCAATTTTTTTTTTATCAATTCCATAATGTTTTGGTTATTGTAGCCTTGTAAAATAGTCTGAAATCAAGAAGAGAGATCCTTTAGTTTTACTCTTCTTTCTCTAGATTGCTTTGGTTATCTGAGGTCTTTTGTGGTTCCTTGCTAATAGTTTTTCTCATTTCTGTGATAAATATCACTGGACTGTTATGGAAACTGCATTTAGTCTGTAAATCGCTGTGGGTAATATGACGTTCTGACAATATTACTTCTTCTAATCTATGAATATGAAATACCTTTCTATTTATTTGTGTTTTCTTCAATTTCTTTTTTTCAGTGGTACAGATCTTTCACCTCCTTGGTTAGATTAATGCCTATGTATTTTATTCTTTTTGATGCTATCGTAAATGGGATTGTTTTCTTAATTTATCTTCCCAATAGTTCATTACTAGTGTACAGACACTTGCTCAAAGTTCCACAGATAGAACGTTATAGCACTGGGATTTAAAAGCAAATTTTCGATATTAAAAATATGAGACAAGGGAAGATGGCCCGTAGGAGGATGCTGGGCTCACCGCGCATCCTGCTGATCACTTAGATTCCACCTACACCTGCCTAAATAACCCAGAAAACTGCCAGAAGAGTAGCAGAATGGATTCTCTGAAGCCAAGCACAGACGAGAGGCCCACGGAAGAGGGTAGGAAGGGCGGAGAGGCGGTGCGTGCTACATGGACTGGTGGGAGGGAGCTGGGGCAGAGGGGCAGCCCGCCAGCCAAGCAGAGACCCCGAATCTGGCTTGCAAAAGTGGAGGGGCCGGACGGAGTGTGTTCTGATGGCAAGTGGGACTTAACATCTGGAAGGTTATAAGTTAACAGCTCTGCTCAGAGAGCAGGAGGGCTGGAGGACAATGGGAGGGAGAGCTGTTGAACCCCGGAGGACAGAGCTCAGCTTGGCAGGGAACAAAGACGCTCGCCAGCACCATCTCCCTCGCCCATACCCCAGCCAAAATCCCAAAGAAACCGGTTCCTGCCAGGGAACTTGCTTGCACCTCGCAAACACCCAACACTGTGCTTCTGTGGATCCATCCCTCCGGTGGGTCTGACTCCCTCCTGGTGCCCCAGGGCCCTTCCCGAAGTGGATCTCCAAAGGAAAAGCGAGCTGAGCCTACCCCTCCCACCCCTGTGCACCTTGCTGATCTACCCCAGCTAATAAACCAGATCCCCAGCACCACAAGCCTGGCAGTGTGCAAGTAGCCCAGACAGGCCACGCCACCCCACAGTGAATCCCGTCCCTAGGAGAGGGAAAGAGAAGGCACATACCAGTCTGACTGTGGCCCCAGTGGTGGGCTGGGGTCAGACATCAGGTCTGACTGTGGCCCCTCCCACCAACGCAAGTTATTCAAGACAGCACAGGGGAAGTACAGCCCAGGGTGCAGTTCTGCACTACTCCAGGGACTATCCAAAATGACGAAACCGAAGAATTCCCCTCAAAAGAATCTCCAGGAAATAACAACCGCTAACGAACTGATAAAAAATGATTTAAACAATATAACAGAAAGTGAATTTAGAATAATGGTCATAAAATTAATCACTGGGCTTGAAAACAGTATAGAGGACAGCAGAGAATCTATTGCTACAGAGATCAAGGGACTAAGGAATAGTCAGGAGGAGCTAAAAAATGCTATAAACGAGCTGCAAAATAAAATGGAAACGACCACGGCTCGGATTGAAGAGGCAGAGGAGAGAAGATGAACTAGAAGATAAAATTATGGAAAAAGAGGAAGCTGAGAAAAAGAGAGATAAAAAAATCCAGGAGTATGAGGGGAAAACTAGAGAACTAACTGATGCACTAAAGAGAAATACACATAATTGGTACTCCAGAGGAGGAAGAGAGAGGGAAAGGTGCTGAAGGTGTACTTGAAGAAATAATAGCTGAGAACTTCCCGGACTGGGGAAGGAAAAAGGCATTGAAATCCAAGAGGCACAGAAAACTCCCTTCAGACGTAACTTGAATCGATCTTCTGAATGACATATCATAGTGAAACTGGCAAAATACAAGGATAAAGAGAAAATTCTGAAAGCACCTAGGGATAAACGTGCTCTAACATATAAAGGGAGACCTATAAGACTCCTGACCAATCTCTCTACTGAAACTTGGCAGGCCAGAAAGGAATGGCAGGAAATCTTCAATGTGATGAACAGAAAAAAATATGCAGCCGAGATTCCATTATCCAGCAAGTCTGTCATTTAGACTTGGAGAGATAAAGGTCTTCCCAAACAAAAACTGAAGGAATTTGTCACCACTAAACCAGCCCTACAAGAGATCCTAAGAGGGATTCTGTGAGACAAAGTACCAGAGACATCGCTACAAGCATGAAACCTAAGGACATCACAATGACTCTAAACCCATATCTTTCTATAATAACACTGAATGTAAATAGACTAAATGCACCAACCAAGAGACATAGAGTATCAGAATGGATAAAAAAACAAGACCCATCTATTTGCTGTCTACAAGAGACTCATTTTAGACCGGAGGACACCTTCAGATGGAAAGTGAGGGGATGGAGAACTATCTATCATGCTGCTGGAAGTCAAAAGAAAGCTGAAGTAGCCATACTTATATCAGAAAAAGTAGACTTTAAATTAAAGGCTGTAACAAGAGATAAAGAAGGTCATTATATTATAATTACAGAGTCTATCCATCAGGAAGAGCTAACAATTATAAATGTCTATGCGCCAAATACGGGAGCCCCCAAATACATAAAACAATTACTCACAAACATAAGCAACCTTATTGATAAGAATGTGGTTATGGCATGGGACTTTAACACTCCACCTACAGAAATGGATAGATCATCTAGACACACAGTCAATAAAGAAACAAGGGCCCTGAATGATACATTGGATCAGATGGACTTGACAGATATATTTAGAACTCTGCATCCCAAAGCAACAGAATATACTTTCTTCTCGAGTGCACATGGAACATTCACCAAGATAGATCACATACTGGGTCACAAAACAGCCCTTCATAAGGATACAAGAATTGAGATCATACCATGCATACGTTCAGACCACAATGCTATGAACCTTGAAATCAACCACAGGAAAAAGTCTGGAAAACCTCCAAAAGCATGGAGGTTAAAGAACACCCTACTAAAGTATGAGTGGGTCAACCAGGCAATTAGAGAAGAAATTAAAAAATATATGGAAACAAATGAAAATGAAAATACAACAATCCAAACGCTTTGGGACACAGCGAAGGCAGTCCTGAGAGGAAAATACATTGCAATCCAGGCCTATCTCAAGAAACAAGAAAAATCCCAAAATGCAAAATCTAACAGCACACCTAAAGGAAATAGAAACAGAAGAGCAAAAACACCCTAAACCCAGCAGAAGAAGAGAAATAATAAAGATCAGAGAAGAAATAAACAATATAGAATCTAAAAAAACTGTAGAGCAGATCAACGAAACCAAGCGTTGGTTTTTTGAAAAAATAAACAAATTGATAAACCTCTAGCCAGGCTTCTCAAAAAGAAAAGGGAGATGACCCAAATAGATAAAATCATGAATGAAAATGGAATTATTACAACCAATCCCTCAGAGATACAAACAATTATCAGGGAATACTATGAAAAATTATATGCCAACAAACTGGACAACCTGGAAGAAATGGACAAATTCCTAAACACCCACACACTTCCAAAACTCAATCAGGAGGAAATAGAAAGCTTGAACAGACCCATAACCAGCAAAGAAATTGAATCAGTTTTCAAAAACCTCCCAACAAATAAGAGTCCAGGACCAGATGGCTTCCCAGGGGAGTTCTACCAGATGTTTAAAGCAGAGATAATACCTATCTTTCTCAAGATATTCCAAGAAATAGAAAGGGAAGGAAAACTTCCAGACTCATTCTATGAAGCCAGTATTACTTTGATTCCTAAACCAGACAGAGACCCAGTAAAAAAAGGGAACTACAGGCCAATATCCCTGATGAATATGGATGCAAAAATTCTCAATAAGATACTAGCAAGTCGAATTCAACAGCATATAAAAAGAATTATTCACCATGATCAAGTGGGATTCATTCCTGGGATGCAGGGCTGGTTCAACATTCGCAAATCAATCAGTGTGATACATCACATTAATAAAAGAAAAGGTAAGAACCATATGATCCTGTCAATCGATGCAGAAAAGGCATTTGACAAAATTCAGCATCCTTTCTTAATAAAAACCCTCGAGAAAGTCGGGATAGGAGGAACATACTTAAACATCATAAAAGCCATTTATGAAAAGCCCACAGCTAACAGCATCCTCAATGGGGAAAAACTGAGAGCTTTCCCCCTGAGATCAGGAACACAACAGGGATGTCCACTCTCACCGCTGTTGTTTAACATAGTGTTGGAAGTTCTAGCATCAGCAATCAGACAACAAAAGGAAATCAAAGGCATCCAAATTGGCAAAGATGAAGTCAAGCTTTCACTTTTTGCAAATGACATGATATTATACATGGAAAATCCGATAGACTCCACCAAAAGTCTGCTAGAACTGATACATGAATTCAGCAAAGTTGCAGGATACAAAATCAATGTACAGAATTCCGTTGCATTCTTATACACTAACAATGAAGCAACAGAAATACAAATGAAGAAACTGATCCCATTCACAATTGCACCAAGAAGCGTAAAATACCTAGGAATAAATCTAACCAAAGATGTAAAAGATCTGTATGCTGAAAACTATAGAAAGCTTATGCAGGTAATTGAAGAAGATATAAAGAAATGGAAAAACATTCCGTGCTCATGGATTTGAGGAATGAATATTGTTAAAATGTCAATACTACCCAAAGCAGTCTACACATTCAATGCAATCCCAATCAAAATTGCACCAGCATTCTTCTCAAGCTAGAAGAAGCAATCCTAGAATTCATATGCAACCACAAAGGGCCCCGAATAGCCAAAGTAATTTTGAAGAAGAAGACCAAAGCAGGAGGCATCACAATCCCAGATTTTGCCTCTACTACAAAGCTGTAATCATCAAGACAGCATGGTATTGGCACAAAAACAGACACATAGACCAATGGAATAGAATAGAAACCCCAGAACTAGACTCACAAACGTTTGGCCAACTAATCTTTGACAAAGCAGGAAAGAACATGCAATTGAAAAAGACAGTCTCTTTAACAAATGGTGCTGGGAGAACTGGACAGCAACATGCAGAAGGTTGAAACTAGACCACTGTCTCACACCATTCACAAAAATAAACCCAAAATGTATAAAGGACCTGAATGTGAGACAGGAAACCATCAAAACCCTAGAGGAGAAAGCAGGAAAAGACCTCTCTGACCTCAGCCGTGGCAATTTCTTACTTGAAACATCCCCAAAGGCAAGGGAATTAAAAGCAAAAATGAACTATTGGGACCTCATGAAGATAAAAAGCTTCTGCATAGCAAAGGAAACAACCAACAAAACTAAAAGGCAACCAACGGAATGGGAAAAGATATTTGCAAATGACATCAGACAAAGGGCTAGTATCCAAAATCTATAAAGAGCTCACGAAACTCCACACCCGAAAAACAAATAACCCAGTGAAGAAATGGGCAGAAAACATGAATAGACACTTCTTGAAAGAAGACATCCGGATGGACAACAGGCACATGAAAAGATGCTCAACGTCACTCCTCATCAGGGAAATACAAATCAAAACCACACTCAGATATCAACTCATGCCAGAGTGGCCAAAATGAACAAATCAGGAGACTATAGATGCTGGAGAGGATGTGGAGAAATGGGAACCCTCTTGCACTGTTGGTGGGAATGCAAACTGGTGCAGCCACTCTGGAAACCAGTGTGGAGGTTCCTCAAAAAATTAAAAATAGACCTACCCTATGACCCAGCAGTAGCACTGCTAGGAATTTACCCAAGGGATACAGGAGTGCTGATGCATAGGGGCACTTGTACCCCAATGTTTATAGCAGCACTTTCAACAATAGCCAAATTATGGAAAGAGCCTAAAATCCATCAACTGATGAATGGATAAAGAAATTGTGGTTTGGGGCGCCTGGGTGGCTCAGTCGGTTAGGCGGCCGACTTCGGCTCAGGTCACGATCTCGCGGTCCGTGAGTTCGAGCCCCGCGTCGGGCTCTGTGCTGACAGCTCAGAGCCTGGAGCCTGTTTCAGATTCTGTGTCTCTCTCTCTCTCTGCCCCTCCCCTGTTCATGCTCTGTCTCTCTCTGTCTCAAAAACGAATAAATGTTAAAAAAAAAAAAAAAAAAAAGAAATTGTGGTTTATATACACAATGGAGTACTACGTGGCAATGAGAAAGAATGAAATATGGCCCTCTGTAGCAACGTGGATGGAACTGGAGAGTGTGATGCTAAGTGAAATAAGTCATACAGAGAAAGACAGATACCATATGTTTTCACTCTTATGTGGATCCTTAGAAACTTAACAGAAGACCATGGGGCAGGGGAAGGGGAAGAAAAAAAAAGAGGTTAGAGTGGGAGAGAGCCAAAGCATAAGAGACTCTTAAAAACTGAGAACAAACTGAGGGTTGATGGGGGGTGGGAGGGAGGGGAGGGTGGGTGATGGGTATTGAGGAGGGCACCTTTTGGGATGAGCACTGGGTGTTGTATGGAAACCAATTTGACAATAAATTACATATATTGAAAAAATATATATGAGACAAAAACAAACAAATAAATAAATAAAAGCAAATTTTCCCTCTTGAAGACTGGGTTCCTAACCAGACTGTGGCACTGTCTCTTTTTCGGTTAATTAGTAATTTCTCTCTTCTCAGATGGCAACCCTTTTAAGAGCAAGATACTTGTTTCTTCCCAGGATCTCAAATATGCGATGGTTCTAAATCACTTTTTATGACTCTGTTACACATGGGCCTGCTTTAAGGGAGCCCCAGTCCAACAATCCAAGACTTTGAAGGTTTCAGCAAACGCTATTTGATCATTGTCCCTTTAATCATTTCATCTATCGTATTTGATAGGTATTGTTACTTGTCTTTACCTAGCCTTCGCTGAGAATGTAGAGGCTATATTTTATTCATGTATATAGGCCCAATGCCTGGAAAAGCTGGCTGAAATACTTTGATCATTCTGTACATAATTGGTGAAATAAGTAATTAATATATAATGCCTCTTTGAAGTTCTAGCATTTTATTTACTATGATCATCCTGTATCAGTTTAGGAGCGTGAGTCACAGACAGGAGTTCAAGTCATGGTTCTAACACCTTCTAGCCATATGACATTGGGAAAGTCACTTAAAACATCTGAGCCCCATTTTACCCATCCATGAAATGAGACTTACCTACTTTAAAATGTTCATCTAGGGGTAATAGGTGATAATACTTGTGAAGAACTCCTGTAACTTTAAAGTTTATATAAGTGAAAAACTTTGATTATCAATACTAAAGAATACTGCACACTCGTCAAGCAGGGATGTTCCTGGAATCCCCTTTAAATTTTCTTGTCTACAGCAATCACTTACCATTTGTTGTCAGTTTATTTTTCAAAAATCCATGTTTTATTTCTTACCTGTAAATGGTTGAACTTAGTCTAGTTTATATTCCCGTACATTTTTCCTCTGGATATATTTACACAGCATTGATCATAGTAGATACTCAGTAAAACCCTTGAGTACTTTAAAATTGCCACACTTACTTTTTTTTTTTAAATGAAATACATTTGAGACTTTAATTTCTTTGCTAATATGCAAAATATCATCTTTGTGTTCTTTCAAATTGTGCTTTATCTGGTCTTATGTCTATCCTCTAAGTACTCTTACTATATATATATATATATTTTTTTTTTTTTTTTTTTTTTCTTTTAGAAATGTCAAGTATCTGTCCCTAATAGCTTTTGACTGATTGGCGTTTGATCCCCAAGGTTGGCAGAGTGTGGAAGAAAAAAGAAAAGTAAGAAATGCATAAGATAAGAGATGGCAAGTCACAAGTAATATTGACTGAGAAGGAACAGAGGGATTGTTCTTTGCTTTTCAAAATCGACTCAAATTTACTTTTCAAGTAATTTTAAGCAGGAAATAGATTACAAACTCATAGTTTTCTCAAGAGATTTCTACTTCTTTGTATTCTTGGTGCTTTTCAAGGAAACACAATAGATGGGTGGAGTTTGTGGAACCAAAACTACTTTCTTAAGTGGGAGGAAGAGCTTAGAAAAGAAGGTTTTGTAATCAGGAAACTATCTGGTGCCTTAAAGACTGAAGCTTATTGAAGTGGAGTTTATTTCATCCTGGGATTTAAAAGTGCTGAAAAAGAACTACTTCCTGAAAATACTGCCTTAGCACATGGAACAATCCAATGTACATGCAGTCTAAGGTGAATGAAGTGGAACTTAGGAAAAGAATTATAGGGGGGAAAAAGAAACTACACTTGAAGTAAAAATTCTAAGTCAACAGATTTGATGGCATCTGGATTTGCATCAGATGGTCTCTAAAATGGACAACGATCCTCATTCTTTTTCCTACACTCCCATTTTGCCGGAATTGTATTTTTATTTATGGAAAAGCTAGGATGAGACTGGCCACTGTAACTTGGAGGAAGAACGGCATTCCTAAGCCAAACACTAGCAGTAAGTACACTCTACCATCACTCTTCCTAAAAACTAGAATCATTTCCTTGGGATGTTTGTCATCATCACCACTGAAGATTTATTCTATGATACCAGATCAATGTATCCAGAACAGAATCATGCAATCTCAGTATTCTGATGGGGTTCAAAAGAAATTATTCAAATTTGCATCTTTTTGAAATAGAAGACTATGTTTTCCGATTCATTTTTTTTTTAATCTGGTCTTTCCCCAAAACTATAAGGTACAAAAGATTGAAGCAAATATTGATGAAGAAAATAAACATCGATAGATGTAGTGAAAATGGCATTTTTCATGTCAGTCCCATGACCTCATTTTCATTCAACTCAGCATTAACTGGTGCAGTATGTACTATAGTATAGATCCTGACTAAAACACTTTCCTTGTCTCTTAGCTATTCATTAATTAATGGAGGTTATAAAATAATAGATGTGAACTTGGAGATTTTTATTGGACCTTTAACATTTCCTTGGATAATGGACTCCTTTGAAGATCTGATACATTCTCTAAAAATGTATAGGCACACAAAATATGCTTTCAAACTCAAGAGTTGATGTACCTGTGCTCTGAAGAAAATAAGAGAGAGTGCCTATCCTGAACTTATCTGGCTAAGGATGCAAAATATGTACAATTGAAATGACTTGAGAAATACATAAAGTTACAGTTACAAATTCAAGTGTGACTACATAGCTATGAACCAAGAAATATACATGTATAAAGGGAAATGGCAGAGTCAGTGCGTCTCTGTTATTCTAAAGCATTGTTACCCATAGATAGATAGTTAGGCACATATATCCATACGCACACACACACGCACACAGTGCAGAAAAAAGGTGATGACAGTTGGGTAGCTATAAAAGAAATAATGTCCACTGCAGATGTGGCCTGAGAGATGCCCACTAGAGTTAGGAAAAGAGTTAAGGCACAGTCTTATGAGGTTACAAAACCAGGCTTTCTAATTCAGTGTTAAATAAAGTCATTGCAGTCAAGATTTAGCAATATTTTATAACGTATTCACAAATAGTGGCTTAGAGGACATTGGGTTCATACATATGATTCAAAAAACTGTTTTATTTCCTGGAGCAGTGGGCCAGGTTTTTCCAAAATCTACGTCTTATGAGAGCATGCCTACTTTCCAACGTGTGTCTCCATGTTCTTTCAGTGGGGGGTGGAATCTCTGCCTTTGCTACTTTGCCACTGTTCTTCAATCGTGTTTTGACTCCACACCAGGCCTTTGAACCTAGTGCTGTTTGTGGACTCTCTTGGGTTGGATACAAGAAAAAAAGGGAGAGAGAGAGCAGTTCTCAACAACAAAATTCTGTAAATGAACCTCCAGTCACCGCAAGTGGCAGCAGATAGTCATTAAGTATGACAGGAATGTGTTTTTATATTATATTTAGGAAATTTGTGAATGCTAATGAGGCTTTTCCATTTATTTTTTTCCCCTGGGCAATGTCATTGCATTGCCATGAATGCTGCATGATTATATATATAAGTATTTATAATAAACCTTCTTTTTACTCTTGTCTGAATAGTAGGTTTGTGAACTGTTTATCCTGGTCTGTATAAGTTAGGGAATGTACCTGAGGTTTTTAACAGAGGTTAATCACAGTAAGCACTTGGCCCAAGGTCATCTTGAGTAGAGCTTGATGGTTAGTAATTGGCTAATTGGCTCTGGCATAAGATGGGGCACTTACATACACCTCCACCATACTCGACCCAGGTGTGTCATCCTAGGGAGCTGTTTAAGCTCTCTGCATTTTCTTGTCTACAAGATTGAGATAATAATAAAGGCTCCTTCACAGAGTTTTCGGGAGAATCACATAAAGTAATCAAATTGAAGTACTTGGCATAATACATGGAATATTGTAAGGTCTGAAAAACGTTACCTATTGTTATCATGTGGGTCGTTTTGGAGTTGAACTTAACTTTAACCATTAAGTTAAATATATCAACTTGTACAAGCATGCAAAATCTTTTAAGATAGAAATTCTAAGTCTACACCCTAATTGTTTTGCATTGATAATACTGCCTTTCTCGATGGAAGACTATATCCATCAATGTAAACTAATCAATCAGGGGCCCAGAGTCAGATATCTGACTTAGGTATGTAGTAGGCTTCATCAGGAACATGATGAGATTTTATTTACACAAGGCCACACACACACACACACACACTCAAACAAAACTCAAGCACCACACACACACACACACACACACACACACACACACAAAACCTCAAAAAACTCAAGCACCACAAAAACATTCACATAACCAGAAGAAATATACACGTGTACACAGGTGAATATGCATGTATATGTATGTGAAATACAGATATTCACACACACAATAGATACTAAATGGGTCTGGGTACACACACACATATACACACACATGTCTGTATGCCTTGGGTAAAGCAAGACTGAGAAAAATAAATGATGGTTTTTTATTTCTTCACCAAGCAGTCATTCTAATAAACCTTTTCTTGTGACTATGCTTTCTCACAATCTTCTTTCCCCTTTCGCCTGTGTATACCAGACCCATCCCAACCAAAACCTTGATATGGATTTCCATACTATTAAAAAGTTAATTTGGGAACCTGAGTTAGCTATGTTGGGTAGAACATTAGTTTTGGTGAATTTGCATGTAAGTTATTTTATTTTTTTTATTAAATTTTTTTTTAATGTTTATTTATTTTTGAGAGCAAGAGACAGAGCATGAGCAGGGGAGTGGCAGAGAGAGAGAGGGAGACACAGACTCTGAAGCAGGATCCAGGCTCTGAGCTGTCAGCACAGAGCCCGACGTGGGGCTTGAAACCATGAACCGTGAGATTACAACCTGAGCCGAAGTCAGATGCTTATCCGACTGAGCCACCTAGGCGCCCCACATGTAATTTATTTTTTAATGTTTATTCATTTATTCTGAGAGAGAGACAAAGTGGGGAAGGGGAAGAGAGAGTGGGGGACAGAGGATCTGAAGCAGGTTCCATGCTAACTGCAGTGAGCCCAATGCAGAGCTTGAACCCACAGATCGTGAGATCATGACCTGAGTGAAGTCGGACGCTCAACCCACTGAGCCACCCAGGTGCCCTGCATGTAATTTCTTTTTATGACTTAATTTTATTGTTGAGAAGGTAGTGTTGTTTAACTTTGTCTTCTTCCTTCCACTTAACTTCTGTGTTTTTGTAGGAAAAGACCATGAAGTTCTCCAGGAGAAAGTAATTTTTGGTTTTCTAATCAAGCAAGTTAATTTAGTTCACTTGTCACTTTTGGGATGCGGTATCCAACCCTTTGAATAATGTTAGAAATTAATATCATGGAGCACCTGGGTGGCTCAGTCAGTTAAGTGACAAACTCTTGGTTTGGGCTCAGGTCATGATTTCATGGTTTGTGAGTTGGAGCCCCTCATTGGGCTCTGTGCTGGCAACGCGGATCCTGCTTGGGATTCTCTCTCTCCCTCTCTGGCCCTCCCCCACTCATTCTCTCTCTCTCAAATAAATAAACTTAAAAATAAAGATATCAGAGTGGTATCTCTACCAGTAGAAGACAAGAGGGACCATTTCATTTGGTCATCTGGAAGCCTCTGTTTTTCAAAAGCTATTGATACTGGGATATGAACACATTACTGTTTTGCACATTTACCAGCACATAGGGGCTGAAGGGAAATCAAATCATAAAACCTCATTGCTATTTTTCTCCCCTGGGCTCTGTCTACTACTAGTTTGAATTAAGAGTGTGTGGGGGTGGGGGAGTGAGTGGTAGTTCTTGTCCCTTGCAGAGACTTATAGTGAAGTTGTTCCGGGAAACACCTATCTGAGGTTAGCTGCTTGTTTTGTTTGTTTTTGTTTTGAGAGACTAAGAGAAAAATTACCAGGTGTACTCACAACTGCAAAGAAAAGACACCCCCCCCCCCCCATTCCCGAAACCAACCAGGGCGTGCCCGGTTGTGGTTTGAAATAAAGGCGGGAGCCAATCAAGTTCTGCTGAGCGTTCAAATTTAAATGTCAACCAATAACAGCTCTGTAACCTCAAAAAATCCCTAACTTGTTTGTGCCTGTCTATAAAAGAAGCTGTAAGATCCTTGCTCGGGGCCTCTTAGCGTCACCGGCAACGAGTGCGCGGAGGACCGGGTTCGAACCTGCAATAAACGACCCTTGCCACTTGGCTTTGACTCTGAACTCTGGTGGTTTGTTTTCAGGGGGTCTCTCGAATCGGGGCATATCAGTTTCCCTCAATTGGATGGAGACTATATGCCCTGGGCATCTCTTTTTCTTTATTTTGTTTTGACAGATGTTTCTTGTTGATTTTTTTAAGTATTTTACCTGGATGTTATTTTTTTTTCTTCCAATGTGTGCTTCAGCTTTACTTGCATCACCTAGAGCTATGCCTTAAGCACAGACCACCCAGTAAGAGTCTTTCCTGTAAATTGTTCTTTCACCAAGAGAACACTTTATCTAGTTAAAAGACTTGGGGGAAGGCTACATTTTTTAAATCCCTCATGTAAATGGATTATCTGCATTCATTGCCTATAGTACTCTGTGACCTACAAAGGATTAGAGACTACTGACCTAATTCAGGTGGGGTTTTTGACAACAGGGTGATGTCTTCATTCAATTGGGCCACTGTAACAAAGTACGGTAGAATGGGCGGCCTATACACAATAGATAGTTATCTCTCATAGTTCTGGAGGTCGGAAGCCTGAGATTAGGGTGCCAGCATAGTCGGGTTCTGGTCAAAGCCCTCTTCTGGGTTGCAGACTGTCAGCTTCTCATCCTCTCCTCACATGGAAGAAAAAGGAGAACTGTCTGGAGGTTCTCTTTTCTAAGGACACTGATCCCATTTATGAGATCTCCACCATCAGGACATAATTACCTCCCAAAGGCCTCACCTCCTAATCCCATCACAATGAGGGTTAGGATTTCAACATAGGAATCAGAGGGGAGAGGAGGGTACAAACATATTAGTCCTTTGCAGACCACTTCTTTCCTCCCTTCCTACCTCAGTTTTGAACAGGACATCTAATGAAACTCTGACTACAGTATGCTTTGCAATTTGATGTCCAAAAATAAAACCTTTATATAAATGAAAAGTAAAGAATGCTTATAACTGTTAATTAACCAGAAGGAATGAATAAAGCAGAGAACAAAAAGTTTAATAGATTAAGGTGCCCAACAGTCACCTAGATTGTAGGAAGAGCCACGGACAGAAATTCTTTTGGCAAAAGCCTGTTCCCATCATAGCTGAGACACACCTGCCTGTTTTTCCTTAAGAAGAGTCAGCTGAGGACAAGACTGGGAAGTCCAGGAGGACAGACATTTTATCTTTGGTTCTTTTGTTCTAACTTCCTCTCTTTCTCTCAATACATGGAATAAAGGAAGATCTCAACCGATATATTTCGTTCTTACTCTCTCCAATAATACTCCTGTCATAATTCTTAAAGAGCTTAATATTCAAATGAATGATTCTTTCAAAGTCCTGGCCTCTCATGCCCTGACCTCCTTTTCCAAAAGTCTTGCATAAAGTTTGCTGCAGACATTCACTCCCTTGTTATTCCCAATGACTGCCTTTCTCCATAATCTCACTTTTAAGCTTGCCACTCTGAGTACCACTCACAACTTTCTAATACATTCTTTCTAGTATCATAACTAGCATACTTGTTATACTGTTTTGCAGGCTATACTCCATTGCTCATCTCAAGTTTTAACTGTCTCTCCTGTAAATCCTCACTTCTTTTTATGCACAGCTTATATACTACGTTCCATTGTAACCACTATCATATACTTCCTTCTCTTTTCCTATTTTGACCACTTACCTGACAAAACACCAACCCTGGTCATATCCAATCCTTACTCTGTCTACACATTTACCAAGATGCACGTGAGCGGAGAAAAACAACAAGGATGATTGGGATCATTTGAAATTAATGGCCAACAACACCACGTGGTTCCTTAGGGCTGCTCAGTAATCTTATTACAATTCCCTATTTCCCTGAGTAGTCCACCTTCCTGAGTGACCAGTCTCTGCCTTTGACTTGATGCACAACTACACTCCTTCCTCCATTTTCATTCTTTACTGAGCAAATAAACACAGTTACAAGGAAATGGCCATGTGCTGCCACAAATTGTTTGCTATATTTGCATCTGCATTCAGATACTCCTGTTTCCCTCTTGTTACTATGGAGGGGTATCCCTCTGACCCATTCAAGAATACTTTTCCAGCAATTCTCCACCTTTTTCTCTACATTCTCAAAACCTCCCACTTTACCAGATCATTTCTGTCTGAATATAAACATGCATTATATATCTTCCATAGAAAATAACAAAACAACAAAACAGATACAAAAACTTGTTTGACTCTACATACCTATCCCATTCCCACTTCACGTCTCTCCTCCTTCTTAGTAAAGATCATTACAAGAGATCTTATATTACTTTTCTGGTTATTTTGTCATTCTCTCTTGTAAGCACTCCAGTTAGACTATGACGTTAACACTCCAGTGAACATCTCTTGTCAAGAATCACCAGTGGTCTCTACTTGGCTGAATGCAATGGCACCTTTTTAGTCCTTGTATTACTTGCCCACTAGCAACATTTAAAATGATTTATCATTCTCTCTTTGCCTTCTTTTTTTTTTTTTTGGCTTTTGGATCATTATTTTCTCTTTTTTCTTTTACTCAACTGGTCCATATCTTTATACTCTTTGATCTTCTTCTTTTGCCTCAGAAATTTTCTTTATTGGGGCACCTGGGTGGCTCAGTCAGTTAAGAGACTAACTCTTGGTTTCATCTCAGGTCATGATTTTGCAGTTCATGGGTTTCAGCCCTGAGTTGGGCTCTATGCTGACAGTGTGGAGCCTGCTTGGGGTTCTCTCTCTCTCCTCTCACTGCCCCTACCCTGCTCGCACATGTGCTCTCTCTCTCTCTCAAAATAAATAAATCAACTTAAAAAAAAAAAAGGCAGAAATTTTCTTCGTCTACTTTAACACTTCAGGTGATATCGTGGCATGTCTATATGTTGTGGACTCATATTTTTCCACCCCTGAACTATGACATATGAATCTAACCAATGACTTGGCATCTCCACTTGAATGTCTAATAACAACAAAAGTAATAATATTTTACAAAATCAAGAATTGCTTACATTTAGTACATACTATATTCCAGGAAATGTCCTATATGTCATATATGTATGTGTGGGTGAGCATGTGGCACAGTGCTTTGTGATATATGAGACTGCTCTGTCAACCCTTAACATAAGGCTAGAGTAAAAAAAAAAAAAAAAAAAGAAATCAGAGTGGCTTACAACAATATTCATTTCCTTTGTATGTTAAATTTTGATAATTATAGGTCACCTGTGGCTATGATACAAGAAAGCACTGCAAGTCACGCGGCAAAGGGTAGTATATTACTTTCCTATTGCTGCCACAAAAAAAGTATGATAAATGTAATAGCTTAAATAATACAAATTTAGTCTCAAAGATATTAAATTTTGTCTGAGCCCTGTGATCCGGAAAAAAAGTGAAGGGAAAGAACTCCCTCCCCCTACTTTTGTGTTCTGGGAATGGATTTACTGAACATCCTTCCCTATAAGACTTAGATAAGACTCAGGGATGATGTCCACCAAGCCCCAGCCCGCACCTCCTAGGACAAAGCCCCATAGGGACCCTGCAAATTTCCATTCTCAGCTCCACAGTAAGATTACATGAACTGTCCTCACTGATAAATTAGAATAAAATGCTTATTAACCAAAGTTTGTTTAAGATTCACTCTTCAAACTTGGACACACCCTCAGCGTGAGTAGTAAAGCATTCTGTAACCTACTATCCTTTCAGGTCACACTCTTTCATTACACTTCCCCACACCCACCTCCTTTAAGCCTTGTTTATTTTTCCCTAGAAAAGAAAACCTTTCTTGCCTCACCCTTAGGAGGCTTGCAGAGTTTACACTCAGAGTGTTCTCCCCATCATAGTGTTCCCTCTGCTGCAATAACTCCTTTCACCTCCTCTTCCATAATCCTTTTGAATAATGTCTCTTCTTATTAAGTCCAGATTTGTTTTTTTAATTTGACAGTGTTTATCTTATTTATTTATTTTTTAAAATATTTCAAAGGCCCCGGAAGTCAGAAGTTGGAAATGACTCTTAACTAGAATCAAGTCTATATTCTTCCTGGGGTTTTAGGGAAGAATCAATATCTTGATGCCACCTTTTTTTTTTTTCCTGTTTCAAGATGCCACCTGTATTCCTTGACTCACTGCATCCATCCTCTATCTTCAAAACCAGTAAATTTGGGCCTAGTCTTTCTCATTCTGTCATCTCCCTGAATCTCCTTTTGGTTTGCCTTTTCCACTTTTAATAAGGACCCTTTCATTACTATGGGCCCACTTGGATAATTCACGCTCATTGCACCTCTGTTTTAAAGTCAAATGATTAGCAACACCATTTCCATATGCAACCTTAATTCTCCTTTTCATGTAACATAACTTAATACTCAAATACATGTTCCAGGAATTGGGGCAGAACACCTTTGGGAAGGCAGTATTCTGCCTACTAGAGGTAGTAAGGAAGACTGCGTCCCTTTACTTTCCATGTTCTGTAGACAGAATATCCTACCATACCCTAGTATCAGGCCTGCACACGTGACTTTGTTGGCATATGAAATGTAAGAAAATACATGGAGGAGAGTAGAACAGAATAAAGTATAGAAAGTGGGCTCACCCATAGCTGCTGATAAGGAACATAAGAAAGTAAGTTCTTGTTCCACTGGTATTTGGGGGTTGTTTATGGCACACCTGGTAAATACAGGTCCAGAAAGAGTGATTTTAAGGGAAAAATAATACAATCTACCAGTCTCTCCTTTTTCCCACAAATATATATTTCCCTCCTAAACTCAAAATATCCCAAACCCTTCCTTACCCAGCCTTCAGAATGGTTCTCCATGATCTCTACCTTCTGCCATTTGTTCCCTTGTATAGTATCCTCCATCCCAGATAAATGGGGCTGGCCTGTATAAACAGTTAAGAAGTTGAATAGTTGACAGTGTATGACAGTGTATGTCATTTGAGGCTGGGTCATGAGAAACCCAGACTGCAAATTTTTCCTCTTGGAGAATTTGTTCTAGAGGAAGCCAGCTGTTACATCATGAAAAAGCTTAAGAAGCTCTTCAGAGAAGTCCATGCAGTGAGAATGGAGGCTTCCTGACAAAGCCAAGATCAACTTGCCAGCCCAGCGTGTGAGCCATCTTAGAGCTGGATCCTCCAGCTTTAGTCAAGCCTTCAGATGACTGCTGGTCTAGTTGACCTTTTGTCTGTGGCCCTAAGGAACACCGTAAGCCAGAACCATTCAGCTCAGCCACTCTCAAATCTATAACCCGTACAAAATGTGTGAGATAATACATGTTGATTATTGTCTAAACTGCAAATGTTTGGGGATGATGTTATATAGCAACAGAAAACTGATATCCTATCCCCAAGGAGGATATTTTACAATGCACACATAATCATGGCATCAAGCTTAAAGTCCAGATATCATGATCTACTAAGGCTTATACATCCTATCTCTTGATCATGAGACTTTTTGAACAACAACAAATTGATCCATTCCCTCCTACCCAACATACAGAGTGTGAGCATTGACAGATTAGGGACAACACAGATTTCTGGTTGGACAGAGGAAGAATGAAAGGCAGGCAGCCATCCCTGGGCCATAAAGTTCTGAGCAATCTTTCTAGACAAATCTGGGAGGAGTACACTACAAGGTTATGAAGAATTCTTTGAATGAATACATGGATGAATGAAAGTATAAATAACAAAGCTTGTCTTTAGTGTTTCTCTGTTTTTACATTTTTACACTAACTACACTTCCTTTTTACTGATGCACAGGCCATGAACCTCGTGCTAACTGTCCCTCGTGGTAACTGATAACACAGTTATCCAGTGTTCTAGTAATATAAACCAGTCACTGATAATGTGTCAATCAACTTGCTACAGAGTCTTCAAGAAATGACACCAAGACTGATACCTCAGGTCCTAAGAACAATATATATAGGAGGAGATGGAAGGCATATTTATGAGTAGGGATGATTTTCAGACTCATCTTTGATTCTCATTAGTCAGAATAAGCTATGTGCTGTAACAAACAACCTCAAAATATCAGTGGCTTAATAGTGAAAACTTATACCCTGTTCACGTTATTGTGCTATATTGGACAATACAGGGGATGCTGTTCCTTCCTCAAAGAGTCCTTTTGGGACAAAAGCTCCTTCTACAGTGCTTGTGCCAAAGTCTACCACTGGCCAGGAAGTAAAGGACAAGAGAGAAGCTATAATGAAGGATTTTGTTTGTTTGTTAGCTTTTAAGTGACCAAGCTCAAAAAAAGTTCCATCACTTTTATCCATATTCCAACCAACTACAATTCAGTGTAAAGTCCCCATATAATTGTAGGGGAGATTAGGAAAAGTAGTTTTCCAGTGGATGCCAGACTTTATGAACTCATACTCTCTACCCTGCCATAAATCAAACAAATACCAACACCTGTATATGCAAGGAGCGTCGTGCCCAAGATGATCTCAGACGACAACTCCTTGAAAAGATCTGCTGACCTAACGGCTGCACAGATGACATGTCTGCAAGTGGTAAGAGTCTACTCAACGCTACTTCTGGCGTGCAGCCAATTCTCTTGCCCATCTCCCTCCCATTCTCTTAATAGAAGGGAGAAAAAAGAAAGAAATGCAAGCAGGCACTGAGCTATTTCCTTCCTTGCTTCATCCAGTTATTCAGCCAGACGTGTGGTTGTGAATACTACCAGTCACACTGTCAGTGAGTTGTTCCTTGGGCGTTAATTATGTGCTAGGCACTGTGCTAGTCATTGGTGTTAGAAAAGAGTCCTGGTCCTTTTGTTTTGTTCCAGACTCTGATACAAGGAACAAAGACTGCCCTATTGCTCTTCTGTAAGGCCAACTGGCTCCTGAAAAGTGGAAAGATAATTATGTCCACATCCGCCCCCCCCTCCCCCAACAAATACTAAATCTTGTCAGTCTTTTGCCTGTTATAATTCAGCAGTAGCAGTGGGGCTTCCATTGTGTACATTAGAAAATTAAAGAGAAGGCAGCATTTGGAATCTAAAGTTGCCCAAATAAGGTTGGACAAAAGCTGGTCAGGGCAGCAATTTTAGGATCAGAAATAGTTTTAGAATCATTATATCTAACAAAGAAATTATAACCTAATATTATAACATTGATATAATGTTTTAAAATAATTTATAAAATGAGTTACTTATATAGTACTTATGTTAATGCTTCAACATTATCTAATAAAGAGATTATAACTATCTAATAATATCTAAGCGTAGGCAATAGAGTCCATCTCTTCATATAGGGAATATATTACTGATTAAAACAACAAGAGTCACAACTAGCAATTTTTCCATCCTGGACATACTTCTTAAAGTCAAGAAAAAAGAACAAGAGGAAATGGGGAAAAAAGGTGTATTAGTCTGGGTTCTCCAGAGAAATAGAACCAATTGAATGTAAAAAGATATTTACCATAAGGAGTTGGCTCATGTGGTAACCACATGCCTGGCCAATTTTCCCTCCAAGTAAAAAGAACAAGTAGGGGCACTGTATGATGTTATGACCATTAGGAGAATTTCCTTCTCTATCATCCTTCAGTGATGTCCCAGAAAGGGTCTATAGTGCAGTAGCTGTTCATTTTCAGGAGGTACCTACCTATCATGCAGAACCATCTGTAAACCAGGCCCAAGTCTTCTCTTCCCCTGTATCCTGATCATAGAAAACATCCCATAAGGCCATAGACTTAGTCTGAGAGAAAGAAAACAGGGTAGCAGGAGTGGGGACAATGGGCATGTAGGACATTTTTTTCATGTAACTTATCTTGTGCTTTCAGAGCTGGATGTGGCCCAATTAAGTATATGGTACTTTTATCTGATGATAGTGTGTTGCTGTGAATGTCCAAGTTTATGGTTTGGTGGGACAGATAACAGTCTGTTCATGATAGGCTATTCAGGACACATGGTAACTTGGTGGCCCATAGTAAGCATTCCAGTTTCTACTAAAACCCAATAGCAGGCCAACAGTTGATTCTCAAAAGAATAGTTATCTCTAGATGATGGCAGGGCATTGCTATGGTTCATCTACAGGAGCTTGTCCAAGACTCCAAGTAGTATCTTTATCTGCCATTAACACTTCAACAGCCATTGGATCATTCTAAGGATGGAAAAGAAGGGAAAGGAAGGGAAGGGGAGGAAAAGGAAGAGAAGGGAAGGGACAGGAGGGGAAGAAGAGGGGAATTTTCTCTCATAGCTATGCCTCTTTTCTGTACTTTGTATCTCAGGCTGCATTCACTTCCTCAGGCTTTTAGTAAACCTACCTAGGCCTAAAGTCTCCTGGACTCAGTGGTTAGATTGTGCATATTCATTCTTTAAATTTCACTGCCACAAAGCAAAAGGCAGCCTTCATTTGTTGTCATGAGGAATAAGATGTAAACATCTAGCAATGAATGTAACTACTAGTAATGAATGTTCTTCATCACAAGCATCAATCTTAAATACTGTGACACATGAGTGCAATATTCTCCCTTTCATGTATGCTTCATAATGCATGTGTTGTAATATTTCACTAACATTCTGTTATTAGCTATTACCTTTTCAGAAAAGCATTTATTTTCTGTTGTGTGCCTAACACATTGCTAATCCTGGGGAGGGACATGATGCACACAGTAAGAGCTCATGCTTCATGAGATCAAATATGAGGTTGAATCCACATGCAGAAGTTGTTTTTCATTTAATCAGAGTCATAATTCTAAAGATTAAAACAAACAAACAAAATTCATATGTTTTCTGTGTATACAGATTAAAGTCTAAGAACCCTCTAATTGTATTAAATGGGGAGGTGGATGTGAATCGTTTGCCAAATAGACAACACATATTTTTGAGTGTGACTGACACATCCTCTCTGAAATAAATTAACATCCCCATTCCATCTGGCTTATTTGGACCTACTTATTTCATTGAACAAGACCACAATTAAATATGCTTGGAGAAAAGAAAGATGTACGAGAAAAACTCATTAGAACAAGTAAGATATAACACCATATATACATGAAGTTTTTTCAGTAACAAGAGAACTAAAGTTTAGCAGGTATGTTTGCTGAGAGGAAGACCAGGAGAAAAGTCTGACAGAGAAATATATACCACATACTTTTTATACTTGATTGGTTTCTAACCACCTACATATACTATCTCATATGTGCCACATATATATACATAAGTATATACACAATATCACTGATTTCTAACCACATGCATACATGATAATACAGAAGGAAGTTGAGGGGGACAAAGGCTTTTTAGTGAATGGAAGGATTATTCTCTACAGGCACTTAGAAAGATCATGAAATGGTGATTGTTTTTCAAAAATCAACTAAATATAAGGAGAAACTAGATGGACATTTTGAACACCTAAAATATTTCATGTTAGATGACAGTATCCATAAGTAAATGTCCATTTGGCTGGGATCAAAATGTTTTAATCATGTCAGAATCCAGGTACCCAACAGAGTATTTAATATATAGCAGAATCTAAATAAATGTTAAAAGAATAAATGAATGAATATAAACAGGAATATGGTTTTGAGGATTAGATTTCGCCCCCACGCAGTTTAAGTAAATATTGATTAAGTAAGTAAGCCCTTCCTCTTACTAACTGTGTAACCTTTGGCATGTTATTTAAAACCATTATTGTTGTTCCATTTTTTTAATCTGTGAAGTAGAAATTATAATGGCATTTACTGCATTTACTTTATGAAGACTATAGGAGTTAATTTGTTTCAAACATTTAAAAAATACCAGATGTTTAGCAAATTCTCAGTAATTGCTTTCCTTTGTTATTTTTACATTCTTCTTCTTCTTCCCCCCTTTCTTCTAAGACATTGGTGAAAAGAGGGAAAGTGGGTAAGGGGGACAGAAAAACAGCCTTACCTCCAAAGATGAGTACAAGGTAATGGGATGGTTCATTTAGATGTGTAAATTTGGTCAGGTGATTTATTCACTGATTAATACTTCAGATTAATACTTTGGAACTTTGGAGATAGCTTAAAAATGATTTTAAATTAATTATCTTTTTTATTAAATTTTTTTTTTTAACATTTATTTATTTTTGAGAGACTTGAGAGAGACAGAGTGTGAGCAGGGGAGGGGCAGAGAGAGAGGGAGACACAGAATCTAAAGCCAGGCTCCAGGCTCTGAGCTGTCAGCACAGAGCCTGATGTGGGGCTTGAAACCACCAACCGTGAGATCATGACCTGAGCCGAAGTCGCGCGCTTAACCCACTGAGCCACGCAGGCGTCCCAAGTTAATTCCTTTTTTAAAGTTAACTCTGATTTTTACTGGAAAACAAGTTGCCGATGTGTATCTCTCCTGAAGTCAAGAGTCCTTAGGTGCTGGAATAAAATACTTTGCATATAAAATACCACAGTGAGAACCAACTCAGGCTGCCCCTGATGAACTGTTCTCTAGACTAGTGTAAAGTGGGCCAGATTGGTACAGGAAGAAAATCAGCTTTGAGGTGAGAGGAAGCAGGACAGAATGAAACCAGATTGCCAGGCGAAGGCAATCAGGTTTGTGATCTGACATCTACATCTGATGTCCCCAGGGCAAGGATCTACATCTATAATTCATGTCCCTAGTTCATGCCCCTCATTTTAAAAGAAAACAAAGATCAGTATGGTCGAAAATAATGAGAGAAGTCATAGAGCTACTCACACAGATAACGGCATAATTAATATGTATTCCAAAGGTATGCACACCTGTGTGTGCACACATACATATCTCTTACTACCAAAAAAATGAATAAATGATTTTCAGATATTTGTCCTCCTCTAAGATGGCATGGTGAACCTTCACATTGTATTGGATGGAGACAGGCATCATCTTAAAGGATGAGATGAATCAGCTTGCCTTGCCAATTTTGCCAGAACGCAGAAATACGTATATATTTTCCTTGTTAAGAGACTGATGTCTTGTGACACTTTTCACATGAGATCGAAGGGTATGTAACCTTCAGCATTAATAGTTTGCTTGAGAAATACATAGAATTATACGGATTCTACTCATGAAATTCTAAGATGAAAAGAATAAAGATCTGGAGCATACAAGTACTGTTATAGCCTATCTTTCATTTTTCCTTCATTTGGAAATAGCCCCAAATTATCTCTTAAGAAATATCAATCCATCTACTGTTTCATTAATTTGGAGCATATTAGTGTCAAGCACTATTCTAGAGGCTTGGATACAAAACAAAACAAAACAAAACAAAACACCCAACAGGCTCCTCATATAATTTACATTCCAGGGGTGGGTGGCAGAACATCACAGACTAAGACGTGTAAAATATGCAGCATATCACATTGTGATATGTGCTATGGAGAACAGAGCAGCAAGGAAGGCGTGGTGTTGGAAGTTTACAAAGTACATGGGAAGCCTTTCCTGAACTCTTGATTTTTGACTAAAGACCTGAAAGATATGAGGGAACAGAACACTACACTACACAGCTCCAAGTTGTGCCCAGGATATCGTAATCTATGTGAAATGCACTTCCTGGCATGGGACCCAAACAGGGAGAAATTGCTGTCAATAATAAGATATTTGTTAAAAGCTAGGTCATAAACTTGAGCTACTGGTTAAGTGACTTGACTAACATTTTGGAAGAATGTACCTAAAAATGAAAACAAGACAGGACATCAGAATCCAGCTCAAGCCCCAGAATCCAGTCATGGCTTTAGAAATATCCTAAAGTCTTTTCTTTCTTTTTTTTTTTTTTCTTTTTTGGCACACCAGTTTGGACTAAGTTTCTGCCACATACAAGTGGAAGAGTCATATCTTATGCACATAAATAGATAGATCTATTTATTATTAAAGAAAATGTAATATCATAATATACATCTACATTGACCCATTGATCAATTGATAGCACATTTTCTTTACCTATTCATTGTCTCTGGATACTTAAGTTGTTTCCATATTTTGGCTACTGTGAATAAGGTTGCAGTTAATGTGGGAGTGCAGATATCTCTTTAAGATACTGATTTCATTTCCTTTGGGTGTTTACTCAGAAGTGAGATTGCTGGATCATATGGTAGTTCTAAGTTTTTCAAGGAATTTGCATATGGTTTTTCATAATGGCCGTACCAATTTCCATTCTCACCAATGGAAATTTGCTGAAAGAGTAGATCTTAAGTGCCCATACCATACACACATATACACAGGGATAATTATAAAGAAAATGTAAAATGGAAGACACTAATATTGCCTAGTTAGAAGGACTTGTAACTGCAGTCCCCTGATTTTTTTTTTTAAGAGGGGGTAGAGGAGCAGAGAGAAGGAATCTTAAGCAGGACTTGATCCCAGAATCCTGGGATCATGACCTAAGCTGAAATCAAGGGTCAGATGCTTAATTGACTGAACGGCCCAGCCACCCTTCTAGTCCTCTGATTCCTTCTTTTTTTTTTTTTTTTTTTTAGAGAGAGAGAGGGGGGTAGAGAAAGAATCCCAAGCAGGTCTCCTTCTATCAGCACAGAGTTCAACGTGGGACTCAATCTCACAAACCTGAGATCATGACCTTATCTGAAATCAAGAGTTGGATGTTTAACTGACTGAGCTACCCATCACCCCTATAGTCCCCTGATTCTTTTTTTTTTTTAATTTTTTTAACATTTATTTATTTTTGATACAGAGAGAGAGCATGAACAGGGGAGGGTCAGAGAAAGAGGGAGACACAGAATCTGAAACAGGCTCCAGGCTCTGAGCTGTCAGCACAGAGCCCGACGGGAGGCTCGAACCCACGGACTGCGAGATCATGACCTGAGCCGAAGTCGGACGCTTAACCGACTGAGCCACCCAGGCGCCCCGTCCCCTGATTCTTAAGAAGAGAGCATAGACACAACATTTACCTAATTCTGAGTGAATTCCACTGTAACACACTGTATTTGATTGCTTCTTCTATTTTGACCCTATTATCTTGCAACCACACCAATTTTCATATCATTAATATGTTGTTGGAAGGAGTCTACCCTTTCTACCATATAACACTGCAGTCAAAAGACCCAAATAAGTGCAAGACAGGTATGACGGCATAATGAATGTATGATGGAAATAGCAAGGAATGAATGAGCATGCTCTATGTCAAAGGCAGCCTGCTCCGACTCAAAAACACCCATTATCCCCAACATCCTACTCATTCTGAAGACCATCAATCTTAAAGCAGCTCATGTTAGACATCTACAAGTGATAATGACTGAAAACTCCAGGTCTGGTGATGAGTGCAGGGTGGGGAGCTGACATGCCTTTGAGCAGGGTGACTTCTGTTGGAGAGAACGGATCCCAGAATAGACAAGAATAGACAAACTGATGGAGGATAAGGATAAGGATGACTCAGAGCAAGAAGCAACAGAATAGTTCTGTACACTTGGGAGAAAAGTCCAAAGAGCTTTTTTTTTAAGAAAAGAAAATTAAATAGGAAAGGAGTGATACAGAAAGGGAATGGAATGAAACCCACTGATTAGTTTCTCCTAAAATCAACATTCAGTATAATTTAGCATTTAACAAGAGTTGAAGGCATACTTAAAATTATCCTGATCACTGGCTACGTGAAGGATTTCCACTTCTTTTTATTGTGATTTAAACATTTCTCTTGAATGTAAGACGGGAGGGGAACAACAACAACAAAAGAATTCTAGATAGAAAAAGGGAGAAGGGTTAAAATTTTGTTCTTCTAAATGAAATATTACATTTTCCCTCTTAATTTGTGGAAGAGACAATCTTCTGAGTCCCCTCTATTTCACCTCAGAGAACACGCTGCTCCTCCTCAGTGGAGTTTGTATCTTCATTTATTTATTTATTTTTAATTTTTTTTTTTTTAACATTTATTTATTATTGAGAGAACAGAGAATGAACATGGGAGGGGCAGAGAGAGGAGGAGACAGAATCTGAAGGAGGCTCCAGGCTCTGAGCTGTTAGCACAGAGCCCGACGTGGGGCTCAAACTCACAAACCCAGCGAGAACATGACCTAAGCCAAAGTCAGACGCTTAACTGACTGAGCTACCCAGGCACCCCTGGAGTTTGTACCTTTAGATCAGCAATCCTTCCTATTAAGTAATCATCCCATTAAATATTTCATCAGAAAGTTGGCCGTTCTGCCCAGACGCCTTGTCCATATTCAATTATAACAGCTATCCTTCTTTTATGGGGAGATGCATGTAACTTTCTAAACTGCCTTGAAGTTTTCTCCTGGAAAATTAACATATTTTAAGGGATTTTCATAGGATCTTGACAGTAAGCACTTAAGTTCTGCCCCTTTTGTTCTCTTTCTCAGTTTTGAAGTCATGGTCATTTCCACCTATATTAATAGGAGATGTTAGGAAAGGAGGACTTGAAGACAGCAGGCAGTTATATTTTCATTTCTATTTGCCAATCTGATATGTAATAAAGCATTCAGTAACTGAATTAAACTGTCAGATTTCCCAAACACACAAATCAATCGACTGAAAGATTAGGTATTTCTTGTTTATTAGGGTAAAACTTAGGGGGAAGAAAAGAGTAAATTTAATCATAAATTGACCTTAGTTTATTAGTTGGGTTTTCCACACAGGTTTATAAAAGTAATGGTTATAGGGGCTCCTGGATGGCTCCATAAGTTAATCATCTGGCTCTTGGTTTTGGCTCAGGTCATGATCTCAAGGTTCATGAGTTCAAGCCCCATGTCGGGCTCTGTGCTGACAGGGCGGAGCTTGCTTGGAATTCTCTCTCTCTCTCTCTCTCTTCCCCTCCCCTGTTTGTGCACACTCTCTCTCTTTGAAATAAATAAACTTAAGCAAATATAGTAATAGTTATAATAAAAATGGTAGGAAATCTAAGAAATTTTAGCAAATTATTTAGCCTAATGCCTAATTTTACAGATGAAGATGAAGTAATTTATCCAAAATAGTATAATTAGACCAGAACTATAACTTTCTCTTCCTATATGTATTCTTGACCTCTTATTTCCTTTAAAAAGATTATAAAGTTTCCAACTTTCCCCATACATTTTTGTTCATAACGATCTTTCTCTTGGCTTTACCTGTTGATAAGTAAGTGAAAGTGGTTTTGGGATTTTTGTAGATTTTTAATTGCATATATCTTCATAGAAGTCACTATTTAAATTTTTTTTTTCAACGTTTTTTATTTATTTTTGGGACAGAGAGAGACAGAGCATGAACGGGGGAGGGGCAGAGAGAGAGGGAGACACAGAATCGGAAACAGGCTCCAGGCTCTGAGCCATCAGCCCAGAGCCTGACGCGGGGCTCGAACTCACGGACTGCGAGATCGTGACCTGGCTGAAGTCGGACGCTTAACCGACTGCGCCACCCAGGCGCCCCAGAAGTCACTATTTAAAGAGCAATTTTCTTACTTGTGTAAACAAAGTTTTATCCATTTGTTTCCTTAATTGAACTATACGTTTCTTGAGAGTAGAAATTCTAGGTTTTATCTAGGTGGTTCCAGATCCTAGAGAAATGACAGCCATAGCAGGGATTTGATAAATAGTTGTTGAATGAATAGATTCATCTTGTTTCTGCCATATCATGATGCCTGGAACATCATGGAAGCCATTCACTGTGTTTTTCTTCTGCAAAACTCCATCTATTCCATTCAATTTTCATTCTTCTTCATGGCCTCAATAATGGATTTCATTCCCTGGAGCCTCTGGATATTACAAAAGTAAAAATCTTTTTCATCTCTTCTTCCTATTTATAAGTAGATTACATCAGATTCTACCTATTATACTCATTTTTTCTAGATTCCCCAAACACATTAGCATATTAAATTGAGAATTTCCTTCTCTCATACTTTGTCTAAACCAGAATTTACTCATCCATTTAAACAACCATTTTGTTGACTACCTTCTATAAACTATGCGGAGTGTTAGGAACTAGCAATAAACAGTGAACAAAACTGACATGACCTCTGACCTCATAGAGCTATATTCTAGAGTGGGGAGGAGGACAGAAAAAATGAAAAAAGAAAAAAAAACACACCTAAACAATAAAAAACTATTAAAAACTGAAAATTGAAACAATTGTTAAGGAAATAAAAACTTGTTCGTATTCACTTTTTCTTTTTCTTTTTCTTTTTCTTTTTCTTTTTTTTGGAGCATGTTTTTGAAGCACACTTTATAAACATACTTTGGAAAATGTCAGATTGAAAACCTACCTATTACTCTATGATGTGCATTTCTCTATCTTCACCCCATGGATATCTGGAAGGTTTGTTCTAAATGCCTTATGAGATATTAAAACTTTATGACTCTATGATCAACGTAGCAAATTTTTTCAGAAATGGTAATGAATTCTATTTTGGCCTAATCTTCTCTAACGTTATTAAAAATATTAGTAAGTACCACCTATGAACCAGGCACTGCCAAGTGTTGTGGCTTCAATGGTAAACGAATGAAATCAGGCTTTTATGGAACGGATTTTCACAATGCATCCAAAAACACTGACGGCTTATGAGCAGTTTGATAATTTATCATAGATCGTTGCCTAATGTCTGCAAAAATTTGGAAGCTTATGGCCCAATGTAGAAGTCTATAGCCAGGCCTATGCAGATGTTTGTTAACTGTGCCTCATGAGGAATGTGTTTTATGGTATTAGGGTGGACTCTTGTGTACTGACATAGCCTCCAAGACAACCAAATGTGCAAAAGGCAGTAAATCCAAGGCTCTGACCTCCTGAAGAAGCATTTTTCCCCCTTCTGGGAGGCTGCCTTGACCAATGATTTTCAGATGGGTCTCTGTGAGGAACCAGGGAGGCATTGGGGAACACCACATCCATTCCTGTGCTTAAGTCATGGATTTCCTTTGTGCTTTGTCTTACTTCAGTAGTAAAGTGAAGTCACAGCAACCTTGAGCTGAATCCAAATTATAATTCTCATTGGGAATATACATTAGCTTTCATCATCTAGAGAACATATCAGAATCTCCCATTTTTTTCCCTTGTAAAATGTAAATAATGTCTGTCTAATGAAGTTCTCCATTTTAGGAATTCTAGCACATAGATTCTTAGCATCCTCAATGATGTTTCGTAGGTAGCATTTTTTTTTTTTCCAACATGAGGCACTAAAAGTTTAAAAACTAAGAGGTTAGGGTGCTGGAAGCATTAAACATGTAAACAGCAAAATCACCCAAGCTGATGACAAGTCAGAGTAGTGAGGGTGGCTGAGGCAACCATCACTGGTCTTATACAAGTGAGAAAGAACAGGAATGAGAGAGAAATCAGTGGATTGGAATCTCAGAGAGGAATAGAGGGAATCAGTCCTAGAGAAGGTCCTTAGAAAAATACCTGGGATGTAATCCCCTCATGTATAAATCTACTGACCATTCAATTTTAGGACTTCAGAGGTGATCCCAAGGGCTGGGAAATGCCTTTCATATGCACACCAATCTGGAGGCAAGGAAAATTTGGCATTTTTATGTTACAGTTACTAATTAAATCTGTCCAGACTGATGGGAAAGGGAAAAACACTCTAGATAGCTTTCTGAAATCAAGATAAGTTGTCCTGCTAAATACTTAGGGAAAAAAAATTACAGCCTATTTTGCATGAATTGTTAACTTCTAAAAAGAAATGGATGGCGATAAAAATAACTCAACAGGGATTGTTCCCTTTTAAAGAACTCAAGAGAAAAATAAAATGGAAAGGAACGAACAGAGAGTGGATGTAGGCAATAGAACTCTGGGTGTGTGACAGAGTCTGTTTTATAACTATTTATTTATTGGCAGCCTGGGTGGGATCATAGCAGAGTACAGTCTCAGATAGCACATAATTTATAACAAGATTTAATTTCTACCTCCCTCAAGACGGTGGGGTTTTATCTCTGGAAAATCAGCAATGTGAAGATTCACATTAACTAGACCAGTGGCTACTATTTGTCCATAATTTCAAAGCCTCTAGACAATGCTATATATGTCAAGCCTCTGATTCTGCATAATGGACATCCTAATAATTATCATTAGTTGCTAACTGTGAGTGAAATGTATTGGAGGTTACTACCCTTTCCCATTTGGAGATAAAACTATCTTTCATACTAGCAAATTCCATCTTCTGTGATGATTGAGGGAACCTGTATTAAGCTGTCAGATCTTCAAAACTCAAAACTCTGCTTAACATATACTCTCAACAGGCAGAGAGAAATGTAGAAGAAAAGTCAAGGGGCTCCTTTTGGATTGACCATTGATCAATGGAGTTCTTATACCACTCAATCTATCAAGGGAGATCGCATCACAAAATTATGTAGGACCATGTTCCCCTTTCTCAGGTCCTATGGGATATCTTAATTCAACTAGAAAAATGGATCCCGTGATCCAATGTTTTCTTACTCTGTCCCTGGCCATCACTCCAGTGCACGTCATCATCATAGCTGGATGAAAGCAGTCGTGACTTGATTGGTCTGTTTTCTTTCTTGCTTTCCCTAAAGTCTTTTTTCTGTACAGCAGCTAAGGTGGTTCTTTTAGAGAGCGAACCAGATCATATCACTCATCTACTCAAAACCCTCTATGACTTCACTTCATATTCAAAATAAAATGCAGAATTTTGCCTGGTCCACAAGGTTCTACCCAACCTGGCTTCCAGCTCTTAGTCACTCCTCTGCTTTCATTTCTTACCTCAATCACTGTATTTGGTTAAACTGGGCTTCTGCCTATAAACAAGTTCTTGCTCAGAGTCTCAATGCTTCTTTTTGCCTATTCCTAGAAATCTCTTTCTAAGACTCCAAGGGCTTTCTCTATGACTGAACTCAAATTTCTTCTCAGATGTCAACTTCTGGGAACAACAGATCTATAACAGAGACATTCTGGTTGCCACTTGCTTGGTTTCTTTTTGCAGCTTTTATCACTTTCTGCATTCAGTTTACCATCTATCTTGCCATTCCTTTGAGGGCAGAATATTAGTGCTGTATTTCTAAGGCTTAGAACACTTTCTGATGCATAAAAGACATTCAAAAAATACTTGATCAAGAAATAAAGGAGGAAGAAAGGGAGGGGAGAGGGAAGAAAGGAAGGAGGGAGTGGAAATGAAAGAAAGAAAAAAACAAAGAAGATAGGTTTTAAATTAAAAAAAAAAAAAGCAATTCAGAGATTATCTTCTTTCATAAATTTATTACCCAAGACGAAGAAATGAAGAGCTTTAACGTATCAAGAAACAGGTAAATCTCCAATTTCTGAGAAAGTTCAGACCAAAAAAACTTTCCCCCACTGAAAGAAAAAAATGTATATTTACGGCTGTGTGGTGATGACAAGGAAAAGAAGTTCTAAGAGTCATTTATTTGTTTTGGTTCACTTTAGTTGATTAACAATTTACTGACGAGCAAAACAAACAATAAACAAAAAAATCACACAAAATAAAGCCCCCCAAACAAGCAAACAAAAAACCAGAGAGAACTGAGATAGTTCAATCATCACCAGCCGTGAATCAAACCTTGTTGATTTGCGATCAGTTCGTTAACAAACATGGATCTTACGCTCCATTGTTGATTGTTAGGTGAGAAGGTACTACGGAAACCCTCTTATTGATACTGTTGATTCACCTAATTTGCTCACCTAGTGTAAAAACCAACAAACAACAATAAACACCTGTACTTTACTTTGTGGATAATTTCCAGGTAGGACATAGAAAAAAATAATAGTCTGAGCCGATATTTTGCTTTACCTCAACTCACCATCTAGTGGCAAATCGGGTAAGTGCAGGCTTCCTACTTAGAACAACTTGTCTGCTTTCCTGACAAACATTTGTTTAGCATTTACTCTGCCAGGCACCGTGCTGGGTACTGTACTAAGCAGAGATGAATAAACACATACCTAGAAGAGTCTCTAGTTCAAATTCTGTCTTCTGGCACTATATGCAGAAAGTGGCTTCGGCAGACATTATCTAAAACTGAAGTAGGGTTTATTATGCCAGGTTCTGGCTGATCACATTTCAAATGTAACGCACCTCATGACAAAATTTCAAGGTGATTATTATTGTTCCATTTTATATATAAGGAAAAAGAAGCCAAGAGAAGCTGACACCCAAAGTAGCCCAGACAGTAGATGAAAGAGCCCATACTCCCATCCAGATCTGTCTGGCTAGAAAGTCTCTGACCTTACCCTACCACATCATATGGCCTCTTATTAAATGGAGGTATCATCTATGGCTAGGTAACAATTTTTTTTTTCTTGAGAAATTAGCCAGAACTTTGCATAAATGATAAATAAATAGTCATCACATAAGCTTAGTGGATTTCAATTTCCATGGATTTCAATGACACTTGGATCTACCTGGTTTCTAATCCAGTATAGTTCAGGGGATAATTCTTGATGTCTGCACACAGGAATATCAGCATGCAGACCGATGACCCTCAAAGAATAGAAACTTGAAAAAGTCAACAAATAATGATTGAGTTCAGTTCTCTATAGAAGTAGTCCGGACTATACAGTGAATATATTGCTGGGTTTAGAGGCCAAATGTATCAGTTAAAGTAACAAAACTTAAGAGAATGTGAATGTATATCATTATCAGATACAAAACCAGGTTACAGACAACTGGCAAAGCTTACTATGCAGATGGAATAATGTATCTAGAAAAGCTGAACTCAAATGGATGAATTTGTTAATGTGTTGTGGGAGACTATTTACAATATTCCAATTCTCGTTTGTGCAGGTATGGAATATGTTTGGCGAATCCCGTTCTCTGAAGTCAGGCACAACCCTTCGTCTTTCTTGTGCCAACAGAATCTGAAAGAAAGCTTTGTGTTACACTTTGGAGAGCCAAACCAGTTAAGAGTTAGTGTGCAATTTGGCTTTTTGCCACAATGACTGGTAAGGTTCTTGATGTTAGAGGCTTTCATCAGCCTGGGTCCACGTGGTACAAATGAGAAATAAACCCGTGTTGTTTTAAACTACTGAGATTTGGACATGGCTTGAACTTTATCATAAAGAGCGTATCCTGAAAAAAAGCAAACCAATCTGATGCTATTTATGGCAGAGGATTCTGAGTCAACCTGAGGAATGGAAATGATTTCATCTGTAATCATCTGGTGCCATGAGCCTCAAATGTTGCCTAATTAACTCATCTTTATCTGATTATGCCTTACCAAAATACCTTCCACGAGAACTTTTCTTACCAGGTAGGCTGGAGGAATGTGGTACTCTAGTCGGCTGATATGAAACATCTGCTTTGCCTGTCATTTATATTTCTTCACTATTGAACTAATTACCTGGCACTCCAAATTATTCATCAGATTTCTGTTAGTTTGGTTAATATAGCTCTAGCCCTGACAGACTGACCACATGAGCATAGGTCCATTGGCTAAAGTGGGTTTGCAGAGCCACACAACTGCTTCTGAGACGAGGGAGACAAAAAAGGGAGGGTGGGGGGAGGAGAGGGAGACAAAAGGACAGGGACTGGGAAAGAAATTCTCTGGCTATTTCAGAGAAGATTCTTGTTTAAATTCTGTTCTCATGAGATGACCAACCACCCCTTAGTCCTTCTGAATCGGATGAGGCAAAATACATTCATAAAACTATATCTACACTTTTAATCAGTGCCCTTCAGCCATTTATTTCTGGTTGAAAAGGCAGGTAGGAAAAACTAAAAACAGGGCTGTCCCTGCCTTCCCTATTGGATTTCCAGATCGCTTCATGTGCTTGGATATTTTGTTGGACAAATAACCTCCTCCATCAAATTGACAGGTCTTTTTGGTTAACTTGTTTCCATAATAAATGTTTCATCACCTACATCTATTTTTATTAAACAAGGTGTGGTGAGGACGGAGGAAAGATTTTATACAGTCAGTGGGCAATTCTATTTTCAGCAGCTACTGTATTTTTAATTTATGTTTTTATAACATGTTAGAATAATATGCACCGGATTATGAATGTCAGGCTTGTCATAAGATTGTTTTCTTTTGTCATCAAGTTTCATAGGAATTCATGGACAGGTTATACCAGTTGAGACCAACAAGCATGTGACAGCACCTGACTTATAAATTACTCAGTTCCTTCAGCTATTGATTGATTTCTAGACATAAATAACAAAGGAAATGCCAGAGTAATAATTCATCCATTCTTTTCGGTCACAACTGTGTTTCAGAAACATTGCTTATTTTGCTTGGGTTCCGACTGGACTTACAATGTATTTGCTCCCCTCACACACTACTTTTGCTTTTGTTCTTTCAGATTATCATCCCAAGGAAGGAACAGCAAGAATCATAAGTTTAAGCCTGATAGCTGGGGCATCAAGCCCTATATACCATGACCACCCATTCTGAACTAAGTTTGCTAGAAAGAAGCCAGCATAAAATCTTGAAAAGGAAAAAGCATTAATTAAATCCATCTGTCTGTTGAATTAATGTTAAACCTTCAGCCTCGTATTTAAGACCTTCATTTGTTTATGGTTTCCCTCCCTCCCTTCCACTATCCTTTTATCCTTTCTGTGGCTCCTTCCTCCCTTCCATCTTTTCCTTCCTTAATAAAACATTTGTTGGTGCCTTGGGGCACCTGGGTGGCTCAGTTGGTTAAGCGTTCGGCTTCGGCTCAGGTCATGATCTCACAGTTCGTGAGTTCAAGCCCCACGCTGGACTCTATGCTGACAACTCAGAGCCTGGAGCCTGCTTCAGATTCTGTGTCTCCCTCTCTCTCTGCCCCTCCCCTGATCACATGTATGCTCTCTCTGTCAAAATACATACATAAACATTAAAAAAAATAAATAAAACATTTGTTGGTGTCTAAAACATTCTTCCTAAGCTCAACTGGACCATTTTTCTTATTCTAGTCATATCTTTCATCCTCTGTGCCCTTGCTCACATTTTTTCTACCCCAAACACTCTCTTCCTCCCATTTTTTTATGACGAGCATGAGTAGCCCCTATTCTAAAGCCATTTGATATGTTTACCCCGCCACTAAGCCTTTAGCAAACGCTTGAGTCTGTATGCAACTTGTGAACCTCTCTCTTACGGCATTACCAAAGGCTTTGTTATTTTACAATTGTTTATATGCTTACCTTTTTAATCCTTCTACACTTTTAACATGCTGTTTTGGGGAGGAGACTTTGTCTAATTCTGTCTGATGCACTTGCAATGCCTTGCATAAACTGTATGAAAAAAAAAAAGCCTAAACAAAACTGAAGTAATGACAATAAATATTACAGAACGAACATAACACTAGAGGGCAAAAACATCAGAGTTCGAGACTTCTCTGTAATTTACAGAGTTGAAATTGTGAAGAACTCTTTGCATCTCAATTGCAAAGAGTGTATAAAGTGAAAATAACTACAGCTTTTTTTTTTCTGCTTGGAACATTTACAACTTAAAAATTTATGACTACAATACATGCCTTCTGTTAAATGATTCAACATCAGATAAATCAGAGGACCTCACTATCACAGGTAGAGGCTTTAAAACATGCAAAGATAATTTTACAGACTCTCTGGATAAAAGATTTAACATATCAAGGCTCTTTAATGTAATAATAGCATGTATTGAACTCTTTTTTACTGAGCTCTTCATAAATGGCATTTACTGGGCTAGACATTTTAGATGATGCTCTCCAATCCTCACCAGAACAAATAAACAAAACCATGCAATGGTGGATTTTATTGTACCTGTTACTTGTGAGAAAACTGAAGCATAGTTAGGTTAAGGCATTTGATCCACCCAGAGTCAGAGTATCAACCACGTCTGATACTGAAGCCCATGCTATTTCTGCCAAATAAATGAAAATCTTTACATATTCTATCTACATACATTAATTGGTATCCATAGATACTATACTACTGTGTATTTGTTGAGTTTTCTGCGTTTTCTTTTACGTAAGTTCTTAATATATTCTAGATATAAATGTTTATAAGTTTTATTTCATCTTTTCTCCCAATCTATTATCTTTTAACTTTCTTCACATTTCCCTAACATAATTAAATTCCTAATTTTTGGTATAACCAAATGAATAAGATATTTTGGCATAGTTTGCTCTTTTGTACTAGTATTATTACAAAAAGCCTTTCCCAAAGTTAGATCATAAACACGTGCTCCTCATTTTCTGATGAATAAAAACAAAAGAAAAGAAAACAAAACGTAAGCTTCAGTTAAATATGACTGGATTGCATTGGTTTTAATACATTATAGTTTATTTTTGTATCTATTTTCTTCCAAAAGTGGCTGTCCTACTTTGCATACCCACCAGCAATGAGTGAGAGAGAGCTCTTGAGCTCTTGTTGTCCCACATCCTAATCAGCATTTGCTGTTTGTAGTGTTTCAGAGTTTGGCCATTCTAATAGTTGTGTGTATCTCATTGTTGTTTTAAATTGCAGTTCCCTGATGACATATGATGTTGAGCATCTCTTCATATACTCGTTTGCCATCTGTATATCTTCTTTGATGAGATGTCTATTCAGGTCTTTTGTGCGCTTTTTAACCAGGCTGCTAGTTTTATTCTTATTGAGTTTAAGAGTTCTTTGCATACTTTGGATAATAATCCTTTATCAGATGTTTCTTTTGCAAATGTTTTCTCCCAGTCTGTGGCTTTGTTGTCGTGTCTTTTGCAGAGTAGAAGCATTTAATTTTAATGAAGTTCAGCTTGTCAATTACATCCTTCATGGATTGTTTCTTTGGTATTGTATCTAAAGAATCCTCATGATACCCAAGGCCATCTAGGGTTTTGTCCTGTTATCGTCTAAGAATTCTATAGTTCTGCATTCTACATCTAGGTATTTGATCCATTTTGAGCTAATTTTTGTGAAAGGTGTAATGTCTGTGTCTAGATTCATTTTTTGGTGGATGTTCAGTTGTTCCTGACCATTTGTTGAAAAGACTGTCTGGCAGCATGGTATTGGCATAAAAACAGACACATAGACCAATGGAATAGAATAGAAACCCCAGAACTAGACCCACAAACGTATGGCCAACTCATCTTTGACAAAGCAGGAAAGAACATCCAATGGAAAAAAGACAGTCTCTTTAACAAATGGTGCTGGGAGAACTGGACAGCAACATGCAGAAGGTTGAAACTAGACCACTTTCTCACACCATTCACAAAAATAAACTCAAAATGGATAAAGGACCTGAATGTGAGACAGGAAACCATCAAAACCTTAGAGGACAAAGCAGGAAAAGACCTCTCTGACCTCAGCCGTAGCAATCTCTTACTCGGCACATCCCCAAAGGCAAGGGAATTAAAAGCAAAAGTGAATTACTGGGACCTTATGAAGATAAAAAGCTTCTGCACAGCAAAGGAAACAACCAACAAAACTAAAAGGCAACCAACGGAATGGGAAAAGATATTTGCAAATGACACATCGGACAAAGGGCTAGTATCCAAAATCTATAAAGAGCTCACCAAACTCCACACCCGAAAAACAAATAACCCAGTGAAGAAATGGGCAGAAAACATGAATAGACACTTCTCTAAAGAAGACATCCGGATGGCCAACAGGCACATGAAAAGATGTTCAACGTCGCTCCTTATCAGGGAAATACAAATCAAAACCACACTCAGATACCACCTCACGCCAGTCAGAGTGGCCAAAATGAACAAATCAGGAGACTATAGATGCTGGAGAGGATGTGGAGAAACAGGAACCCTCTTGCACTGTTGGTGGGAATGCAAATTGGTGCAGCCACTCTGGAAAACAGTGTGGAGGTTCCTCAGAAAATTAAAAATAGACCTACCCTATGACCCAGCAATAGCACTGCTAGGAATTTATCCAAGGGATACAGGAGTGCTGATGCATAGGAGCACTTGTACCCCAATGTTTATAGCAGCACTCTCAACAATAGCCAAATTATGGAAAGAGCCTAAATGTCCATCAACTGATGAATGGATAAAGAAATTGTGGTTTATATACACAATGGAATACTACGTGGCAATGAGAAAAAATGAAATATGGCCTTTTGTAGCAACATGGATGGAATTGGAGAGTGTGATGCTAAGTGAAATAAGCCATAGAGAGAAAGACAGATACCATATGGTTTCACTCTTATGTGGATCCTGAGAAACGTAACAGAAACCCATGGGGGAGGGGAAGGAAAAAAAAAAAAAAAAAAAAAAGAGGTTAGAGTGGGAGAGAGCCAAAGCATAAGAGAATGTTAAAAACTGAGAACAAACTGAGGGTTGATGGGGGGTGGGAGGGAGGGCAGGGAGGGTGATGGGTATTGAGGAGGGCACCTTTTGGGTGAGCACTGGGTGTTGTATGGAAACCAATTTGACAGTAAATTTCATATATTAAAAAATAAAAAAAAATAAAATAAAAAATAAAAAAAAAAAGAAAAGAAAACAAATCAAAATAAAGATATGCTACATCCCCTCAAAAAAAAAAAAAAAAAAAAAAAAAGACTGTCTGGTAAACAGTAGTGTGTTTTTAATTGCCAATTCCAATCATTCATTGCAGATATATAGAAATATGACTGACTTTTTAATATTAAACTTGTATCCTTCAAACTGTCCTTGTTTCTGATCTCTGCAGGAAACTTTGAGATTTTTTACCATTTAAGTATGATGTTAGCTACAGGGTTTTTGTAGATTTTATTTATCAGGTTGAGGAACTTCCCTTGTTTTCCTAGTTTACTGGGAGTTTTATTATGAATGGGTGTTGGTTTTTGTCAAATACTTTTTCTGTATCTATTGATATGATTATATGTTTTTTGTTTCTTTAGTCTGTTGATGTGATGGAATATATTAATTGATTTTCAAATGTTGAACCAGCTTTGCATACTTGGGATAAATCCCACTTGATTGTGGTATATAATTCTTTTTATTCATTTTTGGGTTTTATTTTGCTAGTAATTTGTTGATGATTTTTTTATATTTAAGTTCAGGAGAGATATTGGTCTATGGTTTTCTTATAATGTCTGTCTGGTTTTGGTAGTGAGTAATACTGGCTTAAAAGGATGAGTTAGAAAGCATTCCTTTTCCTTCCAGTCTATGAAAGAGATTTTAAAGAATTAGTATAATTTTTTTCTTAAATATTTGGTAGAATTCACCAGTGAATGCATCTGGGTCTCATGCTTTCTGTTTTGGAAGATTATTAATTATTTATTCAATTTTCAAAATAGGTATGAGCCTATTCAAATTGTCTATTTCTTGTGTGAGTTTTGCCAGATTATGTTTTTCTGGGAAATGCCCATTTCATCCAAGTTATAAAATTTGTGGACATAGATCTGTTCATAATATACCTTTATCATCCTTTCTATGTCCATGGGATCTGCAGTGAATTATCCTATTTTTTTTTTCCTGATATTAGTAATCTGTATACTCTCTCCTTTTTTCTTAGCTTGGCTCTAGGTTTATCAATTTCATTGATCTTTAAACAAACAAACAATAAAAGCTTTTGGTTGTATTGATTTACCTTATTGATTTCTTATTTTCAATTTTATTGCTTTCTGCTCTAATTATTTTTCTTCTGCTTATTTTAGATTTAATTTGCCCTTCTTTTTCTAGTTTCCTAAGGTGGATGATTATACTATTGATTTTAGATTTTTTCTCCTTTCTAATGTGGGCATTCAATGCTATAAATTTCCCTCTAAGCACTGCCTTTGCTTCATCCCACACAATTTGATATTTTATTTTAATATTTATGTAGTTCCAAATATATTTTTTATATTTCTCATGTGATTTTTTTGGACCCATATGTTATTGAGAAGTGTGTTATTTAATCTCCAAATATTTTGGAATCTTCCAGCTCTCTTTCTGTTGATGATTTCTACTTTAATTCCATTGTGATCTAACAGCAGACATTGTACGAGTTTTATTCTTTTAAATTTGTTATGTCTTACAAAGGGCTAGTATCCAAAATCTATAAAAAGCTCACCAAACTCCACACACGAAAAACAAATAACCCAGTGAAGAAATGGGCAGAAAACATGAATAGACACTTCTCTAAAGAAGACATCCGGATGGCCAACAGACACATGAAACGATGCTCAACATCGCTCCACATCAGGGAAATACAAATCAAAACCACACTCAGATATCACCTCACGTCAGTCAGAGTGGCCAAAATGAACAAATCAGGAGACTATAGATGCTGGCGAGGATGTGGAGAAACGGGAACCCTCTTGCACTGTTGGTGGGAATGCAAATTGGTGCAGCCACTCTGGAAAACAGTGTGGAGGTTCCTCAAAAAATTAAAAATAGATCTAGCCTATGACCCAGCAATAGCACTGCTAGGAATTTACCCAAGGGATACAGGAGTGCTGATGCACAGGGGCACTTGTACCCCAATGTTTATAGCAGCACTCTCAACAATAGCCAAATTGTGGAAAGAGCCTAAATGTCCATCAACTGATAAATGGATAAAGAAATTGTGGTTTATATACACAATGGAGTACTATGTGGCAATGAGAAAGAATGAAATATGGCCCTTTGTAGCAACGTGGATGGAACTGGAGAGTGTGATGCTAAGTGAAATAAGTCATACAGAGAAAGACAGATACCATATGTTTTCACTCTTATGTGGATCCTGAGAAACGTAACAGAAACCCATGGGGGAGGGGAAGGAAAAAAAAAAAGAGGTTAGAGTGGGAGAGAGCCAAAGCATAAGAGACTCTTGAAAACTGAGAACAAACTGAGGGTTGATGGGGGTGGGAGGGAGGGGAGGGTGGGTGATGGGTATTGAGGAGGGCACCTTTTGGGATGAGCACTGGGTGTTGTATGGAAACCTATTTGACAATAAATTTCATATACTGAAAAAATAAAAAATAAATAAATAAATTTGTTATGTCTTAGGGTGTACAATCTAATCTATATTGACAAATGTTCCATGTAAGCTTGAGCTGTTGTTGTTGGATGAAGTAGTTTAGAGATGTCAATTATGAACAATTGATTGATGGTGTTACAGAGTTCTGCTATGTACTTATTATTTCCTACCATTTCTGATGGAGGAGTGCTGAATTCTCCAGTTATAATGGTGGATTCGTGTATCTCCCCTTGTGGTTCCATCAATTATGCCTCACATATTATGACACTCTGTTGTTAGGCATACTCACAATTAATAACTGTTAGGGTTTCTTGGTGAACTAACTTGTTCATCAGTACATAATGTCCCTTTTTATTCCTGATAACTTCCATTGTTCTGCACTCTCTGAAGTTAATATAGCTACTCTCACTTTCTTTTGATTAGTGTTAATTAGCATGTATATCTTTCTCTATCCTTTCACATCTTTATATTCACATCTTTATATTTCACATCTTTATATTTCACATCTTTATATTCGAAGGGGATTTCTTATAAACAATGTATACTTTATATACTTTATATTTCTTATAAACAACATATACTTTATATACTTTATATTCACATCTTTATAAAGTATACTTTCTATACTTTATATTCACATCTTTATATTTCACATCTTTGTATTTTACATCTTTATATTCAAAGGGGATTTCTTGTAAACAACATATACTTGGGTCTTGTTTTTGATTCACTCTGACAATCTCTGTGTCATAATGGTATAATTAGAGCATTGACATTTAAATTTTTTTAAATTTATCTTATTTTTTTTGAGACAGCACACAAGTGCGTGAGTGGGGGAGGGGCAGAGAAAGACGGGGAGGGAGAGAATCCCAAGCAGGTTTCACATTGTCAATGCAGAGCCCAGTGCAGGGCTCGAATCCATTAACAGTGAGATATTGACCTTAGCTGAAACCAAAAGTTGGACACTCAACTGACTGAGCCACCTAAGTGCCGATGGACCATTGACATTTAAAATGATTATTGATAGGGCAAAAACATGAATAGGCATTTCTCCAAAGAAGACATCCAAATGGCCAGCTGACACATGAAAAAATACTCAAAATCACTCATCATCAGGGAAATACAAATCAAAACCACAATGATACGCCACCTCACACCTTTCAGAATGGCTAACAATAACAACTGAGGCAACAACAGATGTTGGCAAGGATGCGGAGAAAGAGGATCTCTGTTTCATTGTTGGTGGGAATGTAAGCTTGTGCAGCCACTCTGGAAAACAGTATGGAGGTTCCTCAAAAAATTAGAAATAGAACTACCCTATGACCCAGCAATTGCACTACTAGGTATTTATCCAAGGGATACAGGTATGCTGTTTCAAAGGGGCACATGCACCCCTATGTTTATAGCAGCACTATCAACAAGAGCCAAAGTATGGAAAGAGCCCAATGTCCATAGATGGATGAATGGATAAAGATGTGGTATATATATGTGTGTGTACACACACACACACATATATATATATACACACACACATATATATATATATGTGTGTGTATGTATATACACACACATACACAATGGAGTGTTACTCGGCAATGAAAAAGAATGAAATCTTGCCATTTGCAACTACGTGTAAGGAACTAGAGGGTATTATGCTAAGTGAAATTAGTCAGTCAGAGAAAGACAGAAATCATATGACTTCACTCATATGAGGACTTTAAGACACAGAACAGATGAACACAAGGGAAGGGAAGCAAAAATAATATAAAAACCGGGAGGGGGACAAAACAGAAGAGACTCTTAAATATGGAGAACAAACAGAGGGTTACTGGAAGGGTTGTGAGGGGGGATGGGCTAAATGGGTAAGACGCATTAAGGAATCTACTCCTGAAATCATTGTTGCACTATACTCTAACTAACTTGGATGTACATTTAAAAAATAAAAATAAAATAAAAAAATAAAATAAAATGATTATTGATATAGTTGAATTAATGTATATTTATCAATGATTTCTATTTGTTACCCTTGTTCTTTGTTCTTTTTGTGTTTTCTACTCTTCTTCTGCCTTTTTTGGTCTTAACTGAGCATTTTATAGATTGCATTTTCGCTCTTTTCTTAGTATGTCGGTTATACTTCTTTTGTTTTTTAGTGATTGCCCTAAATTTTGCAATATACTTTTACAATATTAATCCAAATCCAACTTTAATTAACATACCACCTCAGGAGTAGTGCAAGTACCTTATAATAATAAAATAATTCTAATTCTTCCCTTCTTTTCCTTCTCTTGCTGTCATTTATTTCACTAATAAATAAGCATACTTGGGGCTCCTGGGTGGCTCAGTCAGTAAAATGTCCCACTTCAGCTCAGGTCATGATCTTGCAATTGGTGAGTTTGAGCCCTGCATGAGGCTCTGTCCTGGAGCCTGCTTCAGATTCTGTGTCTCTGTTTCCCTCTGACCCTCTTCTGCTTCCACTCTGTCTCTCTCTCTCTCTCAAAAATAAATAAACATTAAAAAATTTAAAAAATAAAAATAAATGAATAAGCATACTTAAGCATATACACACATATATGCATGTATGTACAAATATACACACATATATATGTGTATATATATAAATATACTGAAGCTATTATTATTTTGAATATTATTTTTCTTATTAAGAAAAATAAAAGATTGTTATTTTACTTTTACTTATTCCTTCCTTGATGCTCTCTTTTTAATGTATATTTGAGTTTCCTGACCTGAATCACTTTCCTTATCTCTGAAAAATGTTTAACATTTCTTTCAGGGAATGTCTACTGGCAACAAAGTCCCTCAATTTTTATTTGCCTGAGAAAGTCTTAGTTTCCCCTTCATTTTGTAAGGGTAATATCACAGGGTACAGAGTTCTAGGTTGTTGGATTTTTTTTCTCAACATTTTAAATATTTCATTCCACTCTTCCTGCATACATAATTTCTGAGGGGAGGTCAGAAATTCTTACTGTGTCTGTAGGTAAGGTATTGTTTCCCTATGGCTTCTTTCAGGATACTTATCTTTTATTTACTGCAGTTTGAATATGATGGCTAGGTGTGGTTTTGTGGGGGCACTTATCCTGCATGGAATTCTCTGAACTTCCTGGATCTGCAGTATGATATTAATTTGGGGGGAATTCTCAGTAATTACTATTTCAGATATTTCTTCTATTTATCTTTCTTCTCCTCTAGTTTCCTATTACATATATGGCCTGCATTTTTTGGATATTCTGTTCCTTTTTTTAATCTTTGCTATTTTGTTCTGGAACTTTCTATTAAGCTATCCTCAAGCTTGGAGATTCTTTTCTCAGCCACATCTAGTCTAATGAACCCATTAAACATATTCTTCAAATGCATTACAGTGTTTTTTATCTCAATTTTTTAAGTTCTTTCTTAGAATTTTGATCTTCCTGCTTACATTGCCCATATATACTTACATGCTGTTTACTTATCCATTAGAGCCTTCAGTATATTAAATCACAGTTGTTTTAAATTACTGGTCTGGTAATTCTAGCATCCCTGACATATCTGAGTCTGGTTCTTAAGTTTGCTTTGTCTCTTCAAACTGTAATTTTGGCTTTTAGTATGCTTCGTAATATTTTCTTGATGGCTTGATATTATATACTGGGTTAAAAACTTGCTGTAAATAGACCCTTAGTAATGTGATGGTAAGATATGGGGGGAAGGGATGCATTCTATGGTCTTATGATTAGGTCTTAGTTTTTAATCAGTCTGTGCCCTTGGGTTGTGAACTTGACAAGGGCTTTTCCACCTCTCTCTCCCTTTGATGGGACAGGATAGCTGGAGTGGGGCTGGATATTTCCCTTCTCCCAGATCAGTTAGGCTTTGATGAAACTCTGATAGTTTAGGCTATGATAAAATAGTTTCTTCTGAGAGTGAATCTTAAAGCAAAACAAAACAAAACAATCTGATATATTTATAAATGGTTACTTTCCCCCTCACCCTGTAAAAACCACAAGGGGATTTTTTTTTCCCTCCAATATTTGCTGTAAAATCTGATCGAGCTCCTGGAGATAAAATTTACAAAAGTATGGGGCCCTCCCAGGACTGGTTTGCTCTGGAGTTTTTAACTCCCAGATTTGTCCACACTGAGCCTCAAGAAATATGTTACAGTTTATGGTTTTTTTTTTAACCCTGGTACTGGTTCTCACGCAGATTTCTGCTCTTGGGTTTCTGTTCTGGTAAATTGTGACTACTTGCATTTTTCTCTTTGTCTCTCCAATTTTAGAGTCAGTGGTTTGCCTTGCAATCTTATTTTTCTGGAAGATATAAGAAGAGTTGTTGATTTTTCAGTTTGTTCAGCTTTTTGCTTATTGTTAGGATGTCTGGTTCTGAGCTCCTTTCATGTTGGACTGAAAACCGTTAAGTCCTTACTTATTTTTAATAAATATTTTAGTTTAAAATAGATTTAGATTTATAGAATTGTCACAAAGATAGTATATAGAATTCTCATATACTTCACGTCCAGTTTCCCTATCACTAACATCTTACATTATTAATGTACGTTAGCCAAAATTAATGAGCCAATATAGACACATTATTTAAGTCCATATTTGGGGGACCTGGGTGGCTCAGTCAATTAAGCATCCAACTTTGGTTCAGGTCATGATCTTGTGGTTCATGAGTTCAAGCCCCACGTTGGGCTCTGTGCTAACAGCAAGAAGCCGGGAGCCTGCTTTGTATTCTGTCTCCCTCTCTCTCTCTGCCCCTCCCTTGCTGACACTCACACCAGTCCTAGGAGGGCCCCCACACTTTTGTGAATTTTACCTCCAGGAGCCTGATCAGATTTTACAGCAAATATTGGAGAAAAAAAAATCCCCTTGTGCTTTTTACAGGGAGAGGGAAGTAATTCTCTCTCCCCACCGCAAGAATAAATAAACATTAACAAAAATTTTAAAAAATAAAATCCATACATTAGATTCCCTTAGTTTTTACCTGATTTCCTTTCTCTGTTCCAGAATCCCATCCAGAATACCACATTACATTTAATCATCAATTCTCTTTAGAGTTCTCTTGACTATGACAATAACTACTATACTTTTGATGACTAATTTGTTCATAATTTTCTTAATTTTATGAACATTCTCCCTTATGTCACTGCATATACTTTTTAATTAATTTAAATTTAATTAATTTAAATCTTTTTTTTTTTCAAATCTATGTAATAACTGTTGCTCTCTCTCTAATGTTTTCTTTTAATGGTTGTATTTCCCAAGCATCTGGTTATTTTGGTGAGGAACTCCTGTCACCCAGAAGGTTTCAGAAAAATCTGGGTGTTATTAGGTATAGAGAAGCAGCTGAACCCAAGGTCCTAGTAGTCTGTGTTCTTCCTGTGAATTTAAGGGGGTCAGAAGGAATGTGCCTCAGAACTGTTGTCAGCCACCTCCTTTGCTGCCTTTCCATTAGACAAATAATATGACCACGGATTCTCCTTTAAACCCTTTGAACATCAAGCTAGCAGAGGGAGAAAACATTCTTTGTTATTATTTTTTTTTAAATTAATGTTTCTTTGGTTTTGAGAGAGAGAAAGAAAGAGAGAGAGTGAGCATGAGTGGGGGAGGGGCAGAGAGAGAGGGAGACACAGAATCTGAAGCAGGGTCCAGGCTCTGAGCTGTCAGCACAGAGCCCGACACGGGGCTTGAACTCAAGAAGTGTGAAGTCATGACCTGAGCTGAAGTCAGGCACTCGACGCACTGAGCCATTCAGGTGCCCCAGAAACATTCTCTTTAGATTGTAATGTACCATGGCTGGGGACTTCGAAAGGGGAAGAGATGGAAGAATGAATGTTAGAGGGGGGTAAAGCCATCCACACATTCCCATCAGGTTGAGCTGGACTTCAGCTCCGCTGACACCAGAAAGACCAAGAAATTGCTACTGACCATTGACTCCCTGGGGCATCAGGGCAGTCAGAAATCCTTCAAGCCAAGTGGTGAGGAGGCATAAAAGACCTTCAGTGCTCTCTGTAACCTCTCTGCTCCTGGTATCCCACCATTAGGGCTGCAAGGTTGCCACTTGCCACACGTCAGTTCATATAAGTGTTTGGTATCCCCAGGGAAGTTTTCACAAAAAATCTTAGATCCAAACATTCTTCCCTGATCTGTTGTTTCTCTGAGGTTGTTTGGAAGAGGGAATCAACAGCTTATGCTAGTTTTCTGTATTTTCAGGAGGCAATGGAGGCACAGGGAGTCTAAGGTCCTGAAGCTAGTGAGAGGTACATGTAGGATACAGAGTAATATCAAAGGACACAAAAGCCTAGACACTTTCCACTTTCCAAACAGCCTTTTACGCCTATAGGCCCAGGACATCAAACACAATGCAGATCCCTGGAGTACAACTACTGTGAACACCAGTAAAGTCTTGCGGGTGCATTGTATATCTGAAATGGGACTTTGATGGACAACCCTCCTGGCCAGAGGTTTCCCAAATTTAACAGCAATTTAAAGATAATAGGGAGGAATATTTACCACATCTCTTTTTTCTTATCACTCATTTATTCATTCATGAATTTATTCATTCATTATAAACTTACTAAAAACTCTAAATACAAAATAGTGAGAAAAAACAGACAAATAACCTACTTTTATGGAGAACTTTTCTATTTCCTAGTAAGCGTGGTCGGATATAATTCTCATATGTAAACAAAACAAGAAACCCATCCGTTAAAAGTATATGGTCACTACTCAAATGTACCTATGAAAGCTACAGAAAGATGTACTCACACTTACTTAAGGTACGATATGATGAATGAAAGGTACGATAATACTTGGGACTCACTGGGGACAAATTGGTACATAGGCAATAATGATCTTCAGTACTCTCCAGAACTTTCTTCCCTATTCCTACCAGTAATTGATCTATGCTCTTTTCTTACTCCTATTGATTACACATTGCTGTACAAAATTGTTATTAAGTCAAGACAGATTATCCAGATTTGATTAATATTCCAAAACTTTTGTCAAAGAAATAAATTTCTAAGTTGAACATTAGAAAAGCATTGGGGGCAAGATGCAGTCACATTTTCTTTGTTGTTCCCAGAAATTATGTACATCAAAGACCAAGCCAACAAGCTTATCTTGCAAAGAAATGGAAGTAGATCCAAATAAATGAACAAACAAAAATTGTCCTGATTTTTCTTTGCTATGGAATGATAAACTATTGATTAAAGGCACAAACTGCTTGGGAATGGATGTCAACAGATAAGAAAATAAAATCACTCCTAACAATAGGCCCCAGGATTATGTGCTTAAAACATTTCTCTCTCACTAGCTTATCAGGCAACCAAAAAATTAAAAGCAATTTTCACTGGAAACAGAGAGACACTCTTTGATGCTTACACTCCATGCAGAACTCTGGAAAAGCCAATAAAACCAATTACTGGGCAGTTGTGTTGCTCTTCAGATGATCAGCATAAGCAAATAACATGGTCCAGAATCAATCACTTGTTTCTCCTAGCACAGGAAGTGCGGTGAATAGGAGGAACCACCCAGAACAGGATTGGCTCTTCTGGGTCATGTGTTAAAAGCAGCTGTTATTTTACATGATACATGCACATAAATGTGTTCATTTAAGAGGCTATCAAAATTCCCTCACTAGCACACTGAAAGATAAAAGGGGGAAAAGAGGAGAAGAGCTCTGTCTATAAATCTGTCATAATGACTTCTATGCCATAATAAGCACAGGCAAATAATAGTTATAAGAACTGAGAAAAGTTAGTGAGACATAAAAGAATTCTAATTCTTGAAAAAGAGTGAAAAAAGGAACAAGAGGCAGAATTCTCTAGTTTGGATGCTTGTTATGGTCAGCCAAAGTACCCTTGAGCAGGGGGGCTCAGAAATTATGCCACCTCTACGTCACAATGTAAAACATACCCACACATTCACACACACACACACACACACACACACACACACACACACATTATCAAAGCTCCTCCCTCCCATAATACCCAAGAGCCTTCAAGGGAAAAATGATGCAACGGTCTTAAATATGATATAATTCATTGTATCAATATTTCTCAACTGGTGATGGTTTTATCTCCTACCCCCTGGGACCATTTTGACAACATCTGAAGATATTACTGGCTGTCACAACTCAGGAGCTGTTACTGGCATCTAGGGGGTAAAGGCTATGGATCTTGCTGAACATTCTACAATGTTTGGAACAATTTTTCTCTAATAAAAACTCATCTAGTCCAAAATATTAGCAGGGCCAATGTTGAGAATCCATGCAGTATATGACAGTAGACAAAAATCAGCTCTATGTGAAATATAGGTCACCGTTTTATTTCATCACACTGTATAAGAGTCTCAAACTTTTATTCATAGGTATTAGAAAGAAACCTTAAGATGTCATAACTCAGGTAAAGATCCAACACTGACAAGGGGGCCTAGTCAGATCGTGCTCCTCTCAACTTCACAGAATAAGACTACACCATAATCATCAACATCTGTATTTTAACAAAGGAAAATAAAACTATTCTTTTTAATCAAATTGGACAACATGCTATGGAGAAGTCACAGTCATCTTGCCACTGAGATATTTGCCTTTCCTCTAGAGCTGAATGCTTTTTTTTTTTTAAGTTTATTTATTTATTTTGAGAGAGAGTGTGAGAGCAGGGTAGAGCCAGAGACAGAGGGAGAGAGAAAGAGAATCCCAAGCAGGCTCCATACTGTCAGTGCAGAGCCCAATGTAGGGCTTAAACTCACAAACTGTGAGATTATGATCTGAGCAGAAACCAAGAGTCAGATGCTTAACTGACTGAGCCACCCAGGCTTTTCCATGAAGAATAGATTAGAGAGAGACAAAAATGGAAGTGGAGAGATCAGTCTGAGGCAATTGCAGCAGTTTCTGGGAAAATGGTCACCCACACAAGGCCAGGGCATCTGAAATAGGCAGAATAGATGTGTTAAGAAAGGTAGTCATTAGGAACTGGTTAAAAACATGCAACTACGTGTTGGTGGTGATGAAGAGGGAGAGGTAAGGATGATATCCTGTTGTATAGATTCAAAAACTGAGTGGATGGGAGGCTCTTTCTCTAGAACAGAGGAACACACACAGTGGGGGATTTATGTTTGTGTGGTAGAATCTGAAGAATATCCAGGTGGACTAGAATGCCAGCAGGTGACTGGCAGGCCTCCATAGCTCTGGAATTCTTACAGTTTCACATTCTTATGGGACACTGGGCTAGTGTCTGAATTCTGTAGTACCTGGGAAGATGTTCAGGAGCAGATTAGTTCCTGGATGACTCACCTCTAAGCTTGGCAGTCTGTTTCTTTTCATATTGAAATTGGCCTACAGAGCATAAGAAGCAGTTGTTAATATAATACAGAAACATATAAGGAAACACAACCCATCTTTCAAAGGTATTCTAAGTCAAAAACCTCTAAAAATCATGAACTATAGAATCATTATACAAATTTTGCTGTTTTACTCACACACAGAAATGGGTATTAAGGTTTGATTAAGATTTGTGTGAAAAGACGTATTGGGGTGGGGTGGGGTGGGGGAGGATAGATTCCTTTTCCTAAGACAGTTGAATAGAGAAAAAGATTCATTTTCCTAAAAATTAGTTGAATGAAATATACCCTTGCAATGACTTTGAATAGTCTAGGTACTGACACAGTAAGTATACATTTGTAACTTATTAGTGATTTGCAAACATTGTTCACCTGCGGCTGGATTTATGAGTCACAAAACATTTAAATATGAATTTGTTTCTGAATGCCAGTAGATCCTAGTGAGCCACAGGACTAATTCCACCTCCTTGTATCCCTCTATGTGTGGGATACAGATGTTCTGTTTCACGGTTCATAATAGGTATTCATAAATATATATGTATGCAGAGACTTGAAAATTTGGAACCTGCTTTATTATTCAAAATATATTCAATATTCCTCTAACCCTTGTCTCTACCCAACATCACTCTTTTTACTCCTACCTTTTCTTCACATCTATATAATCAACTTGCTTCCATTCTTTTCCCACCTGATCTTGTCTATATTGACTGGAGGAATTTTTAACCCCTATGGACCCCAATCTTGCTCATTTTTCTTTTCTTCCACTTGAATTTGTATTCTGACACAGTATTTATTTTTATCAAACTGTACCCAGGAGAATGTGGAAGAACATATGAGATTTAAATACAGTTTCCTTCACTTCCTACCTATGGGACATTGGCAAGTTATATAACTTCTCTCATCTCAGCATCTTCGCTCATAACGTGGGGGGGGGGGGGTAAGACTTCCTACCACTTAGGTTTATTTTGCAGATTAGCAGCATACCCTTTCTTGTTTTACAAAGGATTTACATGAAGACTGAGTTCTCCTCTTATTCTTAGTTGCAGAGTGATTTTGCTTCTGAGAATATAGCTGAGTATGAAAAAATGTGCCGTGTAGCAGATTATATGGCAGTGGATCCGCTGCACAATGGCAACTACACAAATATGTAGCAAGAAATATAGAGAGAAGAAAATAACATAGTTTTACTTAACATCTTTCCCTTTTTATATAATTCCAGTTATGCAAATATAAGAACCTACTCTTCAGGTCAAATTTCTCTACTGATTGTCCTGATGCTTTTAGAAGCTTAAGCAAAAACTAAAATACATTTCTGAAGAAATTCTTAGCTGAAATGATCTCAGTTTCTCCTGTGTATTTATGTGGGCATTATAATCTCTGGCATATATACCTGACATGATCTTTTTTTTTTTTTTTTTTTTTTTTTTTTTTTAATTTTTTTTTTCAATGTTTTTTATTTATTTTTGGGACAGAGAGAGACAGAGCATGAACGGGGGAGGGGCAGAGAGAGAGGGAGACACAGAATCGGAAACAGGCTCCAGGCTCCGAGCCATCAGCCCAGAGCCTGACGCGGGGCTCGAACTCACAGACCGCGAGATCGTGACCTGGCTGAAGTCGGACGCTTAACCGACTGCGCCACCCAGGCGCCCCTGACATGATCTTTTAAACTCGGTAAAAGGGATGACATCTGTCCCATAAAATTTCATTAGCTCACATCCTTATCTGTGCTAAACTGAAAAATCAGTATAAGAGATTACTTGATGCAGCCTGTCCTCTGAGCTTCCTTTCACACCTGTCCCAGGCAGGTGTGCAAATCTGTATTTGGGAGCCTTCTTGTTTCTCAATGCCTTTCGAAAACTCAGCATAGTCCCAAACTTGTTCTTGGCTAGTCATTGAGGAAAGGAAGAATTTGGGGTATCCAGTGAATAATCTCCATTCCAAGACTCAATCAATTTCCATATAAATTTTTACTATAAAGACGAGCTAGTAAATATTTTAGGATTGGAAGGCTACACAGTCGTCATAGCATCTAGTCTGTGGTAGCACGAAAACATCTAAATAAAAGGGAAATAAATAAGCATGTCTGTGTTCAAATAGAAATTTCATTTACAAAATAGAGAACAAGATTTAGTCCAGGGGATATAGTTTTTAAACCTCTACTTTATTTTATTTTTATTTTTTTTAATATGAAATTTGTTGTCAAATTGATTTCCATACAACATCCAGTGCTCATCCCAAAAGGTGCCCCCCTCAATACCCATCACCCACCCTCCCCTCCCTCCCACCCCCCATCAACCCTCAGTTTGTTCTCAGTTTTTAAGAGTCTCTTATGTTTTGGCTCCTTCCCTCTCTAACCTTTTGTTTTTCCTCCCCCACCTACCATGGTCTTCTTTTAAGTTTCTCAGGATCCACATAAGAGTGAAAACATATGGTATCTGTCTTTCTCTGTATGACTTATTTCACTTAGCATAACACTCTCCAGTTCCATCCATGTTGCTACAAAAGGCCATATTTCATTCTTTCTCATTGCCACGTAGTATTCCATTGTGTACATAAACCACATTTCTTTATCCATTCATCAGTTGATGGACATTTGGGCTCTTTCCATAATTTGGCTATTGTTGAAAGTACTGCTATAAACATTGGGGTACACGTGCCCCTATGCATCAGCACTCCTGTATCCCTTGGGTAAATTCCTAGCAGTGCTATTGCTGGGTCATAGGCTAGATCTATTTTTAATTTTTTGAGGAACCTCCACACTGTTTTCCAGAGCGGCTGCACCAGTCTGCATTCCCACCAAAAGTGCAAGAGGGTTCCCATTTCTCCACATCCGTGCCAGCATCTATAGTCTCCTGATTTGTTCATTTTAGCCACTCTGACTGGCGTGAGGTTTTATACCCCTACTTTAGATTACGTGGGGTGAATTTCTGTGCTCTGAAATCTTCCCTTTTAACAGGCCATGATTAAGATGCAGTATTAAAATGTCAAGATCAAAGTGAAGTTAAGAAAAATGTCCAATGAGATGAGGGAATTTAGGAACAAGAGAAAAACAGACACAAAATTTTGACTGCAATTGTAAAGTGAATATATCTGTAGGCTAAGCATCCTGTAGGGGAAGCACTGGGATATCTCTCAGATTACCTCTGGTGGAGAATCAATCCTTTTTCAATCCATTATGTATTAGAAAATACAATATCATGTATTTCAGAGATTATTCTTTAAAAAAAATTTTTAAATACGTAATTTCATTTTCTGTACTTATGTGAGTATGAACCAGTAGCAAACAGAACCAGCAGAGGTCCATGGACCACAGTCTAAGCGTGGAAGGTGATATGTAAGCAGCAAAGCCCCTGAGTGCATGTGTTTCTGCCATCAACTCTTCATCATACTTGTTCACAGATTATATGCTGCATTCCTTGGAAATAAAAACACATATTATCCTAGCATCCAGGGTCTTTCATAATCTGGGTCCTGCTGTATTATTTTGGCTGTGTCCTCCTCTATTCACACAGGATGACTTCTTGTGCCCACACACACCTGCTTTCCCACATTTTGCCACTGCATAAGCTGTTCATAGCTCTGCACTGCTTTGGCTGTCCCATCTTCAGTGTCCTTCAAAACTCCTCCATGATGTCATGCTTTCTCTCCACTGGATGCAATCTGGTCCTCCACTGGACATCATAAACCAATGCATGCTTTTTCTCTATTCCTGCTTTAAATAATATTGTCATACTCTCTGTAACATGTCTTATCCTAAGATTGGATAGTGGATTTTTAGAACTTGATCTGTATTTTGTATATAGGACTCAGAGTTCCTAACACAGTATCTTTTACAAAATAGGGGCTCCTGGGGTGCCTGGGTGGCTTAGTCAGTTAAGTGTCCGACTTTGGCTCAGGTCATGATCTCGTGGTTTGTAGGTTCGAGCCCGGCATAGAGCTCTGTGCTGACAGCTCAGAGTCCGGAGCCTGCTTCAGATTCTGTCTCCCTTTGCTCTCTGCCCCTCCCCCGCTCACACTGTGTCTCTCAAAAAAGAATAAACGTTAAAAAAATAAAATGAAATAAAAGAAAATGAAATAGGGGTTCCTTACAAATCAGTCATAAATGAGTGACACTGAAAACACACCTTAAATATTCTTTCTTATGATTCCTCTTTGTTTTTACAGTCACTCCTTTGTACCTCTGACCTTTCTGTCTTCCACTTAGGACAAGCAGGCTTATTAGCAAGAGAGACTGGGTATCTAAAACCACAGAACACAGCAATCTGTGGCATCAAAAGCAAACCGATAGGTGCATGACTCATTTAGAGAATTTGCAAAGTGGAGCCTAGAGAATGAAAATGCAATTTACGACTCATTTATATTATTCTGAATGTCACTGTAAAATAATGCATTTCATGGAGAAGGAAGCCAGCCATGATTAGCATTCAGTTCAGCCACAGCCCATAACAACTGTTTGTTTCCACTGTGATCTGTATGACTTTGCTTTAGGATGAAAACTTAATTGGGTATATTGAGGGGAAAACCTGCCATTGGTGAGTAAAATTTTATCATCTCTATCAAAGTTATATACTTGCAGAATTATGAAGCCAAGTTGGTGTTTACCCTGCAAATAAATATAATTCTGAGTGAAAAAAAATGATAAAATTAAGCTGTGTTAGTGACACACAGGGAAAAAATAGCCAAGATTCACTCACATATTTTATTATTGTTATTACTATGATGATGATGATGATGATGATGATGATGATGATGATGTATGAAGCAAATTAGAAATTTTATGACCATGCTACGTTCTATTGGCTTGCCTTTATATTTAATACTTGTAATGAATGAGGTTTGGTTTTTGTTTTTGATGTATGGTTCAAATTTATTTCATCAATATAAAACTCTTGTTTGGGGGAAGGATGTTTCAGAAACTGTGAGTATGCCTTGCCTCTCATAGTCTGCCCCTGACTTCCGTGGTATTAAGGAAAAAGCCAAGGAAAGGTAGACATTTTAGAAGACAGGCTTCTTGTTAGCCACACACACACTGCTTTTAAAGAACCCTTCCAGGGGCATCTGGGTGGCTCAGTCGGTTGAACATCCGACTTCAGTTCAGGCCATGATCTCACAGTTCGTGGGTTTGCGCCCCGCATCAGGCTGTGTGCTGACCACTTGCTCAGAGCCTGGAGCCTGCTTCAGATTCTGTGTCTCCTTCTCTCTCTGCCCCTCCCCTTCTCATGCTTTGTCTCACTCTGTTTCTCAAAAATAAATAAATGTAAAAAAAAGAACCCTTCCATGCCAGCATCTGGAAGGAGCAGATCCGTGCACTCGTGTTTTCTTGCCTCTTTTATCTCACCAGGGATGACACCATTAATTTCTAGAACTTAATATAATCCTTTTGATCATTTTAACTATAAAAATGGGACTGTCTCAATGTGGGAAGTTAAGCAAAGGGTCTGGCTAGTTAAGGGCCAGAGGCAGCGTAATGGCCTACTTTATGTGTCAACTTGGCTAAGCTACAGGCCAAATTACTCAATCAGATTAATCTAGTTGTCGCTGTAAAGGTATTTAGTAGATGTGATTAAAGTCCAAAAATCAGTAGACTTTAAATAATGGAGATTATCCTGGAGGATCTGGGCAGGCCTGATCCAATCAGCTGAAAGGCCTTCAGAGGTGAACTGAGGCTCCCTATGGAGAAGAAATGCCCCTGTGGACTGCAGCCTCAGCCTGCCCCTCCTGATGGCCTGGTCTACAGATTTCTGACTTGCCTGCCCAGCCCCCACAACCACAGAAGCCAATCCCTTGCAATACATCTCTTGATATGTACCTCTTAGTGGCTCTGTTTCTCTGGTTGAACTCTGTCTGATAAAGGCAAACAAAAGGACCAAGGATAGAGCTATAAGTAGAGTACAAACCTGGGGAGCAGGAGAAGTCAGTCTCTGTAGAGCAGCAGCAGCGAGAAGAGCAGTCATTTAGCCCTAGAGAAAACCCACTCTCACATTCCCAAACCCTCAGCTTCAGTGGCTGTGAGTCCCAGTCCGCGTCCATCCCCTTGAGATCTTGGGTGTCTCATTGAATTCTTTATTGTATTAACTTGAGTGTGTGTGTTGCAGCCAAATGGCTTTGATGAGAGCAATTATTAGGTGCCTGGTACATTCTAGAAGAAGGCAAAATTGACACATTTTCTGAGATATTTATTTGTCTATGAATTCAACACGTATTTATTATCTATAATTTGTCAGACAGACTGCCATGGGAGTAGAGAAGATGCAAAGATGAATCTGGAATGTGGAGCTTGCTTTGAAAACCTTATAATCTGGTATGGAAATGTCTGTTCATAAGTATCCCCGATCCACAACTACAAGTGGCATCTGGAGTGAGCAAGCTACAGAAAGGGGAGTTCCGAGGTGGCTGAGAAGATTGAGAAAGACCTCTTGGAGAGTGGAGAGAGCACTTGATCCCTCCCAGGCCTAACATTTGTAGGCCTGGGGTAAGAACACAAAAGGAGAGCCACACATGTCTACCTCAGACTAACAAATTTAAATAAACCATGTTGTATCTACCTTGACAAATATCCTTTTGCCACAACATGGAAAGTAATGATTTAATTTAGAATGGTTGATTCCTGGAGCTTCATGCTCCTTTTCTTCTTATCCCTGGTTCCAACTTGTGGCAAGAAGGGCCTTACATGTACCTGTGGAGACAACACTGCCTCCACCCATGTCCACTCTCCATCCATGCCATCCCTTGAACCCAGGCTACACACACTGACAGTGAAGCCCACCCTGAGGAGGACAGACTTAGCAAAGAGGTCACTGAGGCGGTGGGTTTAAGGCAGTTTGGAGTGTGACGTGGGTGAATATTCTCCTCAGCCCAACTGACTCCTCCTCTCCCGCCTCCTAGGGAAGGTGCAAGAATGGTGGTCCCTAAAGTTGAGACCCAAATCAGAGGCCCCCACTTTCTGAACTCTTTGACTGTTGAACTCTTTAGGGCAGCTATTTTACATCCTCCAACCATTATTAAGTACTTTATATTAAAAAGTATGAAGTTTACAGTGAAAGGATGAGATCCTTTCCTTCAAGTATATATTCCAGAGAAGAGAAAATAACTCCTTTATCCCATTTCCATATATCCAGCTTGTAGTTGCTTAGTGACTATTTGTACAGTTGTAACTCACTGTTGTAAATGCACAGGATCTGTACAGGGCACCCGGGTGGCTCAGTCGGTTAAGTGTCCGACTTCAGCTCAGGTCATGATCTCGTAGTCCATGAGTTCGAGCCCTGCGTTGGGCCCTGTGCTGACAGCTCAGAGCCTGGGGCCTGCTTCAGATTCTATGTCTCCCTCTCTCTCTGCCCTGCTCATGCTCTGTCTCTCTCACTCTCAAAAATGAACAAATGTTAAAAAAAATTTAAATGCATAAGATCTATTCAGATGGTGACAGGGCAAGAGGAGGAGTAATACACGAAGAAGAGACCTTAGCAACAAAACAAAGTAAGAAATAGTTCAGTGTGAAAAGAGGGGCAACTTCATGAGAAAGAGAAATGGGTAATAATGTTAAAAAGCAGGCAGAGACCATATTACAGAGGATTTGGAAACATGGGAGGAGGATCAGTATAAATATTTCATCTTATTTTCCTAAAATGAAAGAAAGGAGGGAGGGAGGAAGGGAAGAACGAAGGAAGGAAACCTGTCTTCACCTTGTCCAAAGGCAAATGGTATTTGGCAAAGACAACTTTTAAAATTTGTTTTTTTGTGTGTCCAGTTACATTTTGCATCAGGAAAGTGATTAAACCATTGTTAGAAGGAAAGAAAAATCTGACCATCAATTTCTATGTAAAATACAGGAGTATTTTGTTTCCTTTCCATTTAACATTTCACAAAACCTTGGATAGCAAGTAACTTGTTCTGTAAATGTTCCGCAAGATGAGCAACATTTCTAATAAATTTTAACTTCATAAACGAGCAATGCCTTGTAATACGAGTAATATATGAAACCGAATGTCACATGACCACAACTGAGCCAATGGTTCTTAAAATTTGTTTTGATATACAAGTGCTTCTGGTTACAAGCATGTTTCCAGAGCAAATTATGCTCACAAAGATTTTACAGTATATATAATATAACACACACACAGTATATATAACACACACATATATGTTATATATATATAAATATATATATGTGTGTATATACATATATATGTATATATACATATGTATATATATGTATGTATATATAAATACACACACACACACACACACACACACAAAGCCAAGCATTAGGCATAATAAGTGGAAAGTCTGTCTAACCTAGTGGGTGGCACACACATAAAATTGACAGTGCCCCTTAACTGTTCAATAGATGTTTAAAGCTAAGGCAGGGATGTCCCACTGTGTAGCTGAATGGACTTAAGGATTTGAGACCTTTTCTCTGACCTCAGTGCTGTGTGTGTGTGTGTGTGTGTACATGTGAGCTTGTGAGCATGTGAGTGCACACCTGTTTTCTCTGAACATATTAAAGCTGGTAACAGATGCTGAGTTGAGAAACTTAAAAGTTAACACACCTGTTATTGTTGCTTATTTTTCCATGAAAAGTGCTGAAGTGAATGCTCTGGTTTGCTCTGCTGTCTATGTCCAGAGACATAAAGTGATTTCAAAGTAAATCCTCACTATCCCCCCAAAACTGTGTTCACTCAAACTCCAGGCAGTGAAGAGTGTTTGTTTATGCGAAGGAGTCACTTATTTGCATAAGTGAGGTGCAGAGAGCTTGCAGATTGATTGAATTCAAACATATGCTATTTTATACGGAGAAAGAAGATGAGTCTAATGGTAACAGTAAAATATAGTAGCTCTACTTTGTTGGGCAGTTACTATATGTCAGAAATTGGACTAAGCATTTTACGTGCCTTACCATTTTGAATACTAAGAACAACTCTACATAGGAGGTTGTATTATTATCCTAATTTCATCTAATAAGGGAACCGGGATTTGTAAAATTGTAATAATTTTCCCAAGTTCACAGGGCAAGTAAGTGAGGGAGATACGATAAACACAAAACTAAGCATAACAGGTACGCCTGTTTCCAGAGGCGCAGTTTTGAAACTCTCTTACATGTAATCCCATGCAGTTATGGGGAAGTTCATGGGCTGAGTAGAAGAGACCTAACATGCGAGGAGGAACACCTAGGTTCTAGATCAACAATATTTCTAATGAAATATATCCATCACTTCAGTCACTGTCAGCTCAGGAGAGGATCTTCAAAGCACGTTAGCTCACTCTTCCCAGGAAATTCTAATTTTTCTTTAAGTTTGTGATATTGTTACAACTCGGACTATCTGTACTCCACACTCTTGCTAGACATCAGCTGCCCTCTTTTGGTTTTTATTCAAGTGCTAAATTGCAAGAAATAATATTGATGTATCAATGTGTGTTAAGGATATTCTATGCATCTTCTATTTACTCCCGATGTTTTCCCTAGATTAAGCAAGGCTACCAGAAGCTTGTGAATTTATGCACTTTTTTTCACCTCATAGAATTATGATATGCCTTAGCTTTCATTTAGAAAGAGCCATATGACTTTTTAGGATGCAATAATGTGTCGGTTATGGGAATTTCATTGAAGATGCCCAGTTCATCACTAAAGTTCCATTATGTGCAGCCAATGGACAAATTTGTCTTTGACATTAACCTAGAAAAAGCTTTGATATTTTTAAGCAACCAATGCATGCTGATCCTATAGGTGAGGAGCCCACAAACTATAGCCCTTAGGCCAAATGGAAACTATCATTTTCATTCATTTATCTCTTGTCTATGGCTGCCACAACAGCAGAGGCGAGTAGTTTGACAGAGAAGAATGGCCCATAAAGCTGATAAAAACTACTCTCTTGGCTTTTACAGAAAAAGTTTGCCAACCACCAAAGACAATATAAATTTTTAAATGATTATATATTTTATGTGCTTTAGTTGCAAGGAAACTCAGTCAAATATTCTTGTCAACACTAACAATGGTTGAGAAGCTTGTTACATACATTCCTCTTTTCTATATTAAATTTTCCTTTGTATTTCTTTCTTCCTTCTTTATATTTCCACTCTAGTGGGGTATACATCACTGCCATTCTACTTTGGGCATCCAGAAACATTATGGCCTCATGCCTCCCATAGTTAGGTATGGCCATATTGTTAATGTTGGCTAACCAAACATGAACAGAGATTATGGGTTCATGTAGGAGCCAATTAAATGATTCTCCCTTCTCTCTGTCTTCCTAGCCAGTGATATTCCAGATGGCAGAGACTCAGACACTCTGGCTTATTGAATGCAGGCCACCCAGAAGCTATCACCTTCTTCACATGGTCATGGAGACTGAGCGTGAAATGAACCTTTGTTATTTTAAGTTACTGGGCCATGGAAGGCATCATAGAGCCCAGCTTAACTGATACATGCAGTAAATTTTTTCCAAATTATTTTTGCAATAAGGTAGTTGTTAATAATGATATTAACAAGTATAATAATATGAACGAGTGTTCAAGGGTCTTGAATATTAAGTGTGTCATTAACCCCATTGAAAATTTGATCAAAGCTAAAAGCTCTTCTCTCCAGAGGGAAAATAATAATTACTAATACACACACACACACACACACACACACACACACACACACACACACACAGGTTTTGGAGAGCAAATAGATACAATAAATATGGACACCTTCAAATTCTGGCTCTGCTACCAACAAAGAAAGTTTGCTTATTCACCTTACTTGGAATCTCAGTTCCCTCCTCTGTAAATGGTGATATTAATACTTACTTTGCTTTGAAACTGTGAGGTACAAAATGTGATGATATGGAATTGTCTGTCACAGTATTTAACATAGTATGTGGTCAATAAATGCTCATTCCCTTCATCCTGTAACAATAGTGACAGCAATATAGTAATATAATCTCAAGTTAAACCAAATCCAAGCTGGCACAGGATAAAAGGAGATACAAATGCTCCCATTTGTGAAATAATGGTTTAAATCTGATGAAGTCTATTACTCTTCTCAGCCATAGTAGTCTATCATTAGACAAAGGCCCCTTTGAAAGCAAATAGGGGGGTGCCTGGGTGGCTCAGTCGGTTAAGCGTCCGACTTCAGCTCAGGTCATGATCTCACGGTCCGTGAGTTCGAGCCCCGCGTCAGGCTCTGTGCTGATATCTCAGAGCCTGGAGACTGCTTCGGATTCTGTGTCTCCCTGTCTCTCTGCCCCTCCCCTGCTCATGCTCTGTCTCTCTCTGTCTCAAAAATAAATAAAACATTAAAAAAATTTTAAAAAAGCAAATAGGTATTATTGGAATAACTCAATAAAAGCAGCTTTGCCTCATTGATTTTTAGACTTAGAAGTTCAGCTGCCACAGAAATATACTTTCTATAATGGATGTACATGTAGTATTAAACTTAAAATAGCATGCTAACTGAAAGTTCTTCTCCTTGGGAAATTTCAGTATCAATGTCATCATGGAAATCAAGGTTTTCATGGCAAAAATACATTAGGAAGACATGGTGTATAAATCTTTAGACTTCTGCCTATCTTAAATTTTTTCTAAAGTCTGTGTCTCTGGTACTTATATGGCCAGTTTAGATGTTATTGAAATAGAGTCATATAGTCATAGATGGTTGGAGAGAGGGGGACCTAACTGTTCATCTCGACTTAAATCCCATTATTTTATAGATGAGAAAAAATAAACTCAGCACTACTAAGTGACTTAACTAAAGATAGTGGCCTATGTATAAAAAGTAAGAATAGAAACAGTACCTACAAATGTAGGCATTCTACTGCTCCTTTTCATTGTTCCCTGATTATATTAATTTATCAGACCCAAGACAGTTGAGCATAATCTATGTTCCATGAGACTGCTGGGGCATCTGCTGTAAGCCCTATGGTTTCCATTAAACACCACTGGCAAGGAAATGTCAGAGACATGGTAGACAACTGCTCCTATGGTGATCCCCTTCCTTACTGGTTCTTAAGCTCAAAATGAAATGGCAAGCTTCGAAGTTTTTACATAGATGCCTTCTTCCATGAAGACCATCGCCTTATTTGGTACAGAAGCTCTGGGTGAAGTATTAAAAAAGGCTTTGTGCTGTCAGCTCAGAGCCTGGAGCCTGCTTTGGATTCTGTGTCTCCTTCTCTCTCTGCCCCTCCCCTACTTGTGCTCTGCCTCTCTCTGTCTCTTAAAAATAAATAAATGTTAAAAAAAAGTTAAAAAAAAAAAAAAGAAAGACAAACCCAGGAGCACCTGGGTGGCTCAGTCGATTAAGCGTCTGACTTTAGCTCAGGTCATGATCTCATGGTTCATGAGTTCGAACCCAGCATTGGGCTCTGTGCTGACAGCTCAGAGCCTGGAGCCTGTTTCAGATTACATGTCTCCCTCTCTGCCCCTGCCCTTCTGCCACTCATATGTCTCTCTGTATCTTAAAAATAAACATTAAAAAAATTTAAAAAAAGGAAAGAAAGACAAACCCAGAGAACTAAGACCATGTAGTTCATCATTAACACACCAGCAGTTAAAAACTTGTTGCTGCTATTATGTTTATCTGAATCAAACTCAGAGTGAAAGAGAGGGAAAGAGAGAGACAAACCAAAAAAAAAAATCCCAAGTCTCATGAGAACTTGGACCTATATAAGAATTTTACTCTGACAATCAGAACTGCCACATTGCCCTGACTACCACCACCATTTGTTGAGCATTACTGTGTAAAAAACCAATAATTTAGCACTAAATAGTTTACTATATGTCTTTTAGTATTTTATAATATATTTTGAAGTTTTTAATTATACATTATTTAACTCTTGTGATTATTTGGTTTTATGAACATCATCTAGCTCACCAGACAATATACACCATGGGATGAGAAATTTCTTTTTCTTAATTTCCTACTTTCCTTTTTCCTATTTTTCCTATCTTCCACACATACCATAGCAAATTGTGAATCAATAAATATTAATGCTTAATAAATATTTGTAAAATGAATGAACAAGAAACACTCCCATAAAGTAGACATTTTTTACATTTTTTGGATGAAGACATTGAAGCCTAAAGAGTATCTTAAACATTTCCCCCGCAAATGTTTGCACTAACGCTTTTCTCCAAATTCTTCCTATTCTGAAAGTTCACCCACTATATGAAATTAATGCTCACATTCATTGTTCAGTGAAGATATCTTTGCTTTCTTCTCTGGGACTTACTAAGAAGATATAGATTTCCATATAGTTTCAGGCTCCTAAGTCAAGCTTTTCTCTTCTACCTTCCAGTTCATGAGGTACACTGCACTCTAAAAAATTAGCTATATCAGAAAATTGGAGGCCATCAATCTCATGATTCTATTCACCAAACTTTGACTCCAGAGAGACAAACTAAAAATGAAGAGATGACCATCTGGACAATCTTTCATATTGATCATTGTCATCAGTTTTTGCTCTATAAAAGAGAACCACAAAATCTCAGTGATATACAAGAATAAACATTCACTTCTTGCTCCTGTATCTATGGATCATGTTGGGTGGTGTTACTTTTAGGTTAAAGGTTTAATCCAGGCTTGGTTTAAGATAGAGATTGATTCATTCTGTTTTTTGTTCATTCTGGACACAGCTCAAGGGGTAGTGGCCACCGTGAGATGTGGGAAGGGGTAATTTTTTTCTTAGGGATAATCACTCAAGTCCAAGATAGTGAAACCAACTCCACAAGCTTGCAACATGCCTGCTTATATCTCATTGGCTAGAGAAAGACACATGACCAAGCCCAATATCAATTGGTCAATAAACAGGGAAGTGTATTCCTCTCGTAAAGATGGGAGGGAAGGAGAGAGAGAGAGAGACCACTTGCTGAAGATGATCTGATCTATCCTAATCATATCATCATATTTATGTAATCTTGGTTCCTTTCTTTGAACAATTAGGCTGAAAATTAAGTGTGGAGTTAAAATCTTTCGTTTACTTTCTTCAGATCAAAGATGGACTGCTCTAGAGTTTAATCATGCTTCTGCCCCTTCTAGCATTCCACTTAGACTTGTTTCCAACACATTTACTTCTATCTCACTATTTACTCTTCAGGGTCACATGACAAATAGATTCACATGTGTCTTACAGATACAATCAGGAAAACTATGATGGTACAGTAAAGATGGCATTGCCTGTATTGAAAGAATTAGTCAAGAAAGAAAAATCACTAGGCCATGGCAAGGGGCAAATGTTGCCACCATAAGTGCATGTCGCATCAGTATAACATTATGCAAGTTACTAAGCCTTAGATTCCTCCTTCATAAAATGGGGTTAATAAAAGCATCTATTCTATAGACTTGTGGAAGGTAAACGAGGGGATATTTTTAAAGTACTTAATGTAGGGTTCAGAGGGTAGTCATACACCTTTAAGTGATCAATAATAATGCAATTACGGCTATTTTTAAAGCTAGTATGAATCTATATATGCAAATGTGCAAAACATGCAAATACCATTTTCCTTTTTTTTAGCTAAAAAAATATAACACAGTGGAATTCTGTTTTTTAGATTTCACCTTCAGAGCTGAAGCTGACTTTGTGTTCACAAACCTCTTCCATGGTTGGGCCGTGGCTCTAAACTTTGATTGCTAACAAGTAGCTGGAGTGAGTCAGGGAGGTGTCCCATCTGGTCCCAGGTCATTGGTTACTCATTTGTCACCAGGACATGTACTATGACTCTCTACTCTCTGCAATGTCCATGTCACTCTTGAGTGTAGGGAACTCTTTTTTTTTAATATATGAAATTTATTGTCAAATTGGTTTCCATACAACTAGGGAACTCTTTTCAAGGCTGCTTTTCCCATCCTCCATACTCTAAGTGGCTATTGCCTCTCTGGGGTCTCACTGGCACACACTAAAGCAGTGACTCTGCTTTCTCTGTTCTCTCCCTTTCTTAATACAGCGGAGCAATTTTGTGTTTCCTGTTTCTATCTAAAACATTTTTATCTGTATCCTAAATCCTCTCCCCTCTCTGGTTCTTAGTTTTTAAAATGAAAGGTGTAAAGATTTCTGTTTTCAGCACGTTTGGAAAAAGCACAAGAGGTAGTTGCTGCTGGAAGAGGGGTAAAGGAACAAGAAATTCAAAATGAGTAAAGCAAAGGTGAGTTACTATCTCAAAATATTATGCTACTATTATCGTGGTTATTATTATGCTCATCTTTTTATCCTCATCCTTACAGTTACTAATATCAACATGATCAAGGGAATCTTTGAGTCCTTGTTAACAGTTTTTCTCAGAATCCTCAGCCCAGAGCAAATACTTTATAAATGTTGTCAGTTTATTTTAGAACAAACCACACAGCTTTGGAACTCAAACAGATAGGGGTTCACGTCCTCATCCCACTGTTCACTATCCTTGGGTAAATATCCTCGGCATCTATGCTAGGTCTGAGTTTCCTTAACTCTAAAATGGGGATGAGAATGATCAGATTCCAGCTTTGTGATGGAGATCACTTATGTAAAGCAACCTAACATAATTCCAGCAATTATTTAATAAATGCTAGGTGGCTATTGTTAGAGAGGAAAGGATTACTCTAAGATTTTCCTGCGGGCCTCTAATTTCCAAAAGCTTCCTCTACAGAAAGGCTCTGGTTCAGGAATCTGGAATGTCTTTCTGATCTGGGTTATTCTTCGTGCATAGTCCCTTAAAGCAGCTGCAGTCAAGGCCCCTGGCCTTACAACTTTATTTAACATAATATACCTCTTGCAGAGAACCTTGCATAGTAAATGCCAGAGGCTCCAGGGTCAAGAATTAATTATAGGAACAGCAAAGCCCAGGAAACTAGTTGGCAGGAGGTGCCCCTGCAAAATGGCAGTTTTTTGGCCACTGTTGGGGAAATGAAGACAGTAAGCCCAACAGCCACTTCCTTTCCCCTTGGCTTGGAGCACTTGGCTTTCATTTATGAGGCCATCGGGTTCAATTAAGCTTCTGCATAACAAGTTGTCAGTCACCATCAAGGCACCTCCTGGATACATGTCAGAGCAGCCTCCTCCTTGTCACTTCAATCTCGTTCTAGAAACCTGTGAGCGGGATTTCAAGGAGTTGAGTTGGTGCATATTGTATAACACTCTGTTTCCCCCTTCCCTTTTCCTCCCTGCCCCTGCTGTTTTTCCAGAGGCTTCTGCCATTGCAGGTCAGGCTTGCAGGGAGCTGAGGGGTGCCAGGCTTATGAGTCTTCAGGGAGTGCCCATCTTGCTGAGCTTTGACAAGGACATCATTCTGGTAGACTGCAGCAGCAGCTTGATCAGAGTAAGCAGCCCCAGGCCATAGCTTTTCTGAGGGTTCACATAACCCAGCAAAGATGAAAGTGGGGGCACTCATCCCAAAGAGCGAAGAAAAGCAGTGAAAAGTACTTGTTGGGTGGTAGGCTGAGAACTGAGGTTGACATCACTTGCCACCATTTAGAGCAGCAATGCTTCATTCTTTTTCTCCATCGGACACACCTGACAGATGATGTCTGTATGTGTGGTGCTCATTTGCAAGTTCCCAAATTAGCTCAAACACTACCCCTTTGCAACTACTCAAGAAAGTATATATGAATGCAAATGAGGGAGAGAGAGGTTGGTATGTAGATAACCTTCAATCTGCTTCCTTTAAAATAATGCATGATAGTCATAAATTTTACCACTCTGGCTATTATCAGTAATGAATTATTTGGACACATTTCCCAGTAGATCAAGGCATTTTCTTGTATTGTGACATCGTGACAGAGTACTTTGGGGGTTTTAATGTTTCAGAACAAGAGAAGAGGTTCTTCTTTTTCCCATTCAATTCAGTAAAACACTACACAGTGAGGAGCATGCAGCAAGTACCAGGCTGGGGGGGGGGGGGGGGGGGGGCTTCTGCATGCCTGATCTTACCAGACATCATCATAACTCTGTGATAGGCACAGCTGTTCTTCTAAGGCAGGAGCGATGCACTTGGATGCAGAAGACCTGATTCTGCATCCCTCTTTTCCTGTACTCCATGACTTTGAATGAGTTGCTGAACTTGAACAACCCAAGACCTTCAGTTTCCTCATCTGTAGAGGAGACAGATGCACTTTGCTCAGAGCTGGTAGGGGGACTGAATAATAGTTGCTATCTATATGCTAGCTCTACAGCTTGACTCTAGAGAGAGATGCTGAATCATTCTGCTATATCGTCTCCATTTAAGTGAACAATTGTTGGCCATTCCCTAAAACTCACAGGAATTTGTAAGTGTACTAATGGTGAGAGGATTTCAAGAAATAATCAAGCAAAAAGAATAGAGATATTTCCTGTAAAATGATATGCAAATGCCCATAAATGATTGTCATGTTTTATGCACTAATTAAGGAATCATAGAATTTTAATGTTTGAAGAAACTTTAGACACTGTTTATACCAGCTATTTCCAATGAGCCCATCAGCAAAGTCCACTTTTAGTTTTTTACTTTTCTAAGGACACCAGCTTTTTAGAGTTTTGCTTACCCCTCGGATTTATCATGAGGAATTCATTTCTCTAATTTAAAAAAAGTGTGTATATATACACCTACATGATTTTCATACATAATGCCTAATGTATGACTAAATAGAGATATCATCCAAGATGATCAATGGGAGACCAAGGTTTTATTTACCTGTTCTTTTTAATAAAGCTTTAATTTAAATGAATTATTTCATAAAGGTTTTGCCTGACTCATAGGCCAAGTTTGGTTCCCTTGTTATGCTGTATTTGCTTTCTCTTAACACCCATAATCTATTTTCATTCTTCCTTTTTTACCTATCCGTACTCAATGTTAGACTATAAACTCCTTGAGAGTGGCGATTGTGGAAATTGTTTTCCATAGTGTCCACATAATCCAATGGCAGCTTTCTAATCCAGCCAGGCTTCCTTTAGGAACATCTGTCTCTGTCCCTCCTTCACACTTTATTTAAAAATATAATAACTAGTTCTCCAAGATGAAGATGGAATAAAGGCAGGCATCATCGTGCCCTCCATTCTTAGACTATGTTGTTGTCACTACTAAACATTATACCCTCCCTCTCTTCTTAACTTGGTTTTATTCAAGACTAGTTGAAACATCGTCATTTTTCTCCCAAATGGACTTAGCTGGAATTTCTTCTGGGTCTCCACAGCTAAATAGCTGTGCTTCTTTTGGAACTAGTCCAGAGGACTGGAAAAGTCATCACGTTTTCTAGACTAAGCAAACATGGAGGGATAGATCACCACTGTCTTGCTTTGCTCTTCAATTTGCTTTTCCAATCCATCAGCAACTCTTTCTTGCAGGCAAATGGGAGTTGCAGTATACACTTTGAGTTATAGCTACTGGGAGGAGGAACTTGAAGTCTTTATTCAACTCTTCCTCCTCTCCAATCTCAACTTAAAATGTGGGCATATATTTTGTAATATATAGCCTTATGGCTTCCAGGCAACTTAAGGTGAGTCCAGATCACTGTATCAATTGACCTTCTCTGGGAAGTTTATATGGAAACACTCTTTCAAGAAAGGTGAAGAGAACTAGAAAATATGTACAGCTATACATGTACTTCTGGCCATAAAATGACTCATAGTTTCTCTGAATATTGACTTCTTTGAGGGCACAAAGCCAGGAGAAAGTACATACATGGGGAGGGATGATTGTATACATTTTTCAGTACATGTCATGGATTAAATTATTGCTCTATGATACTCAGATCAATATTTCATGTATGTCACAATTCAGGGAGGTAGAAATTGTTCCTTCTTTGACAGATGAGGAAATAATGACAATAACGGCAAGGATGACAATAGCTGGTAACATTTATTGAGCACTTTTATTTATACTCTTTTTAAGTGGGTCTTATGTATTAACTTTCTACACATTAACTAATTTACTCCTCACAGTAATGGGTGAGATAGGTATTAGTGTCGTCTACATTTTACAAATGAGGAAGCCACAAGGTTGAATAATTTATCTGAGGTCACACAGTTGGTAAGAGGTAAAGCTGGAATCTGAAAGTTGTGTTCCAGCACCAGAACCCATGATTAGGAAACTGAGGCTCAGAGATGTTGTGTAAAATGCACACAATCACCTTTCTTGATCTAGAATTCTGTGTTTAGAATTCAGATATGTTTATAGTGTTATAAACTTTGTTATTGGTGTCGTTTGTTTTGCTTTTCTGCTTACCATGATAGATACTATTATTTTCTGCTTGCCATGCTAGATATTATTTAAAAAGAGAGGTGAGAGAAAAACAGAATTAAACAGCTTTAATTTATATTACTCAAGAGGAAAATTGGCCTGAATTGCCTGGATAATAACCTTAGGTTCCTATTTCCCTTAGAACCCTCTGTGACCTTAACAATGCATTTCCTCTTGTCCTTTTGATCAAAGGCAATAGTCAGGAACTAACTAAATGATGGCTGCCCCATCCTTCTCAGAGTTCTGTTTCAGCAAACCCAAAGCCTCCATTTCTTCTATGTTCAATGCAACTGCCTTAGGCTAAAGTTTATTTTCCATGCTGCCCATTCTCACTGCCTACCATTCCCAAGTAAGTCCCTTATAATGGAAATAAGTACACTGGATTAACAAGAGAGCAGCTTCAGGGCCCCTGACATTTCATCAAGCAACAACAGTTCTTCGGTTTTGCTTTCTGCAGCTCTATTTCCCCACAGACAAAAATAAACAGGAGAAAGAGGTGCTTACCTAAAAGATGCTTGATTAGCACTTTCATTTTAAGCCCCGTGTTTAGACAGACAAATCCAATTCAGCTTAGCCTTGTTGAGTGATATTAAGCTGCCTTTCAGAAACTTTTGTGGGCTTAATTATATGCCATCAAATGATGCCACCTTCCAGAAATCCTGGCCAGAGGACACACAAACTGGTGATCAACATTTATATTGGGACCAATCAGATTTTTACGTAGGAGTTCCTCGCCACCATTCTATATGAGGAAAATGCTTCAGCATGCTAAATGCAAAAGATAGTCTTGATTTTGGCATATTTCTTCTAATGCTGATTATATTTTACTCTGTGTTGTGTTTACTCAAGGTTAAAAAGGTGCTAATTAATTGAAATCAGCTAAGATACCTGCCATCCAAATGACCTGGAGTCCTATGAGTCAAGTCTAATATGATTAATCAATTAAATATCAATAAAGACTCTTTGGGGTAGTTGGGTTTTTGCATTTTGCTCTAGCTTTCAAGGACACTAAGCGACCTACATCAGGTTCTAATTGAAATGTTAGCTGGTTGATCATACAAGTTACACACGTTAATTATCAGGTGGTAGCTCTATAATTACCTAGCAATTGGTATCTTAGATTAGTGCCATAATTATTTTGGCCCTCTTTACCAAAACACGGATTGTCCTTGATAATTACTTATGGATTCACTGAACCTTTAAAGAAGAGGTCTTTAAAGGTAAATTGAATGGTAATCATAGCCCTAAAATCAAAAGAAATAAAAGAAAGTCCACCTAACTGCCCCAAAATTTAGTGAGGGCTTTGACTGGGATATATTGTGTATTGTTTCATTTTATACTGCATGTGGGAAAGTACTGAGACCAAATAAGGACTTAAGCTGATTATTTAAATTTTAATGGTTCCTTTAGGAAAGAAGGGGAAATAAATGAAGAAAGAGAGAAAGCTAAGAAACAAGAAAAGAGAGACAAAGAGGAGGGGGAAAGGGTTAGGGAAGAGTAGAGATGATAAGTAGTGATAGCACAAAGTCCAAAGGTAAGGGTTGAAAGGATAAAAGGAAGGGTTGTCAAAAAATTAATAAAAAAGTCATATGGTAAAGTAAAAGATCTCCTCCCCTAAAAGATATCTACATCTTTACTCCTTGGAACCTATAAGTGCTGCTTTATATGACTAAAAAGGTCTTTGCCGAAATATATTATGGTAAGGTTTTTGAGATGGGGAAATTATTGTGGAGTATCCAGGTAGGCCCAAAATGCAATCACATGTATCATTAGTACATGGAGATATGGGGGAATTTGGCACAGAGGGATAGGAGAAAGCAATGTGACCATGGAGGCAGAGATTAGAATGATGTGGCTGCAAGCAAAGAAGGCAAGCAACCATAAGAGGATGAAAAGAACAAAGAATATTTTTTTTTCCCTAAAAGCCCAGATTAAGTATGGCCCTGCCTATATTTGATTTGGGGTTAGTGATATGGATTTCGGTCATCTGGCCTACAGAACTCTAGTAGAATCCATTTGTGTTGTTGTAGACCATCAAGTCTGTGGTAATTTGTTACAGCAGCCATTAGAAACTAATACAATCATTTAGCCATTCACAATTTTTCTTTATTGCTGATCATTATCAGGCATCTCTCTGAATGCCAGGAAAAACCAAGATGCCAAGTGGAAAGAACAATAAGCAAGCTAAAACAAACACATAGCTAAAACAAGAGTGTTTCACATAGTGATCATTTCCATGAACTACATAAACAGAGAAATCATAAATAACAGGATAAAGGAAAAGGGGCAATATGAGGTGGGATCAGAGAAGGCTGTAATGAGTGAGGTTATTTGAGCCAATCACGTGAGGATATAGCATTTTCTAACTTCTTTGAAATCATCATCATCATCATTTTTTATTCTCAAAACAACCCTTCAAGCTAATATGAGATGTATATATTTTACAAAGGCTTATGGGGCTAAAATATCTGACCCAAGTTTACCATCTTATACGAGTTAGAAAGAGGATTCAACTTCACATAATTTATGTTAAATTTCAAACTTTTTCTACGTGATGTGCAGGTAAAAAGTCTATGCTATTGCATAGCATAGATTGAGATGTCACAAAAAGCTTTTCCAACTATCCCTAGTGAAGATACTAGATTTTTTCTTTAGACCTACATAATTTGGCACTTCATATTACCTAGGTCATAATGCATCAAGTTCTAATTTTTTTTTAAGTTTATCTATTTTGAGAGGGAGAGAGCATGTGTGCATACAGGGTAGGCACAGAGACAGTGGGGAGAGAGGAATCCCAAGCAGGCTCTGCACTGTCGGCACAGAGCCCAAAGCAGGGCTTGAACTCACAAACCATGAGATCACGACGTGAGCCGAAACCAAGAGTCAGGTGCTTAACCAGTTGAGCCACCCAGGTGCCCCTGCAATGCATCAAGTTCTAGAGGGCATCAACGATGACCAGTTTATTTATTTATGTATTTATTTTTTTTTAATTCATTTATTTTTTTAATATATGAAATTTACTGTCAAATTGGTTTCCATACAACACCCAGTGCTCATCCCAAAAGGTGCCCTCCTCAATACCCATCACCCACCCTACCCTCCCTCCCACCCCCCATCAACCCTCAGTTTGTTCTCAGTTTTTAAGAGTCTCTTATGCTTTGGCTCTCTCCCACTCTAACCTCGTTTTTTTTTTTTCCTTCCCCTTCCCCATGGGTTTCTGTTACGTTTCTCAGGATCCACATAAGAGTGAAACCATATGGTATCTGTCTTTCTCTCTATGGCTTATTTCACTTAGCATCACACTCTCCAGTTCCATCCACGTTGCTACAAAAGGCCATATTTCATTTTTTCTCATTGCCACGTAGTATTCCATTGTGTATATAAACCACAATTTCTTTATCCATTCATCAGTTGATGGACATTTAGGCTCTTTCCATAATTTGGCTATTGTTGAGAGTGCTGCTATAAACATTGGGGTACAAGTGCCCCTATGCATCAGTACTCCTGTATCCCTTGGGTAAATTCCTAGCAGTGCTATTGCTGGGTCATAGGGTAGGTCTATTTTTAATTTTCTGAGGAACCTCCACACTGCTTTCCAGAGCGGCTGCACCAATTTGCATTCCAACGATGACCAGTTTAGACAGGATTCTCCACGATTTTAAGAGCAAAACCTACTACCTCCCTGAGTAAATGACATTCTGTCTTGACTATTACTATCCCAAACACTCATCCTCTTTCCCTTCAGTTTGACTCAGCTCTTCCCAAAGAATCTTCCTGACACTTAAGTGAAAATATCATATGCAGATGAATGTGACAAGCAGGTTAATGCCCTAGAGTGAGCAGAGAAAAATAAGTTCTTCCGCTGAAGGCCTGAAGAATCCTAATTTGATAGTTAGGGCCTTTGGCTTGATTAGGCTGTGGCAAGAGAGAGGTATTCTATTCTGTTGTGTCAATTTGCAGACTGCAGGGAATGCTGGCTGCGAGGCAAGGGCCTGTCTGACTTGTAACCAGCAGGCGAGAGCCAACACACAGCACTCACACGGTGATTGCTAATGGTGGGGCAAGGCTGGCTACAGAGAGACTCCTGAGGGAAGCCTACAAGCCTGTCAGTGCTTGTCAGTGTCACTGTGACAACTGGACACTCAGGAAGGAGCTGTGAAAAAGAAGAGCTGCAGATAACAAGGCCACCTTGAGAACTTCTCTGTTTGGACCACCTGGGAATACCAGGAAGGAAAGTTGGAGGATGTGGGTTGTATTTCTAGCATTTGTCCACAGGAATGTAATGAGTTTTGATCCCAAAGAAGTCCTTACCTGATTCAAGGAGGGTTTTAGAAAATGAGACTTTTAGCATAGTCTATGTTCCTTTAGACGCAAAGAACAACAATAGCACTGGCAAAAACAATAGCTAGCCTGCATTCTATAATTCTATCTGCTAACCTCTGTTCTAAGTGTTTTAGGTATATTATTTCATTTGATCCTCACAACAGCCCTATGCAGTAGATAATATTATTATCTGCTCTTATACTTCAGAAGAATGAGAATGTGTTATACCACCACCATGAATGTGTCATTAATCCCAAGAAGATTAAGTCATGGTTGGAGCCAAGGAGTACATCATTACCTACAATGTGGCACAGGGTATTTTTAGAGGAAGACCACAGACAGTGAGTCCAGCTAACCTGAACTGGAATCCTAGTTCTGCCACATATTAGTTGGATAACATTGCACAAAATATTTCATCTTGCCTCATCTATAAAATGGAAGTATCTCTTTGGCACAACTGGTTGAAAGGTCAATAGAGTCAGATAGGTAAAGTCCTTAGAAAAGTTTTGGGAAATAACTTTCTCAACAAATGGCCATTGAAGTTGTTGCATCACAGATGCCTAGGCACAGTCTTGCTATCCAAGGCCAAATTTCTCCTAGTTTGTTTGCTTATTTGTAAAATGAGGCCATTTAAGCCTGCATTATAGACTATGCAAAAGAATTGTAGATAATCATTTGTATTAAAGTAATTTGTAAAACACCAGGCCCTATTGAAATGCTAGCAAACCTCTCTGATCTAATTCCATCATCTTTAAGGTGGGAATAAAAAGTGCTCGGTTGTGAGGTCAGGGTTATGGAGATTGGATGTATTGTAACATGTAACATACCTAGCATCCAGCATGGTGACAGGCACATGGTCTTCGCTGAATTAATATCAGTTCTCATTTTGAATTAATTGTGATTACTGAAGAATCAGTGTTTTAGAATGTGTCCCATACCTTAATCTCCATGAGAGATTTCTTTTTTAATTTTAATTTTTGGCTCAAAGAAACATAATTGTTCCAGCCATCCAACAAATGCCTTGTGAAAGATCTTCTTGGAGCTACAGGTTAGTAAGGCAATATTTGCTCAAGATTCAGCTCTCTGGTCAATTTTCTCAAAGCAAAAAAAATAAAAAATAAAAAAATAAAAAAAACAAAGGCCATCCCTGGAGGATATTACTACACAATATTATTGAAACTGCTCATCCTCTGCTTCTTCTAGGAAGGAGCATGACAAGTCACAGCTGAAGAAAAAGATGAGTGGGTTGCATGTGCTTTTTTTTGTAAATAATACATGGACCATTCCCCTGTGCTGCAGCTAATTTGAGCTGGTTGGGAGGAGGTTGCTTTGAGTTGTTAAAAAAAATACAAAAACACCCTCTTTCAGCTGACTGAATCTGCTACAAGCTGGGTCATCTTGATGTTCAACTAAAGAAAGACATCCAGTGTTGTCTCCTTCCTACTTGCTTGGTTGATAATCCCCAGATGCAGCTTTTAGAAAAATCAATAATCACATATAATGGTCTTTGGTATCCCAACCTGCTCTTCAAAACCAGCTAATGGTCTGAGTGCCTGTGAAGTGGATAAAGTTAGAAACAGCTCATTACTGGAAGAGGTCATGTTGAGAAGTCTTGGTTTCCGGCTCTTTATGACAGCAGCTCAAGGGAATCTCTTCCTAAGCTTGTTGAAATACTACATAATATACAATTCCATCAGTTCCAGTGAAAGACTAATTAAGCCAAGGAAGAGCAGAATAGCTGTGAAATAAATGATACCTTTTCATAAAATCAGGACCTCAGTTATTCTACACAAGGTGGTGGCTCTGACTTTGAAAGTACCATAGCTGAGTAAGGGATGTGGATTGCATAGTAACAGGAAGATGTTTTCTGTTTGTCTGCTGGTTGAGATATATTCTTCAGCACCATAAAATTCCAATAACTTTCTTCTCTTCAGTTTCCCCTATTCACACATTCATTTTAAAGAGGAAGAAACTGAGGCCAGACACATGAGCTCCTGGCCCAAATTCACACAGCTAGGGAATAATAGAGCTCAGACATGAATGGTGTGACCCTCAGAACCAAACCTTCTTGCTCTTTCCACTCCACCAAGTTTGCTGACTCCTTAGCGATCACTGAAGTCATAGGGCTTATTTTACACATGTTCAAACACAGACCCAAAGGGCTTAAATGACTTCCCCTAAAGTCTGTAAGTTGTTAGAAGAGGACTTCTGGCATGCCTCAGGCAGCTGGTATTTTACAGGTCTGCTTCCACTATCCTCCATCTGAGACAGTTCTCCAAACACCATGTTTACCAAACCACCTCCAACATATCAAGATTCCTTCCAAGACTTTATGAGTCACTTCAGACTCAGATGTTTTACTACTCATGAGCACGAATAAGACAAATAGTAAGCTGGTGAAAGTACAACAGAAATAGCATGCATAGTTCTAGCTACTAGCCTATAAATTAAACTGGAGTATGCCCAGAAGTCTGCCAGGAATGGTGAGGGTGACTCAGAGGGTGCCAATATGTGAGGACCAAGTTGTAGGAATTAGGGAAATCTTTATCCTGGAGAACACTTATCAGAAACTCTGAGCAAAGTAAATAGCAGTCTTCTCAAAGAGGGATTAACCTCATTCTTTATGTCTCTACATGTTTAGGAATCAATGGACCAAGAAGGTTTCAGAGAGATAAATTTGGGCTCATTATAAGGAAAAATGTTCTAATAGTCAGGGTCAGCTATAGATGCCTCAAGAGTAAAGACAGAGGTACAGAGAAGAAACCAGTGAACCCAAAGACAGGGATCAACCACTAATGAATATGCAGCCCTTGGGTCCTCATTTATTCTCCCCTGGCCTTGGTTTTCTTCTCCTGAAAAAGTGTGGTGTTGGTGTAGTTTTTTAGGCTTACTCCATGATCTAAGATTTTAATTATAACAATTGAGGTGTTTGCACAGAAGGTGGACTGCTGAGTGTTGGAGGTATTACAAGAGACTTAACCACCAAATGTGAGGTGGAATTAAATTTACTTGGAGATTTTTTTCTAACTGTAGGATTCAATGCACTTAACCCAAACTAGATTCTTAACCCTTTCTTTAATGGGTTACTAAGGCATACTTGACCATTTCTCATTTATCATCTAATTATTAACAAAAAAATTGTTAAAATGTGTAATGAAAGAGAGAGGAGGGTAGAAGAATCCAGAAAAGAGGAGAAATGTCACTCTCTTTGTATAGATTTTCAGAAGCAGCCATTTTAATGTTCTATAATACTTGGGCATTCTTCTACCTGGAGTCCATTAAGATAACTTGTGTGACATGCGGCACATACCTTGGGAGAAAAAACATGAACAACGGTTGAAATTATACCACACTTATAGTGATGACCTAATTAAAATCCTTCACAGGCATCTCAGCTTGCACCAACAAAATCTCAGCACAGGACATTGGATCCCACCACTAGAAAATCTACAATTACTGCATCTGGAACCTTCACATAGAGGCTGCTCCTACTGTCCTTGGTCACCTAGACTGACTCTGTGTATTCTTTGCTGGTTTGCATCACTGATTCTGATTCAAAATCTAGGGCTGATATATGTGAGAATTTAGGAATTGGGCATGCTTTTGCTTCCTTGCTGCCATGGGAGCTGAGTGGCATTTTCAGCTTCCAAAATGGAAGAAAGGCACAACCTCAAAAAAGTGAGACTTCTCCAGACAGAAGAAGGGGATTCAGATACTAAGAAGCCAAAAAGAATGATGAATATCACTGGCGCCTTGGAAGCCAAACACAGCAAATGTTTTAAGAAAAATGAAATGGTCAGTTGTGTCGACGACTGCGGAGAGGCCAAAGCAAATGACAACTGAAATGATGTTTTTGCATTTTGCAAATAGGGAGTTATTGAAAACCATTATGAGAACTGATTCAACAGTGTTGGGAGGGTGCAGGTTTAGAAGTGAATGCAATCGGAGGAAGTATCATAAATCATGAATATATATTCTCCATGACTATTGATTAAATTCTAGAATGGGAGGATACCATATTTCATTTTCATTAACCCACACACAGTTGGCCCTATTGCCCAGAAGTGATTGCTATGCACATGCTCTCTTTGGAAAGAATCATTGATGGGAATGGACATCTAGTGTTTTAACTATGAGTAATGTCTACCACCTTATTGTGAACTAATCAACTATGCTTTGTGTGCCTTTATTTGATTCTAATCCCATTTTAAACTTTAAAGCTTCAGCCATCTTGGTAATGGCTCATTCTCTCTGTAATAACACAAAACAAAAAAAAAAAAGAGAGCTATACATCATATAAAGGATGCTGAGAAACTACAAGGCCTGTGGAATTTGCTGCTTTCTTCTAAACTAGTTTCAACATTAGCAGTTATTATTCTTCTACCAGCTCAGCTACTAACACCTTCTCTGCACACCTTGCCATCATGAGATAATTCCCGAACTTTTTCTTTTCCTCTTTTTTTTTTTTCTGTTCTATTTTGGTGATTTTTCAAGTAACTCATTGTCTTATTCTCTTTCCACCTCTTCAGTCTTAGATATTGAAATTCACTCTCAACAGGGGTTCAGAAAATAATTCCCTTTGCTCCTTAGCCCAGAACCAGAGCTAAGTGATACCCATTCCCTTATCAGTGCCAGTAACCAATGTCCCTAAATTGATGGATTTCTGGATTTCTCCCATGAGAAGATCAAACAAACTCTTGACAAGGTATGCAATTATTCAATATCTATGTCATTATTGTGTTTGTTCATGAATTTATTCATTCAACGAATGTTTTTACAGCACCTACTATGTTATTCTTGTTGATAATTACATATTTGTAATTTTCATGCTATATCACAATAGTGCTCAATAAGCATTTGCAGAAGCAAAAAATAGACATAAATTAAAGGGACATATGCAATGCAAATATTGTATATAAATGGACAACTTGGAAAAATAATTTAATATTGCCAGAAAAATAATCTAATATTGTAGCCTAAGTAATTATGTGAAATTAAGTTGGCTCATCAAACATTGCCAACAAAGATGTATTTAACAGACACAGTAATGCATTAATGATACAGAGAGAGGGGTTCTTGCATGTTTAGCATTGATGCTATCAGTGGGGATGAAATGCCAGCTGGCAGCAGCCACTGAAATTCTTACAAAATTGTAGATGTCAGGAAGTGAAATGTCTGATGTCAAGCAAAAAAGGAAGTGTCTATCAGAGCATTCTGATGAGGGCTGGGTATCTGCTACTGGCAATAATAATGAGCTCAGCAGGGTCTCAAAGGTCACAAAGTTCCAGAAGGAGAAACATCACTTGGGAAATAAAATGTATTTAATGGTAAAGAATTACGATAGGCGAGTTATCAGAATGCCAGGTATTTACTCTGTGAGAAAAACAGGCAGAGAAGCAGAGTTATAGAATAAAACCAATGAAATAGGAGATAGGAAACAGTAAAGTCTAATTGTGCATATTAACATTTTGTAGCTGAAGCATACAGTGAACTCTCAGTAACTGCTAAATCTGAATTTGCATCTTGAGCCATGATAAGAGAATTTTTCAGCAAAGAGAAAAATCAGAATCAAAAGAATGTAGATAAATTTAATATTAACTATCCACAGTATGGTGTTAACTGTTATATTTACAGATAGTGTATGAACAGGTGATGTCTAAAAAGAAATAGTACAAATTTGGGGCTTTTTGATTGTTTTCAACCTCTTTCCTCTGTGATTTAGAAGAAATATGGAGCAAGGATTATTTATGTTGAAATCCTCAAATAAAACCTGTGAATGCTTTATAATAGAAAAGTAGAAATTATAATTTCAAATCTAGAATCACTTTTAGCTTATTTCCAAAGCAGTACACATTAATAATTTGGAGCCTAAGTTTTAAAGAGTAATAGATATCTGCTTGAGACCTGGTTCCACCCTTACAAATATTTTGCTTTTCATCTCTTTTAAGACAGTTTCTTTTGGTGTAAATGGACATAGTGTAGGACTAGCTTCACAGGTTTCTCAGAGAATATAAGGGCACCTGGGTGGCTCAGTCTGTTAAGCATTTGACTTTTGATTTCGACTCAGGTCCTGATCTTACAGATTGTGAAACTGAGCCCCATGTCGGACTCTGCATTGTCAGCATGGAGCCTACTTGGAATTCTCTCTCTCTCTCTCTCTCTCTCTCTCTCTCTCTCTCTCCCTCCCTCCCTCTCCCCTCTCTCTTTCTCTCCTCCTGCTCGCATTCTCTCTCTCTCTCTCAATAAACATTTAAAATAAATAAACGTGAATATGCATTTAAGGCACTTACCTCATGCCTCGAAACACTGCTATTCAATAAATGAATAGTCCTTAGTTTCAAATGAAAGTAGAAGTTGCTATATTACGTTATGCTGCTCTTTTGAAAGGTGCTTAACTATTCTTTGTCTCAGTTGGTTCACCCATAAAATCAGGACTGTAATAAATCCTACTACATGGGACTGATGTGAAGTTTAAACTCTTTTTAATAAATGATGCTAGGCTAATTGATATCCATATAGAAAAGAATGAAAACTGACCCAGTAGTGTTAGCTACTTGGACTGTGAAACACAAGAATTTAATTTACTTCCCCTAGCTCTCACCCCCTCTAAATGCCTCTTGAGATCCCTTAAACTTTTTTTATATCTTTTCTTCTTCAATGTACCATCTTCTTTCCCTTGGAGAATTGGGCAGTAGCCTCCTAACTGCCCTTCCTACCTTTAATTTGCTTTTTAATATGAAATTAAAATGGCAACTATAAAACATCACATACACGCAGAAAAACATGAAAATCTACATCACACCATATTCTTATACATGGAATGCACTCAGAGCCAATACTCAGGTCAGGAAACCAACACAAGCATTCCATCAGCAGCTTCTCTCTCAGCTCAATCCAGTCAGAGCTCCTTGACACCCATTCAGCTATAACTACTATCTAGACATCTAAAGTAATTGATGTGTTGCTTTTTTTTATTGTTAAACCACCTGTATATGTATCCTTAAAGACTATAGATTAGTTCTTCCTCATTGGACTTTATATTAAAAAATGGCCAGTGGGAATTGTTGCATGTCTGAATTTTTGATGAGCATTGCTTGGGAAATTCATCCACATTGCCATGTGAGCTATGTTTTATTCATTTTGGTTGCTACTTGGGATTCAGTTGTATAAACATGAATTTGTCCATACTATTTCTGATGGACATTTGGATTGTTTCCATTTGGGGGCTACTGTAAAGGATGATAATTAAATACTTTGGAACTTAACCCCTGTTGCCAACAGGCAAACATTTTTGTAAGTTATATGTATTGGTGTGGAACTCCAGGCTATACATAATTTAAAGCTTACTAGATAATGCCAATTTATAAACTCCTAGAAATATACAACCTACCAAGACTAAACTAGTAAGAAATAGAAAGTCTGAACAGACCTATAAGTAGTATGGAGATTGAATCAGTAATCAAACCCTCTCAACTTAGAGAAGCCCAGGACCAAATGACTTCACTGGTTAATTCTACCAAATATTCAAAGAAAACATAACAACATTAATCTCTTTCAATATTTGAGAAAATTTAAGCAGAGGAAACACTTCCAAATTCATTTTATAAGGGAAGCATTACTATGATACTAAGCCAGATAAAGAAAACTACAGATCAAAATCCCTGATGCACATAGATGCAAAATCCTCAAGAAAATACTGACAAACTGAAGCAATTAGCAGGATCATACATCATGATCAAGCCAGATTTACCCCCTGGGATACAAGGATGGCTCAACATACAAAAATCAATTATTGTGCTACAGTGCATTAACAGAAAGAAGGATAAAAATTATACGATTACCTCAATAGATGCAAAAAAAAAATCATGTGGCAAGATTGAATAACCTTTAATGATAAACACTCTCAACAAGCAATAATCTAGGTTTAGAAGGAGTATATCTCCTTCTATGTAAAATAAACATAATAAAGCCCACATATGACAAGCCCACAGCAAACATTATACTTAATGGTGGAAAACTACCACATTTTCCTCTAAGTTCATGAGCAAGACAAAGACACCCACTCTTGACATCTATTCAACATAGTACTTGAAATTCCAGTTAGACTAGAAAAATACAATTAGACTAGAAACAGCACTAAAAGCCATCCATATTGGAAAGAAAGAAGTAAAACCTTGATGTTTGCAGATGATATGATGTTATATATAGAAAGCTTTAAAGACTCTGTTAAAAATTATTAGAACTAATAAATTCATTAAAGTTGCAGGATATAAAATCTATGTTCAAAAATGAGTTGCATTTGTATATATTACCAACAAACGATTCTAAAAGGAAATTAGGAAAACCTTCCTATCAACAATAGCACCAAAAAGAATAAAATATTTAGGAATAAACTTAATTAAGGAGGTGAAAAAGACTACTATATTGAAAACTATACAACACTGATGAAAAAATTAAACAAGACACAAACAAATGGAAAGATATACTGTGTTCATGGATTGGAAGACAATATTGTTAAAATACCCATATTACCCAAAACCATTTACAGACTCAGTGCAGTGCCTTTCAAAATCCCAATGGCATGTTATTATTTTTTTTTTTACAGAAATGGAAAAACCAATTCTAAAATTCATAGGGAACCACACACCCACACACCCACACATACCATTAATGAATAGCCAAATGATTCCTGAGAAAGAGTAAAGCTGCAGGTATCACATTTTCTGATTTCAAAATATATGACAAAGCTGCAGTCAAAACAGTATTGTACTGGCATAAAGACAGACATATAGACAAATGGAACAAATAACCCAGAAATAAATCCATGCATATATTGTCAACTGATAATCAACAAAGTACCACAAATACTCAACAGGGGAAGGACAGTCTCTTCAACAAATGGAGTTGGGCAAATACCTGGAAACTGATTAACATAGTCTTTAACAACTACTGTGTCAAATAGAATATTAAAAGGGAATTAAAAAAATATATCAAGACAGGGGAGCCTGGGTGGCTCAGTTGGTTAAGTGTCCAACTTCAGCTCAGGTCATGATCTCGTGATTCATGAGTTTGAGCCCTGCATCCGCTCTCTGCTCTCAGCACAGACCTCACTGTGGGTCCTCTGTCCCTCTCTCTGTGCCCCTCCCCCACCGGATCTCTCTTCCAAAAGAAGTAAACTTAAATTTTTTTTACAAATAAGTAAAAAATATATCAAGACAAATAAAAGCAAAACATAACTTACCCAAATTTATGAGATGCTGCAAAAGCAGTATTAAACGGGAAGTTTATAACAATAAACACCTATGTTATAAGAGAAAAGAGATCTTGAGTTAACCTCAAGGAACTAGAAAAAAAAAAGAATAAACTAGATCCAAAATTAGCAGAAAAAAAAAGAAATGATAAAAGTTCAGAACAGAAATAATCAAAAAGAAAATAGAAAAATGGAGAAAACTTTTTTCTTAAAAAAACTAAGAGTTGTTTTTTTGAAAAAACATAAAATCAAGAAATCTTTAGCTGAAAAATGAAAAAAAGAGAAAGACAACTTCAAATAAATAAAATCAGAAATGAATGATGAGGCATTGTTATAGATGCCTCAGAAATTAAAAGGAAAAAAAAGACATTAAAAGGAACTATTATAAACAATTATATGGAAATAAATCAGATAACACATAAAGGCCACTTATGAAAAGCCCAGGGCTAACGTCATAATCAATGGGGAAAAAATTGAAAACTTCTAAGATCTGCTACAAGGCAAGGATGCCCACTTTCATGACCTCTATTCAATATTCAACGTAGTACTGAAGTATAAGAAAGAGCAAGTAGACAAGAAGAGAAATAAAAGGCATCTAAATTGGAAAGGAAGAAATAAAATTATCTGTGTTTGCACATGATACAATCTTGTATGCAGAAAACCCTCAAGATTACACACACACACACACACAAACTGTTAGAAGCAATAAACAAATTCAGTAAAGTTGCAGGATACAAAATAAATGTTTGAACATCGGTTGCATTTCTTTACATCAACAACGATCTATCCAAAAAGGAAATCAAGAAAACAATCCCATTTATGACAGCATGAAAAATAATAAATCATTTAGGAATAAATTTAACCAAAGAGGTAAAAGATCTGAACATTGAAAACTACAAAACATTGATAAAAGGAAGGTGACAAAACCAATGTGACAAAAATGGATTGACAAAGATCATAAGGAAAATTCTGGAGTGATGGAAATTGTCTGTATATTAATTGATTATAGTAGTGGCTACACTGTCACAGCATTCAAGATAGGTGAGTTTAAGTTTGTATAAGTTACATCTCAAAATTGTTGAAATTTTCAGTTATTTTCCTCAGTATGATTGGTATATTTTTACCTCTTTGCAGTTCCCATAGGTGCACCTGCCATCCACTCATTATTAACCTTAACTAGAGTGATGATTTTGAAATGCAAATTAGACCTGTCCCATCCATACTTACAACATTTTGAAGGGTTGTCATTGCATTTAGGATTAAGCATTGAATTCTTTACCTGGTCCACAGGCTCTGGGTGTTCAGGCTCCAATTGCTTTTCAGTTTTACATTGGTAGCTCTGTACATTAGCTGTTTGGTACTTTCTGTGTTTTGGCTGTTCCTTACTCTTATCATGGGGACCTTCTCTTCATCTGCCTGGAATTCTCTTCCCAATCTCTACTCTCCCTTTGACTGGTTGCCTCTCAACATTCTTAGAGATGTCAGTTCAATTACATTTCCCTTTCTAGTCTTCCATGACCTCTTAGATTAGGTCAGTTCCCCCTATTTTACACTTTCACAGGACTATACAGCAAGAGTGCAATTTCTATTGAGTTGGTGGGTTGACTGTAACAAAGAATCATCATACTCTACCAGGTTTTGAGCCACTAAACTAGTCTCCTCAATGTCCTTTTAATTCTAAAATGCTATAATTTCACAAATTTAGTTACTTACTTGAATTCTTTGAGAGCCTTGCAAAGAAAAATACCAAATTCCAAAGAGATTACTCTAATCCCTTAATTTATCTACTCTACTCCAAGTTTCATTCGCAGTATTTATTTGCTTCTTGTCATGATTATTACACTTCAGAGCAATCATGTCATCTGTCACCTGTGAAGTGTTTACACAACCAACCCTGTGTCATAGCTGAGGTAGATAGAGTTAAAAGCATTCTCCTGAGGTAGCCAGGTAGCTTTGGGTTAGGGCGTGTTCTCATATACACTCTACAATTTGCTGTGCTGAAGGACTGAGTTAATTCATTGGTAATCTCTTCCATTTCTACGATTTGTCAAATGGGAAATATAGTATCTATAGTATCTATTACTAGCAATCTATTACCTATGATATTACTATTATATTATATATGTAATATACAATAATATTGCCCATTATGAAAATAAACACAAAGTGTTTGACACATAGCAGGCAATCTTTCAATAAACAATAATCATGAAAGAATCCAGCAGTGGAGAAAAAAGGTGTGTTTTTGTTGTTGTTGTTTTTGTTATTGTTATTGTCCTATTTGTTTTGCTTTTTCTTTGCCTTTTTTTTTTTTTTTTTTTTCCATTTGCTGAAGCCTTAAGTGTCAGGTGGGAGAATCAATACAAGCCACTTCCTTAGGTGTTGAGGCATAATTGAGTCAAAACACTTCTGTCCCCATCTGCAATTCTATTAACAGATGCCAAGCACTTTAATCAATGTGTCTCAGCCTTGCCTGCCTGCCCGGGCATGCATCTCTTTAAAGCAGAAACACCTACATTTGTAAGAGTCAGAGGGTATCACAGCGGGGGGAATGAAGAATAAGTAGTGACAGAACTAAACTATTACTACTCTGGGGCTAGAATCCGGCCAAGTTAATACTACATTAATTCTCTTTTAGAGCCATTAAAGGAAGTCCATTCCTATTTCCTTTCTCCCAAATAGATGTATCACCATCCCAAGACGTGTCGCACAATCCTACTTCAATAATTTCCGTTCCAAAATCAAAAATTTATAATTACTTACATTCTCCTTCTGGGCCACTCAACTTTTGAACGTCCACTTTAAAAAATCCAATTTTGAGAAAAATCATTACATTTAACTATCTGATCGTTATTTATTATCATTAACAAATATTCTTTTTGTTTATAAAACTTACATTGGCCCAGTTTTAAACAATTTTTATAATCAGTTCTCAATCTGCAAAGCCCAACTAATAAATTGAGAAGGTCAGGTTTCCTCTCCCAAACAAAATAGAACAAAAGAAATATCCCTTTTCTTCACTTTCTCTGGAAAAGGCATCAACAGTTGAGATAAGAATGTTAACCCGAGGCCAGTTTGTGGAGGAAAGGAGGGAGAGAAGAGAAAAGGAAGGGAGGGAAAGGAGAGACAGAAAGAGAAAGATGTACAGACAGAAAACAAAAGAAAATGTACTTTTATTTCATGGGTGCGAATGATAAACTCCATGTGTTAGTAGCACATAGTACCTTTTAAATTTTTTATATGCTCACATCTGTGTCATTAGATCACCAGACCCCCATTTTCAAACATACCTGAATTTCTTACATTTTATTAATACAGTCATTTGCTTTCTGCAAATTTCCATAAATCTACTTATCAGAAGAGATTGGCAGGTATTCTCCCCAGGTGTGTTATAAGAAGATCCTACCTACACAAAACAAATGCTCTAAACAAGTGGTATTAGCCCCCCATTTGTGTTTCCTTGTACACAAATGCCCAAAGTAAAATAAATGCTATTGCTAGATTTGATGGCAGTTTGGGAACTTTAACAAAGCAGAGTTAAGTATTTCACCCTTCAAGACAAGATGGACCCTGATAATTACATACAATCAATATGTCAAAATGATTGGTAAGCATTAAAAACAAAAACTATTCTGGAAGAGTTAGATAGATAAAATAACTTTACAAAGTCTGTGAACTGATCCATAGTAATAAGTTACATAGAAGAAGGAAGTAGGTCCAAACCTCTAGCTGTACTGGACCTTTTTTTTTTTTTTTTTTACAGTTTCACTGAGTGCCTCTTGTTAACAGCATGCTGTGCCAAACTGGTCTTCTGACATCATGCTTAAACACCAACAATTTATGTTTTTCCCAAACTTTTGTTTCAAGCATTTCTAATACATATGCATCCTTTCCATTTAGCTGTTCTTGAGTTACATTCTATTTTCCTGAGTTCTGTGAGCTGCTCTAACAAATTACTGAAAAGTTGAAAGTATAGCAAAACATGTACTCATCTATATTCAACAATGGCTAACATTCTGTGTGTGTATCTTTCCATACACATGCACACATAATACTTTCATGAACCTTTAAAAAAAAGTTCAATCATCATGACACTTCAAGCCTACTAACTTCCAATTTCTAATGCTTATTTATTTTTGAGAGAAGGAGACAAGAGTGCAAGCAGAGGAAGGGCAGAGACAGAGACACAGAATCTGAAGCAGCTCAGGCTCTGAACTGTCACCACAGAGCCCTATGTGGACTCAAACTCATGGACAGTGAGACCATGACCTGAGCCAAAGTCAAGACGCTTAACTGACTGAGCCACCCAGGCTCCTTCCAACTTCCAATTTCTAAAAACAAGGTGTAATATTACAACATATAAGAAATACTATTGAGTCTTTGTCCCTACTATTCCAGGCCCACAGCTCCTAAAACCTTTGTAATACCCTAAATGATAGGAACAATGTGAGACTCTTTTGTTATTTGGTCTTTTGCATTCAAATAGTTCCAGTTTTTCATAATGATCTTTCAAAAACACTTGAATTTATGTTAATGAGGTTACTTCTAGGAAGCCCCTAAGGGTGTGGACTGGTTGCCAGGGAAGCCACCCAGGTGATTAGAGGGTTGGAATTTTCAGTGGCCCCCTCCAGTCTCCAGCATGAGGACAGGGATTGGAGCTAGGATTAACCACCAGCTGCCAGGGATTTAATCAACCATGCCTATATAATGGAGACTCCAAAAAGCCCTAAACAAAAGTCTGTGGTGTTGGTAAACATGAAGAAATGTTGAAAAGGTTGCATGCCCAGAGAGGGCACAGAAACTCCATGCCCCTTCCCATATACCTTGCCACATGCATCCCTTCCAGATGGCTGTTCCTAAATTACAGGGTATTTTCCTGAGTTCTGTGAGCTGCTCTAGCAAATTAAACAAAACCTGGGGCAGGGGGAGGTTGTAGGAAACTGTAATTTATAGCCAGCCAATCGGAACAACAGGTAACAACCTGAATCTGTAATTGGCATCTGAAGTGGAGGGCAGGGAAGCAGTTTTGTAGGATTCAGTCCTTAACCTGTGGGAGTTGACTTTGTTCCCAGTAGATAGTGTAACAATCGAGTTCAACTGTGGGACACCCACCTCGTGTAGCAGAATTGCTTGCTGTGTGGGGAAAACCCCCATATTTGGTGACCAAAGTGAAGTACTGATGATAGGAGGAGACCCACAGGAGGATTTTTTCCTTCACATAAGAACATTTTATCACGTAATTACAATAATATTGTCACAACTAAGATGATTTCCAAGCATCTCCTAGTATCATCTGACCTCTAGTTACTGTCTATATTTCTCCAATGTCAACAAGTGTTTTCTACAGTTTATTTTTTATTTCTATTGTATTGATCCAGGAGCAAAAGAAAGCTTACACATTCTATTTTGACCCTTTTGCCTCTAACAGCTTCTATAATGTAGATTACCTTTCTGCCACCTCCCCACCTCCATTTCCAGGTCTGCTGACATAAAGAATGTACAACATTCTAGACTCTTCTGTTTCCTTACAGTTTCACTTAACCTTCTCATTCTGTCATCCGTATTTTCTACAATCCAGAAATTAGATCTAAGAACTTGAGTTTTTTTGTAAGTTTACTTATTTATTTTTGAGGGAGAGAGAGAGAGAGAGAGAGAGAGAAAGTGTGAACAAGTGGGGGAGGGGCAGAGAGAGAGAGAGAGGAGACAGAATCTGAAGCAGGCTGCAGGCTCTGAACTGTTAGCACAGAGCCCAACAGGGTCTCAAACCCACGAATCGTGAAATCATGACCTGAGCTGAAGTTGGACACTCAACTGACTGAGCCACCCAGGCGCCTCAGGACTTGATGAGTTTTGAGTTTGGCGAGAATATTCACTTTATAGGTGATGTTGGAAATGTCACATGAAATCACCACAGGGTATAAATATTGTTAAATTGTGCTAATATTAGTGATGTTAATTTTTATCACTTTGTTGAGAGGTATATTGATTGGTTATACAGTAGTACTGCTTAACAATATTACCACAAATATAGATTAAAACAATGCATATTGGGGTGCCTGGGTGGTTCAATCAGTTAAACGTCTGACTTCGGCTCAGGTCATGACCTTGCAGGTTGTGAGTTCCAGCCCCGCATCGGGCTCTGTGCTGACAGCTCAGAGTCTGGAAACTGCTTCAGATTCTGTGTCTCCTCCTCTCTCTCTGCCCCTCCCATGCTCATGCTCTGTCTCTCTCTGTTTCTCAATAATAAATAAATGTTAAGAAAGAAAACAATTCATATTTATCATCTCATATTTTCTCTGGATCAGGAGTCTGGGCATGGCTTAGCTTGGTCTTCCTCAGAGTCTCACATGAGGCAATCAAGACAAAGTCCATGGACATGGTCACACCTGATGCTCACCTGGGACAGGATCTACTTCTAAGCTCATATGATTGTAGTAAGCATTAAGCTTCTTTCAGGCTGCCAGACTGAAGGCCTTTAGTGTCTTGGATGCTTTTGGTTAGAGGTAGCCTTCAGTTACTCACCGTGTGGCTTTCTCCATAGGCCAGCTCAAATCATGGCAATTTGCTACTTCAAAGCCATGAAAGAAAAGTTCTCAGTAGAACAGGTATTATAGTATTATGTAATGTAATCACATACACCTAATCACGCATATTCTTTCACCTTTGCCATATTCTGCTTATTAGGAAGCAAGTCACAAATCCTGCCCACACTCAAGGAGAGAGAATTACATAAGGTCATGAACACCCAGAAGCAAGGATCATGGGGGTCACCTTAGAATCTTCCCCGACAAGGTAACGGCCACATCTTTCCATTGTAAAGGTATACTTTCCAATTAGTAATGAATAAACACTCTGGGGGGTGATACCTTGACACCATTTGAATAATTTAACATATTAATTTTAAAATAGTCATTATTATTAAATTAATGTTAATTTTAAATTGGGAATATTTGAATTCTATAGACATTGTTTAATATAGATTATTTACATATTTATACTAATTTTATGTCTCTAAAATATATTTAGACTATGTATTATTTAAATATACAGACTTAAAATATATCTCATGTATATATTTATTTGATATTTATATATATTCAAATATATTCAAATAAACTCATAGATATCTCTAATTCAAAGTTAACATTACAGAGCTTTTCAAAATACCTTTTATTATTTTATTTTTGGATATTCTTTCCCACTGTTACTAATGATATCAAAACAGTTAACTATTTGTTCTGTTTTCCAATATAAACATAACAGTTTCTTTTTTTGAGAGAGAGACAGAGACAGCACAAGATGGGGAGGGGGAGAGAGAGAGAGGAGAGAGAGAGAGAGAGAGAGAAAATCCCAAGCAGGGTCCACACTGTCAGCACAGAGCCCAATGCAGGGTGCAGTCCCATGAACCTTGAGATCATGACCTGAGTTGAAACCAAGAGTCAGATGCTTAACCAACTGAGCCACTCAGGTGCCCCACACATAACAGTTTCAATATCAAAATTATGATTAATAATTCTACTAAGTAAAATCTAAATTGTTTTCTTTTCTTTTCCCCTGAGAATACATTCTATTAGGCATACAGTACTGTGTTCCACAGTTCCTTGAAACAATTACTGTCCTTATGAGTTTATGTCATCAATTTAAAATGCTTTATATCTTGGTATTTGAATTCAATTTTAAGATTCATTGTATTTTCTTTACAAATTTATCTTTGTTGTTTCATTGTGAAATGTTTACATGTATTTAAGGGTGATATTTTAAAGTTCGGAAAATTTTAGTCCTGTTAACACTTTCCTTTCCTTTTTATTCATACCAATCTGCTATATGTAGCCATTTTCATTTATTATTTATTATCTATTATGTCAAAATTGGAAAATGATTTTCATATTTTAATTTCCTTTTCTTCCATATGAAATGATTGTATATTATATACATTGTTCTTCAGCTTTATTTTCTTTCTCTATTTAAAATATGAAGTATCTCAGGGGCGCCTGGGTGGCTAAATCACTTGAGCATCCAACTTTGGCTCAGGTCATGATCTCATGGTTTGTGGGTTTGAGGCCTGTGTTGGGCTCTGTGCTGACAACTTGGAGCATGGAGCCTGCTTTGGATTCTGTGTCTCCCTCTCTGTCTGCCCCACCCCCACTTGTAGTCTGTCTCTCTCAAAAATAAACATTAAACAAATATGAAGTATCTCCACATACTTTACAGACATCTTTATTCTTTTTGATAGTTACATGGTACTGCACTGTGAGGGTAACACAGTTGGATATTCAATGAGCAGATCAACTTTGTAATGAAATGTTATTCTTATGATTACTACTGAAATGAATGACTTATGCCTATCTTGTTTCCTGCTTATATAGGTGTATACACACCTATACAGGAATTATTATTGGTACAAGTCCCCAGGAACTCTGAGACAAAGATTAGCATGCAGGAGGTTTATTGGAAAAGCACTTAGTCTGAAACCTGGAAGGAAAAAAAAATAAGCATGACTGAATAGGAGAAATCAGACTACATTACAGTATTAACTAAGGCCTTGGCCAATCCTACCAGAAGCTCTGGAGCTAGGATAGTCCTTTAGAGTTATCACAAAATAAGTTGAGAGGTCCAGGCTTCATACCACAGCAACAATCAGTAATTGGTTATGAGATTACCCTGCAAAGGGGTATGATTTTTGAGTTAGTCAACCTTCTTCAACTGAACTGAAAGTTTTCAGCTAGCAACCTAATTGCAGTTGGGTGACTCTATCAGTCCTAAAAGAGATATCAATGCAACATGACACAGAATTTATGACAGTTTTGCTTTTTTGTCTCTTAAATCCAGTTGGATCATATCAATGCAAGCCTTTCGTGGGCCTCTTCTGCTGGAAAAAACACAGTGAACTGCAGTTCCCATTGTTATAACTGGTCCTGAAGCTGTAAATGATTATAATTATCTTCATCCATTACTACCCATTATAGATTCCCTCACTCATAGCTGGTCTTGGTGGCTCACTATGTGGGGTGAATAAAGGCCCTCACTCTTGAGTAGTCTGTATTTCCACTTCCGAAGATGGCCACTAAACTTATCCATGTAACATCAATATTGGGCTAGGGAGAACTTAGAGATAGCCAAGTGGATGTGTAACATATTTCTGCCTGCTTCCATTGTGTGACAGTGTTCCTCTTCATGATCCAGGTCAAGTGTCCCTACCAGGATTGTGAAATTTACTCTTCGCTGTTGGTCTCTTGGCAAGAAGGGAACACAATACTTGAGTGTCAGTCTTAGCTCAAAGTTCAATGGATCTTTTGCTGGGGAAGCATTTCCCTCTTTGGGAAGCATAACTTCTAGTCCTGAAGAGCACAGAGTCCACAGAGTGTCAATCACAAATTTCTGAAATGGATCACTGGAAATAATGGAAAGTACAGTCCTTCTAGCCCCCACCTATTGTTTCTTGGATCCATCTATTCTACCTACTTGAGACACAGCATAGTATAATGGATGTTGGTATAAGTTGTATGTGATATTTTAGAGGACCACACTCCATCTTAACAGGGTATTATCTTCACCTTGGTTCCTCATCTGTCTCTTCAACAGCTCAGTATGTTGCTCTATTAGGCCAGCAGTTTCTGGGTGGTGTGATATATGAAAGTACAAGTGAATTCATACACGTTTTATACACTTTCACACCACCTTTGCTATAAAGTGGGTCCCTTAGTCCTCTGTGACATCACGATGAATATGTTGATACAGAAATCATTCTGTTAAGCCCTTAGAGCTGTGCTGACAGCTCAGAGCCTGAGGCCTGCTTTGAATTCTGTGTCTCCCTCTCTCTCTGCCTCTCTCTCTCTCAAAAAAAATTAAAATTGTTTTTAATCCCTTTATAACTCATATATTAGCAGAGGACCTAAGATTTTCCTGGAACAAAGGAGATGGAGATGAAAATGTGAGAAATATACAGTAAAATGAGAGTTCACTCCCACTCTAAATATGAAGGGAGACATAAGAAACCTGAAGTTCCCATTTCATTTCCACACACTCCTATGATAAGCACAGGCAAATATTTAGTGAAAGCTTAACATGTGTCAGCCACTATTCTATGTACATAACTTTGACTAACTTTTTTTAAAGTTTATTATTTTGAAAGAGAAAGGGAGAGAAGGTGAGAATGAGAGGGAGAGAGAGAATTCCAAGCAGTCTCCATGCTGTCAGTACAGAGCCCAGTGTGGGGCTTGAACCCACAAACCATGAGATCATGACCTGAGCCAAGACCAAGAGTTGGATGCTCAACCAACTGAGCCACCCAGGTGTCCCTGACTAACTCTTTTAAATTTCTCAATGACCATATGAGGTAGGTGCTATGACTATACTATTTTTTTTTTTTTTTGAGGACACTAGAGCACAGAGATATTAAGCGACATGCTCAATTCCTCTAGTTAGTAAGAGATGAATCCTTGATTCTAACCTGTATAGTCTAGCTTCAGAGCTGCTACACTTAAAGGCTGTACTATGTTGCTTCTGAAAATAGAAGAGGGAAGAAGGATCTAGGATGGCTTTCTTAAGAACTGCACCAGCCACTGAATATTCTAATTGTTCACCAACCAGTCATATTAATCTCCAGGACTTCTTATCAATTAAGAAGAAGAAGAAGAAGAAAGGATTTGTTTCTAGCAAAGTGAGAAGGGTATCAGTCTCAGATCTGAACCTTGATTCACCCGATTTTGGATGAGAGACCACAGAAACTCTTAGCCCTTTGGGCTTCAATTTCCACTGAAGTAAGATTAGTTGGTTTTTCAGGTCCCTTGGCTATTTCATAATCAAGAAATAATTAACATTGCAGATTATGTTGAACTACCGGGAATTTGGTTGAATGGGTTCATTCTCCCACATAAATGGAGCCTCAACTGCTTACATGAGAGTGTCTTTACCATCACGGTTTATCTGGAGAAAACATCAAGAAGAATTTCTTAACCCTTAGTTCTAGTAACACACATTGGTGTGAAAAGTACAACTTATCCTAGAAGCTAAAACCTGTTGACAGAGGGGTAGACCGCTTGGGTCCCAGTGACAGGACATTCCTCACTTCAAAGTTAGCCACCGTGATGTGACAAGAAGGTGAGCTCTGAGAGGCCCTGAAAAACTGGTGAATCCATTAGCATTGGTCATCCTGACCAATGATTCATTCAAATCAATGAGTCATTTTGACACTCTCCTGACAGCTGCTGAGTTGTTTCCTTAAGACAACTCTTCAATGAGAGACAGATACTGCAAAGATGAGCTGCATGGTTTCACATAGAAATAGCAAACAGAATGAAACCTAGGTTACCCTTCTACATCAATAAGCTGATGCAAATGAGCTCTCCTTGCAAAAGTAACCACCTCTTTCTTCCTTCTTTCACAACACAGTTACTTATTGGATAGGGTTATCTAAAGTTAAGTACCAAGGGACGTCTGGGTGGCTCAGCTGGTTAAGCCTCCGACTCTTCGTTTCAGCTCAGGTCATGATCTCAAAGTCTGTGAGTTCCTGCCCCATGGCAGGCTCTGCACTGATTGTGTGGAGCCTGCTTGGGATTCTCTCTCTTTCTCCCTCTCTCTCTTTTTCTCTCTCTCTCCCTCTCTCTCTTTTTCTCTCTCTCTCTGCCCCTCCTCTACTCCCACTGTCTCTGCCTCTCTCAAAATAAATAAAAATTAAAAAAAAACAAAGTACCATCTTTCCAACCAGCATTCTATTCCTCAAACTGATGCACCATATACATTTATTAAAATATCAAACACACTTATTAGCCAAGAAAAGGAAAAAAATGATCATATATGTATTCACTCATTTGGTTATTCTACTAAAAAAAAAAAAGAAGTGAAGTGTTGTGCCTTTAGACATCATTTTGTGCCTTTAGAAACAGAGAAATGAGTGAAGAAGACAGATTTCCCGCCAATGAGGCCACTTATAATCTAGCAGAAAAAACAGGTAAACATATCTACAATTACAACAGTGATTGGAAAATGTACTGATAAATACAAACACAGGGTGCTTTTTGAATACTAGAGGGACATCTTAACTCCTTGGGACAATCAGAGGATGATTCTTGGAGGCAGTGTCAGAAGCTGACTTTTAAAGGGTACAGATATTTAGATGAAGGAACCAAAGGTTGTCACACAGTGAGAGAAGCTTATGATAAGATTCAAAGGTCTACTGGGAAGGGTTCTTCATAAAGTGGGGTGGTCAAGCTGGATAACATGTCAGAGTTTCCCAAATCTAAGTTTTTACTATTCAATTTTTTGAAACAGGTTTTATCGATGTAAAAACCAACAAATTTTTAAATGATAGTTAAAAAAACAAAAATGCTTGCTCTCAGTTCAACATACATTTACTGCCGCTGACTACGTTCCCTTTTGTACATTCTGTCCTTCATCTCAGGACATGAACATACAGTGCACAACTAAAAACACATATGAAAGAGAACTTCATAAGAAAACACTGAAAAGAGGGAAACAATATACATTTAAAGAATATTTATGCACAGTTGTATATTATACGCAGTGAGAGAAACACACATATGAAATAATGCAGGCTAGCTAAACTAATTCTAATACAACCATACTATTTAATAACCAACAGCTTTTAAAAAGAAGTATAAGTTATGTTCTTGAAGAAGATCCAGTTCAGTGATTAAGACAATTTATGAAAATGTATGCATGGTAGGATACCATTTTTGTTACATACTGTGTATATACGTATGTGAGTTCATTTAGAACATGTGTCTAAAAATGTAATAACCAATTGTTAATGATCATTGTTATTGCTGGAGATATAGGGGCATGGGAAAAGTTGTAGGGAACTTAGCTATCTAAATTTTTTTTTTTATTTTTTACAAAATCCTTTTAAAAAATGTTTAAGTATAGAAAATATTATTTCCTTATACATAATGTTACACCATAACATGTATTTATATGTATTTTTGTTTTATATACACCCATAGACATATGTTATCTATCTATCTATCTATCTATCTATCATCTAATTTTTCTTATAAGTGTTTTGCTTTCTAATCTGCTTCCAACATTTCCTATAGGCCTGTCCTGGCTTCAGTTTTTCTTGGCCCTGTGATGATCTTCATGATTACCATATCTCATCAATTCTCTGGCCAATTTTATGTGATAGGCCCAAAGGTTAAACTTTATAACAACCAACCACAGTAAATCATGATCTTGAATCCACCAGTATCAGCCCACTTTGGCAGACTGACCCAGGTAAATCAATACAGCAATCAATTCATAAATATAATTCATTCAGTTTACTTCTTTTCCATAGGAACTTTCAATAATGTATAATATAGGGGGAAAAAAAGATAGTTTCTGAGTCAGACTAAGAGTCCTTGTCTGACCATGGCCATGCCTGGGCAAGGTACTTTTCTTTTCTACACCATGTTACACATGGAGGTAATATGCAAAGGAAAAAAAATGTATGTTGAGCTACTTTGAGAAAATGACAAGTTATATGCAAGGAAATTTTTATTATTATATGTACCCTATTTTGTCACTTGATACTATACAGGGAATTCTCATAGGGCAAGATTATGATTAATGCCCTTAGAAATCACCCTCATTCATTGATTCAACAAATATTTATTAAGCATTAACTGTGTTTCAGGCAATGATTTAGATGCTGGGGGAAATAACAGTATAAAGTCATAAAGAAGGGGCTCCTGGGTAGCACAATTAGTTGAACATCTGACTCTTAGTTTTGGCTCAGGTTGTGATCTCACAGTTTGTGAGTTCAAGCCCCATGTTGAGCTCTATGCTGACAGTGTGGAGTCTGCTTAGGACACTCTCTCCCTCTCTCTCTGCCCCCACCGCCTCCCCCCCCCCACTCTCACTCTCTTTTTCTATAAATAAATAAATAAATAAATAAATAAATAAGACATCCTTCCCTAATGAAGTTTATCTCCTAGTGGAAGGAGACACACCACAAGCAAAATAAATAATTAAAATATGTACAGTTGTAACAAACAATCCTAAAATTTGTATGGAACCAGAAAAGACCCCAAATAGCCAAAGCAATCTTGAAAAAGAAAACCAAAGCTGGAGGCATCACAATCTGGGACTTCAAGATGTATTACAAAGCTGTAATTATCAAGACAGCATGGTACTGGCATAAAAACAGACACTGAGATCAATGGAACAGAATGGCGATCCCAGAAATGGACCCAGACATGTAAGGCCAACCAATCTTTGACAAAGCAGGAAAGAATATCCAATGAATAAAGACAGTCTCTTCAGCAAATGGTGCTGGGAAAACTGGACAGCAACATGCAGAAAAATGAACCTGGACCAGTTTCTTACACCATACACAAAAATAAACATAAAGTGGATGAAATATTTAAATGTAAGACAGGAAGCCATCAGAATCCTAGAGAAGAAAGCAGGCAAAAATCTCTTTGACCTTGGCCGCAGCAACTTCTTACTCAACACATCTCCAGAGGCAAGGGAAACCAAAGCAAAAATGAACTATTAGGACCTCATGAAAGTAAAAAGCTTCTACACAGCGAAAGAAACAATCTGCAAAACTAAAAGGCAACCGACAGAATGGGAGAAGATAATTGCAAAAGACATAGCAGATAAAGGGTTAGTATCCAAACACTACAGAGAACTTCACAAACTCAACACCCAAAAAAACAAATAATCCAGTGAAGAAATGGGCAAAAGACATGAATAGACACTTCTCCAAAGAAGACATCCAGATGGCCAACCAACACATGAAAAAATGCTCAACATCATTCATCATCAGGCAAATACATATCAAAACCACAATGAGATACCACTTTACACCTGTCAGAATGGCTAACATTAACAACTCAGGCAACAACAGATGTTGGCGAGGATGCGGAGAAACAGGATCCCTTTTGCATTGTTAGTGGCAATGCAAGCTGGTGCAGCCACTCTGGAAAACAGTATGGAGTTTCCTCAAAAAATTAAAAATAGAACTAACCTACGACCCACCAATTGCACTACTAGGTATTTATCCAAGGGATACAGGTGTGCTGTTTCAAAGGGACACATGCACCCCCATGTTTATAGCAGCAGTATCAACAATAGCCAAAGTATGGAAAGACCCCAAATGTCCATCAGTGGATGAATGGATAAAGAAGATGTGGTGTATATAGACAATGGAGTATTACTCGTCAATCAAAAAGAATGAAATCTTGCCATTTGTAACTATGTGGATGGAACTGGAGGGTATTATGCTAAGTGAAATTAGTCAGAGAAAGACAAATATTATATAACTTCACTCATATGAGGACTTTAAGAAACAAAACAGATGAACATAAGGGAAGGGAAGCTAAAATAATATAAAAACAGAGAAGGGGACAAAACATAAGAGACTTTTAAATATAGAGAGCAGACAGAGGGTTGCTAGAGGGGTGTGGGAGGGGGGATGGGCTAAATGGGTAAGGGGCTTAAGGAACCTACTGCTGAAATCATTGTTGCACCATGTGCTAAGTTGGATGTAAATGATAAAAAATAAATAAATTATAGAATTTGACTCAAAAAAAAAAAATAAACAAATATGCATCCTAGAAAAGAAAATGCATACAGTTGTATTTTGTTAATCCTAAAATGCACATTGTTTTGTATATTTCTAGTACCTCTGAAATCAGGGTACATCTTACATTCAAGTACATGTTAATTTAATTTTTTTATTTTATTGCAGTATATATACAAATGTTGTATCTCATAACATTGGTATCTAAGACTTGATAATATACAGTGTGCCATGGGGGCAAAATACAGGAAAGAGTTATAATTCTGGAAAGGATAAATTTAAATAGGGTGAAGGCTTTTTGGAAATGTGATGTTTGTGCAAAAACCAGAAGGATGTGAAGGACCCGACCATGCAAACATACAGAGAAGATTATTATAGATATATGGACTAGCAAATGTAAAGGCCCTGAGGCAGCTGTGGCCTGTATATTTGAGAAGCAGCAAGGAGATAAGTGTGGCTGGGGCACAGTGAGAAAGTGGAAAGAATATGACCTGAGGTTCCAGAGCAGTGACCTGGGACCACATCCTGTGTAGACTTGTAAATGACCATAGGGACTTCAGTTTGTCTTATGAATGAAACTGACTCTATCAAAGGGTATAGGAGCCCCTGGATGGCTCAGTCGGTAATGGGTCTGACTCTTAGTATCAGGTCATGATCTCGAGGTTCATGAGATCGGGCCCTGTGTCAGGCTCTGTGCTCACAATGCAGAGCTCCTTGGGATTCTCTCTCCTGCTCTCTCTCTGTCCCTTGCCCATTTGTGCTCTCTCTCTTTCTCTCGACATCAATAAATAAACATTAAAAAACAAACAAAGGGTGTAGATCCAAGGAGTGCTGTGGTGGTAGAAGGGGTTGAATTTTGGTGTATTTTAAAGGTGGAATTTTTTTTTTCAATATATGAAATTTATTGTCATATTGGTTTCCATACAACACCCAGTGCTCATCCCAAAAGGTGCCCTCCTCAATACCCATCACCCACCCTCCCCTCCCTCCCACCCCCCATCAACCCTCAGCTTGTTCTCAGTTTTTAAGAGTCTCTTATGCTTTGGCTCTCTCCCACTCTAACCTCTTTTTTTTTTTTTTTCCTTCCCCTCCCTCATGGGTCTCCGTTAAGTTTCTCAGGATCCACATAAGAGTGAAAACATATGGTATCTGTCTTTCTCTGTATGGCTTATTTCACTTAGCATCACACTCTCCAGTTCTATCCACGTTGCTACAAAGGGCCATATTTCGTTCTTTCTCATTGCCATGTAGTACTCCATTGTGTATATAAACCACAATTTCTTTATCCATTCATCAGTTGATAGACATTTAGGCTCTTTCCACAATTTGGCTATTGTTGAGAGTGCTGCTATAAACATTGGGGTACAAGTGCCCCTATGCATCAGTACTCCCGTATCCCTTGGGTAAATTCCTAGCAGTGCTATTGCTGGGTTATCTTTTTTTAAATTTTTTTAATTAAAATCTTTTTAATCTTTTTTTAATTTTCTGAGGAACCTCCACACTGTTTTCCAGAGTGGCTGCACCAATTTGCATTCCCACCAACAGTGCAAGAGGGTTCCCGTTTCTCCACATCCTCTCCAGCATCTATAGTCTCCTGATTTGTTCATTTTGGCCACTCTGACTGGTGTGAGGTGATATCTGAGTGTGGTTTTGATTTGTATTTCCCTGATAAGGAGCGACGTTGAGCATCTTTTCATGTGCCTGTTGGCCATCCGGATGTCTTCTTTAGAGAAGTGTCTATTCATGTTTTCTGCCCATTTCTTCACTGGGTTATTTGTTTTTTGCGTGTGGAGTTTGGTGAGCTCTTTATAGATTTTGGATACTAGCCCTTTGTCCGATATGTCATTTGCAAATATCTTTTCCCATTCCATTGGTTGCCTGTTAGTTTTGTTGGTTGTTTCCTTTGCTGTGCAGAAGCTTTTTATCTTCATAAGGTCCCAGTAATTCATTTTTGCTTTTAATTCCCTTGCCTTTGGGGATGTGTCGAGTAAGAGATTGCTGCGGCTGAGGTCAGAGAGGTCTTTTCCTGCTTTCTCTTCTAGGGTTTTGATGGTTTCCTGTCTCACATTCAGGTCCTTTAAGGTGGAATTTTTTAAGATTTGCCTATAGAGTCAGGGGACAGATGGGATGAGGTTGACATCGGCAGTTGGTCAAAGATAATGCTAAAGTGTTTGGTATGAGTGAATATACCACCCCTACAGATATGCTTTAATACCTAAAAGACTCCTTTCCGGGGTAAGAAATGATAGAGTTGAGTTGCTTTGGTAAAAGATTTAGTTGGTACAATATGGTATTTGCATGCTTAATGACAGTGATCAAAGGAGCTATTAGACTTTAGTAGGGAATGTCTTACAGGGTGTCATAATTCTGAGGGTTTTAACTTCAAACAGAAGTTTTGAGCCACAGGTCTTCTGGAATACTGTTCTCTACCATTCCCACAAACCCTTGAGTAAGACAGTCTCTGCCATGGTTTTCCTGGATCCCTCCTCTGAGCCTTCTGGATGGTTAATTATTCATAAAGAATTTAACCCACAGGCACCTGGGTGACTCAGTTGGTTAAGCATCTGACTTGAGTTCAGGTCATGATCTCATGTTTTGTGAGTTCGAGTCCTGCATCAGGTAAACTCAAACCCTGCTTCAGGTAAGCAGGATCATTGCTTCAGGTGAGCCCTGTCTCTCTCTCTCTCTCTCCTTCTCTCTCTCTCTGTCCCTCTCCCCCTCACTCACACTTGTACTCTCTTTCTCATTCTCTAAAAACAAAACAAAACAAAACAAAACAATTTAACCCAAACCTGATAAATTCCATCTTTTCAAACATTTTGGTGTTTATTATTATACTATTAGGAGGTATATGTAATCACAAAAAGCCAAGACAACCAGAGACATATTTTTTGAAATTCCACTGATTGCTACCATTTATTAAGAGTCAAACCTTCAACAGGCAGTTTCCTTTAAATCTATCATTTATAATTCTTACAAACCTTCAAGGTAGATGTTATCATACCCATTTTACAGATAAGGAAACACAAAATATGCAAGATCCACAAGGATGGCCTAATGTATTCAAGCCTTCAGAGCTATTTCTACATTACTGTACAATGATCATTAAGGACCATGACAGCAGTCCTAACATGGTATTGTTTCCTCCATCATCAGGGAAAAGTCCAATTTTATCTATGACTTAAAAAATTTTTTTTAATGTATTTATTTATTTTTGAGAAAGACAGAGACAGAGCATGAGCAGGGGAGGGGCAGAGAGAGAGGGAGACAGAATCCAAAGCAGTCTCCAGGCTCTGAGCTGTCAGCACAGCCTGACATGGGGCTCGAACTCACGGAGTGTGAGATCATGACCTGAGGTGAAGTCAGATGCTTAACTGACTGAGCCACCCAGGCGCCTCCAAAAATTTTTTTTCATTAAAAAAAATGTTTATTTAATTTAACAAAGTGCGAGTGGGAGAGGGGCAGAGAGAGAGTGGGACAGAAGATCTGAAGCAGGCTCTGTGCTAACAGCAGCGAGCCCTATGAGGGGCTCGAACTCACGAACTATGAGATCACAACCTGAGCCAAAGTCATATGCTCAACCATCTAAGCCATCCAAGCACCCCTAATTATTTTTATTTGAGAGAGATAGAGAGGAATAGAGGTGCAGAGGGAGGGAGAGAGAAGGGGGGTGGGTGGGTATCCCAAGCAGGCTCCATGCTCAGCACACAGCTCAACACAAGGACAGATCCCATGACCCTGGGATCATGACCTAAGCTGGAATCAAGAGTTGGAAACTCAACCATCTGCTCCACCTAGTGCCACTTATCACTTTTAATATACTAGACATTGCACTAGAATATTTCACAGCAATTTCAGCCAAGTATTCTTACCAAAGCAAGGAATAGGGTCTTGAATTTTAGAAAGACTGGCTAAGACTATACTTTTTAAAAGGGTCATAATAACTTTATTATCTAAAAATCCTAACACAAGAACAGACAAGTTAGCTGAAATTGCGCAGTATAGCAAAGAACAAGAACTTAATAGTAGATAGATATAGATTCAAACCCCAGCTCACATCTCATATTTACTATACATAAGGGACTCAATTCTCTGAAACCATTTTGTCACCTGTTAATAGGAGAGAAGCCTGCCTACTTTCAGGGAGGACCAAGTGTAAATGTATGTAATAAAACCTAATCTGGTCTATAAAAGGTAGCTAATATTATTAAGGCAATCTTTAGGAAGGTAATGTAGTATAATGGCAAAAGCTATACGTCTTAGTCCATTTTGGCTGCTATAATAGAATGCTATAGACTGGTAGCTTATGGACAAAAAGCATTTATTTGTCAGTTCTGGAGGATGGGGAGTTCAAGGTCTGGTGTGACTCTTTTCCTGGCTTATAGACAGCTATCTTTTCATTGTGTCATCATACAGCAGAAGGAACAACAGAGCACTCTGGGGTCTCTTTTCTATGGGCACTAATCTAGAGCCCTTACCACCTCTAAAAGTCCCCAACTCCAAAATACCCTCACACTGAGGATTAAGTTTCAACCTCATGAATTTTGAGGGCACACACATCTTCACTCCATAGCACTATGGTAGGTAGAATAATGGCACCCCAAATGGGTTCACATCCTAATCTCTGGGACCTGTGAATATTATATTACATGACAAAAGAGAATTAAAATTGAAGATGGAATGAAGGTTCTAATGAGCTGACTTTAACATAGTCAGGTTATCCTAGGTTGTTTGTGTGGACCCAATATAATCACATGGATCCTATAAAGTAGAAGAAGGAATATGCAGAGAAAACCAGAAAGCTGGTAACATAAGAACAACTCAATTTGACATTGCTGTTGCTTGCTGTAAAGAGAGGAAAAGAACATGAACCAAGGAAAGCAATGGCCTCTGGAAGCTGGAACGGGAATGAATTATCCATTAAAGCCTTGAGAAGGAACACAGCTTTGTTACCACTGTGATCTTAGCCCAGGAAGACCCACTTCAGATTTTTAAAAAAATTTTTTGAAGTTTATTATTTTGAGAGAGAGAGCATGTGAGTGAGAAGGGCAGAGTGCAAAGGAAAGAGAGAACCCCAAGCAGACATTGTGCTGCCAGCACAGAGCCCAATGTGGGGCTCAATCCCATGAACCGTGAGATCATGACCTGAGTCAAAATCAAGAGTCAGACACGCAACCCATAGAGCCACCCATACTCCCCAACCCATGGAATTCTGACTTCCAAACTGTAATATAATTGTATTGTTTAATCCACTGAAGTTGTACTAATTTGTTATATATAGCAACAGCAACATAAAACCTAAGAGCCAGTAGACCTGAGTTCTAATTCCTGTTCTGCCACTGGCTAGGTCTGTTATCTTAGAGAGCTCTCTTAAACACCCCATGTCTCATTTTTCCTCATCTGTGAAATGGGAATAATGATACTAACAACCTCATAGTATTAGGGTACTAAAAGAGTTAACGCAAAGCTTAATCACTTAAAGTAGTGTTTAGCTTATGGCAATTACTTAATATGCATTAGCTCTAAGCACTTTCTTGGATGCCAGCAATAATTGTCTCAGTGATTTGGTCTCTATCCTTTTAACACTGAAAATACGCAATATATAATTTGTAATTAAATGCAGTATATACATAGATAAACACGTATTTACATATTACATCTTATTTACAAAAGATGCAATATATAAATATGTAAACGTAAAATGCTGGGCACATCTACATTTCTTAATTATTTGTTGCATAAACTTGGAGGATGGTTGACAGACTTTAGAATTCACACCCAGCTATGAAAATTGAGGTCATGCTGGTAGGGAAGGCAGAGGCAAGAAAAAAGAGGGTCTCTCAGTTGTGATAATGAAAACGAAAGAAAGGCAACTATGTAAAGAACTCACAACAATGGCAGACCGGTTGCCATTTTTAACCTAACATTTTATCACTTTTTTCTTTAAAGGACAACGCTGTTTGCTCTCAATCATGGGCATAGAGAATGCACATAATTATTTGGCATTTCAAAGAAATAAAATTTGAAAGAGTCGCTAAAGTTATCTATCCCTCTTTTCTAAACTTGAAACATCAAAAATAGATGTCCCTGGCATGATAACACACTGAAGTCATTTTGAAAGAAAATTAGAATTTCCATTCCTCATTTTCCTTTCTTCCCAGTAAGGTTTTAAGCAGATGGGAATATCAATTTAGTTACTTGACATTTAGAAGGATAAATGACTTAAGAGCTTTATGATCCCCTCTCATTGAAGCATATTTGATAACATCTGCCCAACATCTTACACTCACATCAGAGCCAAGTATGATTTAACAAGAAGAGAGAGAATAGCTAGACTCCAGGACCCCAGGATTCCATCTCTGGCCCTGATACTAGCATAAGCAGCAGTCAATATCCAGTGCTAAATAAAGGTTTTTATTAATGGTCAGCTTGTTTATTACCACCCTAGCTAATATGTAATTAAGGCTAAGAAGTTTTCAATGAAATATGTGATAATTTTTTCAAGGAGAAATAATACTGCACACGGGGGCCAGTTTTTGGTTTTAAACTCTAGGAGAAGGTAAACTACCTTCCTTTAAATTGTTATTAGAGAAACCACAAAGTGTTGGATACTATGGCTAAACGTCTCACTCAGGTAGAAGAAAAGTCATTCTTTATTTTTTTTCTGAAGACATCTTTACTAGAAATTCCCATTCTTCTCCTATGTAATAATTGATAGCACTTGTTTTTCCCTCACTGGTTATCAGACTTAAGTCAGGAACATTAAAAAAAAAAATACAATCTAATCTTTCCATTTTTAGTGTCCCTTTAAAGAAAGGGAGGGGACTTTCATCCCTAAGGTGTTTATGACCTCCTGAACAGCCTCTATCAGATAGGAGCCAAAAAACAATTAGCAACATTAACCAAAATCACTTTAACAAATAGAGAGCACGCACTTCCAGACTTTGTACACACACCGCAGTGAATATAAATCTCTCCTGATACCTTGTATTTGGAAATTAGCTAATGAATTGCCTTCACTCCTTCGGAATTGTCCTCTCTTGGAATTATGTGTGAGTCCACTCACGCTGTGTGTCCTGGAAACTGTGCAAACAGGACTCAATAAACAGCTTCTGAGTGGATAGATGGATTAATTCATTTACTTACAGTGTTTTTCCATTCTATTGCCTTGACTTGTCAGATTAAGGAATCTGCTTGTATATGTGGTCTCACTGGAACTTAGTTTGCTAAGTCACTCTATTGCATAAATAATGATAATGAAACATGAAATTCTGAAACTTGAAGGGATCTTAAAGGTCAACTGATTCAATATCCTGATTTTCCAATTTGTAGTATGATTTTAGCATTTCAGGGGTCCTCAGCAGGTCATCCAGTCAAAAGTCTGACAAACACTTCATGAAAGATGGTAATACATTTTATGCACTGGAGCTGAATTAAATGCCAATGGTTTGCTTCAGGGAACAGTTTGGTGCTACATACAGCTTGCTTTAAAAATATGTGTATTTATAAAGTATGACTCTGGAAGTACCTGCAGCTTGCTAATTGTCTTTACCATCTGCAGGTCTTTATCTGGATAAAGGATACGTTACATATACACATAAACATATACATAACATGCTCCAGAGGTTAAAATTAAGGTCAATAGGCTAGTAAAGAAATGGAAAAGGGTCTCCTGGGTGGCTCAGTTGGTTAAGCAGCCAACTTTGGCTCAGGTCATGATCTTGCAGTTCATGGGTTCGAGCCCGCATCGGGGTTTGTGCTGACAGCTCAGAGCCTGGAACCTGTTTTGGATTCTGTGTCTCCCTCTCTCTCTGTCCCTCCTCCACTTGCATACTCTCTCTAAAAAATAAATGTTAAAAACAATTTAAAAAATGGAAATATATGATTCAAGAAAAAAATTAATATTCAAACTACTTAAGGATAGAATTATATATTCTGATGATATTAATTTAGCTATCAGTCATTGTAATATTTTAATTCAAAATTACATGTTTACTTGGGGTTTTCTTATCCAAGGTCATTAGAATACAAACTCCATAAGCATAGGGATTAAATGCGTTCACAACCAAGTACATTGCTTACCACCTATGAGATCATCAATAATTAACAGATAAAAATGAATTCCAGGAGAGAAAGTAAAGGACAGATTGGATATTTTATTAAGGTAGTCATTCCTGCCGTGAGGTCCAAGCACAAACAAGATGGCAGAACTAGAGCATTAGGTGAAGAGGAAGAATGTCAGGACTGTGGCAGGAGGGCTGGCTTCCTGCTGTGTTGTAAATTGACATTATGTAAATAAAGAGTTAGGATTAAAATGTGCCTCATCTTTGTTTATTCAAATTTAAATCCATATCCTCCTATTATGAAAAAATATAATTCTGTTGTCATAAAAGAGATCCCTTCCAACAAAACCATTTAAAAAATTTTTTTACATTTATTTTATTTTTGAGACAGAGAGTGAGAGAAAGACAGAGTGCAAGTGGGGGAGGGGCAGGGAGAGAGGGAGACACAGGATCTGAAGCCGGCTCCAAGCTTTGAGCTGTTAGCACAGAGCCCAACACGGGGCTGGTACTCATGAACTGTGAAATCATGACTTGAGCCAAAGTCGGATGCTGAACGACTGAGCCACCCAGATGCCCCATCAACAAAACCTTTTTTAATGGTCATTTGATCTTTAATGTCTACCACCTATTCTCTCTTCTTATAGTAACAACATACTGTTTGCTTTGGGTATCACTTGCAACCCACCATTAAATTCAATTTGGGAGGACTAGTAAGTATGGGACACTGTTCATCAATAGTTAAAATGTAGGAAGGTGGCCCAAGATTGGACAACTGCGTGCTCTTTCTCTGAAATTTGTCAACAGTGACCAAAAGATGTAAAATGTCTGGAGTGGATTCATAATAATGATAGAAACCAAAGACGCTGTCCAATAATTTCTGCAACTTGGATGCCCAGAGCTTCACTGGTTCTCAAGTCTTCCTTTATATTAATCCCTGTATCTTTCCAGGAATTCATTTTCCACTTATATTAGTCATAGCCAGTTTCTATTGCCTACGACCAAGAGATTTTAACTGATGCAGAGCTCAGGTGAGGACTTTAGAATCTCTATATCTAAATTCATATATTTTTCTATCATTTACTGATCACAAGATATTTAGTACATTCTTCGCTCTACTTAAGCCCCAACTTCTGCACCCACAAAATGGAGATAAAAGAATTTACAAAATAGAGTTGGTATAGGGGTTAAATTAAATGGTGTTTGTATGGTATCAGGCATTTAGTAAATAATAAATGTTGCAGGCTAATATGTATATCAAAAGTAAAATGACTCCTCATAGAGGTATTACAATTCAGGAATAATTAAAGACAATTGTCAGTTCTCTAAGAATTTTTACTAAGGATCTTTGTAAGAAGTTTTAAGTAGTCACTGATACAGAATTTCCTTGATTTTAGGGTGCAAAGATTTTTAAAAAATCATTTCCCAAACTGCACTTGATGGTTGATATTTTTACTTAATGAGTTATTATTTCTCTGCCCTTTTATTTTATCTTCTCTCATTCCACTGATGATACACCTTCCTAAACTAAGTATAGCAACTAACAGGAGTGGGTGGTGAATCACTCCTGCACAATACACAGTGTGAGGGACCCCATCTATTACACATTCCCAAAGCCCGTATATTCTAACTCAGACTCACTGGAGAAAGAAGTTCTAATCATCTTACTAATCACTTGTGCTGACCTCCACTTGTCTTAAATAGAAATAACAATTCTGGTTTGCATTCATCAAGGGAGCTCCATGTTCAGCCTTCTGTTGTGACTGTTGTAGTTGAAGTTTGTTTTCTGTTGGGATAGCAGATAACGGCTAATTAAAGTACATGCTTACTGTCCTATAATCTTTTTCATGTTTATTGCCTGTACAGTCATGATTGTAGAGGGGAGAAAAGTGCTTTCTTGCTGGAGCAGATCTGCTTAGTGCTATATGGGCAATGTCAGCATTTACTGAGAAGCATTGATTTTCCTTTGGGGGGATATACGTGCATGGGTATATCTTGTCATTTTCCAAGTTGCCTCAGTTTACCAACTTACTAAATACATTAAATACTGTAGAAGGGCTGGGTATAACTGGTTAATTTTTATAAAAGGCCTAGCAAGTTAACGACAATAAGAAGACAGTACATTATCTTGTTGGTGGTTTTTAGTACTTTCCTTGAGAGTCACCAGAACAATGTGATGATTTTGAAGTATGAAGAAGGGAGAAAAAGTATTACATAATTTAGAGAGTAGCAGTTTTGAGATCATAGAGAGGTGGATTCCAAACCTTGATTCCCTGCCCCCCACCTCCATTTGCCTTATACAAGTTACGGGACATTCCCGAAACTCAGATTCCTCATCAGTACAATTGAGATCCTCCTACGAATAGCCTGGGACTGGTACACAGTTGAAAGGCATATGTAAATTAAGCATCTGATCTTTAGGTGGAGGGCTACTGGCTGTAGGAGGAAAAACTTTCTATGGACCACAAAGGGGAAGGTAACATTGAAATCAAGTCTGCTTCAGCTCCATGGCACATATACTTAGTCCTTAAACAATCTAGAAAACAACAGAGGCCATTCAAATCCACTTTCCTTTTTCTACCCTTTGCAAAATCATAGCTAACTATATAATGAGGTTAGATTATTTTTCCAGAGATAACATTCCAGTGGTACTTGTGCAGAGGTGATGGGTAATTAACTCACTTCCACCAGCCTCAGATGCCAGATGCAGCCTAAGTGGCAATAGCAAGTTATAGGTAGAGGGAACTGCATGGAAGAAGGAAAATGCAAAAATAAGATATCAAGAATTGGTAAGTGAATGTAACGATAATTTTTTTAATGTTTATTTATTTTTGAGAGAGAGAGACAGAGACAGAGTACAAGCGGGGGAGGGGCTGAGGGAGAGGGAGACACAGAATCCAAAACAGGGTCCAGGCTCTGAACTGTCAGCACAAAACCCAACGTGGGGCTCAAACTCATGGACTGTGAGATCATGAGCCGAGCTGAAGTCAGATGCTTAACTGACTGAGCCACCCATGTACCCCAGTGAGTGTAACTATAAAAAGGCAGAAAGTATTGTGACAGGGAAGGCCTCTGTGTGGATGGGGCCTCTGAAGAGACCTAGGAAAGTGGAAAAGAGAGTCTTGTGCAGATGGATATCTCCGGGATTTCATCACTGACAGAGGGAGGAGAGGTGCGCTCGGGGAAGGCTTGTGTCACACACAGAAAGGGGCAGTGTGACTGAGACAAGGTGGACATGGCGAAGGACTGGAGATGAGCCCTAAGGCATTGTCACAGCAAATATGGCGGGTTTGTTCTAAGTACAATCGGCAGTCAGTGGAGGCTTTGAGAAGTGGAGAGATGTGGTCCGAAACTCTAAGAGTTCTTCGTGTTTGTTGTTTTACAAGAGGAGGGTGAACAGTGTCTTGGTCTCTGCCCACTTTACAGCAATGGTGGGAATGCTGTCTACACTGGCGGGTCTGCACATAGAAATGAAACGGATGGGGAAATTAATACCTTAGGAAGTAGTAGCCACTCCTTTTGAGCACTTACTCTATCAGAAATATAAATACAGGCATACCTCGCCTTATTGTGCTTGCTTGATGGCCATCGGCAGATACCGCATTTTTGCAGATTGAAGGTTTGTGGCAACCTTTCATTAAGCAAGTCTATCGGCACCATCTTTCCAACAGCATTTGCTCACTTTGTGTCTCCGGGGCACATTTTGGTAATTCTCACAATATCCCAAACTTTTTCATTATTGTTAATGTGCCATGGTGATCTGCGATCAGTGATTATAACTCACGGACAGCTCAGATGATGGTTAGTATTTTATAGCAATGAAGCACTTTTAATTAAGATATCCACATTTTTTTTTTAGACTTAATGCCATTGCACACTTAATAAACCACAGGTTGCACACTTAATAAACCACAGTATAGTGTAAACATAACTTTTATATGCACTGGAAAACCAAAGGATTCATTTGCCTCACTTAATTGAAATATTCACTTTATCGCAGTGGTCTGGAACCAAACCTGCAAGATCTCTGAAACAGGCCTGTCTCTCAAAGTATTAAACACGCTTTCATCCTTCTTAGTGTTTATGAAACTAGGAAGTGAAGTTTCTAAGACTAGCTTTGAATTTGGAGTATTGTACTAATAATTATGTATTTATCCTTGAGGTCAGACATTGAGTCTTAGTGAGCTTTGCATTTCCAGCTCTTATTACAAAACTTGATGCTTTATACTGATTTAATACATGATGATTAAATTAGTGCATCATAAAGACTAATATTTGTATATCCACTACTTCGCAGTTGGCAATTCATTTATCATCATCTTTTTCTTATTGTACCCATGTTAAAGACATGTTATTGTACCCGTGTTACTCTCAGAGAGGGCAAGCAGCAGGCTAAAGCCATGTAATTAAAAGCGACAAAACGAAGATGTAAATACTAAATCACATTATATCTTGCCAAGATCATATGCCACATTTGCTGCATGTCCTTGCAATACTCACTCCCTGAGCTAATCTGTAACTCTGTCAGTCTGTATCCCAGACTAATCCCAGTTAAAGCTATTCATCATATCTCACACACATGTAATGGCTGAAGGTCCATGCATGTTAGAAACATTTTCTAGGTATCCAAAAACAACTGTGTGGAATAAGGGCCTGGGTACATTTTCAGACATTAGCAATGCACATTTTTCACCTTTACTATGTTAGAACAAGGATATTTCAGCATTAACTGAGCATCGGAGGCACTGAATGGAGACTCTAAAATGACAGATTAACAACCATCCAGGGTACTGATTCTTTTGTGCAATGGTCTCAAATTTTGAAAAGGCCTGTTGTATTTAGTAACTGGTAAGAGACATAATTACATGCCAGTATCTTGACTGTCCATTCTACTCTGGTAAAACTGCACATGTCTTTCTCTATGGTTTTTGTCATCTCACCAGGTACTCATTGTTGGCCTGTTTCTACTTATAGAGATCAAGTTAGTTTCTTTGACTGTAAGCGTGTACCCTGACTTTTACAAAACTTTATCAAGCACCAAATTTGCTCTTGGTTCACAGCTTAAACCCAGGGAAATCAGACTCATTATGGAATGAACATTTAAGCAGCTTCTTAGCTACTGAGAATCTCTGGAGACAAAAAGTCATCACCCCATCTGATCTACTCTCCTCTCCATCAGTGACTCTTGGGGTCTCATTATCTGATTTGGTTTTTCAAAACCGAAGCAATTGTGCTAACACCAAGGGCTTCACTCATTGCCACCAAATTAAAAAAAGAGGCAGTGAAAAATGTGCCAGTGTCAGCATGCAATGAGGGTCCAAAAGGGAAACAGATGCACAAATGATTCATCATCATCAATAGGACCTGTCAAGATGAAGTGAAAAGGGGAACAAAAATTGAAAACTCCTTCCAATGTGCTAATGATACTGCTGTCTGAGAGTGAAGGGAAGAATAATGTTCCCAATATCAATTAGATTTTGCTATTTGATTTAATTTCATTAACCACTCAGCTCAGAGGTACAGAGGAGGAGAGGTTTTATGTTTATTTAGCACACACTTATAGACCACTTACTATGTGCTATACTCTGTACTATGAGATTTGTAAGTGCTTCTTTAAATACCAGAAATTCTTGGTCAGACTCATTTCTGTATAATTTCTTCACGTTCTCTTTCTCCTTTCTTTTCTTTATCGTTAGTATATAATATTTTCTATGAATTTCCCAATTTCATCTTTTACTATCAATAGTTGACTGCCTATTCCTTATTCTACAAGACATTAAGGAAAAAAACAGCCAAATATACTTATTTTTATTATAAATTTTGAAATTTAATTTTAAAAATATCACTGTGAGATCTTATGCACAGAAGCCTAATGATTATAGCAGAGAAGAAATTCGTTCAACTTTGGGGAAATCATATAGTTCTTTCTCTATAAATGCCAGATCGTTATTGATATGTTTTCTACACTACCAATGAGAGGGGAAATACTGACCTAAACAACTATTTTAAGAATAGTTAAAAAGTCTGTTTAATAGAAAAAATTCTATTTGCGAGAAGAAGGGGGGTGGGGAGGTGAGGGCAGCAATAAATATACTTCTCTCTCAGTGAGAAAGTGATTTTTCTAGGTACCTGCTGGAAGAAAAAGAAAATAATTTGTGTTTTTCATCTATTGAAATCACCATTTGTTCTGAGTGGCAAATATAAACAAGTTAAAAAGAGTGAATTTTAAAAAGGCTACTCTAAAAAAAAAACCACATTAAAAAATAAAAAATAAAGAATAATAATTTAAAAGTCTAGTCCAACTTTTCTCCCCAACCTGTAGGAAAAGAAGAGCTTGATACTGAAATAAGACTATAAATCAACTAATGACAGCGTTGGATTTTGTGGGAGATTTAGCTTCTCAGCAAATATGTCCTCTGCTGTGGTAAAATTTTAATATGACAAAGTACTATTTTTCCTGTTATTTCTCTGGGAAAGTGGGCTGGGGGAAGGGTAAGAGTGTGTAAAGCTGTACCACTACTGTCTTCGAGTATTGAATCGTAGTGACACAACTGACAAAAAGAGTTATGTCTTTTCATGGGCTTGTGTTCTTTATTGCTTATATTAACTCTTAGAGAAGAAAAAAAAAGTGAATTCAACAGGCTATAAATCTTCCCTGACATACAGTATGATACTGTCTTCTGATAGAAGAGAAGGCTAAGGAAACAGCACTTCTCTACCATGAATGGAACATGTGTTGAGGATAGAAAGGGAAAGTTATAATACCAAGGCTCTGATCTGTCCCCAACCCCCAAATTAGTCTTTCCTGTTATAGTTCCAAAACACGCCAACAATTGAGATGATCATGGCCACAAAGAAATCTAACCAAACTACTATCTCCTTACTTCCAAGAGGTTAATTCTATTTCTAAGTAAGCAAATCACATTAGGAAAAATATGCAATGTCCTATTTATATTGTTAAAAAAACAGAAAGAGAAAACACCAGCTCAAAACTATTAGAAAAATAAACCTAGTTTAATATTGAAGAACTAATAATTCTCAATATGTTCTTCAATAAATTTCCTTAAAAATACTTACAAAGATATAAAAAGGCAAAAGCTAACGACCAGATTACAAATGAAAAATAAGACCATAAAGCAAGGTGTGAGGGGAAATCTCTAATAACAACACAACCACTAAAGATGGATTGAGAAGAATATTTTTATACTACACATGTAATTTTTTTTTCTGAACCAGAATAGCCCACATGGCCATAGGAAGCTAAAAAAGTGTTTGGTTCATTGACCTCCTCCCATAATTCTGTTCCTAAATCTGAGGTAAGGGAGCTTCCCTAAAATAATTCTTTCTTTTTTCTTCTCTCCCTCCCACCATTCCTTCCTTCCTTCTCTCTCTATATACACATGTACACACAAATGCATATATGCAAACAAACACACATAAACCCATATATATTTATTGTTCTACTACATGGAAATTAACTCAACAGCCAAATGTATGCCCTTCTGCCATTTGCCCCAGACTACCTTTCCCATTTCCCATAGGCTCCTTTCTTACTAGGTACATTTATTAAAAGACTGGGTATTTGTAAGCTTTGCTATAGTAACAAATAACCACATAATCCCAGTGGTTTATAACAAAGATTTATTTCTCACATATGTTACATGCCAGTTGCAAGTTGATGATGGCTCAGATACAGCTCTTTTTAATTCAGCTGTGTTCCAAAGATTTTCTTTATACTAGGATTATGCTGAAGAAGCAGCTACAATATGGAGAATGATATTATTCTGGCAACGGAAAAGAGCAAGAATTGAGTAGGAATGAATTCAGTACTGACTCTCAACTGACATTTTATAATGTGAGGATTACACAGTCTTTTTCTTTCTATGCCCCTGAGATTTGCCTTATTTGCCAATAAGGCACAAGTGACTAGATAGAAGTTTGTACCTAGATATGGGGTATAAACCCCACATAGATACAAAAAAATAATAATAACACCCAAAATATGTGACAGTGGCTTCAAGATTAGGTATTGAGTAGAGAACTGATAATGAAAATTGGGAAAATGACTTCTGTTGACCTGTATTCCTTTCTCCTTTCAACTAAATGTTATACAATGTGTAAAAGTGGCCTCTCAGAGCTATCTTAAAAATAATAATGTGGGGTGTCTAGGTGGCTCAGTCAGTTGAGCGTCTGACTGTTGATTTTGGCTCAGGTCATGATCTTGTGGTTGGTGATGAGCCCTGCATCAGGCTCCATGCTGACAGCAGCAAGGAGTCTGTTTGGGATTCCCTCTCTCCTTGTCTCTCTACCCCTTCTGCGTGTGAGCCCATGCGTGCCCACTCTCTCTCTGTCTCTGTCTCTCAATAAATAAATAAATAAATAAGTAAATAAATATTTAAAAATAAAGATAAGTAAATAAATAAATTAGTAATGTATGGTAACAGAATAAATACTCTGAATACCCAAGAGTTAAGAATAAAATCAGGAATCTGCAAACTATGACGTATAAGCCAAATATGGCTCACTGCCTGTTTTGTAAATACAACTTTATTGGAACACAGCCACACTCATTAGGTAATGGATTGCCTATGAATGCTTTTGCATTATAATAAAGTAGTTTCAACAGAGACTACATAGCAATGAATATTTAATCTGGCCCTTTTCAGGAAAATTTCACTGATTCTTGAATGAAACAAAATCAAATGACTTATTTATTAACTCCCTGCCTTGTTTGATCATAAAATATATTATTTTATGTTAACACATGTTATTCCAAGAAGCAAATTACTTAAAAGTACTTTTCTCCAGAGTTTTGAGGGGGAAAATGTTGTGATTTAAGAAATTTATACCCAGGTAAGTTTTCATTTATATGTAAAGGTGACAATAAGTCATCACTTGGTATTTTATGCCTCTGATTATTTAAAATTTTTAAACGTTTATTTATTTTTGAGAGAGACAGAGAGACAGAATGCAAGTGGGAAAGGGGCAGAGAGAGAGAGACAGAGAATCTGAAGCAGGCTCCAGGATCTGAGCTGTCAGCAGAGAGCCCACTGTCAGCATAGAGCCCTATCTGGAGCTCAAACTCAGGAACTGTGAGATCATGATCTGAGCCCAAGTCAGACTCTTAACCAACTGAGCCACCCAGGTGCCCCAGTGTTTCTGATTATTTAAATAGCCCTTAAGGAAAACAACTCGAAGGTGTGTCATAGCTAAGGAACAGTGCAGTATCTTGATTACATATGCAGGTTCTAGAGACAGTCTGGCTTTGAGGTGAAGATTACACCATTGGTTTCATGGTACCTTGATGTCCTCATGTTCAAAATGTGGCTGAGAGTGAAGATGCCTTGAGTATTAAACAATGTAATTAATATAAGGTTCTTGGAACAGTGTGTGGCACAAAGTACATTCTCAGTATATTAGCTATTATTAACAGGGCAAAGAATAATAAAAACATCTCAATTTTTATGGTTATAAATTAGATAAAAATCTTTTAAGAGCATGAAACACAGTAATCAATATGCAGTTTGGTATAAATAATCTAACTATAGTTAGAAGATTGAATGCAAAAACAAACACAAATCAAGAAAGATGTTTGATAGATAACGAACAAATAAAAGTCTTTCATAAGGTGTGTCTATTAGTACAGTTTAAATTTATTAAATTGTGATGAAAAAGTCCATATAACTATATATATATATATATATATATATATATATATATATATATATATTTATATATGTATATATATTTATCAAGTAAATAAATACTTTCCTTAAAACAATACTGCAGCAAAGGCATGTTGGTAAAGATATAATTATACATTGATAGGAGTGTTTAATTTGATAAAAATATTTCAGGAAAACAATTAAGCAACATAAATTAAAAGCTTGTATTTTCATTTTGCAATCCCTAACCAAATAATTGATTTAAGTAAAGTTCATCTACGGTTGCTAATGCCTCTAGAGGAAGAGTAAACAAAGAGCTTATTACAAGCACTCTCAACAATAGCCAAATTATGGAAAGAGCCTAAATTGTCCATCAACTGATGAATGGATAAAGAAATTGTGGTTTATATACACAATGGAGTATTATGTGGCAATGAGAAAGAATGAAATATGGCCCTTTGTAGCAACGTGGACGGAACTGGAGAGTGTGATGCTAAGTGAAATAAGCCATACAGAGAAAGACAGATACCATATGTTTTCACTCTTATGTGGGTCCTGAGAAACTTAACAGGAACCCATGGGGGAAGGGAAGGGAAAAAAAATAAAAGAGAGGTTAGAGTGGGAGAGAGCCAAAGCATAAGAGACTCTTAAAAAATGAGAACAAACTGAGGGCTGACAGGGGATGGGAGGGAGGGGGGGGGTGGGTGATGGGTATTGAAGAGGGCATCTGTTGGGATGAGCACTGGGTGTTCTATGGAAACCAATTTGACAATAAATTTCATATATTTAAAAAAACAAAGAGCTTATTACAGAGAATAAAGCATGAATCCATGAATGACTTACTGATGGTATAGGGAAACTTGCAACTTTACAGTAGAGTCAGGATGACACTAGGAAATCGATCACCTTACCATCACTAAAAGCAGGGCCTTGTATGGTTTCTGGTGTGATGTAATATGAAGGACAAAACAGCATTTAGAGACTAACCTTGCCAAGATTTGGGCGTCCAACCTCCAGTTTACAAGAACAAAAGGTACAAAGGTAAGTTGAAGGACCCACGAATAAGCAATCAAATGAATCCTAAATGTGGGAAGCTCTACTCAGAAACCAACTTGTTTCCTTAAAACAATTACTGGCACAGCAAGTAAAATGGAAAAGCAGACACTCATAAATTACGAGATGTAAGAAACAATAGAGGATGACAAGTGCAATCGATGAGACTTGATGGATCATGGCTTCAACTGACCAACTGGATAACGGGCCTCTTTGTTTTTCTTTTTTTTTTTTTTTTTTTTTTAATTTTTTTTTTTCAACGTTTTTTTATTTTTATTTTTGGGACAGAGAGAGACAGCGCATGAACGGGGGAGGGGCAGAGAGAGAGGGAGACACAGAATCGGAAACAGGCTCCAGGCTCCGAGCCATCAGCCCAGAGCCTGACGCGGGGCTCGAACTCACGGACCGCGAGATCGTGACCTGGCTGAAGTCGGACGCTTAACCGACTGCGCCACCCAGGCGCCCCTGTTTTTCTTTTTTAACGTGAATATGGATTAAGTACTTGATGACATAAAGCAATCATTGTTAATTTTCAAAAACTAGCTATGAATTTTTAGGTACAATAATGATTCAGCCATTATGTAAAGTGTTCTTTTCTTTTTTATGTTTTAGAAATGCATAATGAAAAACTTGGTGGTGAAATATAATGATAGTTTGGGATTTAAAATGCTTCTGCAAAACTGATTAAAAGATAACAAAAGAGAGAGAGAGAGAGAGAGAGAGAGAGAGAGAGAGAGAGAGAGAGAAAAGAAATAGATCAAACCTTAGGGGAAAAAATATTGTTAACTGTGGTGTACGGATGAGGGGATGGTTGATGGTTTATTACGTTATGCTCTTTACCCTTACATCTTTTTGAAAAATTTCAGAATGAAAGTCTGATTTCTTTTTAAATTTCACAATCTGGGACACATGGGTGACTCGGTCAAACAACCAACTCTTGATTTTGACTCAGGTTATGATCTCACAGTTTGTAAGATCAAGCCCCAGGTCAGGCTCTTTGCTGACAGGGAGGTTGGTGGGGGGGCTTGCCTGGGATTCTCTCTCTCTCCCTCTCTCTCTGCCCCTCCTTGCTCTCTCTCACTCTTGAAAATAAATAAATAAAATTAAAAAAAATTAAACTGCTGTTAAGTTAGTTTAACTTTAAAAGTTAAATAAAATAAAATAAATTTCACATCCTTTAATTTAACTAGTTCCCTTCTGGGAAGCAACGGTATAGCAATCATTAAAAGTGTGGACAAATAATTTTGTCAAAAGATATTGATCAAAGTATTATTTAGTAGGTAAACAAAGAAACAAACAAACAATACCCACCTGACTGTTGGGTGATAATTTGCAGCTTGAGAATTTAAACATTAATGAAACTTGAATTATTATGCTTATGAAGAATTTATAGTGATGTGGGAAAAATTCTTAAAACATTTAATTAAAATGCTAGATAAACAATTTGTGTGTGTATCTATCTATCTATATATGGATATATATAAAATTAAGTTTACAAAAGTAAATATAGAAAGAATAAGAAATAAGCATACCAAAATGCTAACAATTATTTTATGGGTGATTTTCTTGTTCTATCTAATATGTATACATGCTTACATTCATTTATTTGATAACTAGTAAAGGAATAAACAATTATCTAAGCAAATGATTTTTAACTGGTTTAGGGAATTATCTTCTGTCTGTAAGCCATTTTTTAAATATTTTTTTGAAATTTTTTGGAATTTTTCTTTTTGAAATTAAAAAAAAGTTGATCATAAAAGTTAAAGAGTAAGCTAAAGAAAAATATAGCTATCTTATAAAGAATTTCATAAAGCTTTCAGATCCCTGGAGATTTCTTAGGATGTTTAAGAATCATTATTATTAAGTGCTTTCTATTTATTAAGAGTGAAATTTATAGAACCAGTCATATCATGATTATATTGAAAAAAATACAACAGAGCCGATCTACCATAATCAGTAGAAAATGCTCGGTCTATTTTGAAATTAGAATTCAAGAAGTAAAAAAACAAACAAAATGAAACAATGAACAAACAAAACAGAGTATCTTGACTTTATTGACTCGGTTTTACCTCTAATTCTGCCTGCTTCACGTAATGGAGCTGATAGTATGGAAAAGAAAGGTATGGTATATCCTAGTAAGAGATCTCTTGGAAAAAAATCCTACAAACTCCTGCTTTTATTATTTTATTTTTGTATCTCTCTATCTGAACTCTGCAATACAGCATTTTGTCACTTAATTATATTCTGTCTCAATTTATTTTTAGAGAAGCAATGTTATGCATGAACGAGAGCATGAATCTTTGAATCAGATCTGGATTTGAATTCAAGGCCTGAAATATTCTCCCTGTATAAACCTCAGTTGCTCATTTAGAAAGGGATTGTTTTATTACTTACTTCAAATTCCTCTTGCTGATTAAAAATTGTAAGGCAGGCAAGCACTATGATTGTATCCAGTTCATGTTTGGTCAATAATCATGTTTCAATTCTCCCTTCCACGTCTGTTTGTATTTATCTGGTGTTTTGAAGATATTCTTTTTGAAATGTGATGCCAGTGACTAATTAACTTTATAACCAGTATGTTTTCTTTGAGAATGGCTGGGGTAATATTTATCCAGTTAAGTAATTAGAATATAGTTTATAGGTGTTCAAACTAACTTACTACAAATTCTCCTTTTAGTCTTTACCAAATATCTTAGGTTTTTCAAGTTATTGTTTTAACAAAGTCACTGTGAAAAATGTCTAGCACCTCTGTTCTCCCATCTGGAATCCAGAGACACTCAAAGGTTACAATTTAATGGCATTGTAACAAAAGATAGCTTTGCCATTTTCATTAGGTCTGTCTTCCTGATGACCCCAGTCTTTCTGGACAGTGTGAAAACAAATTAACACACATCAGCCAGATATTTTGCTCTTCTTTGCCTATTTGATTTTCACATCAGAAAAGGCCAATTTTGGACCCGACATAACTTGGGTGGGTTTTCTAATTCAGTAAGCTTTTTTTCATTCCTTTATTCCTATTTTTTTTCGCAAGGAACTGCACTATTACAATTGTTACTATTTTCTCTTTGATTCTAATTGCAGCGTGGGGCCAACGTTCAGTATGAGGGAATCCCTGCCTGCAGACATCAGCATAGTAAGCTTCATGACTGAACTAAGAATTGGGTGTACAGGGAAACATATTCCAGACATACTTTTATAGACTCTTCAGCCTCACACTGTGCGGCTACCACATTTATATTTTATGCATATAGATATATATTGTTTAATAATTTATAAAGCTGGATACAGTTGCTACAAGGCGATGTGATGTTCTCATTTGATCTACTTTGGTAGAATCACTTTCCGTCAGGAAATTTACTGCAATGATGTGCATAGTAAATATTTAATAGCATTAGAGGCAGCAGAGTCTATTTTTCTTTGAAGAGTGCTTAATTATGTCAATTTCCCATGATGAGATGCTAAAGCCAGTATTATTTGAATTTGGAGTACTGGGTGGAGGTGGAGAAATACTTGTGTGAGGCTCCCCTCCCGTAAGAAGTCGACGTATGTGAGTTTAACAAGGCAATACAGCAGAACCTCAATCTCATTAATTTAGGCCACACTAATTAAATATTTGTGATACTATAGCTGTGCTTGAACTGTCAGTGAAGGGTTGGCTAACCTACACAGAAATATAAACAACAAAGGGGAAATGAGTTGAATCTATTTTTACCATGTCCTCTCTATTCATGTACATATGAGATGGAATCATATGTTGATATTTGGCATTCAAAAAATTTTGTTAATGTTTATTTTTGAGAGGGGGAGGGTCAGAGAGAGGCAAATCTGAAGCAGGCTCCAGGCTCTGAGCTGTCAGCACAGATCCCGACACAGGGCTCGAACCCACAAACTATGAGATCATGACCTGAGCTGAAGTCGGATGCTTAACTGACTGAGCCACCCAGGTGCCCCAATATTTGGCAGTTTTGAGCTTAAAAAAGGGAAATTTCACATGGGTCAATTTAGAAGCTTTAATCCTCTCAGTACAAAAACTCTGATGATAGACAAAACATCATTTCCATTCATTCCAGTTGCTGACAAACCATGCTACATTTTTCTTGCATCATCAGTAAAACGTCCTAAGCCAAGACCTTAACTGATGGAAAAGTTGATAGGATAAGCAACCAAGTTCCATTTGGCTTTCCAAGTAACTGCATGCATTTGGCCTCAAGAGTGAGTTATAACTTGTAACTTTTAGTAAAGTCAGAACATATGGCCTCACCATGAAGAATAAACTATAACATGGCTCTCTGTGCATGATCACAGCTTTGACTCAAGTATCTCATTGCAGTGTTATTTTTACATCCTCCAAAAAAAAAAAAAATAGACTTTTTAAAGTTTGTATTTTCTTCTGGATAAATAAACAATATTAGATTTTTGGGATAAATTTCCTTTGGAGAAGTTTACAGAAATGTAGTAATGATTAATCTAGAAAACAGGGGTGCCTGGTTGGCTCAGTTGGTTAAGTAGCCGACTTTGGCTCATGGTTCATGAGTTCAAGCCTCGTGTCGGGCTCTGAGCTGACAACTCAGAGCCTGGAGGCTGCTTCAGATTCTGTGTCTCCCTCTTTCTCTGCCCCTCCCCTACTCACACTCTGTCCCGCTCTCTCTCTCAAAAAATAAATAAACATAACTTTTTTAATCTAGAAAACAAAATGCATGAACTTATTATAAAAACACTTTACTGTTGAATGCCGTTTTATTTTTTATAATAATAATTTGATAAAGTATTTTGACAGAGTTATATGGTTTCATTTGCGGATTATATGATGTGTACTAGTTAGAAGTTTCTTGAAATAGAAGGGATAGATAATATCAAATTTACCAGTCCATGTCTGAGTTGTTAATTTCTTTACTAGGTGTTGAATTCTTCTAAGACAGAGAAGATATAATACACATCTTGAGATCTTTTAGAACATCTAGTAGACTACCAGCCATAAATCTGTGCTTTACAATACAGATGTGTTTGGCCAAATTGTATCCTTCCCTGTATATCTCAGAGACTGATACCTGGCCCGTCTGTGCATTTTCTACTCTTGATCACAAAGTTGGTGCAATGATAGATCAGTGACCCACACTCAAGCTATGGGGCTCAATTATGGGATTTTTCTACAATGTTGGCAAAAAGAATGGTCTTCTTTATTTCTGAGTATAATACAGTTCACCACCACTCACTTTTCCAAAGAATACTTGCAACCAAGCTCTGCATCCCTCACAAGGAAAGTCTCCCTGAGATGAAAACTAAAAGAAAATCAAAGCCTGATAACATTACTTAAATATCAGAATCTGGCTCTCACTAAAAGTCATTTCTAAAGTCTATAGTCTATATTTATAGCTTAAGATAGTTTGTTTAGTTGTTAATGGCAGCAAAGAAAACACCTGAAAAATATCAAGTGTTTTCCAAACTTAAGTTTCTTGAGCTTAGGTGTTGTTCAGACAACATGATTCTATCTTACCCCAACTCATAGTTCTGGGTAATTAAGGCTTAGTAGTCATATCAGACATGCATCCATGTATTTAACTTCTACAAATCCAATTATTGGCACATAGATATACATATACCCATAGACACATGCTTATGCACATACACATTTTATAAATAAAATATAAAATTTTCAGGTGATTCTGCCTGCCCAGAATGAACTTGAGATGGCAGTTATAATATTCTCTTCCCCCAGATGATTTTAGTATGTGTATTCCTCTCATACTAGAAGTGTTTTATGTTGATGGTTATAAATTTACATAAGTATTTTTCATATAATAGACTTTACCTCTTGGGAAGTTATAATTTTAACACTACCCCTTGGGTCACTAAAACATTGTTTATCACAGTGAATGAACTGGAGACATACATAAAGGGCCTCTGCTTTGCAAATTACAATACCCTTAGTGTGGAATACTATGCACCTTTTAAAAATGAGAAATATATTGAAAAAATTGGCGAACGATACATTACGACTACATGTTAGTTTAAATTTGTGTGATCTCATTAAAATATATGTGTACACACATATGTATACACACACACACATACAAACACACACATATCTACACATTCTCAAAATGTTTACCACTACAGACACATACATGCATACACACAGGCCCAGGATGTGCCATACAAATACACTGATACTCATCAGCCCTGGGAGATTAATTGTTTGAAAAAATTTTTAAAAGCTACTGGAATCTGCTATAGTACTCCCTCAATGTAACATTTAGTTACAAGAGGGGAAGGATGTAACAGACATGACTCTGTGATTCAAAATCCAATGACCATCAATTAATAATGTTCACAACAAACTGGCTTCTCGTTTGGTATTATGTCATTTTCTCCTGTGTGTAACTCTATCAGCTTTCATTACATCAACAGTAATCAAAACCCATGCCATAGCAAACTGTGGGCAGTACAGAGAGGACAGGACACGTAAGTTCAAAGCCTGTCCCTTTTCTCTCCTTGTTTAGATATATCCCTCAGATTTTTCTTGGCCTTAAATCTTTATCACGATCCCAGTTCAATGCAGACCCTTCATAATGCTATTCTATCCCTCGGCCTGGCTGTAATCTTACAATTATATTTGGCTCTGTTTTGATTGCTGCAGCCATCCTAATGGCTAGGCCATCTTGTTCATTCTTTCAAATGTGTATACCCCAAGATTCCTACCTTTAAGATTTTAAAACAGCATATAGGCCTATACAACAAATAATTTGTTTCAGAAAAAACAAAAACTAACTTCTGGCACGAAGAAATGATACTATGGAACTATTTATTCTATCCATGCAAAAGGTTTTAAGTACTTCCAAGAAATCTAAAATTGGCCTCCTCCTATAAAAGATAAACAACTCTACTAGCATCTATGTTTAAAAGCACTCATAAATCTGGTCACCATCTGGTCCCTCTTCAGTAAAATACCTAATTATTCAGCTGCTACCTGAACATTTCTATTTAGAAAGATGTCCCCCACACATCTCCAACTCAAATGCTAAACTGAACTCCTGCTTCTTCTTATTTTAAATCAGCTCCAATCCTTTCTTGTATTAAGTATCTCCATTAATGATGTACCATTTATTCTAGCACCCAACTTTGAAACTGGGAGGCAGAGTCTCTCCAGACATCTTCTTCCCTCATGCCTCGTATTATGTTAATTCCTACTCATTCATTCTCCCCGACGCATTTCATGTCAATCTTTTACTTCAGCTCAGAAATGCATCATCTTTCAGCTACATCTTTGTCCGTTTTTCAGTTCCCTGCATTTACTCTCCTCATGGTCACCAAGTAGTCTTCCTAAAATATAAGCCAGTCTATATTCTTGCCATCTTAAAATCATCCAGTGGCTTGACAATTCCAAGTAGTCTGGAATTTTTATATTGTGCATACGGTAAGTCAAAGACAAAAAGAGCAAACACTCTCAGACTATGTCTATTTACTTATAAATTATATATTTCTGTATCACATAAAATGTGCACATCAGAAATCACACACATAAAATAAATACAAGATAAAAATAAATGTAAATAGATATTCCTTATTCTGCTTTAGTTATTATCTCAGTGAATTGTCTTCAGCACCTCTGTGGCTGGCTCACTCCACTTTGGACTCTTCCACTGTTTTAGTAGATAATATACAAACTCCCATGAGGCATTCATTCCTTTGTGTCATTTTATATCTCATTTTTCCTTCTACCATGAACATTATTGTGGTGACATGTGACTTACAGTTTGTGTGTGATAGGGTATGTGTAGAGTAAGGGTTGGATTTAAGATTAGAGATAGGATGAATCCTTTGAGGTCAAGATATAGTACTTTTTTTCTTTCTTTTGGCAATCTGAGTACCCAGCGCATTGCTTACAGTGTGTTTGTTAAATAAGTTAATGAATTAACATAATTAAATACATAAGTTAATATACAAACTAATTTAGGTTGAGCTCTTTAAATGTAAAATGCAGCTGATTAAATTCACTCTCATCTGAAATGTATTTTTGTACTTTAAGTACAATGTACTCCATACAAATTGATACAGTTTTAGAAATTGGGAAGGGGAAATTTCTGCTTAAAGAGATTCATAACTACCTAATATTCTAGACACATTTACTATAAAAAAGTCCTAATTATAAAAGTACATATTTTTGGGGCCCTGTTTAATCACAAACCAAAGTATTTTAGGGGCACCTGTGTGGCTCAGTCAGTTGAGTGTCCGACTCTTGGTTTTGACTCAGGTCGTGATTCCAGGGTCGTGGGATTGAACCCCACGTTGGTCTCTACGCTGCACATAGAGCCTACTTAAAATTCTCCACCCTTAAACAAAATTAAAAATAATTACAAAAATATTTTGGATGCAGGCACTCATACAAGTGTGCATATGAATTTCTTTATAACTTTTTCCACTGTTTGGATTCCCGTTGTGCCCAAAGTGTTATGATTTTACTTGTGTACACTCTTAAGTTTCTGCAAAATAGATGCTGACAGAAATTATATTTTGAGAAAAATTATTACTATGTTTTCAACTGTTGAAATCTCCTGAGTTAGACTAAAGGAATTGAAAGCACGTTTTCATGGTTCACTCCAGTCTCATTTTCTACATCTTGATGCCTACTGTTTAACTATCTTTGTAGAAGATAAATAAGGGCCTTCAACCCTTTTTTAGCACTGACTCCCTTGGAAGGGAGGCTATGCAGTTTGCAAATCAACACTCACTGCACAATTTCAGAAAATGGCCCCCCGAGGTCACTTACAAATAGGTCTCAAGGTAGAGGTAAGATTTTTCGCATCATGCATTTATCATCATGCATTTTTGAAAACTGGCTTTAGCAAACATAAAGTGTCTATTAAGCACCAAAAGGTGGTTAAACTTGGAAACAGAAAATCCACTAACATAAAGCATAGTTAAATGTTTTAATTTTTGTGAAAGCAAGCAAAAATTGAGTCCAGATAGGAACTAGTAATAACAAGTTTTCCTCTTCCTCAAAGCAGATGCCACTGCCATTGACCAGGTTTCCACAATGGAAATTCATTATCCTTAGGGTTAAGCTCAGAACTCAAGGAGACTCTGCCATTTAAAACTTCCTCACCAGTTCCCACGAGTTAAATTTGTGAGTGCACCATGCAGACTCCCTTGTGAGTGTTAGTTAAGCCTCTAAGACTTCCTGCAACTTGGAAATCACTAATAATAACGGCAATTAACAGGAGCATAGAGATTTTCCCTTCCCAAGTGCTTTACAAATATTCTCTAATCCTCCTAGCCAAAAGCAAACTTTATTCCCCTAAAGTTTACAGTAGGGTTTGGCGTTTGTTTGAAGATCACTTTTCTCATTGGACCTCAAGTGGACTTAATAGTTACTATATGAAAGAGACAAAAAAGGCAAGAACAAGGCAAATTATATCCAATGAAATGAGAGTGTATTATTGAGAAGACAGTAAATGAAAGGCATTGATCTAGACATAGCTGATCGATACAAAGATGAATATGATCAGGACCAAGAAGGAAGGCTTTGTTGAATTGCAATTTGTGTACTTACGATCAGATAATGGAAGTAAAGGATATTATGAGAATTTATAGGTTGGAGACATTCAGGTATGGAAAGGCAAAATGGAGAAGCTGGTACTTGAAAAAGATTCGGAAGGGTGGGTAAACAGAATTGGAAGAACAGAAGGCAGAATGGAGCCCAGCAGGGAAGAGGATTCAGGAAAGCAGGTCCTAGAAAGTAGTACACGGAGCTGTTTGGCTGCGGGTGTAAAAGTGCTTGGGGTGTGAAGGGGAGGTGACACTGGCAAAGTAGTGTCTTACTAAATTACAGTAGGTTTTCTATTCTAGCCAGAGGAGGTAGGACACAATTCAGTAGGTGGTGAGAGTCCTTGAAAGTGTTTTAGCAGAGGCGTGACATGATCAGATTTCTGCATTGCTAACAGCATTCTGCTAAAAGCAGAATTTTACAGCTGTGTTGAGAAATGTTGAGGCTTCATGTTAATGTAAAATGTATCCTTCCCAAGGGTTATCAAAAAAATCCTGACTGAGGTGTAATACAAATGTATCCCATTCTGCCCCAGAGCCGTGATGAAAGCCCATTAAGGGGTTTCATTCAAGACCCTCTGTCTATAATGAGGGAGATGGTGTGGCTTACTCTATCTGGAAGCTTTTTCAATGACTGATGTTGCTGAGGCATCTAATTTAAACTTTGTTGGATTTATCTGGCCTAAGGGAGTTACTGAAATATTTTAACTGACAAGGTGGGGATTAACTATTAAAGAGTGATAGAAAAATCAGTCAGGTGTGTCTTGCCTGAGAGGCAGCCAGGGCTGCAAGCTGGTGAGGGGAGAAGCATCAGTGATGGCTCTCAGAATACATTCCCTAGAACTTCTATTCCTTCCTTTGGCCTAAACAGGAAGGTCATAGATCTGATAGAGTCACTACAGCAGGCGATGCTCTGTGCTTTAACAAGCCTGATCTCAAGACCTCTTCCCAAAGCCCACTTCTTAGGATGCAGGCACCAGATTATTGGACTAAAACTGCCAAGCCTCGGCAAGGCCTGCTCCACCTTGAGATCAGTGAATATCTCAGATTCTGCTGGGAAATTTCTGAAGGACCCCATTTATTCATTAGCCTCCTGTGGTTAACATGCTTGGCTGATTCAAATCTCCTCTTTAACTAACTCCTCACTTCTGCTATTTATTCTAATCTTCTTAGCTTTTCTGTCCAAGAGCTCCATAACTATTCTAATTGTGATATTTTTCTAATTAGTCTTCTGTTTTCAATAAGGAAACCCTACTTCCCAGATCCTGTCTCCCCATACGAGAGAGATTTTTATTCAGTATGTCTGGGGTTGGTCCAGGAATACATATTTTTGGCCAATACTTTACTTGACCCTGTTGCAGCCATTCACTGGTTCATTCCAGAACCACTGCCCTGGACCATAAATTACATAGGGATCTATTTGTGTTTACCAATATGTTCTAGTGCCTAACAAAGAACTTACAAAGAAGGGTCTCAATATGTATTTACTGATGGAATGAATGAATGAATGAATGAATGAAATGAAATGAATATTGGAATGAACACATAGGCTGCAGAGCTCTCTCTCTCTTCCCCACCCCAATCTTATAAATTAAAGATCCTGGCCTGAGACTAATTGAAATTTCAGACATGTCTGTGTATTTGGTAAAATGCATAGATGGACATCGAGGATTTGGTTTTCTTAGGACACTTTTGTCAGTGTGACAAGAAAATGACTATCAATTCTTGCCAAGAAAAGAGAAACAACGAAGGGCAGAGCATGATGGTGCCCAGGCCTGTGGTTGGAAGGGCCTCAGAGAGCTGTTGAGGTGCTTTTTGCCTGATGGACACAAGCAAAAAGTGAGGGGGAGGAAAAAACAAAATTGTCTTCCTGCACAAGTTAGTAGGACTTCACCAGAGAAAGAAGCGAAAGGAGGGCTGTTTCGACTCCATACAATAAGGGTTTGAAACACTGGAAGTTACTAACCTTGAAATTTGCATTAACAAGGCAAAAAATGACAGAAATAGCAGTGGCAGCAATCACATATTAAATGGCCAAGAAAAGTTACGAAATGATAGCAGAGAAGGATAAAATCATGTCACATAATCCCAGAGAATCCTTAAGCCATCAATTCACTGGGGATTTTGTGATGGACCTGAGTTAATCAGGTGGGGACCACAACAGTGTACAATGATTTACGTGTGTGAGTACAGAACATTATTAGCACTCATAGCTGATGTGGCTTGGGGATATCTGGATTTTGTGTAAGTCATTGGGGGCACAGCAATCTCCCCCCATCTTTATTGATCTCCAGAGATTATCGTTTCAATCTCCACTCAGTTTAGTCTGGGTAGTGGATGTGCAAAAATCCCTGAGTAGTTTCTGTAAACTTACTAAAATCCTCATAAATATTCCCAAAGTCCTCAAAATTTAGGGAGAAGCTGCAGCTGTATGTTAGGCTCCCCAAAATAATCTTTGGGAATGACTAACATATCCCACAGTGAATCTGTTAAAGTTTGTTCTTATGGCGTAAACAGTTCCGTGTAAACCATAATGTTTAGCTAACCTCTTAGGTAGAAATCTAAATCGTCAAAGTGTAAAGTTTTGAAGCACAAGTCCAGAGGGAGTTATACTGATCAGTATCCTGTTGTAGTCTGTACAGTTACTTAACCGTAACAAGTTTGATTTGACTGCCTCTTCTTTACCACACACCCAACACCTAAAGCTGGAAAGATGTGATCAACAGCAGTTGATTAGTCATACATACCCTTGTGGTTTCAGATATCAAGGCCACATGTAATACTGAATCTTTATTTCTGGCCTTACACCATATAGTCAACACCAACTGAATATCCACCCTGTAGCCAAGGCTAGTATAAGTATTTCATCTCTGCATTTTATCTCTAAAACACCCCTACGCATGTAGGAAAATACCAGGGATTTCCTCTTTTTAAAAAAATAGATGTGGAAAGTAAGCAAATACCAGGGATTTACACATGTGGAAATGGGGCTTAAGTTCCCATAGTAAGAGGTAGGGCTAGAACTTAAAGCTCTTCTAACACCATGTGTGTTGCCTTCCATTAATGTCAGTAGGTGGCACCAAGTTGGTTTGGACTTTTAAATACAAATTCAGTTGTGGCATCTTTGAATTTTAGAGCTGTAATGGGTCTCAGAGATCTCAGTGCACCACAGGAAAATTAATGACATGGTTCTTTTGAAGTAGAAAAATAGGACAAAATATAGCATAAAGCAATTGTGGGTCACAAATGAACTAATGCTAATTACACACAGCATTCTTTTAAGGATCAGGGAGCTTATTGTTATTTAAATTGAGTAGTGGTGTTATTGCCAACATGAAAATGATATCTGCTATTAGAAAGATGTCCTACAATTAAAATGCTCTTCCCTGACGTACTGTGTTACAGAAGTCAAGCATTGCTGACTTCACCAATCTGTGGATATCAATGCCTTCACGTTAATGTAAAGAGCCTGTGTTGAACTACTCTTATCCTGCTTCCTTAGTCATCTGTAAAAACAGTCCTCCCAACTATTCACGCTTTTACTCAGGGGATGTCTGAAATATTTCTCATGGACAAATCAGAATTGTCCAGATAGTTCACTGAGCACTCTTTCCCACTATTTATTCTTGAGTTTCACCATATCCACCTGCCACGTTTCTCAGATATGCCTCGGTCCTATCTCTCTAGGACCACCTCACTTCTGTCCCATCACAGAGTACAACAGCACAAGGGTGACTCTGTTAGTCCATGATGTCCCCTGGCCACCACGTGGTGGTGTGTGGTCATAGAGGAAGAAACCTCTTTTGTTTTTGTTTTTTTCAGATTTTACTCTTGTAGAATGATTTGAGTGGTGCTAATTCTTTAACTTTGCCATAAAGCAGAGCTTATAACTATTACATTTATTTGGTTTCTTCTTGAGAGGGCATATGCTCTTTTTCTTTTTCATTTTATAGTCAAAAGTAAAAAAGAAAGGATCTTTCTAAATTCAGGTTTCTGCCATTCTTTTTATAGGATTTATTAACTCTACTTTTTGTTTAGTGTTTATTTATGAGAGAGTGCAAGCAGGGAAGGGGCAGAGAGAGGGGACAGGGGATCCAAAGCAGGCTCTGTGCTGACAGGCTACAGAAGCCAGCCCAACGTGGGGCTTGAACTCACAAACTGTGAGATCATGACCTGAACTGAAGTCAGATGCTCATCCGAATAAGCCTCCCAGCTGCCCCACCCTACTATCTTTTTGTAACTGAGGTATAATTATACAGAGACTAAAATCCCCCTTTTGGTGCATAGTTCTGTGAGTTCTGAAAAGTACATACAGTTATGAACACATGATCACAATCAAGATATAGAACAATCCCATCATCTCCAAACATTCCTTTGTGCCCATTCACTCCACCTTCTGTCTCTGTCAGCTATTCATCTGTGTGTCTCCCTTTATTTGGGCTTCTTGAGAATGTCCTATAAATAAGCAACCTGGCCCATTCATTTTTATTTATGACTAGGATGGACCAGGACTCCATTTTCCCGGGATTATTTCAGTTTATGCATAATTATCAATAGCACCCCATTTCATTCTCAAAAGTGTCCTAGTCTGGATAATAAATTAAAAGATTCTCTACTTATAGTAACAACACACACACACAAACACACACATATACACACACACCCGTTTCCAGAGAGGACTGGTTTAAGGCTGCATGTGGAAAAAAAAAATCTCCACTCACCCAGGAAAACAAAGGAAACACAAACACAACTTACCAAGTTTAGATCTTTAAATTTTGAATACAGTTATTTTTCCCAAATGGACATTCATGTGAATGACCCACTGGCCTTGGAATATTCAAAATTTTACATGGAATAAAAATAAGATGAACTGTGATTTACATAGAAGTCCCATTGGTTTGGCTGCATTTTTTTTTTCTTACTGTAAAAAAACACATAAATGCATCCCAACTTGTAAGTTAAAAACTGCTTTAGGGACACCTGGATGGCTCAGTCGGTTAAGCGTCCGACTTCAGCTCAGGTCATGATCTCACGGTTTCTAAGTTCCAGCCCTGCATCTGGCTCTGTGCTGACAGCTTAGAGCCTGGAGCCTCCTTCAGATTCTGTGTCTCCCTCTCTCTTTGCCCCTCCCCTGCTCAGGCTCTGTCTCTCTGTCTCTCTCTCTCTCAAAAATAAATAAAAAGATTAAAATAAAAAAATAAAAATAAAAATTGCTTTACTATGCTAATGGTCCTAGTGTTTATTTAATTAATTATTAATATATAAAGAAACATGTCACCGGAAGTGTCTCTATCCAGACAGGTCAAGTATTTTTGGACTGTGACAGAGATGATCCCAGAATCAAAATGGGCATGGAGGGGACTGGCCTTTCTCATACCTGCGATGCATTCTAATTTGAAACATTTGTGTGCCATTGCTGGAAAGAAGGCAAACTTTTTTTTTTTAACATTTTCTTTAATGTTTATCTTTGAGAGAGAGAGAGAGAGAGAGAAAATGAGCAGGGGAGGGGCAGAGAGAGAGGGAGACACAGAATCTGAAACAGACTCCATGCTGTCAGCATAGAGCCCAACGTGGGGCTCAAACCCACGGACTGTGAGATCATGACCAGAGCCGAAGTCAGGCGCTCAACCAACTGAGCCACCCAAGTACCCCAAGAAGGCAAACTTTTCATGAAATCCAACCTGCATTTGAATTTTAAATCTGTGAGGTCCTTTCTCAGCTTATGTTTCCTGATCTGTCAAATAGGGATAATAACTAAAAGAATTGTTAGAATTAAATGAGATAACGCATTAATGGCAGTGTCTAGCACATACTAGGAGTTGAGAGGAAAAAAAGGGTAGCTATTATTAAATGAAACCAGAGTGTTTATTAGTAACTTTCTAGAGTTTATTAGTGCTTAGGGTAATGCAGGCAGAAATGGTCCATTGAATAAGGCTTGGTGAAACACAGCAATTAAATTTTTATTTTTGTCTAACAGAAGTGAACTATTTTAAGTCTCTCCTTCCTTTGAGAAACATACAAAGCGGAGCATAAAATCACCCTGGTCGTGCACGGTGTCAGAGGCTGCCACAGCTCACCACAAAGCATCCCTAATACTGTCCAGGCTGGGACAAGAACATAGCAGAGGCCCACATACCACACATCTCAGTGTTTAAATGTTATAAACCAAGCTGACAACCTGCCAAGTAAAATATATTCTAGCTTCCTGCATTATCAAGTACATTCATAAAAACATGGAAAGGTAGGTTTGAATTTAGACTTCTGGAATTCCTCAGAGTTTCATGCTAGAAACACACGGGAAGACCTAGGCCCAGGCCCTCATCCCTCTACCATGGCCTCCCCCTTTCCAGCCGGCCCAAGCTTCATCCTGCACTACAAGAGGCGTCATGCACACCCATTTCTGCCCATGCAAGTTTTGTCCAAATGCCTCACAAATGGCCAGTACTTGGCTATGCCTGACACCTAAGGATGTGTATATGGGACCTTTGGAAGGTGAACCCAGAGAAGAGCAACCAAGCTGCACCTGGAAATAATTACAAGGATTTGTTTCCAGAGAACTCCGACTTCCCAGGCACCCGTGGATCTTGGCCCTGTAGTCTCATTTCCCAGAGGGGGTGGTGCAACTGGAGGAAATCCTGAGACTATCTGTCTAAAAGGCCTGGCCCAGGAGCACTTGGGTGGCTCAGGTGGTTAAGCCTCTGACTCTTGGTTTTGGCTCAGGTCATATCTCACAATTCTTGAGTTCAAGACACATGTTGGGCTCTCTGCTGACAGAGCGGAGCCTCCTTGGGATTCTCTTTCCCTCTCTCTCTACCCCTCCACGCCCCTCTCCTCCCCGCCCCCCCCCCCCCAGCTCATTCTCTCTGTCTCAAAAATAAATAAACAAACATTTAAAAAATAAGAAGAAGAATAAAAGGCCTGGCCCAGAGCAGGAGACTCCCTTGCTCAGGGACTAAATGCAGTACTCATCTTTTTTCTTCCTGTGTGATTCCATATCAAAGACCCCTTAGGACTTAGGTCCAGCTATTTAAGGAATGTGGCAAGGGGTAAAGCATGCCATTTCTAGGTCTGGTCCTTAAAGATTTCCATGAAATCCTCCCATTGTCTGTCTTCATTCATCAGCTGATCAGATGCAGAGGACCAGCAGAACATTCTGGCAGTCTAAGGAATGGCCTACTCATGAGAAGGAGCCTGAGTCTCTAAGTATCAGCATAAAGAAAACGCCTCCCCATCTTTAATAAAGAGTTTTTGTGTTGAGCCATTGTGACTGTGTGTGCGTATGTGTCTGTGTTAGTAGCTAGCATACTCTGCCCAACATACCCACTATCCTTGAGATTTTTTCTGGATGTATTTCTTATGTAAATGCTCCGATACACTTCTAATTCTGTATCCCTTCAATAAATACACAAAAGGACTTTCAGCATGTGAATAGATACATGAATGAATAAACAGGGGAACACAAAGTGAATTAATTAACAATTAAGTATCCAGATGCTTCCCCTGATAGGCTAATGCCAAATTCAAACATATATTGCTCAAACTAAAAAATTGAGCCATTTAGCCTTTGCCTCAAACATTTCTTCCTATGTCTTTCCTATTTTCAGATTCATTGTTGACCATCATGCTACAAACAGTAATACGAATACAACCCTTACTTTTCAGGTAACTGTCCTGATTACTTGTTTGAATATGTCCCCTTCTCTTTATCCACATGATTGAGAAGGGACCAGCCATGATTTTCCAGCATGACTGACTCTGATATAATTTCTGGACAACAGGGAGACAATAGACACTCTAGATTGGATCAAGCAAAAGTCTTCCCTGAAAATTTAAAACTGAAGGAATATGAGAGTCTCAGTCTGGCTGAGTGGTGAAATCATAAACCTAGCCATGTTTGATGGCAGTTATGCCCCACCAGGTACACTGGGAAACCTGGTAAGAAAGAGAAAAGAAAACAACAACAGATGTACAAAGAGAAGCAGAGATCAAAGATCCAGGAGAGGATTTCCTCGGGTCCCTGTCATGTTACAGTCCTTGGCTTCTATCTCTTTCTGATGTCCATTGTTATCCCTGCCCTGTAGGTCCATGAAAACAATTTATTAGTTTTATAGAAAAGAGCTCTTTTGAATAACTTAAATACATACAGTTTGTGTTACCAGCAATCATTATAGACCTAAAACCAGGCAAAATTATGAGGCACCTGAAGGGACAATACCCCAAATTCCTGACTCCTTTATTTTCTATAGCCATCTTGACCACCAACTTTCATGTCACCTTGAAATTATTCAAAGCACTAAGCCCCTTTTGTCAAACACAAAAAAGGCAAGCTCTCCATCTTTGAAGTGATACTGCCTTTACCATTAGAAAAAAAAATTGCATCTATTAAAGACTTTTTTTTTCCCCAACATAGCAACACAATAAAAGAGTAAGTGTCTTTGTAGTGAAAAATAATATAGAAAGATAATTAAATCTCAGGGGCATTTTTTTTGGTCTAATGCAGTTTTGCTCAGAAGGAAAAAATAAGCATCAAGGCAGCCCCCAAAGACACACCAACGCGCCATTGTCACTCACATGAAGTTGAGGAATGAAAATTCTGTGCTTGATTTGTTCTTTCTTTTCAAGAAAAAGAGGCTTAATATTCATTGGGGAGGGAGAGTAGGAAAAAAAAAAAAAAACACCTCACTGTTATTTTCAAGGGGTTGAAATGCTTGTTCTCACCATCAAAGGTGTTCATTTTTGCAGAGATGGTTGCTAAGAAGCTGGCCAACTTGACTTAATATTTTTGAATGTTTATAAAATTGAAGAGTGGCACCATTGGCAAAGGCCCTTATTGGCAGGATGGAGCCAATTAGTCGGGGCTGTGAGAGTGACTGCACACAGCTGATTTCACTGAGGGGGCAAATGCATGATGATGTATGCTGCTGGAGCCTTCTAAACAGCTGGTATTTGGGTCTCAGATAAAGGAATGACATACTCTTCCTATTTTAGGGCATTCTCAGTGTCCAACTTTGGGCTTTTGAAAATACATAAATAAAGGGAGCATTCTCAGGCGATTCTAGTATGTTCCCTACTTTTTCTTGGATAAAATAAAAGACAGAATCAGCTCTCCTTGAGGCTAGAGATTGAGTGGCCTGGCCCTGTGTCCCCATTTCATTCACCACAACTGTGCAGTTCAACCTAAATTGTCCTTTTAATTTTCTTCCTCTCATATATTCCTATGCATCATTTTCTAAAGACAATGTTCATCATCTACACTTATAGGGATAATAATTTTTAAAAAGCAGAGCAAAATTGTCTAAGGCAAATGATCCAATGAATAAGGAAAACGAAACAGAAACTTTCCACGATATGCAAAGAGAAGTTCACTGATTCCCCCTCATTGTCTTTTTTGATTCTCTCTCTTACTACTTTTCATCCATATCCCCTAATCTTCATTAGAAAAAAAGAGATGTGTGATCATGGAATGTATGATTAGTGAGTATTATTACTTGGGTTCTCTGCAAAACAGACTCTGAAGAGCCATATATATATACATATACATATGTATATATATACATATATGTATATATATGCATATATGTATATATATATATATAATTTTTTTTTTTCTGAGTGTGAAAACAGGGGAGGGGCAGAGACAGGGGACAGAGGATCTGAAGTGGGCTCTGTGAGCGTAGGGCTTGAACTCAAACTATGAGATCATGACCTGAGCCAAAGTCAGATGCTCAACTAATTGAGCCACCCACGTGCCCCCCTGGACTCTGAGAGGTTTAAAATGTAGGAACTTCTTTCAGGAGTGGGCTTGGGAAAATCTGCAGAAGGGGAGGAAGCAGAATTTGACAGAAGAACTTGGGCTGCCATGCAGCCTCAGTGGCAGCTGTAGGTCACTCTATGGGGAGCTCTGAAGCATGAATGATGCTTCAGAGTTGTTCTCAGTGGAGTGATGGTGTCAGGCTTTTATACTCCCACGTAAAGCAGTCATGGATATACGCATCCCAGGAAGGGGCACAGAGGATCAGGCAGGGTGGGGTCTCTTCAGTAGAGGCAATCTCTGAAATGGGCCAGTAGTCAAAGTTCTCTTCCCACTGCATTCTTAGCAGCTGGGAGAAAAAGATCATCATTCCTGACGCGAAGTCCAGGCAGGACAGCACAACATCCTTTATATTAATTGGAATAATCATTTTTCATTACCTAGCAATGGAATGCATGAGCAGTATAGGTAGCTATCAGTCTATTATTTACTCGTAACATAGTCTATGTCCAACACTGCAAGAGATACAGTGGAGCGAAAACCTAACTGGTACAGGATATTTTGTTTGAGACTTAAATTTACTCATGTGGCACTACCAAAGTACAAGGCATGAAGCTACAAAGTGATGGCTGAAGGGAAAGAAACTTGGAACCACAGGCTCGGGGAGAAGATGGTGACGAATATTAATGAAATCAACAGGAATGAGAGCTTGGCTATGGTTGCATCTTTGAAAGCAGAATTATGTTCAAACATGCAGGTGGGAATAGGGCTGTTGGTGCCAAAAGAGAGAAGACTGTGCACACCATGGATGAAGGAGGCAGAGGATATACTAATCAACAGGGAGACAGCAAGGATGTTTTGCACTAGAACGAGGCAGATTTGAAAAGATAGAAAGGTATCACATGACAGATTGCCTTGAGTGCCAGGTTGAAGAGACTGGACATCATTCAAAAAAAAAAAAAAAAAAAAAAAAAAAAGCAGAACTATTATCTCATTATGGATGTCAGACTTTTAAAAATTAAACTCACAGAGGGATATGGAATAAATAAGTGCAGAAGATGAGAATGCAAACCACCTATATTCTAATTGATAGAGACAAATAATAAACATAAATGGAAAAACAACAAAAAACATAATTATATGAATATAATAATTTCAGAAAACTGTATGTTTTAGAAAGAAAATGTACAGGGTAATTTTATGGGTACTTCCTGGGTCAGAGGTGGTAGATAGGGTTATTTGGAGCCTGAACAAATAGTGGTATTGTAAATGATAGGAAATATGTCTAGTGTCTTATTTATTTATTAAATCTTTATTTTTGAGAGAGAGAGAGACAGAATGTGAGCAGGGGGTGGGGAGAGAGAGAAAGAGACACAGAATCTGAAGCAGGCTCTGAGATGTCAGCACAGAGCCCCACATGGGGCTGGAACTCATAAACTGCAAGATCATGACCTGAGCCAAAGTCAGAAGCTTAACCAACTAAGACACCTAGGAGCCCTATTTAATTTTTTTTTAATAGACTATGATTTTTTTTTAAGTTTATTTATTTATTTTGAGAGAGAGAGTGAAAGAGCAGGAGCAGGGGAGGGCCAGAGAGAGAGGGAGAGAGAATCCCAAGTGGGCTCTACCCTGTCAGGCCAGAGCCCTATGTGGGGCTTGACTCAGGAACGAAGAGATCATGACCTAAGCCAAAACCAAGAGTTGGATGCTTGACCAACTCAGTCACCCAGGTGCCCCTAGTGTCTTATTTTTTTAATGTGCTATTACTTACTAGCTGTGTGCTCTTGGCTAATCTGTGACTCAGTTTTCTCATCAATCTTATATGGGTCTACTGCTGTGATAAATGAGTCAATGTACAAAAGTTTCCTCAACTGGTGAACAGAGTAAGAATGCAATAAATGTTAATTCATTATTAACTATTATTCATATTGCTGAGAATGAGGGTTTCACATTTTCTCATCTTCTCTTTCCTACGCAGAAGCAGCATAAAATCAAATTTACCCAGAAGGTTTCCTGCAGGTAAATTTTCCCTCTTGAAATGATTCTCCATAACCTGGATGCAAGTGGACCACCCCTCACTCAATAACTACTTATTAAATGGCCACTATCTGCTAGGCATTGGCTTCCTTAAGGTGAATTTATTTCAGAAATTACTAAATGAAATTTCTTGAGTTTGTTTTGTTTCTCTGTAAACCCACACACTGGTTTATCAGCCTGCAGGAGGAGGAGGAGAAAGATAGCCTCGGGGGCTCTGTCAGTTGGGCCCAGCCCAGACATCAAAGAATATTATGAATGTGTAAAATTGCCTTTGGCAAATACTATTTACAGACCCTCCGGCACAGTTATGCTGAAATGATAAGAAATGTCACCACAGCCTGCTGCACTGAATAATAAACATTTCCTGCCTTCAATATCAACTATCCACTTATCCAGAACCTGGAATGGCTTGCAATCACAATAAAGGAAGAAGGCAATGGTTTCTATTTTCTTCTCATTAATATGCTGCAGTTCTCCCAATTAATTAAATCAGTAGTATAGCCAGGAGTAGAACCTAGTGAGATTATCTATATTGTGCACGTGAAATATAGTTTATCCATTTTAATTAAATAAGTTCTAAATATAACCACTTTTAATTCTTCTATACCCTAAAACTAATTAAAAATGCAATTAGTTAACATTTCTCAGTGACATCATTAAAAAATTGTTCATACAAAAATGCAAATATCCCTATAGTATTCTGCATGTTTACTTGTATCCCTCTGAGATGCTGGTGACCAGGGGATTACAACTTTGCATGAATAAGAACCTTGGGCAAGATTTTTTTTTTTCCTCTGAAATTTCTCTCCATGTGTTATCATGTCTTCTCTTGGTCTCATCTTGGTCTGTTCCAGTCACTGGCTATGGCTTTGAAATACATTAAATATCATCTTCCTGGTTGCATTGTTTCAGATTTTATGTAGGGCTGATATGAATACCTTTATCCCTGTTCTTTTCTTCCTTACGTAGCATATATTTAAGGCCCTCTCCATGTAGCAAAAAGGTCTTCCATGGTTAAGAAATACTAAAAAAAGTCTAAAGCAACATCTAAGTCAATACATGTCCTTTAGTGGAGGAAATGGGACAAAAGGGAAAGGTAAAAATAAAAATAGTTGTTGACACTTATTAAGGACTCTACAGAGATTATCTTACTGTTTCCTCAAGATAACCCTATTTTTATCATTCACACATAACAGGAAAAGAAACTGAGATTTAGATCATATGATCAGTACCACCAAGCTCATGGACTTACCATGAACCAGCTGGATGATTCTTTCAATGTCAAACTGATCAGAACATGGTCACATCTAGAGATGGAGCCTTCAGAATCCCATAGGAGTTCTCTGCCATTCTTCTTCGGATCTCTATTTTTAGCCCGGTAAAATTCTGCACAATGATTAAAAAAATAATTATTTCAAATAATGAAGTTATTTTTCTAATCAAGAAGAGCCTCATAAAAATATGGAGATGATAGCCAATCAAATATACTCTGACTGAGGGCTTAGTCAGCCAGGTTAACCTATGCGCTAGATTCTAAGGCATACACAGAAGATCTGGGCAAGGGCTATCATTTCAAGGAATTTAGGGTTTAGGAGGTGAAAAAAACATGAATATGTGAAAAGTGGGATCACTTTGTTTTTAAAGATTAGATTGAGAACAGTAGTTTTTTTTTTTTGTTTTTTTTTTTGTTTTTGTCCCAATGCCTTTTATGACCTTGTCTCAGTAGCTGGAAATCATCACTTCCACTTTATTCTATTTATCAAAAGCAACTCACTAGATCCAAGAGAGAATATGTTCTGCTTCTTCAAATGGAGATATCAAAGAATTTGTGTACATATTTTAAAATCACCATACCTATAAATGCTAATTTATAGGTAAGTAGATCGGGAGGGATCCTTAGATGATTTTTTGGAGATCTAAAGCCATTTCATCTCATCACTCTTTGTTTTATGACACCACTTTTCTTAATGCTTATTTATTTGTGTGTGTGTGTGTGTGTGTGTGTGTGAGAGAGAGAGAGAGAGAGAGAGAGAGAGAGAGAGAGAGAGCAAGCGAGGGGCAGAGAGAGAGAGAAAGAGAATCTCAAGCAGGCTCCATGCTGTCAGCACATAGCCCAACTTGTAGCTCAAACTCCCTAACCGTGAGATCATGACCTGAGCTGAAATCAAGAGGCAGATGCTCAACCAATTGAGCCACCCAGGTGCCCCTTAGAATGCCACTTTTAATGACTCTCCTTAAACTGAGATGTTCCCTACCTCTTCATATCACTTCCTCTCTACCTTGTGATATTGTTAATTTCCTTGAATACTGACAACATCTCCTTGTTTTTTCTGGCTTACCTCCCATTGTAGTGTCTGCTATATTCATTTATTCAATAATTATATATATATATATATATATATATTACATTTTTTGTCAAGAAATTTATTAACCTTTACAAATACTATTTTTCATTAATTCATAAAAATGATTTATGATTAAATCTGTAATAAAACCATAAAACATTCATCAGTGCATTCAATAAGACCAGTTTCATCCATAGAACATAACCACTTTAAAACAGCAGTTTTCATTCACGCCCTGCAAGGCTGTCAAATGAAAAGTAGTCCTTATTATTGTAATCTAAGAAATCCATTTCACTTCATGTTATGTGTTAAGACTAATGGATGAATCCTCTAGGAAGATTCTACCCCTTTTCAATCCCTCTCAAACAAGTTTCACAATGGGAAAATATCTGTGAACAGAGAAATCAAATATATGTATTTAATACTGTATGTACACATACAGACTCATGCATGTGTGTGTGTATATATATATATATATTTTTTTTTTCCTGCAGCTTATAGTCTACCAGGGAGTAAGAACAATAAAATTTGTAATAGCTCACCAGCTGAACACATATTGTGGGGCAGGTGCCTCTTCTAAACCCTTCACACAGGTTTACCACTTTAATCCATCACGATGACTCTATGAGGTAGGTACTGACATTATCCCTATTTACAAAAGAGGAACCTATGAAGTTTGCTAACTTTTCCAAGCTTTAGGACTTAAGAAAGTGGAGGTGCCAAGATTTGGATTCAGTCTAATTGAGTTTTATTTGAATTCTGAGCTCAAGTTCTTAAATCAATACCATATGTTTGTATGCGACACAAATAGAAATGGGGAAAAAACAAGGCATAAGTCATTACACTTTTTTAAGTGTAGTCACAGAAAATGCTATGGGATTTCAATGAGTAGATACATCACTGGATGTCCAAGTCCTTTTCTTTTGAAATTCATTTCGATTTATCGATCATGGGTATAATTGGGGTTTTTTTGTTTTGTTTTGCTTTTTAAAAATCATGCTACACTGCTTTCCCACTGCCGTCCAGAAAACTAAGCTATCCTAATAGGATACCACTACTCATAGTAATATTTCAATCTTCCATCCAATCCCATGGAAAGTTCAGTTCAACACATTCCACAGTGATATCTACCTTCTTTGAATTTTCTATTGAAAGCATTCATTTTGAAAACCATCCATTTATTCAACACATATTTAACAGGCTTCTACTATAAACCACATATTGTCCTAGATAATAAAAATAAGCCAGTAGGGGGGAAAAGGGCAAACATTTCTATCCTTATGTAGTTTACATTACAGGGGGTGGAGGACACATATAATAAATACAAAACACAAATTATATGTTCAAGGGAATCAAGCCCAGAAGGCAATAAGGTGGAGAAGTATATGTGTGTAATTTTAAATAAAATGGTCAGAAAAGCCTCCACTGAGAAGGCGATCTTTAAGCTATGACTTGGAGACAATGAGGCAGTAACTCAGGTGGATGTCTAGGGAAGACCATTCCAGGCAGAAGAAAGAGCCAGTGCAAGGGGCCCAACAGTGAGATGTGCCTGATGTGGTAAAGAAGTGGCAATGGGGACAGCAGAGCTGAAGACCCTGTAAAGGCCCTGAAGGGCCAGTAAAGTGATTGGCAGACCACCCCCTGGGCATCTATTCCTCCTAAGTGACATCTATAAGACAAAAATATGGAATTATTTATTGCTCTATAGATGAAATAGAGGACAGGGGAGAATCATATTGATTAGGCAAATACGTGACAGACACTATGTGTGGCATCCTCTATAGATTACCTCATTTGGTTCTAGATATCTACCCATCAGCTATGTCAGAAGGTGGAGAGAGGGTAAAGGATCCCCAAACTGACAAGGCATATTGAGACAAAGACAAATCAAGCCCCTCCATACTGTTTACAGAGATGTATTCAGGGTAACTTACTGACGGGGGGGATCGGGCAGATGAACAATCTAGGTACTACGCAACTGTACCCCGACTCAACCTGGGACCTTAACCCACAGCTTTTATAGAGTGAGAGGCAGTGCGGTGAGGTCAAAGGGTAGTTACCTAAAGTGTTGCCACCTGTGTGGCAGTCTTTGCTACTAGTTCTCTAAAGTGATCCCACCTGTACATCAGGTAGCACTACTTGTCACCTATAGTGGCGCATTCTGTAGGCCACTTTAGAGAAGATCAAAACAAGCCTTCCTACATTCTGGTCGGGACATACATTAACCTCCAAGGGGCCTAGAAATCAAAGCCTCAGGGAGGTCATGGCACAGGCATAAACAAGATGGAGGGCCAAAGATGGGGTCAGTGCTGTTAGCACTCCTACAAAGTTATCTATGTAATTATTATTATTATTATTATTTCTACCTGCAGAGGTAGGACTTGACAGTTTAAGTCGTTGCCCAACGTTATTGAGAGTATACAGCAATACAGCATGCAAAATCAGTACTGTGATTCCAACGTTACATTCTTTTGAGCATGATATTTGATCCAAGTTTGAATAAAAATGACTTGATTTCTCTTCAGCCTTGAACACTGCAACTACCTCTTCTTAAATGATTAACCCCTCACAGTAAGACAATGTTTTTTTTAATGTTTATTTTTGAGAGAGAGAGAGAGACAGAGGACAAGCAGGGAGGTACAGAGACAGAGAGAGACAGACAGAAAGACAGAATCTGAAGCAGGCTCCAGGCCCTGAGCTGTCAGCACAGAGCCCGATGCGGGGTTTGAACCCACGAACCATGATCTCATGCATCTGAACCAAGTCAGATGCTTAACCGACTGAGTCACCCAGGTGTCCCAGTTTTTAAAATCCTTGGTGCTTGTAAGCAAGGAAAAGTTTGGATTAAGAGGTGTGTTTTTTCCTTCCAACTTTTATGATGGGCTAAGGTTTACTTTTACTTGAACAGAAGGGCAGCAGAGTGGTTGAAAGCAGGGGCTGTGGAGTCAGATAAGGCTTCCTTTCTTACCACTGCTTGGCTCTGTGTGTCTTTGGACAAAGTGCTGAGATTCTCTAGGCTTCTGTTCCATGGGAGGCAAATGGGCGTATTAACATATGCCTTACAGGGTTGTGGTGAGGATTAAAGGATAGAATGAACATAGAGCACCTAACCCAGGCTCTGCAGGTAATATATGTCCAATATGCGTTAACTACCATCATTTGTAGTTGCTAACTTACTAGAGCTGCCTGTCACCCCTTACAGTCAAGCAGTATAACTTTTTAGCATTGATGGGGCCCTACCCACCTACCCCTGCCAAAGTGTGAAGGGATTTCGTCCTAATGGGATTTTAAAAGTTATTTTCACCTGTAATGTACTGCAGTGTAAACCCCAACCCACTCCCAGAAGCACTGCTTAGAATGCGGCATAATTAAAATAAAAGAACAATCAACAGCAGGAATGTTAGCATAAAACCAAGGAAATTATTAAGAAACTAAACTGAACAACATCATTAAGAATCACCAGAGGCTTCTATAAATATGTAAGTAGTGTAGGAGTTGAAATAATACAGAAGGGAAACACACTATAAAAATATGTTTGTGTCTATAGCACTGCCTGCATAAGTCTCTGCAGGTTGTATAACTCAAAGCAGCTTCTTCGATGAGGATGACTAATGATGGTGAATCAAATATTAGGTAACATCATGGCCTGGATTTTAGCAGGTGCTAAGGCAGAATTTATATTTATTCCTATGGTTAAATGTAGGAGCTGAGCCATTAAACAACACTCTGCCCCAATTTTGAAAAAATAAGGACCCTATAAAAATAACCCATACTTTGTATCCAAAGTTTATACTTTTCTTGAGCATCCAGATTTGATTTATGGTGTATTAAGGGTTTCCAATTATTACTAACTGCAAGAGGAGTCATATTGGAACTATACTGGTAGGGTAAATGAGTCCAAGAACTCATCAGGGCCAAACCTCTGGTGTTGCAGTAGAGGAAGCTGGGTGAGCTTACGCAGGCACTCAAGAGAGTCTTCAAGTGTGAGTTTCAGCCCCTGATTTTGCTCCTGCAGATCTATGAGGAATCTCCTCTGCAGCCCCATGCCAAGTTAGCGCTCCACAGTCTGCAACTCGGAGAAGTATTCACTTATGCACTCAGGCTGGGCTGTGTCTAGAAAGCAACATTTTGGCTGTGATTTAAAGAACAGGCAGATATTTAGCCAGGAGAAACTAAGTGGTGTAAACTTACATGGAGAAGAGCCTTAATGCTGGAAAACATTGCTGTATTTGATGGTGACTGGAGTGTGACATGTAAGACAGGGAAGTAGCAGCAGGGAAATTTTTAAAGGACCAAAAGCAAGTGACGATAGGCCATGTATTCAAGAGCTGAGTTTTAATCTACCTATAATGAGGACATGTTGATAGGTTGTGGCCAAAGGAGTGCTTGAATCTTTTCTAGGAAGTGTCAGAAGCATTTATGAGGAATGAGTAGAAGGGGGGAAGAATGAAGGTCCACCTATGTGCCGAGAAAGGCTAGAATAGTGGCGCAAACCAAGAAATGAAAGTGGAGACAGAGAAAAGTGCACAGCCACTAGATCAGAATCAAAGAAGGTGTAATCTCAGAGGTAGAATCTAGGAGATAGAGTCAAAAAGACTTGCTGGTAAGTGAGATGTGGTGCTAACAAAAGGGAAGTTGTCAAGAATTATAAAGTTTCTTGCTTCAGGAATAATAAAGAACTTTCACTGGGATGGGTGAAATATCAGATTAGGAGATCCAGAGTTCAATAAGGAGTTGCTTGCCAAAGGGCATAAAGTTTTAGTTATGCAAGATGAGTAAATTCTCAAGATCTGCTGTACAACATTGTGCTTGTAGTTAACAAGACTGTAAAGGGCTCTTAAAATTTTGTTGAGAAGATAGATCTTATGTTAAGTGTTCTACCACAATAAAATGAAAAAGAGAAAGAACAAAGAAGAAAAACAGTGTTCAATGTTTAGCATGTTAATTTGACTTGTGCATGAGGCATTCAAATGGAGATTTCTAGTAGGCCACCACATAAGAGCTTTTAGATTAAAAGAGACCTCTGCACTGCTGTCCTGGTCACATACATGGATTGGTTCATTATAAGCAGTTTTTTGTAGGCTTTTTGGCCTAATTTTACCTAGGTCCAAAGAATGATATGACAATCACTATTAGAAGCAACATTTCTCAAAGTTCAAATGACCAGGTGACCTTTGCAATGACGATTCTGAGGATTTGCTGACAGGCTTTGCAAAAGCAACGCAAATCAAGGTTTGCAAAACTAAAGCAACAGACATGGTCTGTTCGTGGGTCCTGAGCATTAGAAAGTTGTGCTTTTCTTGACTCTTTTGGAGATATTGTCTTGGCTGAATTCTGCCCATTGACTTTTACTGAGTCAAAAATAAATTCCCATTTGTAACACATATAACACAGGACTAATAAACTAGCATAATGCTGACTGTAGAGAAAAACACGCCTTCCTTTCCTACCGGCCCAATGAGAAATGAACTGAGCTCAGTTTTTCCAGAGCCGTGCTAATTAGACAGCAGGGTCTCAAGAGACTGCTAAATCAAGACCCCACCTAAACAGCTTATCTTCAAGCACAGGGTAATAGCATAACGATTCGTGAAATGAAGTCATTTTTGATCAAATTGGTCTTTTTTTCTTAGCCCCTCTGCCCAGTGCAAGAGATTCTTTCTCATGCTTCAACTCCAGAAGTTAAGACTCTCGACATTATGATATTAAAGTCTACAGTAATAGATTCCAACTGTTGCAGCAGCAAAAAATTGCTTTGCTAAGCAAAGGGATTTATAGATTTGGCCACATTTTGTTGTTTGCTGCCTTCGTTTATTACCGATGCATTTTCTTCCGTGTTTTCCAAGATCAGTGGATGGAACTGATATGGAAACGGTTTTAGCAATGCATTAGATAAAGAAAAAGAAAAATTTCCCTGTAGGACCCATTTAAAAATAGCATTCATTTTCTCCCCTTATTTATAAAGAGTAAAATCTTTTCATTGCAGAAACAAATTCTGGAAGCATAGAAATAAAGGAAAAAGTAAAAATTGTTCACAATCATGGAAGTAATGATAAAATCACCATTTTGGAATTTTTATAGAAGTTCTCTTTCTAAAAAAAAAATGTAAGTTTATTTTTAATAAAATAAGAATGAGATAATTTGTATATGCCTTTTTTCCTATGTTCTTTAAAATACTTAAAAATGTTATTTTTTAGTGTCTGCAAAATAATCAGTTAAATATATTTGTAATGGCTTATTAAACATTTTGGTATAATCTAATCTGTAGTTTCTTTATGAAGGGCTCGTTAAAAGTAAGTTTCTGTACTTACATATTCACATTGAAATAATCTATAATTTATTCTAAAATTCTTGATTACAAAGTTTCCATTAAGATTAATAAGAGGTAGGGCACCTGGGTGGCTCAGTCGTTTGACCGTCCGACTCTTGGTTTCTGCTCAGGCCATGATCTCGTGGTTTGTGAGTTCGAATCCCGCATTGGGCTCCACGCTGACAGCCAGCTGGAGCCTGATTGGGAGTTTCTCTCTTTCCCTGTCTCTCTGCCCCACCCCTGCTCGCTGTCTCTGTCTCTCTCAAAATAAATAAATAAACAAACATTTAAAAAAAAAGAAGAAGAGAAAACAAGAAGCCCTGACATCTAGAATTGTATAGATAGAACATGAATATACATTTTGGAATCTTCTACATATCAAAAAGTTAGCAGGTTTAAAAATGGGCTTATTTTTATTCTTCTCCCTGGACTATCATTTTTCTGGGTAAATGAAATTTTCTCTAGCATATTTTTCATAAAATAGCAAAATGGTCACATAAAACGCTTGCCTATTGGTAGGCCCATATGGTTCATAAACATTTTAAGATCTTTGTGTCATAGTGTTTTGTATTGCAATTGATAAAAGCAAAGAATACATACCTGTCTTCTACAAACAAATTTTTATTTCTCCCTCTAATTGTCCATTTGCATCAATTCATAAAATTCCCTTTATCTATTCTCATATTATATGAGAATATAGGATCAAGGAGTTTATTATTCCTGCAGATGATAACTTTTGATCCTAATCCAAATGGAGCTGGGAATGGAACTAGCTCAGTGAAGGTCACCTTATGAACCAATGGAATTTCCCACAGTTTACAGTCTTGGACAGCTTGTCCTTACACTCAGTCTGAAGTCTCCTGTAAATCCCTGCCTCCCTCACTTGCTTTTTTTCACATTCTGGTTTCTGCCACATACAAAGAGAAAACTCCCTTCTTCTATGCTGGGAAATTCTGGAATTAGTCTGCAATTACACGAGTTGAAATATAAAAATATAGAGATTTCTCACAGTCTGATCCTTTAAAATGTGTATGATGATGTGTGTAAATCTCCCTTTTGCCTACTGACAAGAATCCTATCTTTGTCTTTCCAAGAGGATTTCTGCGTTTTGTACTATGGTTAAGGAGGGGTTATATTGAGAAAGGAAGGAAATTGCAGATATGGAACATGAAGACAAAGATTCAATCAAAATGCATAGAAAGCTAAAAGAAAGCTATAAGACAAAAGAGTTCTTTTCAGCATTAGGAGAATCAGTGACAGAAATTGAAAGTGAAGGGAAGAAAAGGTGGGGTAGCCCAACAGTTGATACGGATGGAAATAAGTTTTCAAAGATATACCTCAGAACAGATTTTCTCAAATTCTGCATTGTTTACATTTTGGACTAGACAATTCTTTGCTGTGGAGGAATGTCATATGCATTGTAAGGATGCCTGGAAGCATCCTCTACTTCCTATACTAGAAGCCAGTAGCAGCCCTCAGTTGTAACAAACAAAAGTGTCTACAGTCAATGCTAAATATTCTCTGAGGGGCCAAATGGAGAACCATTGCTTAAATTAAAATGTCTTCTTCCCTTTTCCCTGCTCATTACTGTCCCTACCCCCAACCCCATCTACCTTTTACCATTTTCTCCAGAGATGAAGTAAACATTAAAATTGTTTTGGTAATAGTTTTCTGCTGGATTCTTTTTCCTTTGGATTGACTCTACACAAAGATTGGACTTAACTGGGTGCTAGTTGTATTTAGTTTTGATTTGCAAATCGTTAAACCGATACATAACACATATCATTATATCAATGGTTAGCCACAGCTGGACAAGGAGTAGACAAAAGAGGGTGGCAGGACTGACGATCAGGAGATGCTGTTTGTAGTCCCGAATTTATCCATGATTGGGAGAAAGTAGTTGTACTTATTGGTTTTTACATCCTTAAAATGGGGTAATCACAGAAGTTTCCTTCAGATTTGATGTTCAGTGATTTGCTTATGATCTAGTTCTATTACAAATACCCTGATGCAAAGGAACTATTTTCCCAGTGTTACATGTGTGAGGTGAGGAACTTTCTAGATAGCAAAGAAATGTCTATGGTAGGAAAGTCAAGAGTCAGGGAGAATTTTGGTGGACAGGCAATCACATGTACAGAGAGTGCTTGCAAACCTGTCAGGTTTGAAACCTGTCATATATTGATACTCACCTCTATCCTTACCTCTGTCTTATCAGAAGTTGTCAGTTCAGTCTATCCTGCATCGCTTTTCTCAACATATCTTGAATTTGACTGTGAAGCTCAGAGTAGAATAGGATTTGTTCTGTTGGTTTTCTGGTGGGAGCACTTATATTTCTGTAAAAGAAACGATGTATATTCTGTTTACTGGTATTGGGGAATTGTACCAATGTTAGAGAAAAAGCAGAGGGGGTTTTTCTGCCCCTTCATAAATATAATTAGGACCTTAGCTTTAAGAGCTATGAGTGCCCTTATTCTTTTCACTTGTCACCATATGATGGCAGCAGATTTAACAATTAGGCCAAAAACTTCAAGAGTATTTTAAAAGCTGTTTTGTTATTCACAGATTTGGGGCAAGAATCCCTGTGGACTTGTAATATCAGAAGGAGAAAAATGGACTGAAGTCATAAGGGACTGGTGTTGTGGTATGTCACTGTGAAATCCAAGACCCATCTTCATTTTGACATCCTGTTTGAAAGCTTTCTTACATCATGAAAAAAACATGTTTCCTATCCATTAGTTGTCTGTCAATGGAAGGTGTTGAATTTGGATGTGATTCTAAGCCTTGTTTTGTCTTCCTAGTATTACTGCAATTGAAAGAAAGGAGGCCAGAAACAATTCAGAACTTCTGCTTATAATTTCAGAAACACAAAAGACAGGAAACCCTTCAAAATTGTCTTATCATTAAGTAAATTATTCAATTAAAGCCATGTCTAATTTTTTTTTCCTGAGATCTCTTTATTTTTTTTTTCAATATATGAAATTTATTGTCAGATTGGTTTCCATACAACACCCAGTGCTCATCCCAAAAGGTGCCCTCCTCAATACCCATCACCCACCCTCCCCTCCCTCCCACCCACCATCAACCCTCAGTTTGTTCTCAGTTTTTAACAGTCTCTTATGCTTTGGCTCCCTCCCACTCTAACCTCTTTAGCCATGTCTTATTTTTTAAACAACTTTAGTTTTATAGTTTTTGCTCCATTTTTCAAATGCAGAGGAATATTTTGCAGTTTTCAAAAGTCCTTTTGGTCAAGGGAATAATAATTATTTTTTTTATATTGGAGCATTAGTGAGTCAGAGCTTTGTAATCATTCACAGAACAGCACAGGATTAGCAAGATATGAATTCAGCAGGGGATTAAACAGAAAGCCTAATCATTTCCCAGAGTCGAATGAGTCCTGAATCTTTCTGGAGGTTGAAAATATTTGATGAACTCATTTTTAAAAAATTATTTTTAGCCCTTGCTGATGTTTCCCAAGTAGAAGCATAGAGATTCAGTTATAAGCTGGAGTCTTCTGCCCTAGGAATTCAATTTTGTTATGCTGTTAATCAGGTACCCAGTATCCTACATATCAAAACTTTGCTGTTGGGAAGGTTTGGATACAAATAGCAAATTATCTAAATCACACTGACTAGAGTTATCTGACAAGGTGAATTACCAAGTTAGATGGAATGAGCTGAGAAATGATGGGCAAAATACTTTTTTTCTTTTCCAAAATGGAAGTAATTAATATACTCTTATAATTAGGAAAGTATCTCATGCTTATTATAAATAATTAATTCATTATAGAAAAATAAAATCAGGAATGTAAAAATGGCCTGTATTCATTACCGAAAGATAATCATGCTTAACAAGTTAGTGTATCTACATGCATAAAGTAAATATGAATTTAAATAACTATTGGGACCCAATATGTATTCTCAGTTGTTACCTGCTTTTTTTAACCTAATAATATTCATAAATACCTTCTCATGTTTACATAGATAAATATACTATTTTTTTTAAATCACAGGATATTTTTCCATTGAATAGATAAATAAGAATATTGTATAATAATTAAGAGCAAGGGTTTTAGAGTCAGATAAACCTGAACTTGAGTCCAGGCTCTCAGCTAATTAGAAAATAAGTATGCTTGACATTTAATTTGCTCTCTCCAAATCATAGTTTGTTTGTTCTATTATTTTAACTGAAGAAGAAAAGGGAGATAATATCTAATTTGTAAACCACTGATTGTCAGAAATGAAATGAGATAAATAAGTGCCTTGAATATTATATGCAATATTTAGCACATTGCTTGGGTTCAGTAGACACTGGACATTATTGCATGATTTACTTAGCTAGTCCTCTACATGTTTGGGTTGTTTCCATGTTCTCTATTATCTCTAACACTTTGGAGTTTCCTTGTGAAATCAAACTTATGTACTTGTCTGATTATTTCTGTAGGATAAATCATTTAAATTTTTTGTATGTTTTCATTTTAATTTTTTGAGAGAGAGACAGAGACAAAGGATGAGCGTGGGAGGGGCAGAGACTGAGACACAGAATCCGAAGCAGGCTTCAGGCTGTGAGCTGTTGGCACAGAGCCTGATGTGGGGGCTCGAACCCACAGACAGTGAAATCGTGACCTGAGCCAAAGTCGGACACTTAACCGACTGAGCCACCCAGGTACCTCTGTAGGAGAAATCATTTAAAGTGAATTCCAAAGTGCAGGATTCTTTTTCTTTTTTTTTAAATTAATTTAATTAATTTAATTAATTTTTTTTAGGATTTTGATTTCTGTGGCCAAATTTCCCCATGCCAAAAAAAGTGGACCAATTTGAAATCCTATTAGCATTGTCTAGGAATGAAAGATTTGTCTTATCCCATTTGAACAGTTAAGATAGTAATTTTTTGATGATGAGCTGTATGGGTGAGGAAAGTCTTTGAATCATGTAAAAAAACATTTTAAGCCACTAAAAGACTCCTCTAATGAGGTCTTAAGAGATCACGATGTCCCATTTAAAACATTTTAGAACACAATGAAAGCCAAGCTCCTTGCTAAACAATTTCCAGAGAAACATTTATATTCCCCCCAAATAATCATTTTTACAACTCAATAGCACAATTTTTAGTTCTCTTATTAAATTGAATATGGTGATTTTAATGTTTAAAAAAGCTATCCTTTTCAACGTCTATGAATATTGCAGTGGCACAGGGCACAGCAGACATAGTACAGACTTCAGGGTCCAATAAAATGGTCCGGTTCTCATCTATCATGTATGAATTAGTCCTACAAACTTTAAAAGAACAATGAAACCTTTCTGATACTTTGTTTACTCATTTCTACATCAGGAAAATTACACTCTAATCAACACTTCTTTACATTTGCTAATTCAGTCGCCCTCTTCTGTTAGCATAAGTCTTCTTTTTTTGGGAAACTGCCCCTCCCCCCATTTAACATGGCCTCTGTGGGTCTGTCCATTTCAGTCATTTCTACCCCCTCCTTTGTTACAGGGTTGCTCATGTAATGTAGATTTGACCAGTCTTAATATCCATCTCATTAGCTATGAAGATTGGCTCAAGGATGGCCGCATGACCCATGCAAGTCTAACCAGAATCCTCTGAGTTACTCAAGTGATTTAAACCCAGAAGTCCCAATTGCCTAGTCCATCCTGCTGTGCATGGCATAATGCTCTACTAGGAAGAGAAAGAGAGAAGAAAGAAGTAGAAAGAGAGAGAAAGGAAAGTATCTGAGGCTCCCATTTCTTAAGGTCCAAAGCTCCTAGAATTCTCAACTGCATGAGACCCTCAAATCCCATATATGCTTAACATGGTTTGCATTATGACTCTTTCACTGCAATAGAAAGAATTCTAATGCAAAAATATCCCTTAGGGTGTTGTGTGTTGACTGAGATATGGTATATCACGTATCTAGCCCAAGACCTTCCAAATGTTCCTCTCTTTCTTTTCCTTATTTGAAGCACTCATTCCTTCTCACTACTGAACAATTTCACTGAGAAAGCGGGTGACCGATCTCGTTGGATGGAGATCAAAGACTCCAGAACCCTTCACTCAAGGAGAAGGCTGTTGTCAAATCTGGAAAAGTTTCAAGAAGAGGCTATACAGAGTGGGAGTTCCTTCCTCCACTTTCACTTCTGTCACCTCAAGAAGCAGCAATCTCAAGTTTAATTTTCAGCCACAATTGTACCTGAGTTCAGCACTTTGATCAGACACGTGGTACACACAACATCTCTCCTGGAATCCCGAATAGCATAGCTTTTATTTACTCAGGAAGTAAACTACACTCAGTGCTGTTTCTATTCAGAGAAATGGCTGGACTAAGTCAAAGCAGCCTTTGGATTAGACCAGTTCTTTATGAAATCATCATATGTCTGAGGACTCTTGCAGATTGACTTGACTTGATAAGTAAATTTAGTCCTTATTTTCCCTTTTTCAGTTCTTAGTCGGCAATTAAAGCTTTACTACTTGAATATTTTATCCTGGCAATATTTATTATAGTTATTTTCAAAAGAAAAGGCTGGACTTGAATACACAGACGTTCATTTAAGCAAATAAAAGAACAGTAGCGACAACTGACACCAAAAGAAGTGTGGTATCATGAAATTTCCTGGGAATTTCAGTACTGATACTGCCATCCATTAGTTGAAATGACCTCAGAAAGTCTCACTTAACCTCCTTGGATCCTAACTAAAAGGAGAGAACTGGAAAATGATTTCTTCTGGCTCTAACATTTAATGATGTTATGATTTCATACAATAAAAAACATTATAAAAGTTCTGACCTTCCAGATCACTAGGTAGTTGATATCTGTCTTACAATCAGGCAAGATATTTTCAAAAAAGAACCACATTTACATGTATTCCTAAGACAATTCTAGGTGCCTGTAGCAAGGAAATAGGGTCGGGTCAGGAGCCTTAAGTTGAACTTATATGACTTTGGACTAATTTCTCTCTCTGGGATTTCGTTTCCTCACTTGGGACAAAAAACAGGTTTGGAAGAAAACAGTGGCCTCTCTCATATTCCAATCAAAGAATGCTTTTGCAAATGATAATGTGAAATAAAGACTGTAGTTAGCTCTAGTCTAGGCAGGAGTGGCGGGGGAAAGCCTCATTTGGTCCTCTTCCTGCTCCTGACTATAGTCTCTGAAGTATCCCACAGCCACTAGGGCCTATCAGAAACACATTTTGACAAATTTATAGTCCCTTCAAATATACAGTTCCATGACTCCATGATTTAAAAAAAATTTTTTTAAGCCAATTTGGTTCATTTCCTTCTGTGTCTTCTATTAGATTAAGACAGCCCACAAAATTTTTTAAATGTGGCATTATTTGTCAAGATTGAGTTTATATAGTTTCTGTTTTTATAGGAACATCTAAGAGTATCCCTTTGTATACTTTGAAGTCATGAACCAAAGTTTCAAAACTGTAATAGTCAAAGGCTGCTTTTGCTTATTTCTATTTTCTTTTTATGGCTTTTTATGCTAAACATTCTCACCTAAAGATCTTTTTGGAGTGAATGGAATATAGTGCCATATTTAAGGTGAATGACAATTCTAGTCGCCCTGGGACTGTCCTCATTTTAGCACTGAAAGTGTCTCCTCCCAGGGAATCCCTCAGTCCTGGGTAGACCAGGAGAGTTGGTCCCCATTAGTGCCAGTTATCTTGTTGAGAAAGGAAATAGGGAGAATTTTTAAAAAATTGATTAAGCATTTTATCATTAAAAAACTTTTTTTTAATATTTATTTTTGACAGAGAGACAGAGAGCGAACAGGAGAGGGACAGAGAAGGAGACACAGAATCTGAAGCAGGCTCCAGGCTCTGAGCTGTCAGCACAGAGCCAGACATGGGGCTCAAACTCACGAACCGTTAAGATCATGACCTGAGCCAAAGTCAGGCGTTTAACTAACTGAGCTACCCAGGCGTCCCAGCCATTTTATCATTTTAAAGCAATGAAGGAATAGGCAAAGACAAGTAATCTACCCTGTGGTCAGTGAACCTGGCATACTGGCCCAGCCTGCTTGTTCAGCCTTGCCTCGGCCTGCAGCTTCACCATCCACTGTGCCCCAGGCTCACCCTCAGCACGCCGGGAGCAGTTCATAAACCCACTCCTCTACACAGGCTGGTTGCTCTCCCCAGGACTACCGCACTTCACCCCTCTACTCCAGTCTAGGCAGAATTGTAAAAATGTACTAATTTTCTATTGCTGCTATAACAAATTCTAACTAATTTAGTGGCTTAAAACAGCACAAATGTATTATCCTGCAATTCTAGAAGTCTATCCTGGGTATCACTGGGCTAAAATTAAAGTGATGGCAAGGGCTGCATTTCCTACAGAGGCTCTAGGGGGGAATCTGCTCCCTTGCCTTCTCCAGTTTCTAGAGGTGGCCTGTGTTATTTGGCTTATGGTACCCTTCCTCCACCTTCAAAGTTAGCAATGTTTCATCATTCTGTGTCTTTCCTCCATAGTCACGTCTCCCTCTTATTCTTTTCCACCCCTGTCTTCCCCATTTAAGGATCCTTGTGATTGTATTCAGCACATCCAGATAATCCAGGATAATCCCCTTATTCTAAGGTCAACTGAACAGCAACTTTAATCGTATCTGCAACCTTAATTCCTCTATGCTATATAGTGTAACATATTCACAGGCTCACAGGACTAAGATGTAGGCATTTGGGGAGGGACCATTATTCTACCCGCTATGCTGTCTCAAGTTGCCGAGGGCGCATTTGTTGAGATTAGGAGTTTACTGTTATTACTAAGACCAACTCATAACACTTGCTATATATTTAGGGTAATTACATAATCTATCATTCAAATCAGGATACTTTTGTGAATGAAAGAGGCCGTCTTATTAATAATTACTACAGGAAGACCAACATAAATTGTTCTAGTCCAAAGTAGGACACCTGGTAACAATGCATAGTATACATTTAAAACACAAATATTTGTTGAGTTTGACATAATTTATAGATATTTTATTGAATGTTCAGTTACACGTAAGTGATTTGGGAATCCAAAACATACAATCAAGCTGGGTAGAAATGATTGTAGTATACAATACTATACGTAAACTGCATTTTCAGGTGCACTTTATAAGGCATAATTTAGGAAAGATAGAATGTCAGTGAAGGCTGGTGTGTAGTGGAAATAACATGGGGGAGATGACACTCTGAAAATAAGATGACAATGCTACAGAAAGGTAAATAAAATAATTTCCCATAAATTAAACTCAAATTCCTATATTTTCTTCTAGACTTATTTGAATACATAAATGTTACAAGGCTGACACTATCTTGTATCGTGCTTCTTTAAATTACAATATAAACAAGTCTTCATCTTCCAGCACTGTTTTCATCATTATTTCAAGAACTAATAGTCATTAATAAATGATAGTGATATGGCTTCCAAGATTTGCCAAGAATAACTAATACTGTCATGGTCACATCTGAACTGTGGTTCTCAGTCTTTTTTAGATGACAGATATATTATTAATCCAAACCCAGGAGCAGGAAAATTGGTGTGCTTTGGGTAAATTGAAGGGCAAGACATTCTAGATGAGTTCACATATAGGTCTACAGCGGATGAGTAACAACTCCCCAAAGATGTCTGTGCCCTAATCCTTAGATCCTCAAAATGTTAGCCTACATGGCCAAAGAGACTATGAAGATGTGATTAAATTAAAGATCTTGAGATGGGAAGGTTATTTTAGATTATCCTGGATGCCTGGGTGCCCTCAACATAATAATCATAAATCTCCTTATAAAAGGGAGGCAAGGGAGTCAGAATCAGAGAAGATGATGTGAAGACAGACGCAAGTCGATAAAGAAGACAGGATGTAAGAACACTATGCTGCTGGCTTTGAGATGGAGTAAAGAGACATAAGCCAGAGAATGTACACGGCCCCTAGAAAGGAAAGGCAAGGAAACAGACCCTTCCCAAGAGCCTCAGATGGAGCCCACCCTGTTGACATATTTACTTTAGCTAAGTGAGACTGATTTTGGACTTAGAACGTCTAGAAAGGTAAAACAATAAATGTGTGGTGTTTTAAGTCACTGAGTTTGTGGTAAGTTGTCCCAGTAGCAATAGGAAACCGGTACAAGTCCATATACCAACCACAGAATTAGGAATGAGGGTGGCTTCATTCAGAGCTGGAAGATCAGCCCCTCTGAGCACAGCTCCTTGGGGAAGCAAACACACAGAAAGTAAAGATGAGGGGGAGACAGTGGGTGGAGGACAGTGTTGCATCAACAGACTGCTGGATTCAAGTCCAAACTCTTCTATAAACTCTGCTAACCATTGTTTTATAAGATGGGGACAAAGCAATTGGCCCTCTAGATTTTTCTGACAATTGGGCCGAATAGCATAATAGTTAAAAGCATGAGCTTTGGAGCTGTAGTGAGCTTAGTTCAAGTCCTTTGTTCAACTGCCAACTATTCATTATATGGATTTAACTGTGTTATTTACCTTTCTAATGTTAAGTTTTCACAGTTCTAAATAAAAGTAATAATACCTCCTTCACAGGGTTGTTAGGAGGATTAAATGTATGTAAGGCAATGTAATGTATTATGTAATATATGTGCATTCAATACATGTTACATATAAAATATATGTAAACAATATATAAATGTGTATATTGAGTCAATTCTCAATATATGGCAAGTCTCTACCCTTGGGAGTATGTACAAATGCTCATTTTTTCATTTATTCATTAGTTATTTTTTGGATTTCTACCTGGTATGGGCACTTTAAAAGTACTCAGTTTGCGGCAGAGCATAAAAAATATGTACTCTGTCCTTGTGGCACATGTATTCTGATTTCTTTTCCTTATTCATTGAAAATGAGTCTGATTTTCAGTATTTTCAATGAACTCACCCTTTTTTAAAATGCTTTTTAAATGTTTATTTATTTTTGAGAGAGACAGAGTGCAAGCAGGGGAGGGGCAGAGAGAGAGAGAGAGAGAGAGAGGGACTGAGAATCCAAAGCAGGCTCCAGGCTCTGAGTTGTCAGCACAGAGCCTGATGTGGTCTTGAATTCACAGACCACGAGATCCTGACCTGAATCGAAATTGGACGTTTAATCGACTGAGCCACCCAGGCGCCCAAATTCACCTTTCTGAAGTCCCTGCTTTAGCCTGAAATGTGAGGCTCTTCAAAGAGAAATTGTATTTACGGTTTTGGGGCGGGGGGGGGGGGTGACTCTCCCGGTACCAAGCTGCTTTTTTAGACTGTTCCCTGTTAAAATGGTTGCGGAGCCCCTCCTGCACCAGGTTAATAACATATTAGAAAAGATGACTTTCAAGACTTTCTTATTTATGATGTAATCCCAGAAATATTTCCTCTGTTTGTGACTTTAGGTTCATGGTACTTGCCTAAAGAACTGGATAATGAACCATTTCTTATGTGACAGTTGGAAAAGCACAGAGATATTTATTTCCACTCCCCATAGGATTGAAAAAGGTAGTAGTGATTGGACTGGGCTGAAGAGATCATACTGTTATAATGAAGGAGGCTCAACTAGTAGGGGGTGTAATGAATGTAAGCCTGAAGTGAATGAATCATTATAAAATGTACATTCCATCTCCACAATGAGTCTATTTTATTAAAATAATCTCTGGCATAATGTTGTCCTCTCTTGGCTTTCCCCTACTGTGAATCTATCCATGATTCTACCATCACAAATCTTGTCCCCTGAGGACAGATCCATAATGAGAGTGAAGGGTTTGATTATTTGCTTTTAATAACTCTGCCTCCAAAATCCTACTTAATGCAGCAGAGATTCTATATTGAAGAACATGCCAGAATTATTGGAGGATCAATCAAAATTGGCAATTAATCATCATCACAGCCAGTAATCATAGCTGCAATTACCAATTGATTAATTAGGACAGCTCTTGAAATGCCAGTAGAAATTGAACATCATATTAGATTCAGCCCAATAACCATAAACTTCTACAATTACTTTCCAGCTTACCATAATTTGTGTCATATTTCTTTCTATTATTAGCTGCTATATTTATTTATTCATCATTTTATTTGAGCAGGCCAAACTCTTTCACTGTCTTTTTTATGTTGAGAATCTATTAAAATATGTTTAAGTCATGGCATTAAATAAATCTAGTGTCAGTGCCAGGCAAATATTTGCAAATTTAGGACATCTATTTGCATTGCTTTGCAGGCCAAGAATTATTTTTTTTCTCAAAAAAAATGGGGTGTGAGTATATTCTGCATATTGAAAATTGCATAATGCTGGTATATTGGATTTATGTGTGCAAAGTATCATATGGTTTATTAACCAACTTTTGCAGGCTTGGTTGGCACAGGAAATTTTATGCAACCTTCTTTGAATGATAAATATGAGGCAAAGAGTCACCAGAGCTAAATATGGGCAGGCATCCTAACACTGGTGAAAATGCACATTAAGAAATTAGGAGAGGTCCAAAGTAAATAGAGTAGGGGATCTGTTAAGAAAAAAAAATCAGAATATGTTTACTGGTTTGTTTGAAGACTGTGGATTATATTGAACCAAGGCAAACCACCACCACTTACATCGTATTTCCATTCAACAAACAGCTTTTAAATACTTACTCTGCAAAATATGCTAAGCACTGAAGGGGGTATAGAGTTGAATGGAACTTACTTTCTTACCTTGAGCTCACAGTCCAATAAGGGAGTTGATCATGGACCCCTGTATAGCAAGAACAAAAATCAGCTGTGCAGGATGAATATGAAGAATGGGATTTGAACAAGCAAGAAATGGGGGGAAAAAGCCATTTGCCAAGAGTGACTGCTTTTTTTTCATGGACCTCCTGCTTCTGCAAAGCTATTTGCAAAATCAAAGATAAAATTTTAATTATCTGCATTTTGAAATTGTGTTTATTCAAAGATTAATTATTCTCTTCCAAATCCCCATGTTAAAATCCCTCAAATTTGTTAACAGCAATTTATCATTAACATTATCTTGTGTCTCAAGTACAGAAAATTTCTTAACTCCTGATTGTAACAACTGATGGGACAAAATAAAGCTACTCTCATTACAGGCATAAAAAGCAGAAACATCTAACCAATATACTCAACACATTACATTGATAGCATTAACTTGAGGTAAATAATGAGCAAGTTTTCAGAGGCATGAGTTTTATTCTGCTATTGAATTTCTCATAATGAGGAGACATATTTTGTGTGATGCATACTGTCCAGGCATGAATCATACATCCATGGGAGGAAGTTGCAGTCTATGTGAGTAACTGATGCTCCCTGCTCTCGGCCCCTACGCCATTTGCAACTAACTATATATACTGCTGCACTGTGCAGAATAACTCTCACTCTTCTTCAAGGGGGTTAATTCAAACTGTGGAATCAGGAGCTGTTGAAACGGTAATAGACGTTTATGAAGACTGCATTACAGTGAAAATTTTGATAGCATTGTGTATTACATCCATATTAATAGCAAATTACCTTAGCATGGATAATAGCATTTCACAATGAACACCCAAGGAATTAGGAACTATTAGCCTTGTCCTCAAAAGCACTGTCTGCCTCTTAAGAGGTAAATTCTGAAAAATGGAGACTATGAGCCGAGTACAATCTTAGACATTCCAGTGCTGTCGGCCCACTCTGAGTTCTATCAATGCAGCCTCCAGCCTGCTAAGCCAGGCAAATTCCAAAGCACCTGGGAGGAGAGCAACAGGGGAGTTATGTACATTGTACCAGTGCTGCTGATTCAACTCCCATTTCTCCCCATACAACTCAAGGCAAGGTCCGTTCAGTGAAACAATCTTTCAAAAAGAAAAGAAGAGGGTGCTTTTAAACATCATCCTAAACATCATCCCTTTAATGGATGAGATGCCACGGTCTCCTGGCAAGTGAATACTTCAGTGGCATAGTACTTTGATTTGCAACAGTTATAAAAGAGCTATTCCTAGAGCAGAGATAATTATGGGGGGTAAGCAGTTTGGACAGGCTAATTTATATTGCAATGTTTTGGTTGGCATAAAAGAGTAGAAGGCTGTCATAAGTAACCCTCCTCTTCCCTCCCCAAATAAGTTGTTGCAAATTCCACAGCATGGGTTCTATTAGGATATTAATTTAAGATAAAGCCAAGCAATGATCTGGGTAGACCTTGGCTGACCTGAACAGACCCACCCTAGGACTCTGACATGGTCATCTATAAGACGGTTAAAAAGGCAGCTGGGGTATGTGGAGAAGGTTTGGGGGCCATGCCAATGTTTTGTATACCCAAAGCATCATGGATAACCATTGTGAGTATCACCTACATGTTGAGGCTTCAGATTTATAAGTTTGTATGTTGCAATAAACTGAAACAATTCACAACATCCCTTTAGAGCATGCCACATGCCGATGACATTGATAATGATAGTGATGGTGACAGTATAGCAAGGATGTAGGGAAAAAATCTTACCCAAAGCAACTGGGAATAGAGATTTTATCATTTGAGGCCTCATAAAATACTTGTTTAGGTGTTTCTTTCTTTCTCAATAGAGAATGCATAATCTCTGAAGAGCAGAGGCAGAAGAATCCTTCTTATCTATTTATCCCAATGATTTTTTTTTTCCCTGTCTGGCTCAAGGAGGGGATTAGATTATAACTCCTCTCTTCCAGGTCCTCTTTTTGATGTATGGAAAAGTGCTCTGCCCTCTGCCCACTTCTTGTGATGCTTGTGGAATTAAAAAAAAAACAAAAACAAAAACAAAAAACAAAACTCCCTTGATAAAGGTCAAACTTTTTTCCATGGCCATGTGACCTCCCTCTTCTTCTCTCTTTGGCCAAACATAACTATTAATCTGAGGCCACAGAGTCCAGATAAAACAATCTATATGAATCAGCCTATATCATGGTAGGCAAAGGACAAACTGGCACAGAAAGGGGAACAATGGATGGAGTAGAAGAGTAAAATAAGAATAACCAACAATTCTATCACACAGGATTCATTTGAGAAAAAAATTGGATTATAGGAGAGTGTTTTTAAATGAGATAATATACCAATCTTAATTTTGTTATTGTTGTTAAGAGCATTATTGTCATTGGTAGCAATACAATGAAATGAAAAGTCTTGGTAATATAATGTTCTGTATGACAACCAAAAATTGAAAGAAAAAAGTCAGATCATATCAACTGCCAGACTGAGGTAGAATCCTTCATAATTCAATGAGATTGGTGTCTTGCTTAACAGGGCCAACACAGCTACCAGTGAAGAACATGCCAGATCCCTTTTATTTCTGTACTTTTGCAATAACCATCCAGCCCCTACTATTTCCCACCACTTTGCTTCCTGTGTTTAGCTATATTCATTCATGAATTATTTATGAATTTACCAGCATGCTGCTACTTACTTGGTCTGTCCTTCCTAGTTTCTAATAGATTCCCAGAGAATAAAGGGGAAAGGATTCATAATTGATAAGTAGACATCATCACAGATACCAAGGAGAGAGCCTTCTTTTTAATAAAAGTTGAATCAAAGGTCTTGCTTTGTCTTCCCACCTTTACTTTATAAAAGATGATTCTGGGCTTGAAGAACTTTCCCCTGATGCTGTGAGATTTACTGGACTCCACTGGGAGGAATATACATCCCCCATCCTACTGATGTTGGACTTGATCTATGTGTCTTAGTTTGGCACTGGCATGTGATTGGATACAGCATAGGCATGACTGAGCACAAGCTTTAAGAACCAGTGAAGATTTAAGAGACAGCCATTTTGCTCTTTCTTTCTGCTACAAAAAATTCATGTCTTAAATAGGGGCTGCTTCTTCAGCCTGAATCTTGGAATAAAGACAACCCATGCAGGAGAGAAGACCTACAGCTGATCTGGAGCAACTGCCATGTAATAAGAACAAGAAATAGACTGTTTTGGTTTTTTTTTGTAAGCCAATGAGATTTTAACAGTGTTACTGCAGCATAACTTAGCAAAACCTGACTGACAAAATCATAAATCACACTTAAAATATGGAATAGTTTTTAAATTGATTTTCAGAAAGATATTTTAAAACTGTTTAATTGGAAGTATTAGCAAATCTTTAAATCATTTCTTTCCCTCCTATTTCTCTACAACTCTTAATCTACTCTTTGCAATACAGGCCTTCCTCCTCACCTATGACTTATATCTCTAGAACCAAGAACATTTTACCTTATGAATATTTTAGAAATCTTACCTATGTCTCTGAATTATCTCACCTATCTGCTTTTTCTGCTCCTGTCATGGGGCTGTAGAGTTGTACTGGAGAAAGGCACAAAATCTTATATACCTAACTAATTATGCATTCTTTCTGTCAAGTAAATTATAATGTTGGATGTTTTTCCATTTGCTTATTGTCTTTCCATTCTTAAAACCCCTACTTCTTCCCTGTTTACCAAAATTTACTCTCAGAAGTAACTTTAAGGCAAAACTTCAAACTATTTCCCAGGTATCTGCTTTTTCACCTCTGTATTTCAGACCATTATTCCTTTAGCTAATCTTCAATATTTTTATTTGTCAGAAAGCAAATTTAATTCTTCTAAAATTAATTATAAGCCTACAATTTCATTTCCTTTTAAAATTCTTAGACCTAGAGTTCAGAGATGTTTTGGTCTGTTCTATTATATATATCTTTTTTTCTTCTATAGATCATTCCTTCTCCTATCCACCAGCATTTATTATAATATGCTTAATATGTGTCTTTTAAGAAATGTTATTCATTTATGCACATGTTTTTGATTTACATAAAAATGTTATGTTATATAGGTCTCATGTTTTAAAGGTATATTTATATCGATTAATGCACACCTAATTTGTTGCTCATGACTTTTATATAAATACCCATGGTATGTATCCATCTCATTTTACTTATTTATTTCCTTTACAAAAAAAATATGTGAGGTACCTACAATGTCTACCATCAAAATCAACACCAAGATGCTCTAGCTTCTACCTATCTTTTATAATCTGTGTGATGGGAGTGGATATATTTTCACAAGTGGCAATTTCCTTGCCATTGGGTACATAAAGTTTCACCCTATTGATCTACAGAATTTGTACCAATTTTTACTTTTCTATTTACCTGTGTTCTTGCACTTAGAATTATGTAACTTTCTAATTTTGACCTGTTATATAAGCATAAAGTTATATTTTATGTTGAGAAGGCTTGGGGGCCATGCCAATGTTTTGCATATCCAAAGCATCATGGACAACCATTGTGAGTATCACCTACGTGTTGAAGCCTCAGATTTATAAATTTCTATATTTTTGGTATCTCTCTGTTTACTACTTAGGTTGAACATTGTTGGTTACTATTTAAATTCCTCTCAATTCCAAATGTTTTATATTTTAGTTATGATTTCTTCCTTAATCCAAAAGTTATTTAGTTTTAGATTTTTAGCATTTCCAAATATAATATATATTTCATTTTGTCAGAGATCATAAGGTTATTGTGTTGATTCTATTCCCTGTTTTAAGACAGTGTTTGTGGACTATTTGGTAAAGACAGAAGGAAATCTTATTAATCACATTATTCAAACAGTCTGGATTTTATTTTCTTAGTGCTTTATTCGTTTCTGAGAGAATTTGCTAAAACAGCTTACTAAGAAATTGATTTTTCAATTTCTTACCTACATCCCAGGTTTATTAGTCATTGTAATACACATTAGGAGACTACATTATTACTAACATATATGGTAATAATTACTTATCATGTTGATCTTTTTAATCACAAATGTATAATGTCAGGACATTTTCCCATCTTATTTCACATCTTCTCTTTACCACATTTTCCTTTTTCCCTTTCTATCTTTCTTTATAAAGATTTATTTCTTAATTTAATGATACAAAATGTATATATTTAATATTAAATTCTTCTGGTGATTGGGACAGCCTACTAATACCCATCCATTTATCCTTGCATGTCATTCAAAGACATTTAAATTATTTCTAACATGTGCCATGATGCGAGGAAGTTTGGATCATTTCAGTTCTATGTTCTAAGTTTCTATGGTAATTTTTTATTAAGTTATTTGATGTTTCATATTTTCATATTTCTTAGGTTGTTTTTCTCTTTTCATTTGATTCCTTCAGGAGTCTTCAAACTATACTATCTATTCCATGGGCCAAATTCAGTTTGCAGCCTATTTTGGTATACATCCAAGTTAAGAATATATTTCTTAGTGGCGCCTGAGTGGCTCAGTCAGTTAAGTGTCCAAATTCGGCTCAGGTCATAATCTTGCCATTCACGAGTTCAAGCCCCACATCACACTCTATTCTGACAGCTCAGAGCCTGGAGCCTGATGTGGATTCTGTGCCTCCCTCTCTCTCTGCCCCTCCCCAACTCATGCTCTGTCTCTCTCAGTCTCTGTCTCTCAAAAATAAACATGAAAAAAAAAAGAATATAATTTTTATATAATTTAAGTGTTGCAAAAAACGAATAAACAAAGAAGAATATGCACCGAGAACTTAGTGACCTACAAAGCTGAAAATATTTAGTATCTTGTACTTTATAGAAAATGTTTACAGATGCCTGGATTACTTCATCTGAGAATAATTTCAAAGAACATTTCTATGTGGCAAAATTTTGAAGGCCTGTATGTTTGATAATATTTAATATTTCATTTGTACATCAAAATGCTAATTTAGGTGGATATATAGTTCTGTGTTCAAATTTCTTTGTTTTTTTTTCAATAGTTGAAAATTTTTACTTCATTTTCTTCTTGCAGTTCTGTAGCTGATGATAAAGCTGATGTTAGCCTTTTGCTTGTTTTTGGATATCTAATCTGCTTCTTCTTCCTGGAGTTTTTTCAAATCTTCACTTATTGTTTATGTATTTTATTAAGATTTTTACTTTATCTAGTTCTGCTCTCATTTGATGATGTGTTTTTAACCTATTCCGTATGTATTCATTGAGAATGTACAAACTTGGTGTTTTACTTTTATTTTTTACTTATTTATTTTATAAGTTTATTTATTTTGAGAAAGAGAGAGCCTGAGCAGGGAGAGGGGCAGAGAGAGGGAGAATCATGACCTGAGCTGAAATCAAGAGTCAGATGTTTAACCCACTGAGACACCCAGGGGGCCTGGCGTTTTACCTTTAAAAAATAATTCAGGAATATTCTCAGGCATTGTTCCTTTAAATAGTACCTCCCTCCAAGTAGCATTTTGCTTCTCTACTTTTGGGGAAGGAAAAGTTTTACACATCTACTATTCTCTAGGTCTTTGAATGTTTCTATACATTTTTTTAAATCTCTTTTCTTTATCTCTTATGGCTTCACTTACTTAAAAGCAGCTTTATAGACAGAATGTTCTTAACCCCTGCAAAAGTCTTATGTTGAAGCACTAACTCACAGTGTGGCTGTATTTAGATGTGGGAGCTCTAAGGAAGTAATTAAGGTTAACAGAGGTCTTAAGGGTGGGGTCGTGATCTGATATGATTGGTGTCCAAGTTCATTCTCTCAATGTGGGCATAAAGTAGTGGGCACACCACCAAGTGGTGGGATTTTAACAAAACCAAACCTGCTGGCACCTTGATCTTGGAATGTGAGCAAACAAATTTCTTTCACGTGTATGCCATCCAGGCTGCAGACGTGGTGGTTTTTGAATGACTAACACATTTAATTTGGCCCCTTATCTGTTTCAGTGAGATATTACGATAACCCAAACCAGGAAATGCTTTCTTCTCTTTACTTATCCAAATGTAATCTCTACAAAAATATTCTACCTATGACTTCCCTTTTCAAAAAGATTATTCTAATTACTCCACAACTTGATATATGTAATTATTCTCTAATTTATTTATCGCCTTGATGTAATACCCATAAATCCTTAGATCATGCCGAATACATATTTACTTTTGCCAATAACGGGATCAGCCCTTGATATAAAATAGACATTTGATATATGGTGATAAATAATTATCTAATTACCATTACTGCCATGCCATAAGGTGTGTCAATCTATGGATCACAACTTGCCAGAATATAAGGATCTAAATGGAAAGTTATATACCTTTATTCTGAGTGCATGCTGACAGTATTCAGTTTTTCACGTGCTTATTTTTACAATACACATCCTTGATGACACTAGACCTGAGGATCTGAGTCTAGGGCTTTTATATCAATGATTTCAAACAAAAATACTTTGTACTAGGCTTAAAACATAGATTAGTTTGTCCAGTATTATGGGTAGATGTTGTTACTTTTTAACAAAAACTAAACAGAGATATATCTATCCATTGGAATTTCACAAACCACACCTAAGAAGTGATTCCAGGAAATTCTTAGGGCCAAATTAATTTATCATGAAGCATTTTTTTAAAATTTGAAATCATTGAAAGGGTATCAAACAATCATTACCCTTAACTTGTGTGCAAAAGCATGCATGTAAATACCTATATGCATTTGCCCAGAGAGTGGCACAAGATTTTAGGGTTCTCCAAATGGTTTCTCACTCAGTTAAAACTGAAGAAATCCTATTTCAACATTTCTACGGAATTGCATTGTATCACAATTTGAGAGGTTAATGGAGGACACAATCTTGAAACAAGTATGGAAGAACATTTGACCCAAAGAAGCTGAACGATTACAGTTCAAGCTGTACTCAAACTTGGGAATGTTAGCACACCTTTGATGAAGTAAAATGTTTAAAAAAATTTTTTCCTCAGATTTCATCAAAATCTATTAATAAAACTCTGATAAGTAGAAAAGCTGCTACTATTACTTACGTAGAGGGATTCAGATAGCATCTAAAGATGGGTAACAACTATATAAAAGACCATCACAAATAAACTATGTACAGTGTGTAGGGGAGAAAATTTTTTCCTCTACCCTTCCTCTACCCTTCTAGATTCTATTAGCCAGTCTATTTATTACACTGTCATTAAACAGATTAACAAGAGAAAAACAAATTTAATTTCAAACATACAGGAGCCCCACAAAGACATGAAAGGGTCAATGACAGGTAATTGAGGCTTGTATGCCACCCTGAGCTAAGAAGGGAGTAGGGTTCCAGGGCTTCAAAAGGAAGATAGGAAGAGCAAATGCTTGTTAAATAAATGCTTATCACGCCATGCAAAGACAGTAAGGACAGAGAGAGAAATCTGGATAAACAAACCCTGATGAGCTTCCCCCTACTCTCAGTTTACCACACATGGCCCATTCTTTTTACTGATCTCTGATGACAGCGCTCTTCTTGGACCAGGTCCTCTATCTATAGTTTTAGAAGCAATTAAGGAGGGAGGTAAAAAGTTTTTCCTGACTCTTTTGTGCCTTGTCTTCAGCTCAAAATAATCCATATAACAAAGTGGTACATTTTGTGGAGGCTCTTTCTGAACCCCTTCTAATGGTATGTCTCTGTCTCTCTCGGTCTTTCGGTGTCTCTTTCTCTCTCCCCTGTGACTGCTGAAAGCTCTTCCAGTTATTCTGGGAAATTCAGAAAGAGAATTTTAAGTATTGCTATGTCATAAAGACTCCATTTACTGGGATGAGAAATATGTTTGAACATTTCAGAAGTCAGCAAGCATGTTATTTAATTTGCTAAAATCCCAAAGCACCAATAGTTGAGCTTCTGTCACTGAGATGGTCATAACATTGTAAGGGAGGGGAAAAAAAATCCTTTTCCTCTACCCATCTTGGAGATTAGACTGTACATTAGACTAACAAAAGACAGATTAACAAGAGAAGCAAACCTAAATTTATTAACATGTGCATCATGCATGTATACCCTGGACCACCCGGAAATGAGTAACGCAAAATGGTGGTTAGAATTTAGGCTTATATATCATTTTGGGCTAAACAAAGGAAACAGGGTTTTGGAGCTTCTGCAGAGAGGAGGCAGGTTGTGGGAGAATGACCAAGAAAAGTATGGTAAAGAAGGGTTTTTTAATAGGTTTGTTATGCAGATTTCAATTGGTGTCTTCTCCACCGATTAAGTTATTAAGAGCCCTCTTCTTTCTGGTGTGAGAGGATACATCTTTACAAATGTAAATTTCCTTAATAAATGTAAATTTCCCTTTACAAAAGAAAAACATGTGACCTATTTTTAAAGCTTTTCCTGCATCTGCTGGTTCTCAAAGGCCTAGCTCAAAAAAATCCATAAGCCAAAAAGATATATTCTGGGATACCATATTCTGGTACCTTCAAAACGTTAGTCAATACTTCCACTCACTAAACACTCCATAAAATAAGTGAGTATCTGTGCTAATACAACATGTCCCTCTAAAAATAAATTTTTATAGTTCCATCATTAATTCTGATTAGTTCTTACCATATACTTTAAACAAATTTCTTTGTAACTAGAGCTCTAAATGCAAAGATAAAGCAGCTCCTAATACAAAAAGTTCAGCTTATAATCAAATTTAGCTTTCAAACCCATAAAACCCAAGCTCACTGTATGTATTGCATCAAGGAAGCTGAGCACAGATAAGTGGTTATTCTCTCATTTCTTTGGCCTTCATTGATTAATCATGGTGATTCTCTGTGGTGATTCAGGGGGTTGTGTGAAATCCAATTCCAAAGAAGAGACATAAAGGTCTGTCAGCTGGAAAGACAGTGCACCCTCAAGGCAAAAAACTAAAGGATTGAAGGTACCTTAACTGTAACCATCACTTGAGATTTGCTCCTTCGAGAGAAGCTAAATTTCTTGACATAAATTTTCAAGTGTAAAATGGATACCATCCTAAAGTTTTTAAGCATTCCCCATTGAATACTGATTTTGTGGTACCTTCAGTGCAAATCCCCTTCCCAAAGCATGCATGCAGCTTGTCAGAAGTCTGAAGGAATATTCTAGTGACTTCATGAAAATGTAATAGTCTTGCATATCTTCCTCATTTTTCAATTTTTTATGTCACCTGTCCTTAGGTGTTTGTTTTACACATGCTCACTCCCACAGGTGCACATGCAAGCACCCAACACAGAAAGATATGGCCAGCAAGTTATTCATTCAGATTGCTAAAGTTAATTAAGAAACTTAATCAAGGCAGAGGGGGGAAAAGGCAATATTATGAGCTGAATTGTATCTCCCCACTGAAATTCATATGTTGAAGTCCTAACTCTTAGTACTTCAGAATATACCTATATTTGAAGATAAGGTCATTAATGGGGCAATTAAATTAAAATCAGTTGGTAGGGTGGGCCTTATTCAATATGATGGGTGTCCTTATAAGAAGAGAAAGTTTGGACATACAGAGAGATACCAAGGGTATACACAGAGAAGAAAAACCATGAGAACACCACAAGATGGCTGTCTCCAAACCAAGGAGCAAGGCCTCAGGAAAAATGAAACCTGCCAACACCTTGATCGTGGACTTCCAGCCTCCAGAACTATGGGAAAATACATTTCTGCTGTGTAAGCCATCCTGTATGGGGGATTTTGTTATGGCAGGCCTAGCAAACTAATACAGGTGGAAAAAAAGTAAAAAAAAAAACCCCGAGGTTTTTGTATCAAGTGTTCCAATTATTCTCTAAGTCAATGTGCTGTGCTTAGGTGATAAGCAATTACCTCGAGAGTGACACTATTGTGCAGCTCAGCAAAACTTAGTATACGGTTATAAATTTAGGGTGTTAACTAATTTATTTATTTATTCAATCATAATAATTGTACATCATCTATTAGCATATATATGTCTAAGCCATGTTACCTGGTCTGAAGGAGTTTATAATATAATTCTAAGGCTAAACATAACTAAATAAATGTACATAAGCTGAGGATATATGAGCAATGAAAGATAGGCAAAGTAAAAGGGTCACATAATTCCAGGAGAATATACATACAGCTAATTTATTTAATGATCAATAACATTTGTTCATCAGTTATACCATAACAGGCACTGAACTAACCCCTTTATATTCACGTACTTATTTAATAGTCACAAAAATTCTTTCACCTGGGCATCAATATCTCCCTTTTTCAAATAATTTAAACTAAATATCAGAGATTAAAGAAATTGCTCAAGACCACATAGATAGAAAATGGCAAAGAGGGTGTGAAGTTAGATTGATCTGGTAAAAGAACCTGTGTTTTAAACACCGTGCTATCTAGAGATTCAGTTGTCTACTGCTTCAAATATCCATAAGAAATATTAAATATTTTTTTCAGATACTTCTCAGTGCCTTAATGTGAAAAATAAAAGGCACATTTACTAATTTGCTTATATATGTTTATTCCTAAATAGTCTGTCATCATTAAATGATGCTAAGAGCAAGAAAAGATGTTCAAGTTATTCTTGTTCAAATCTCTTATTATCAGTTGGGAAAAGTTACATGAGTTATACAATGCTATGAAGCCAGAGGGTGAAATACTGTGCTGTTCCATTTGCCAGCACATGAACAGTTTACTATTTTATGATTATATAAGCTTGCAACAGAATGTTAAAAAATAATAATTCATAGCTTCCTTCCTTGAGAGAGTTTTGCTACGGAAACAATCAGTAGTACTGTAACACTCTGCTTAGTGGCTTAATTTGTTCATGTTAGAAGCTAGAGTCTCATTTCATAATGGAGGATTAACAGCCTCAAAGAGAAGCACTTTACAGACCACATTTTAAGTATCATTTGAAGACACATGAGTGGGACCTTTAGTTCCTTAGCTTCTCTTCTTTCTCTTGCACTAGATAATGATGCAGAAAACTAATGTAGAATAAGTAGATAGAAAGCCCTTAACCTTATTAGCTATGTAAGCTATGTACGTTAAATGTTTTAAATAAAAATTTTCCATATCTACAGGGAAAAAATAACACCTACTTTATATACACTCTATCAGATAAATTAAAGATCATTTATATAAAATGTGGCACAGAGTAGGCACCTAACAAAGTAACTAATATCAATATGAGTCTATGAAGGAAAGTTTATTTTGAGCCCATATATCTCTGATTTAATTTATGACAAAGATAATTTACTGATAAACACAAAGTTTTGTCCAGAAAAGATAATGGAATCACTAAACTACTTAGTATTCCAAGAGTAGTAACAGCAGTAGGACAGTATCAGAAACAATATTGGTGGGGTTGACTGTTAAAACAACCAGAACAAAGTGTATGTCCATTCTTGTCACTTATAAAAGCAGCAATAAAAAATGCTGGAATTCCCAGCATTGATTCAATAAGCTGGATTGACTGTAAAAAATTCTAAAAACAGAAAATATTATATATTAAAAAAAATTTCAGACAGTGGATGTCAGCACAAATTGTACTCCCTGAGAGTGGAAAAGTAAACAAGAGCCATAAATTTGCAACAGATTTTTGCCTGGAAGCAATTTCTGGACCATGATTCCATGAGAGAGCTTGTAAGTGGAAAATGACAGTCTCCGTGAGTTGCAGAGACAGTGATAAGAGTTCAGAGAATATGACCTAGCTGGAATTTATAGAAAAGATCTTTAGAAAATGAGGAGTTATGCAGAAAACAACCTAAACAGGAGTTTCTTGGAGCTTTGACTGTAAATCTCCATGAGGCTGGGCAAAAAATAATCAAAAAATAGTAAACCAAACAATTCTGAGAGCTCAAACAGAACTTGAAAATATCTGACTTCCAACCTCCCAAAATGGACAATCCTTGTTGAATATGGAGAGGGTTTGGGAGAGAGCCTAGTAATACCATGTCTTAGTCCTGTGGCTGTCTAAAGTAAAGACTGGACTAGAATAACTTTAAAAACTTAAAAACAAGTTCAGACAGGATTGAGCCAATAGGTAAGTAACTTAACTACCTGATAGAACAAAGCTCAACATTCTTTAGAACAATGCTATAAAACAATGATGTAATGCATTGGAATGGGATGATTCTTCCTGCCATGAATAAAAAATTACTAAGCATTTCAAGCAGCAGGAAAATGTGACCCAATCCAGAAGAATAAATAGTAAATAAAAATAGATCCAGAAATGTTTGTGGTAGTGGATTTGACAGAGTAGGATATCAAAAGAACTATAACAATATGTTCAATAATATAGAGGACATCATAAATATAAAGGTGACAGAACTGAAGGAAATTCTAGAAGTAAAAATGCAATATCTGAAATGGAAAAGTCAATGGATGAGATTAACCTCAAGTGAGAGACTGTAGAAAAAAAAAATTAGTGAACCTGAAAATAGAAAAATAGTAGCTATCAAAACTGAAGTACAAAGAGAAACAAGAAAAAGATTGAAAAATATGAAGAAAACCTTAGTATCTATTGGAAAATATCAATTGGTTCAACATACCTGTAATGAAAGCCCAAGAAGAAAAATAATGTAGAACAAGTGGATGGTATATTTGAAGTTTAATGGCCAAAATGTTCCCAAATTTAATGAAAATTTTAAACTCACAGAATGGAACACTCAATAAACCCCAAGACAGATAATCCCCAAGCATACACACATGAGTGCACATATACACACACAAACAAGCCATAGCTCAAAAAAATTACTTAAAAGCATTGATAACGACAAAATTTCAATATCTTCCAGAGAATAAAACAAATGATATTCAAGCTTTCCACAGACCTGCGGAAAATACGATTAATAATACACATACTGAAAATTTAGTATATCTCTTATACTTATCTAAGTACTTTATATGTATCAACTTTAACCCTCAGTATAATTTTGTGATGTAGATACTAATCTGATCACTCCTACATTTTTATAGATGAGGAAATTGATGAAAAGCGAGGTTCAGTAATGTACCGAAGTATGCATACCAAATGATTGTTATTTTTGTATTTCAAATAATTAATATATTTTTTAAAAAGCAACAAAATCAGTATTTTCAACTGTATTTCTGTATGTTTTCAGAAATTCAACTTTTTCTCTAGAGCTTTCTCAGTGTTTTCATTTAGGTGCTTTGAAATGCTAGAAACCCATTTATGCTAGCTGAAAAAACAAGAAGAAAAAATTGTAAGGCTCTATTTGTGTTTTATTTTTTCTAGTGTCAATTGATACAACTTTATCTCAGAAGGAACCAGAACTTAAATTTTAGACAGTAAGGTCATCTGAAACTAGGCTCATCCTGGAACATCTGTTCCCACCTACTCTTTTTTTTTTCCATTCACAAAGTAGAAAATGCTTGTGCTTATCCCCTGAGTGTGTATATTACATTTCTAGTACATTCAGAAGCTGCCTCTTAACACTATTCACTATTTCCAAGGAAAGATAATCTGATTGGTCCATTTTGGGTCAGGTAGGCTCCATCCCTGACTGAAGTATGGAGGGGATGTTTGGGCTCACACAGTGAAATGTATGGAGAGGGAAGATTTCAGAGAATTTCTGGGTGGATTATAGACTCATATGACAGAAGATATCCCCTATGGGACACCTGGATGGCTCAGTCTGTTAAGTGTCTGACTTCAGCTCAGGTCTTGAGCTCATGGTTTGAGATTTCGAGCCCTGCATCGGGCTCTGTGCTGACATCTCAGAGCCTGGAGTCTGCTTCAGATTCTGTGTCTTCCTCTCTCTCTGCCCCTCCCCTATTGCATTCTATCTCTCCTTCTCAAAAATAAACATAAAAAAAGTAAAATAAAAATAAAAGATACCGTCTAAATAGAGTAATACATTTGTGAAGTTACACAAATCCTTGAAAATACCATGTTTCATGTGGATGTTAAGAGCAGAGTAGGTAAGGTACACGTCTGGAGCTTCAGACAACTATGGGATCAGCCTTCTGGTCACTAATCTCATATGCTCCTGTTAGAATTTCATTATCTTTCATGACTTCTCCAAATAATGAAAATGAAGATTGGTAAATTACGTCCTCATGAAGTCACTTAGAATGGTCAGAACACACATCTCTGTTTAGTATTTTGAATTCATGTGTCAACATGGATTTGGGTTGCATGCAGCTGCAGTCCCACCCCCCATGACAGAAGACACACAAAAGCCATAAGCTACATAGAGAGCAGACTATTCCAAACCGTGTTTTACAAAGCATTAATCAGAGATGGATTCTGTAACAAAAATAAGTCAGGGAATATCTGTATCTGATATAACCCCTCCTGAAGAAACAAAACACGTATTAGTACATAAGAAACTTCTTTCAAGCCCTATAGCTAAGGAAACTTCTTTACTTTTTCTGACTACAATGTCTAATACAGTTCCCTTTTTTAGTAATGGATAAATAATGCAAATATAAGCAATTTTTTTTAAATGGTTGGTTAAGGATTGGATAATTTATTGGTTCATGTAACCAAGTTTGGGAAGAGAAATTAGCCTGAAACAATTATATCTGTTAATCTGACATCTTTGAAATCTTCCCTCTCCATACATTTCACTGTGTGAGCCCAAACATCCCCTCCATACTTCAGTCAGGGATGGAGCCTACCTGACCCAAAATGGACCAATCAGATTATCTTTCCTTGGAAATAGTGAATAGTGTTAAGAGGCAGCTTCTGAATGTACTAGAAATGTAATATACACACTCAGGGGATAAGCACAAGCATTTTCTACTTTGTGAATGGAAAAAAAAAAAAAAAAAAGAGTAGGTGGGAACAGATGTTCCATGATGAGCCTAGTTTCAGATGACCTTACTGTCTAAAATTTAAGTTCTGGTTCCTTCTGAGATAAAGTTGGTACTTTATGAGAATTAATACATTTGGCATGAAAAGATAGTGAAAAGTCACATTCCTGTTTTTTCTATATTTTACTGTGGTAAATATACGTAAAACATAAAACATGCCATTTTAACCACTTTTAAATGTACAATTAAGTGAAATCAATTACATTCACAATATTGTGCAACATCACCATTATCTATTTCCAAAACTTTTTCATGACCCCAAGCAGACACTCAGTAACATTATACTGAATAATGCTTCAATGAACATTGGCATACAAGCATCTGTTTCAGTCCTGGTTTTTAATTCTTTTGGTTATATATACCTAGGACTGGAATTGTTGGGTCATATTGTTGGGTCTGTGTTTAGCTTTTTATGGCACTTTCAAATGGTTTCCACAGTAGTTTTACCATTTTACATTCCTACCAGCAACGTACAGGGTTCCCATTTCTCCACATTTTCATGTTGCTCATTTTTTAATAGCTAAAACTCTTACCATGAATACCAGTCTCCTGTCATGCAAGATTCAAATTCACACTTTGGAAATATTACAAATTATATATCATTACTCATTTATGCTTCTCTGAAAGTGCTAATGTTATTTTCATTAATAGTAATGATAATGATAATAGTATCAATATACATCAAGGGTCTGCTCTAATCAGAAAGGTTGAAAAAGTACCTTAGACTGTTGAAGGAGAGTGACTCTGACAAAGCAATTCTTTTATGGGCTTTCCTGGATCGGGTCCCATAAATGCATCAAGTAACTGATCTTAATTTTTTTTAAATAGATTTTCTGCCAAGGAAAAAGATATTCATCCATTCTAAATCATTAAATGAGCTCTCTGGTAAGAACGAGTCCCTTGAGAGTTGGGCAAGGCAATGTATCTCTATTTTCTAACACGTGATTATCTAGTATACCTAAGAATCACAGATCTAAGATGAAGACAAGGGAGTGAATTCATACGCATTGAGCTCCTACTAAAGGAAATTTCTCATTTAATTTTCACAGTGGCACTATGAGCTGGGAAGACAGTATAGAGTAGTGAAGCACCTGGAGTGTGGGTTCAGATTATTTGGGTTCAACTCCTAATTCACATCTGAATATTTACATCATCTTTATTTAGCTTCTTCCTTTCCTTCCTTCCTTCCTTCCTTCCTTCCTTCTTCCCTCTGTCATTCCCTCCCCTGTTCCTTCTTTTTCTTTCTTCCTATTTTTTTCTTTCAACATATATTTATCGAGCGTCAAATTATGTTTCTTGGGTGATCAAAAATGGCACAATTTCTGTCCCTTGGAAATTACACACCACTTAAAAATATAAACACATAAATGAAAATGCTATAAACAATAAAAACAAAGTATGGAAAGAGGTTAGAGAGTAGCCAGTTTTATTACCTGCAAATGGATTATTAATAATGCCTACCTCAAAGAGCTGCTATGACAAGTTAAAATGTGATGAATCATATAAAGTGCTTGTCAGAATGCTTGACTCACAGGGCATGTTATGAGGTGAAGAAAAAATTAAGATCCAGATAGTTCAAGTATTTAATTCAGAATCACTTGGCTAGTAAGTGCAGCACTAGAATTGAAATACAATTTGCCTATCCAAAACATCTTTCCATCATACTGTGCTTCCATCCTGAGATTCCAAATATTAAGGGGCAGAGAGATACCAACACTGATGCATTTCTTAAGAAGTATCTTTCCTCTATTATTAGCAAAAACATATTCCTCATAAATCATATAAATACCCTAAAGCAGGAGTGGAGATGAGTCACTTCCATATTTGAAGTCAAAATCAACATATTCCTTAAACAAAGTGTTCAAGATAGGGAATTTTATAAAATTCCTTCTTTCTTGCTGTCTTTCATTATCTGGAACAATAATATCATATTATCCTTGAGTTTGAGTTCTAAGGAAAAGGTATCTATCCATGAAATTCAAATATCTCCCTAGACCAGTGTAAGTTATGACCAGAATAAGAATTTGGGGAGCTCACAAACTACTTTGCCATCAGCAAGCCCTACCCGGGATATTTTATCAGAGTCTAGGGAATTGGAAGAAGTTAGAAGCCACACTCCCTGCTAAAGTTGACAATGGGTCATGTATGTACACTTGATTCCCTAGCTTCTTTGGATCTCCACATATATCAGGTGACAGTGTGTTCCAGATTGTTTGGTTCATGTGTACATTGGTTGTCCTGCCATCATTATTAATATCCCCCTTCTTTTCCTGTTAAAACCATGCCTCTTTGCCTAATAAATCACATGTTCACTCTTCACATAAGCATTCAGGCATACAGTGGGTAACACTTTGTAGTGTTAGAACTTGTCAGTGAGGAGATTTTACTTTGATTATTTCAGTTCTGGAAGGCAGTCAAAAATCCACCCTTTCAGGTACTTTCTAGTTTGATACGATGAGATTCAGTTTGAGTTTTAACATCTACTGGCTCACAATATAACTGTTAATAGTACATGTCCATTATTTTCTATTCTCAATTCCACATACCTACATTGCAAGTAAAAATTGATTGTCTCAATAAATGTAAAAAAAAAAAAAAAAAACCAACCAAAAAACCCAGTTTCTGTAGTGGTATTTCAGATCATTAACGAAAGTTTTATAAATAAGGTTTTTATCCCTTTCTTGAATAGGATAAAAACAAAAACAAAAACAAAGCAAATATGTGTGTTCAGTAGAAGCAATATTGATCTAAAAGGGAGGTGAGGGGGCGCCTGGGTGGCTCAGTCGGTTAAGCGGCCGACTTCGTCTCAGGTCATGATCTCGCGGTCCGTGAGTTCGAGCCCCGCATTGGGCTCTGTGCTGACAGCTCAGAGCCTGGAGCCTGTTTCAGATTCTGTGTCTCCCTCTCTCTGACCCTCCCCCGTTCATGCTCTGTCTCTCTCTGTCTCAAAAATAAATAAACATTAAAAAAAAATAAAAAAAAAAAAATAAAAGGGAGGTGAGGATTACGGTGCTTCCAGACTCAACATGGCTTTAGTTGCTATGTTTTCTAACTGAAAACTGGTAAACAGACTGAAAAGACATGAAAAATAAACATAATCTCACAGCAGGTGTTTGTTGGTCATAAGAAAATATTTTAGAGAAGCTCCAACTCATTATCTTCTTTGGTATCCAGTGAAATAGCAAAATAAACAAACTCTTAAAATTTCCCTTTGGTTTTTGCATCAAGGGATGGATAATTTTCTTGAGTAAAAACACACATTTAAGCTTGTCCAAAATTGGATAGCTTTCTCAGTCAACTGAGTTTTAGAAAGTGTAACTTTGAACTTAGAGGAAAAATTAAAGCCTAAACTTCTTAACTGGCATTTGGAGTACAGACTAGTCCTGACTTACATGCTACCCTCCCTAACATCTTTACTAAAACCAAACTGAACTACCTAGGTACCAGAGAAGATGCTCTTTTTTGTGTTAATGAATTCCTTCATACTTTTCCTTCCACCCGTGCTGGTTTGTCTTTCCATTGCAATAAGTTTGAATCCCACTTAGTTCCCACTGTGAACACTTTCAAATGAATTCATTTTTCTCCTCCTTAAAAATCTATGGAGTAGTCTCTCTGAGCTACCCTTTCAAGCTTATGTTGCAAGCATGTATGTATCCACCTGATTTTTTTGTTCTAGAGGGCAAGTTTCATATGTAATTAATCTTCTGTAAATCACTAATGCTACAATGATTTTCTCATACATGTCATGTCCAATGCAAGTTTGTCAAAGAATAAATCAAGAAAGGAAGGAATGAAGAGAAATTAAGGAAAGGAAAGTGGAAGGGAAAAAGAGAAATTATAAACACAATGTTTCTGATGTATTAAAACAGCTCTTATCGTGGTGTATTGAAAGACCATGGTGACATACTTGATCTCCCAGGATGACAAAGGCATGTACTCTTTCAAAATATGTGTTAAATGTGCTAATCTATATAAAGACTGACTGGCACATATTAACACTTTCTATGGTTATCTTGTGAGACAGTTTGCCAACATCCTACATCAAACTGACTCAAAGTGGTAATGGCTTGGTGTACTGGAATGGGCACACAATTTCACTCAGAGAATTCAAATCTCAGCTCACCCACCTAAAAGGCACACTTAGCCAAATTATTTTGACTCTTGTAATCAAAACTTCCTCATGTGTACAATGAGGATTACAGTAGAACTAATGTAATAAGGCTGTGCTAATTATTAAGGAGTCATTTAATAAATGGCAGTTGTAGTAGAGTTAAAAGACAGATTTTCTTAATCAGTTTACTATTTTTTAATTTTTACAAGGAGTACTCTAGAGTTATTAAGCTGTTAACTGTAATCTTTGCAATGATTCATAATTGTAATAGACATTGCTAGTACATCATCCATGATTCACCTGAATACTTTGACAAATTTCCAGGGAATTACACCCCCCTCTGTTTCTTTTTTTAATAGACTTTATTTTTATAACAGTTTTAGGTTCATAGCCAAATTGAGAAAAAGTACAGAAATTTTCCATATACCCCTGCCACCACATAGGCATAGCCTCCCTCCCTCATTATTAACATCCCATTATTAACCCACCAGAGTGGTATATTTGTTACAACTGATGAATCTACACCGACACACCATTATCATTTAAAGTCCATAGTTTACATGAGGGTTCGTTCTTGTACATTCTATAGGTTTGGATGAATGTATAACATACATCCACCATTGTAGTATCATATAAACAGTTTCACTGCCCTAAAAAATATTCTGTGCTCAGCCTATTTATCCTTCCCTCTACCCAACCCCTAACAACCAATGACCTCTTTACTATCTCCATAGTTTTGAAGGTCACGTAATTGGAGTGTACAGTTTATAGCTTTTTCAGACTGGCTTATTTCACTTAGTAATATGCATTTAAGTTTTCTCTGAGTGTTTTTTTTCCCCATGGTTTTACAACTCATTTATTTTTTGGCATTAAATAATAGTTGTTTACAAACAACTATATACCACAGTTCATCCATTCACCTGCTGAAAGGCATCATATTTGCTTCCAGGTTTTGGCAATTATGAATAAAGCTGTTATAAACATCCATGGGCAAATGTTTATGTGTACATAAGTTTTCAACACCTTTGGATAAATACCAAGGAACATGATTGCTGGATCATACAGTAAGAGTATGTTTACTTTTGTAAGGAATGGTCAAACTGTCTTCCAAAGTGGCTGCACCATTTTTCATTCCCACCAGCAATAAATGACAGTTCCTGTTGTTCTACATTGTCACTAGTATTTGGTGTTCTCAGAACTCCAGATTTTGACTATTCTAATAGATGTGAAGTGGTAGTGTTTGTTTATTTTTTAAATTAATTAATTTATTTCAGGGGGAGCAGAGAGAGGGGAAGAGAGAGAGAATCCCAAGAAGGCTTTGCACTGTCAGCGCGGACCTCGATGCAGGGCTCAAACTCACAGAACCGTGAGATCATGACCTGAGCTGAAACCAGGAGTTGGGTGCTTAACCAACTGAGCCACCCAGGAGCTCCAGTGGCAGTGTTTTAATTTGCATTTCTCTGACGACATATGATGTGGAACATCTTTTCTTTTCCTGTGATTATTTATCATCTGTATATTTTCCTTGGTTAAGGTTAAGGTCTTTGGCCCATTTTTTTTTTAATTGGCTTGTTTATTTTCTTATTGTTGAGTTTTAAGACTTCTTTGTATATTTGGGTAGCAGTTCTTTATCACATACGTGTTTTGTAAAATTTTCTCCCAATCTGTGGCTTATCTGTTCATTCTCTTGACATTGTCTTTCACAAAGCAGAAGTTTTTAATTTTAATGAATTCCAGCTGATCAGTTATGTCTTTCATGAATCATGTCTATGATGTTGTATCTAAACAGTCATTGACAGACCCCAGATCATCTAGATTTCCTGCTATGTTATCTTCTAGCAGTTTTATTGCTTTGTGGTTTTTTTTTTTTTTTTTTTAGATCTTTAATCCATTTAGAGATAGGTTTGGGGAAGAATGTAAGATCTGTTTCTAGACTATATATTTTTTTCATGTGCATGACCAGTTATTTCAGCACCAATTTGTCTCCATTGTATTCCCTCTGTTCCCTTGATAAAGATAAATTGACTATGTGAGTCTATTTGTGGACTTTCTATTCTGTTTTATTGATCTATTTGTCTATGTTTTTGTCAGTCTCAAACTGTATTGATTACTATAGAATCACAGTAAGTCTTGAATTGGGTAGTATCAGTCCTTCAACTTTGTTCTTCAATATTATGTTGGCTATTCTGGATCATTGCTTTCCATACAAACTCTGGAATCGATTTTGATGATACCCACAAAATAACTTACTGGGATTTTGATTGAGATTGCACTGAATCTATAGACAGAGTTAGGAAGAACCAGCATCTTCACATTACTGAGTCCCCTATCCATGAACATGGAATATCTATCCATATGTTTAGTTCTCCTTTGATTTCTTTCATCAGAGTTTTGTACATTTCATCCTATAGATTTTGTACATATTTTGTTAGATTTGTATCTAAGTATTGTTCTTTTGGCAAAGTGCTAATGTAAATGGTATTGTGGTTTTAATTTCAAATTCTACTTGATCTTTGCTAGTATATAAGAAAGTGATTGATTCTTATATATTAACCTTGTATCCTAAAACCTTGCTTTGTTCCTAATCTTCATGGAAAACTTTGAAGGTCTCATCAGTAAGTATGATATCAGTTGTGGAGGTTTTATAAACATTCTTTATCAAGTTGAAGAAGTTCCCCTATGTTCCTAGTTTTCTTGGAAATTTTATAATAAGTGGGTGTTGGATTTTTTTTTAAATCATGAATGCAAGTTGGATTTTGTCAAATGCTTTTCAGCATCTATTGATATGATCATGTGATGTTTCTTTTTTAGCCTCCTGATGTTATGTATTACATTAACTGATTTCTAATGTTGAACTAGCCTTGCATAACTGGGATAAATCTCACTTGGTTGTAATATATAATTCTTTCTATGCGTCACTAGATTTGACTTGCTAGTATTTTGCAGAGGACTTCTGCATATATGTTCATGAGAGATGTTGGTCTGTAGTTTTCTTTTCTTGTAATGTCTTTGTCTGATTTTGGTATTATGATAACACTGTCCTCATAAAATGAGTGAGGAAGTATTTCCTGTGTTTCTTTTTTTAAGGCAACTAGTATATAATCTTTATAAAGCTTTGTTGAGTTATAATTAATATATAAAATGCACATTTATATATATATATATATATATATATATATATATATAGAGAGAGAGAGAGAGAGAGAGAGAGAGAGAGAGAGAGAGAGAGTGTGTGTGTTTGGACATATTATAGAAAATTGTTATAATTTCTTCCTTGTATATTTGACAGAATTCACCAGGGAATCCATCTGGGCCTAGTGCTTTCTATTTTGAAAGATTATTTACACAATGGAGTACTACGTGGCAATGAGAAAGAATGAAATATGGCCCTTTGTAGCAACGTGAATGGAACTGGAGAGTGTTATGCTAAGTGAAATAAGCCATACAGAGAAAGACAGATACCATATGTTTTCACTCTTATGTAGATCCTGAGAAACTTAACAGAAACCCATGGGGGAGGGGAAGGAAAAAAAAAGAGGTTAGAGTGGGAGAGAGCCAAAGCATAAGAGACTGTTAAAAACTGAGAACAAACTGAGGGTTGATGGGGGGTGGGAGGGTGGGGAGGGTGCGTGATGGGTATTGAGGAGGGCACCTTTTGGGATGAACACTGGGTGTTGTATGGAAACCAGTTTGACAAGAAATTTCATATATTGAAAAAAAAAAGAAAGATTATTTATTATTGATTCAATTTCTTTAACAGATGTAGGCAGAAATTGATCCATTATAGTTCAGGGTTTTCTTACTTTGACATTAGTAGCCCCCACAGAAGTTTCTGCTCTGGTGAATTTTGATTCTCTGTATTCCCATTCTCTGCATTTTTGAAGGCATTAATTTGCTCTATGACCTCATGTCTCTTACAGATCCAAAAAGAGTTGCTGACTTTTACACTTGTTCAGATTTCACATTCTGTTAAGACAGAATGGTGACTTCCAAGCTTCTTACATACTCAATTGGAAGCCAGAAGTCCATCTCCTTTTGTTGTTCTTTTAACTATTCTATTTCATGTCTCTCTTTCAAGAAATGCCATTTAATTACTAGAGTTGCTTTTTATTTTTCTCATACTTGTAGTGATCTGGCAATGCCAGCATCATGGTGCAATTAGTCAATGACTGGCAATTGCCAAATATGAAAGCTTAAACTTCCTGTCCCAGGTAAGGAAAAACTTCAAAGTACAATTATACTCCAACTTGCCTGTGTGAAATTCAGGTACAGCTGGGATTTTGCCAGAAACTGACACCTGTTTATCTTCTCTTTCTCTATTAGGGTTTTCCTTGGAATCTTGTGCACATGTTTGTTTGTTTGTTTGTTTTTTTGTCTTAGAGTCTACTTCTGGAAAAGCCAACCTAAGAAAATGATGTATGACAGAGGAAAGTGGAATGGAAAAGTTTGGTATACAGCATCAATCCCCACTGAGTTGAAGATTTTTCTGTAGCAATATTATTGTCTCTTCCCCAGAAATTGATTTATTTCTATTTTATTGAACTTACCATCTGTAGTGCCTACCATCTATTACTCATTTGGCATTTAATTTAATGTATTAGTTTTCTATTACTGTGTAACAAATTACCAAAAACTTAGCAGTTTAAATATCTATCTATATCTATCTATTGATATATATTGATATAGATAGATATAGATAGATAGATAGATAGATAGATAGATAGATAGATAAATCTTACAATTTCTGTAAGTAAAAAGTCAAGCCATAGGTTAGCTGCAACCTCTGCTCACCATTTCATCAGACTGAAATCAAAATGTCAGCCAGGACTCTGATCTCACCTACGGCTCAGGGTCCTCTTCCAAAGTGTGTGTTTGTTGGCAGAATTTAGTTTTTTGTGTTTATTGGAATAGTCCCCATTTCTTGTTGCCTATTTGCCAGGGAATGCCCTCAGGTTCTAGAGACTGACCTTGTGTCCTTGCCATATGGCTCTCTCCATATTCATTTCACGACATGTTTGCTTACTTCTTCAATGCAAGCAGGAGCAGTCTCTGGCTCTTTGGATTTATATGATCTCTTCTAAAGACTCATCTAAATAAGTCAGGCCCACCCAGGATAATCTCTTTTTATGAACCCAATGTCAATTGATTGGGAACCTAAATAACATCTGAAATATGCCTTCTGGTATATAATGTAACATGGTCACATTGTGATGACTCATCATATTCACAAACCCCGCCTCCCCCTCACTCACACAAGGGGAGGGGTTCCTACAGGGGATATATAGCAGGAAGGTGGGAATCTTGGAGACCACTGGCTTGCCTACCGCACTTCTTTTACCCCATATACTTCTTGCATACAGAACCTTTTGCTTGAGAGTGATGTTCTATGATGTACAATCATTATGGATTTTAAGGGGTGGTTGTGATGGTGATTGTGCTCATAGCTATTACTGTCATTTTATAAAAGGAAACCATATGTCTCCATTATGTGATTTCTACAATCCAAATATCAAATCAGGAGTGCCTGGGTGGCTCAGCTGGTTAAGAGTGGGACTCTTGATATCGGCTCAGGTCATGATCTCATAGTTTGTGAGATCAAGCCCCATGTAGGGCTCTGTGCTAACAGTGCAGATCCTGCTTGGGATTGTCTCTTCCTCTCTCTCTGCCCCTCCTCTGCTTAAGCACATGCATGTGCTCATGCTCTCTTTCTCCCGAAATAAATAAATAAATAAATAAATAAATAAATAAATAAATACTTAAAAGACACAAAAGTGGCGCCTAGGTGGCTTAGTCAGTTGAGCATCCAAATTCGGCTCAGGTCATGATCTCACAGTTCATGAGTTCAAGCCCCACATTGGGCTCGCTGCTGTCAGTGCAGAGCCTGCTTTGGATCCTCTGTCCCTCTCTCTCTCTATCCCTTCCCCGTGCATGCTCCCTCAAAAATAAGTAAAACAAAAAATAATTTAAAAATTTAAAAAACAAAAAACAACCAAACAAAAACCAAACAAAAAAGCAAAATATCAAATCAGAAAACATTACCCCAAGAACTTTCAAGAAATATAGACCTAGATTCAAGTTCAATTTATATGGCAAGTTATTTGATTTCTACAATTCTTTATTTTGCTTATAAAATGGGTATGATACTACCTGTTTCACAGGGTGCTGAGAGGATTAGAAGAAATTATTAGACAAGTGGCTGACAAGTAATACATGCCTAACGAATGAGAGGGACTTTATCTTCCTATTCCTTGTATTACAGAATGTCTTAAATGAATTTTCCAGAAAGAGAAGCCATTTTTACAAAAATGTGGAACATGTTTGCCTGACAAGCAGCAGATGCTTTGGAAAGTAATTAACCAGTGCATACAGACAAGAACATTTATCAGTCAGAGGAAGCATTTAACACTAAAAGGTAGTCTCAAAGAGGTAAGGAGAATTACAAAAAGTCAATTGCAAAATGTTTTTCCCCCTGTGTGGAGCAGACGGAGGGGCTTATGACATGGAGAACTGTCAAAGAAGCCCCATATTTTGCAAGTGGTAAGATATAAGAGCCCGCGGGTGTGGAAACTTAATTGGTTTTATGGCATGGGGAAAATTAGATGTTTTCTAGGGAAGTATACCTTATCTTCATTGTCTGGGGACTTTAGGGCTTCAGCTATAGAAGGACAGCACTAGGTAAGATTTTAACTAATATTAATTAATGAACTCTTTAGAATACTGGTAAACATATTGCTTTTGTATACAAATAGTTCAAAAAGTATTTAAGTTTGTTAGGGGTTTTTGATCTTGAATTTTAAAGAACATTTACTAAGTGCTTCCTATGGACCAGACAGTGTGCTGCATATTTGTATTTATGGCCTACAGCAATTCATGGTGAGATATATACTTGCCTTATTATCACTTAGTCACAAATGAGAAAACCAAGACTCAAAGAAATTAAGAAACTTGTCCAATCAGGCTAACACAAAGGATAGAAAGGGACAGAAGCAGGGCTGTAATCCAGCTGTGCATAAATCCCAAACTGCACGCCAAACCTGTCTGCCACACATATTTAAAGTAACCTGCCCTTAGCAGATTCAAGCCTGAATCTTGGTTGTCGGTTAGGAATCACCCTGCTATGATCTCTTCAGGGGACCTTTTCCATAGGGTTTCCTGATTTGCATTCACTGATGTATTTCTATTCTTTCTACTCTGTGCCCCCTGTGGGCTGGCTGGGGGAATGGAAGTCAGGGCAGGTATGAGAAATTCTAGCAGGAAGTAGCCTCTGATGAATGCTTGATTTACAGAAACAGAGGAATGCTCACTGGTATCACCCATGCTCTCTAATGCTTTCACACATGCTAGTGTGTTAACAGCAAGGCCCATCACAAATGACTATCTCCACTTTCAAATCATCTCTTATTATCTCTGCTCAGTGACTGTGGGCAGGTTTAATCTATTCCTCGCCATTCAAACCATTTTATTCTAACTACTGAATAACATTTCCCATTTCCCATATTCAGGGAAAGGCTGAATCATTTAAATAGAGTTTTGCATGACTTACTTAAAGCTGACAGTTTGCACATGTGGAATTCAAACTCTCTAGAAACCTGATGAATTCCCCCAGATTTTATTAGTTTGCAATTTTTTGAAAGATGCAATAACACCCTAGCTTGAAGGGATGATGGTAATACAAAACCTTTCTTAATATCAAGACAAATCTCCTGAGTCTGGGTCCTCACTGAATCTAAATGGTAATTCTCCCAAATCCAGATGTAGAATTATGAATTCTATACTCCTTTCTTATTCTAAATCACTTTTCCATGAATTTGAATTGATTTTCCCTGGGGACTTCAGGCATCTTCCATAATATCTGGGCCATATTTGTATGACAGTAAACAGATGTGATTGGAAAGAAATTACCAGAGTATACAGATGTGAGCATTGTCAGAAAACAAAACAAAACAAAACAAAACAGAAAAAAGTTTAGTGTGCTAAGCTATATTCTTTTTTTTAAAGTTTCTTGACTAAGTCTTCACTCTGTCTTTGGGTATATGAAACATGACATGCATAGAAGAAAATGCTCTCGTTAAAAGAAAATAAATAGAAAATTAATCAGAACTAGTGGCCCATAGAGAATGGACATACTTTCACACATACAGAAGTCATACACCGTACAATAAAGTCATATGAACACTAAAGTCATACAAATTATGAACAAATTAGAACAATCCTAATTTTCACCCATTCTAATTGGGTGATATAACCAACTTAATGCTTTAAGTTTTCTTATCTATAAGTGGCAATAATGACAGATATCTCACAGAGCTAATAAAGATGAAGTGACATAGAGGTATACACATAATAACCTCGTAAAAAATAGCCACTGTTTCCTTCCATTTCATTCCTAAATGTGTTTCAGCATAGCTAGCAACTTGCTTACAACCAAGCCATGAGTCTAAAACTGGGAAAAAAAAATCACAAATGTACTTAAATGTCTAAAAATATTAACAGTTAATTGAACCATGAACCAAACCAGTTGAATTTGTAACATCTCTCTCTGTTCTTATTTCATTGAACTAGGTCGGAATCAGAGCATCAAAATGTTATCCTAATGGGACCTTAACCAAGTTATATTTGATTCAGTCTAATCCCATCACTGACTCACTGTTGTACCTTTTGGAGACTGCACATTCTTTGACATCTAAGAAAGATCTCATTTCATTCTTTGTCACCCTACCTGGCTCACAGGGCATATGGTTAATTTGTGTTAAAAATAAATAAAGCCATTTAACTTCTGCCATAATTTCTCCATCTCTATACTATGGTGATAACAATATATATTTTACCTCACTAACCAGATGTTTGAAAATCTAAGTCGGATAATAGACATAAAACTCTTTTGAAATTATATTATGTGCTATAAAAAATCATTATTATTTAGCATATGGCCAATATATTACCCTGTATTTTTAAAATTAGTAAAATTTAAACATTATTGCCAGTATAATTCACTAGTTTATGAATACTACCCCAAATAGAATTATGCTTGACACAATTATATTTTGAAAGATGGTTTTAAAATATGGATAGGATTCCTATGTACTCTGGAAATAAGGCAAATATCAGCCAATAACCAAGATCCCAAAGTGACTCATCAGTCTTCATGATGCAAATTATAAAGCAAAATGGAGCAAAAGACTAGCTCAAATTGACCACAAAGTCTTCAATTCCCTTCACTCTCAAAATTACCGTCATATTCAAGGTTTTGGTTAGTTTGACTGTCCATACATTTGGAACCAGACACAGCTTTAGCTCAATTCTTTTTTAAAAATGAGACAGACCTTGTAGGATTCTAAGAGACAGTGGTCACTTGGTAGTTCCTGTCATATGCATTTCTTAGTAATATGTGGATATTACAAGGGGCAGTACATCCAGGTGGTAAAGAGTCTGGACTAAAGAAGTAAACTGCTAGCATTCCTCACTGGCTTTAAATTCATGGGCAAGTTACTTGGCTTCTCCTTAACTACTTTTCCTCAGTTTCAAAATGAAAATAATAATCAAACTTTACTTGTGGGGTTTTGTGAGAATAATGAGATAATGTATATGAAATATACTTAAAGCAGTCTCTGAAATATTTATCCAGGTATTTCTGAGGCTGAGAGTTGGCATTATTTGTTAGATTACCTCGTAGAAAGATGTAAGAGGAGTTTTACAAAATATCTGAAGTTCATCCCCTTCAGGGACAACCAGCTGACCGTTCTAGCTACAGGGAAGGTGATTTGGGGTTATGTTTGTTTATTTTTCCTGTGCAGATGTGGGAACCAATAATGACCCAATCATGAATGTCTTTTGCTAATGGGATACAAAGGTAATATTTTTTTCTAATTTTGTATACAAAATAGAAATCCCTGTCTTTTTTCTAATATGAAAGATTATACTTCTCAGTTCCCTGTTAGTTTCGCTGGGGTTATATGACTAATTCTAGCCGATGGATTTTGACTGGAATTGGCATGTGTCACTGTCATGTTGAGGCAGTGAGAAGCCTCTGTGCAATATTCCAACACTCTCTTCCCCCTCAGAGAGAGCCTAGATCTAGCAACCTGGAAGGCTAAATTCACTGCATAAGGGAATGTGCCTACAGGGTTATTAGCAAAATTTGTGTGAGTGAGAAACAAATGTTATGTGTTATGTCACTAACATCTTGAGGGTTATTTGTGGCCTCAGCATAAGCCTACTCCATCTTTACAAGTACACATGTTTTATACACAAAGGATTTGTAGTAGAATATTTACAGATATTACATGTTTTCTTATGAATCTGCCTCTAATAAGTAGCATATGATCTTAATTTATTTAAGACTAGTAGAAAACTGTCACAATTTTTTAATGCAATTATTTTCCTAATGAGAAAGAAAAGCTGTGCTTGGTGATCTCAGGGTAAATCAGCCTTCACATTGGAAATTGAATCTTTTGAGAATCTGTTAACTATCATTACAAACAGGGGCGCCTGGGTGGCTCAGTCGGTTTAAGTGTCCAGCTTCAGCTCAGGTCATGATCTCAGGGTCTGTGAGTTTGAGCCCCACATTGGGCTCTGCGCTGAAAGCTCAGAACCTGGAGCTTGCTTTGGATTCTGTGTCTCCCTCTCTCTCTGCCCTTCCCCCACTCATGATCTGTCTCTCTCCGTCTATCAAAAATAAGTACACATTAAAAAGAATTAGCATTACAAACATATTAGCTATCACAAATTGAAATAAAATGCAAAAATCTAAAAAAATAAGAACATTTATCACCATAATTCTACCACCCTGCCCACCCTCTGTCAAGAAGTCTGGAGAGCTTGAGACTTTAACCTTACTTGCAAACTAAAAAGTTAGCCTGCCACAATTTCATGGAAGGCAGCAAGACACAAAACTCCTGGATCAGACAGGAAGAACTTTAACAGCAATAGCAGCATCTAGGGTATCAGCATTTGTGCTGTTCTCAGAGCCTCAAATGTCATAGAATGATAAAAAAAAAAAAAGCTATGTGACATCTGCATATGCAGTGTGTGTTTACACCACAGGAATCTAGCCTAAAGAACCCAAATTTTTGATAATAGGCAATGAAGCTACTTACTTTTTTGCCCAGGACAGAGATATAATCTTTATTATATGGTACAGCAAACAAACCTGCACTTTTCTCTAGAGGGAGACATTATCTCTATCTTCCAAAGCCGTTTGCTCTACAAACATCCTTGAAAAGATAGTATAGGACAAAAGGAGTCAGTGGCTCTGCTTGTAAGACATGTGGAAGTATGGAGAGCACATGGAAAATTACCTCCCCAACATATTTATATCTTATCCCTACATTGTCTTGGCTTCTATAAAGTGTTCCCGTGAATATGATAAGCCAACAGCCACTCCAATTAACCCAAAAAACTTTGGCTAGAAATAAATCGGTTCAATTGGTCTCATATAGGATTGAATAAAGGCTTCTATCAACCGAATTCCAAGCAGGAGGATGAGGTCAACCTATAATGATGACCTCAACTATGTTCCTCAGGTCCTGGACCCAACAAGTTGAACAAATCACAAAATTATCACTGCCTAACTTAGAAAGTCAGGTGATTTCTCTTTAAGAGTCTGTATTGATCTTTACATTTGGTCCATGGCATTAATCCAGGTAGAGAGAGATGTCTTAGTGATTGCATTAAACTGGCTTGCAAGGAGTAAGTCTGGGGTAATTTGATCATCTATAACAACCCTGGCCAGTGAGTTGAGTCTGACTTTCATGCCTTTCAGGGATACATTTTGACCAGTTTTTCTGAGTGGATGGTCTTACCATCAAGATAACTGTCTGCAGTTTACACAAAAATAACAAAACCTTGGTTTTCCCTCCAAGAAGCTCCCTTAGTAAACCAGGGTAATCTTACTTGAAAGAGATATCTGTAGTCATCTGAGAGCTACCTGACCTAACTGTGCTGTTTCCTTAAATACTTGAGGGTTTCTATGACTCCTAACAGGCAGTCACCGTATTTTCAGAAGGAAGGCAAGTTAATATCTGACTTGCACACAAAAATTGCATTTTCAAGGGCACACATGGTGCCCCTGCAAAGAGTTTTTGTTTTTTTTACCATTGATGCCCTCTCCCCAAGTAGGACATATATGAGCTGGAGGTTACACCTTGGAAGGTGACTGGTGGCCATGGGGTACCTAGTTCAGTTTGAATAATTGAGTCCCATCTTTCTTTTTGAGGGAATCATTTGAGGACAGCCAGTTTAACCTATTCTGTTTGTTCACACCAACACCTGGGTGGCATTCATCTGTATTCCAGAAAGACTGCATGTCAGTTACAGCAATGGGGACAGACAGCTATCTGGATGTTTTGATAGATATTTTGTATGGAGGAGGCATACCCATTGATGGGATCATATGCACTGGATTATCCAGTTGGAGAAGACACTGTGCCTTTAATTTATTTCCTTATAGATACAAAGTTCATACTGGGTCACTTGAGAACAGAGACTACATTCAAAGTTCCTAACACAGGGACTGTTTGATGAAATTACCTTATAGCCTTTAAGACGTTTTTTCTGGGGCTGCTGATAATAATTAACAACAACAACAAGAATGATAATAATGATAATAATAGAGATAACAATAAAAATAATACTAACTAAACTTTAACATTTTTATATGCCTGGCATTTTGTCAGATATTTTTGTAAAATACTGATCTTTATTACATGCACTCCACCCTACTCCCATTCCCTCTTCATCTGTCTCCAGAGGGTGGATTAAGATTAAGAACAAGGTAATGCACTGAAGCCAGAACTCTGACATGATGAAGGATTTTGAACTTAGAATTTGCACTTTTCCTGGCCTCCCTGAGAGCCTGGGTTTCACATGTTGCCAGAATCTCTATGATAAATGAGATTTAAGCTTATCTCTCAATTAGGAATTGGCTTGGTCTGGGAAGTCTCTGGAGAAAGGGCTAATATTGAAGTTTGTGGTTTAAGCTTTAGGTCACAGGCATAATATCAATGTTTGGGTCTATGAATAATTTAGCTACATTCAGCAGGGTGAGGGTAAGTGATTTTAGAATACTAGCCTAGGTTTTCTGACTACAGAATAATTATTTTGCCATGGTCTTTTATAGCAAACCCCAGCGCTCAAATGATTTAGGATGAGCACAGTGATAACTACTGGTAACATCTAGAACCCATGTCTCCTATTTCTTAGTCCATGGATTATCATATTCTGTTGTGCTGGATTAAATAAATATTTCACATTAGCAGACATAAATTCAGTTTGTTAGATATGTAGCTCAAACTTCACTTCCCTTCCTCTCTTCTCAGATTGTTATAGGCTAAGGTCAAAGCTTTTAAATGTTGCCAGTGGAGTATAAAATATGTGTTAAACTTCGAAGACATTCCAAACATTTGCCTCTATGGTTTGTGACCAATGTATCCATTAACTTGCTCTTTGGTCATAGCTTTTGCCATGTAAGTCTTAGGTCAGGTAAACACTGATGCTTTCAATTTTTCTTTCATTCACTTAGCAAACAATCACTCCTGAAAGCCCCATGAAATGAATGCCAAGCCAATCTACAAAAGACAAGGATGATGTCAATAAATAGGAAGAATTGTTCATCTTCAGATGGGATTTGCCTGGCTCAACTTTTATCTTTCCAGAGCAACCTAGTGTAATGGTAATAGTGGAAGTGAATAGGCCTTTAATTGGATTGGGCTATTATGGATCTAAAAGCTGCTAAAGCAGACTGAAAATGCTGTGTTCTTAGTCTTGGCTAAGATAAAAATGTAGTTCAAAAGCAAAATGGAGTTGCTTGAAGTCAGTTATTAGCCCATCCAGATTCACTTTCAATGGCATGGCTCAGTGTGTTACTTGTAATACCATCACATGGTCTCCTCTCAAAGATGGTCTTTACTAGCCATTTCAAAAAGTGGCAAAGCGTCCCTTCTGTCTTCCTCCCATATTGATTTTTATGTAACCAAGGGGAATATAAAAACTTCCCAAATGCCTCTGATTAATCCTTGGTGTCTCAGTTCCTCATCTATAAGTGGAAGAAACCAATACCTCTTGGAATCACCACATTGTGTTGTTTTGAAAATTAAATGATATATTTGTGAGGGTGCTTTGAAAATTGGAAATTTCTCTATAAATGTATGGATTATTAGATTGCTTACCATCATTCAATCAAACTCTGGATATATCTTCAACAAAGGAAAATCTGAAACATTCCTCACTGTTTTTAAATTCCCTTTGATCCTTTTTGTCCTTTTAATTCCACCTGGGGTATGAAATTGCTCAACTATTGTCCTGATAGTTATTTAAGTTGTAATTTCAACATAGTCATTAACATAACTTATAGACAACCTTATGTGAAATACTATAACCTTGGGATTTTCATCCCATCTTATATTGAGAAAGAACTGAAATATGAAAATGTACTCTGAAAATAGCAAATTAGTTAAGAATCCCTCATTACCTATGTGACAAAATTTTTAAAGTAGTCTATTGAAGAAAAATAGATGAGTGCTCTGTCCAGTGAAGCCACATTTTGGAAGATGATGAATCCTGACATTATGCCAATGGGATCCCAACAATAGCCCATGACTGATATGTGATATATGTGTGTCTAGCAGCATGTGTGCACATATGTGCAGTAGGAGAGAGAAGGAAAAAAGAAATAAATATCTTGGGTAAGTCATTATAGCACATAAAACCAATATACATTTACTATGAACCCGAAATGTAATAGGTACAGAGAATACAAAAGTAAATAAGAAATTACCCTGGCCTCTAAGTGACAAATCAAAATTCCTTTGACATTTTCAGTTTCCTAAATGAGACAGTTGGATCACATGATATTTAAAGTTACCTCAAATGCTAACATGGTGAGAGTGTACTTAATTTTTACATTTAAATTTCCTTTATAAGAAGAAGGTTATATCTTGGCTTCAGCCGGGGAGGAAAAGTTTTCCTTGAAGGAAATGGAATATGGATCCTTTCCTTGAAAGGACCACATTAACCAAAACAAAACTTCAGCTTGTCAGGGTTGGAATCTTTTTTTTTTTTTTTCATCATTAGGAGTGAATAACAAAAAAGCATCAATGGGGGGAAAAACCTGATGGATAGCATTTTTATTTTTTCTTCCTTTAGTTATCTGTTTACTGTTTATTCCAAGGCCCCAAGTTAGACCCAAAACCAGGTGGACAACCCAGGACACTGGGTAGATCAGTGATTTTGCCCAATGGCTGCCCATTAGAAAACAGCAGCACCTTTAGAATATGGCTTTCCTTGCCCTACCCCAGATCTACTAGAGTAGAATCTCAAAAGGCAAGGCCCAAGAATCTATAATTTTTTAAAGCTGCCAAGTCAACTCTGATCAATCTAATTTGGCAGAAGTCTGTGGATGACCTTTGGAGAATCCCTGCATTCCAGTAGTTTGCTTATGATGTCATTTGTCCTCTTCCTCGCAAATTCAGTGGTTCCACTTGAGTTCATATATAGAATTGTTCATCTTTTCATCTAAGCTTATTTTTTTCTCCCATTTTTCCCTGGATTAATTTTATCTCTATTCCAGCCTGGGCATCTCATTTGATATTCCTTCTTTTTCACCCTAAAATGACTCGCCAAACTCTACACTGAAATTGTTTAACAACTGCCGGATTTGACCTACGTTTTCCCCGACATGTTAGGTCAGAGTTGGTGGTCTTTCCCCCTCTTCCCAGGAGTACTTACTTTTAAATATATAACTGATTTTAAAGTGGATGAACTCTGGTTAAAGTAAGGGTATGAATCACAGAGCACCGCCACTCATTTCTACATCCTGCATTTGAGAGTTCAAAAACCAGCAAACCAGACTATTTCAATATTCTCCTAACTGCTCACATCTGATCAGGATTTCCTTTGGTTCAAACATTCTTGCTGGGTTTCTGAGAATTCAAAGTCATTTATTATATCATTCCACATTTTCCCAATTTGTTTAACATTAAATCTCAAATCTCCCCAAATCTGATGCTCCAGTCACAAGATGACTCACTCTTCCTGGAACATGCCCTATATGTCTCAACTACCAAATCACACTGGAGGGCAAAGGCAGTGTCTCCATCATTCATTTTTTTTTTATATTCTATAGCGCCTAAAGCTCTCCATCTAGTCTGTTCTTACTATATGAATGTTACATTATTGCTTATCATGCATCACAGTCTGTTTTCCTAATCTATGCATTTTATTATTAAACACATGCTTATTGAACATCTATTGTATGCTAGGACTATTTCTTGGTACCACAGACAAAGTACCTGCCTCCTAGAAATGCAAATTATTTGTTACAAGTTCGATCTAGCAAAATAATATGGACTGTCTCGTGCAATTCTATCACCTCTATCGGAAAAGCAATCTGAAGTACCCCCTATGATACCTCTAGTGATATGTAAGTGTTATTGTTTCTTTACTTAAAAGGGAAGGTTTTTTCTCCCCCTGAATGATTAAAACAGTAGCTACAATTTTTGAGCACCTCCTATGTGTCAGAAACATTATATACACTGTACAGAGGTATATCTTATTCTTATTCTCATTTGTTCTCACAAAGGTGGAACAGAAAGATCCAATCTTATAATTTTGAATCTAATATTTGAACCCTACCTTGGCTGTTGCCCTTCCTGCAGGCTGCTTTTCAATACACATGCTCAGAAGTTGCCCCTTGTGAGTTCTGATTTCAGGAGAACACTCTGCTCCCCTAACACATCCTTCATGTTCCCCTTTGCCTGGCACCCTAAGGGGCCTTGAAAAAGGGTAAGAGTTTGTGGGGGCTCCTCTTTCATAGTGAGAAGCCTGCTGTGAAATCTATCACAGCAGCAGAAAGATACAAGTAAATGTTTCCCAAATAAAAATCCCTCAGTAAATCAAAGAAAAAAAAAAGGTATAATTTTCCTTTGGTAAACGCAACATGCACAAGTTATTTGAAACAGCTGGTTCAAGTGGAAATGAATGACTTCCCCAGGGTCACAATCTGACAGTAAGTGCTTGCTGCTTACATGTGTGGAAGAGGGAACGGGGACAGACATTGTAACGGAGCAGAACAATTTCTCCGCCTCATCAGTTCATGAATATTTGAATGGAGAGGGTGTGATTCAGAGAGTTCCTTCATGGCTTTGCTTTTTATTTTCCCTAGAGTCTCCCTCTCATCCAGCAAGTATCCATCATATACCTCCTATAATGTAGGCATATTGCTAGGCACTGTGGCCATAGAGTTCAATATGATATATTCTCTTACCTCAAGGAGCAACCTTCTTTGTATTATTTTTCAAATTATCATACAACTGTATTAGACAAAGGAGGACAGCTATCCTTGCTTATATGGAGTGAGGATGAAGAAATAAAGGCATCTCAGCCCCCACCCCCTCTACGACTGCACTCTGTGCTACAATACGTGCACAAAGTGGGAACTTTTGGATAGAAACATTGAACTGTATCTCCATATACTTTTCTAAGGAACTTAACTTACTTGCTGTGCCATTCAGTTCAATACATATTTTTTGAACATCTATATGCAATGTAACACTCTCTAGTCCAGGTCTTTTTCAACCAAGTCCTTTTATATTCTTCATCACAGGCTGTCTTTTGCTAGGAACTTATGTCCCTCCGCTAAGAAATGTTTACTGAAAACTACATTCAAAAGCTTTACATTGGTAATGGTGTTGGTTAGCAAGGACTCTTTACAGATAGCAAGTATGGTTGTTACTGTTCTCCTTACACCTACTTTCTAAAACATTTCTCAGAGACTGGGAATTACACGGTGAAATAGAAATCTAAGCTATTTATTCAATCCAAAGCTGCCAGGAAGTCAGAGTCATTTGTTTCAAGTTCAGTGGTTTGGAGCTGGTGACATCCTGGCTCTATTTAGCTGAGGAAGGTGGATGTGTGTATTTAAAGGAACTAAAGGTGGGGGGAGACAACAATTTGTCAATGTCCAAAAAAGAAAGAGATGAGAAGATTAATGTAGTAAGTGAAGAGGAGATTGATGTAGGAAAATCCCACTTACCAAAGTTTGTGTAAAGAGCCAACACAATCTACTAAAAGACAGGAGTCTGGAACTTTAGAACAAAATGAGCTAGAGGAGTAACAAGCAGAGACAATCACTTCTAGTATGAGGTATAAAAAAGAGAGAGGAGGTACATTCTCAGTTCAGAACTCTGAGTAATAAATTCTCATTGACATGGGTTTGGGATTCACAATAATCTTTCATATGTAGAGACTTCTTCGGTTCCATCGACGGGCTGAGAAATTTGTGATTTTAAGAGCAAAGTGTGATACCAAGAGTCAAACTAGAACCTTGTAGGAAAAATTCAAATCTACTTTCTCACAATTGTCTATTTGCCAAATATCATATTGGCTAAAAAAAAAAGTATGCACTTTTTTGCTTTCTTTCTTCTTTTTTAAAGGAGGTTAAAAACTTGGAGATGATTTGGAGGAAATATGCCCTGTATAGACTGGGAAAATCAGTTGATGACTAGAAAAAAAGCACTGATCATAAAGCCTTAGTCCTCATGTGGAGGTGTGGCAGATCATAGAACTCCAAATACATGAAACCAAAGAGCTGAAGATTAGTGTGAGAACAGATGGTTATTCCATTGTCTTCCTTGATTTCTGAAACAGACAACCATTCACAGTCCAGCTCCAGAAAAGGGATACATATGGTAAGGATACAGAAGAGATTTTATAATAATCAAAGCGCAAGAATTGCAGCCTACTTTGCCTCCTCAGAATGGAAACAGGAACATATAGCAATTGTAATGGTTCCTATGTATGCATTATTACCTTCTTTCCCCTAACTTCCTTGACTTACTTTTTTTTCCCCCTCCCTCAAAACTTAAGACAACCATTTCTCAACACAGCAGTGGGTAAAATAACTTGTAATTCATTCGGTTCCAAACAGCTACTCACATGTCAGTCACTGCAGAAATGTTGCATTTCAGTTGAATTTTACTTTCTTTGAAACTGAAGATTACAACAAGAGAAGTGGCAGCAGACAGATGAGCCAGTTGTCATGCCAGTAAGAGATACAGCATTGCCCATACTCTTAGATATGAATTAACACGTGGTACTTGGCAATCAATCTATAGATGGTGGGAAAAGGCAGGTGAATATGAACTTCATGTTCCTTAAAAATTGTCCTCCAAAACTCAGGAACAAATCAGTGACCAGGAAGGGAGGAAGACAATGGTGGTTAAGAGCTTGATCAAAACTGGTGCAAAAGTAAGAAATATAAAATCATGACAAGTGTACCCTCACCCTCAGGGTTAAAGAGTGGGGTATGTGCTCTAAATGGTCCAGAGTAACAATATCCAGGGAATTCATAATCCCATGGGCTATATGAGTCTGTTCTTGGCCTAAGGAGATAGTGATCATATCATAACATAGGATACAGTGATCTTCTACAGAGTTTCATTCTTTATATGGGGACACCAGAAACCACTGTGCTCAGTATCTCAAATGGGCTACAGAGTCCATTTAAGTGCAGATCTGGAACCTTACCATTGCTTTCTTTACTTAGGGCATACAGTGATCCAACATCATGTAGACAAATGCTGTCCAAAGTGTTGTACCCAAACCCGCAGCTTAACCATCAGTCTTGGGCTTATTAGAAATGAAATACATAAGCCCTGCCCTAATTCCATGAATCAAAAGGGGGGGCTGGGCATGGGAGAGAGATAAGAATTTTTAAATATGCTAAAGTTAGAATGCATTTGTATAAAGATGGCTTTCTTATCATTCCACCATTCATCCCAAAAGTATTTACTTTGTGCAAAGCACTTTTCTGAAAACTGGAGATTCAGATAAGCAAGACAAACATGAGTCTGCCCTTATGAAGCTGAATACATTTTAGCAGTGAAGAAAAATATTAAACAATAATTTCTCAATTAATGATTTCATTACAATTGTGGTCAATATGTTAAAAACAGACCAAGAAATATTTTGAGGTATTTGAAAACCTATGATTGAAACCAATGATGTCTTTGGTATATCTTGGCATTGTGATGATATATATGAAAAAGTACAAACTATTAGACAAAAGCCACACGCACGCACGCACACACACAAATAAAACACTTCAATTGATGCTGGTGTGTAACCCAGGGAATGATGACATTCATTCATAGATGAATCATCATTGTTCATAGATGATAAATCCAAGAAGTGGAGGCCTGTATGGAATGGTCCGACTGGCTTCCAGACATTTCCCACAGTTAGGCTTCTCTCTCTCCTTAAATAGAATTAAAGTGATTCAATAAAACCAATATCAGAATCTATTCTCAGTCTCCAAGGGATGATTTAACTCTTTACTGTGCAGTGCAATGATTCTTAATTGATCTGTCATTTACTAATCATAGCAGAAATCTCAGGATGCTAAGACCTGAAGATTAGGACAGGGCATATGCAAAGACATAATGGGATAGACGTTTGATTCCATCATTGAACAAGGTACCGTCCCTGCTTCTGTGGTCCCTATTGACTACTTCACAATTTCATCCTTTTAACTTAAAGGAACTATTTAGATGAGATAGATAAAGAATAATGAGCTGAAATAAATTGAAATGTACTTTCCAAGTACATTTTTATAGCTTTTATCCTTTTTTTCTTCCTTATGAACCTTTCAGTTTTTTTTCAAATGTGGTGTTGAAAATTCAGAATAGAATAACCTATCTTTGCAGACTGATATTTTCCTTCTTATTCTTGGGGGTCAGGGAGAGGGGTTCTGATTCCCTCAATGCTAAAACTTTCTATTCCTCTAGTTATGAAGGAGTTTTCTTTCTTCTGCTGCTCTCTTCCATTTAAATCAACATTTCATTCTCTGATGCTATGTTCTATTTGATTCAATACTTCATGGTACCAGCATAATGTCAGTTGTGTAATACAAAGACTGATGCATATTAGTTCTTAATAAAGTTTTATTTGGTAAATGAATGAATGAATGAATGTGTATTGCTTTCACCCTATTTGACAAGCCTTCTAGAAAGAGTTGGAATGGTGAAGGATCGTTTGTAAGGCTGGGTTCAAACCTGGATAATGACATGAAATTATGATGAACACAAGGGGCCTGATATATTTTATTAGCACTAGATTGTCCCTATCTCATCTCATGTCTCCTCATAGCACTTAAACTATTTTAATTTCTTCTAACATGATGAATCTGTCTCCATTGAAATGTTGACTCCATGACAATAGGCAATTTACTTTATACTGCTTTTTCAGAAATGCAGCAACTCCTACAATGCTCTTAACTTGGAAAATGCTCAGTAAATATTAGTTGAATGATGTCTTATCTTGAACTTGACCCGGAGGCAAGGATTTAGGATAAGTATTTTATTTGGGAACTGAACAAATCATCTGCAGAGGAGTGGGGAATTGAAAAAGGGGGGAAATGCAGTTAATAGAAGATATGATATGGAGTCCCAACTACCACCACTGGGTACCACCTCATTTTGCTTCACTGAGGCCAGATAGGGGTGGAAACTCAGCTCCCCACTCTACCCCTGTCTCAGAGGTAGGGAGTTGTGTATGACACTGCCTTGGTCATTCTCAGTGGTGCCAGGTGGGTTAGTGGAGGTTCATCTCCCCACCAGGTCCCACTGACATCAGGGTGGAGAAAAGTTGGGTACTGATTTCCTCTTACTTTAACTATCTAGTGGAGTCTCATTGCTATGGGGTGGGTGGGGGTGGGGATTCAGCTAGCCACTGGATCCTACTGACATGACATCCACAATTTGCTTCTGCTGGGTGGGGGATGGAGGACCATCTCCCAGTTCAGACCCCTTATACTACCTTGGTTGGCTAGAGAAATTGAGTACCGCCTGCTCATGTTGAGCTGGGATGGAAGAGGCACTTGTTCTCACAAGGTGGGGAAATGTGCTTCCTAGGGTTGGCTTGGTGGACTAGAACATCAACAACTTAATCAACCCTCCTGGAACCATGAGGGAGGGGATAGCAGTTTCTGTGTGGGTGTTTGGCTTGAGTAGGATGGGTATTGCCAAGAAAGTTCTTTTGCTCTTAGGCCATCACTTCCTCAGTCACTTGACTATGGATAACAGACTTTCTCAAAGTTTCTTTTGATCTCTTGACTGCACTGAACTGAAGCCTTCTATAGAGTCCTGCCTATAATATACAGGAGCCAATCAGGAAACTCAATGGCTATGTTGCTCTCAAGTTCCAAGATCTCTAGGCAACCCACCTTCTTCCTACCTTTTCACCTTCCTGTGATTGTTTGTTGGGTTATGTCCAGGGTTTTTTACTTGTAAGGTGGAGAACCAGGAGGAATGGGCTACTACATTTTGGCCAGAACCAGAAATCTCAAATTATCTTTAAAGCCCAAATGCTTATAGAAAACTTCATAAATTCTGAGTTTAACACGTTTTCTATTTATATTATTCATTTTCCTCTATAGTTAGTTAGATGAGTGGAAAAAGAAATTTCTATTTCATTTTAAGTGGTGCCACTTGTGCAAGTTATTATACATTTTTCACTTATGATGTTCCTAGCTGGCTTTTTTTTTAATGTAAGGGAAGATAAACAAAAGATATTACAGCCCCACTCCATGTGCTAGGTTTTTAAACTGTTCTTAATGTTTTTTCTCTGTCACTGGATTCAGGGTACCCATAGGTGCAATGTACTCTATTTTTTCAGCCTCATTTATTTAGAAATTAATCTCACACTCAAAATCCAAAATCATTTTCTATTACCAACTGCAGTGACCTAAAAAGTTTGCCTTAAATATGACTCCATAGATGTATTTATATTTAATCAAGCCTCTTTACTGACACTCCTGGCTACAGCTGCTGATTCTGCTGCTGACAAGGGCAGGAAGGACTTTGAGTAAAATGTTATGAGATCTAGCAAGTTCAGGGCAGGAATTTTTCCTTTGAACATTGTACATGAGTCATATGATATCATCTATTTACATCATCACAATTTCCAATAATGTGGCATACAAAACAGAGATCCAAGAATAAGGAAGGGTTAGAAACAACAACAACAACAACAACAACACAATGACAACAACAACACTGAAGAGAATACATCCAGATTATTTTACTCCTGATTCTCAAAAAACAGTCGTGTGAGTGAAACATTCATTCAGTTCAGAGGGCACTCTGCCTAAGTTCAAATTCTCATATTCCCACTTGTTGCACATGTGAATTTTGGAAAATTATTCAATGTCTGTGACTCCATTCCCTTTTCTATAAAATGGTCATAATAATAGTACCTACTTCAGAGATTAAAATGAAGAGCAAGTGAATTCATAAATGTGATGTACAAAGAATAGTGCTTAGCAGGACATTCATACTCAACAAATGCTGGTTATTATTCAGTAATCATTATGGCAACCAGTTACTAAAATTTTGCTAACTGTTAAAAAAGATTTTAAGTCCACAAACATTCACAAAGTTATCTGGGACATCGGTAACAAATAAGCATAGTCTCTAACATCAAAGAAATTAATATATGCTAGAAAAAAAGGAGGGAGAAATTATAAAGTTGATTTACAGTGTGGAATGAATACTATATAACAGTTCATAATAGTAATTATTGTCTCCATTTTGCAGCAAGAGTCAGAAAAGTGGAAGAATGTGGTCAAGACCACATGGTTGTATTCAAATATCCAAAGAGATGTATTTGAAGTCAAAGATTACAGAAAACTCTTATAACATTAAAGTAATTAATAATCAAAGCAAAAATAAGCATTACCTATAAGGTTGAAGGTAATTCTAAACACACCATGAGCTGATGTCAGTTGTACCTTGTCTATGGCCAATGACTTGCCTGAAGGATATTCTAAGACCCAGTAGAGAGAAACTCTATCAGCCCAGTCTCCTCATCTGTAAAATGAGTTGAGGAGAATAGATATCTCTAAGGCCCCGTCCTGATCTAATAATCTGTAATCCTCTGAATGTTTATGTTCTGCAACTCCATTCCTATATTATTAGCCACAGTATTGGATGCTGTTTGATAAACTGGAACAAAATTTAGCGGAAGGGCTTACTGCCAACTGTGAAGGAGGTCAGTGCCGTTAGAGAAAGTATTTTCAAAACTTTTATAACATGAAGTAGAAAGGAGCCCAACTATTATAGAGATTAGGGGTGGAATAGGGGAACTAAAAGGGCAGGACAGGTGTGAGATTCTTGAAGGTTCCACAAGCTTCTATGCTCCTTTATTGATTTACTAAAACCTATGACTACACCCAATGGTTAAAGCATATTACCTTAGGTAATCCTTAGAAAACCCCTATGGAACTGGAATATTTAATCCCCAATTTTATGTGAATGACTGAGCCTCAGAGAGGTTAAGTAATCACTGCTACAAGGTCACACAGCGAGTTTGCAGGGATGCTGAAATTAAAATTCAAGTCTACATGCAGCAATGCCCATTGTCTTTCTAATGTTTTATAAAGCCTCCCAAAGTTTTCTATGTACACAAAGCATTTTTACTCTCAAGCATTTGTGTAAATGACAGTATGGGTCATTACTGATGAAATTGTTATTTATTAAAACTATTGACATTAACCTTTCTGAACCCTGAATTGAAAGTGCTATTTTCATTCACTGATGAAGCTGGTCCTATTAAACATTATAATCTCCCATTGTAATTTTCTTAGGAAGTATTTTCAGGGGATAGAAAGGCAAAGGGACTAACATTTGTGAGTACTTACTATGAGCCAAGCACTTAATATGTATTATCTTATTTAAACATTACATTTTTGGAAGGATATTATTTTCCCTTTCTAGTAGATGAAAAAATTCAGGTGCAGATAGGTTAAGAAACAAATTTCAGGTCCCTATTATTCAAAAGCCTCTGTTTTATGGTACCTCCCAGTACTTTCCATGGCCAGTTTCAAAAGCAGCCTCTAGTTTTCTTCTGTTTCTCTGAACTTTTAGCATGCATGTTCTTCAGATTTTTATTTTAGGGCATCTCTAAAAGTCCTGAAATATACATTGATATTAGTAATTAAAATATATGTTGTTCAAAAAAATAAAATGAAATATATGTTGTTAAGAGAGTGATCAAATCATAGTCTCAAGACTCATATTATTAGTGTCTGACTTACGCTTTTAATGAACATAAAGATATATAATTTCTTTAGTTCTTGATCATTTTAGGGCCTCAATATGCATTTGGTTATTGAGTGAATTAGCAATTTGTATTGCTAAACAACAACCAGCTTTGTTGAGTACTGGTGTCTGACCACAATGATGAATCTGTTTGACAGTAAGTTGTGCTGGTTCCTTTTCCTTCCCCTAAATAAATCTTTTATTATTTTTTTTCTACGAATACTTGTATTCAGCCATTTAAAATTTCCCCAAGTCAAAGAATACACATCCCTTGATGGAGACACCTAAATCTTTGTAATTTTTAAGCAAGAACTTGATTTGCTATATGCCATAAGCTAAATGGATAGTTTGGGGCACACATTTGTCTGGAGACAAAGTCTTGCTCTAAACAACAGTTTAAAATGTTTCAGTGAGCACCTATTGAAAGTGATATATTATGCAAGCAATTTCTTTGTAGTTATGTGTAGAAACAGCTCAGCTACTTAGACATAAATGAGTGGTGAAGCCAAGGTGAAGTGTTCCCCAAATTCCCATGCTGAGTTGTGTGTTCTGTCCTTTATGCTCCTACAGCACTTTTTTCTTACTTCTGAAATAGCATTCACCAGCTTGTACTTATTTGTTCACATATAAATCTTCTGCCACATCTGACCATTAATTGTTCATGGTCAAGGACAAGTCTTAATCCTCATTATCTCTTTCCTCTCTAGTACCTAGCACAGTGCCATATACATAATAAAAGCTCAAGAGATATTTCTTGAGTGAATGATTGAATGAAAGAACAGAGATCTCCATTTTCTTCTAATGTATTAGGATTTGTGGAACCAATGTTATATGCTATCTTCAACCTTTCACCCCAGCTCATGGGAATGTTGTCATCAGCCTGCCTTCAGTTATCAGTACCTTCAGGGACTGCCTCTGCTGCAAAGAGCTATTTAGCTCAAGGTCACACTCATTCTCATAGTGGGTCATGATCAATGAGGGACTATAAAGGCTTGGCCACCTAGGCCAAACAGGGAGCAGATATGGGGAGTCATTCAAACTCCAGAGTTCCCTTAGGGTTGGTGAAGACTGCAATTGGATTTACATATCAGTATAACTTTTCCCCATACCCAATCCTGTTTTATTCCCTTCTATGAGTGTTTATTCCAAGGCAACTCCTTAATAAATATATTTCAAGTTAGTCTACGTCTTAGTTCCTAAAGAACTCAATCTGCAGCAAGTTTAAAGAAACACATTTAAGCAAAAGTTGTATGAATCTGCTTTAGTGTCTTACCTCCAACCTTAAAACCTCTAGTGGTCATCAATGCTGATTTATAGATCACATGCCATGAACTATATTATGTAGTTTCACCTACATGATTTTATATAATTCTCACATTAGCTTTGAAGACTAGGATTTTTGTTTTAATTCCAAATTTTATATATGTGGCTTAGAGAGCCTAACAAAAATGTCTGAGATCTTACTGCTCATTTTAAAGGTAGTAGTTAAATTTCCCTTGATCCCAAAATAATATTAAAAGGCAAGAACTAAATTTGAAGTCTGAGAGATTTTATATTATCTTCCCTACATGCCAAGAGACCATGGGCTTGCATAACATGCTTCTTTTAACAGGCATTCATTGAAATGTTCAGTAGAAAAAAAAAAAAAAAAGAAAGAAAGAAAGAACAAAAGAAAGAAAGAAAGAAAAAGAAAGAAAGAAATGCTCTGCAAAATAACCTTTTCCATTTCACTGCCTTCTCTATCTTTCTTCAAAAAATAGTTAGAAGAGAAGGTGTCTAAATTTGTTTCTTGTAAATCTTCATCCTCTTTTAGGGAATCTTAGGTGGGTTCCCTAGAAGTAGAGCTTGAGATGGGAACTCTTATTCAAGTGATTTATTGGAAGAGAAAACTGAGGAGAGGGAAGTGAAGAAACCAGGTGGGGAGAGGAAAAATGCTAAGCCAGGTTATGTTCTCAGCTAAAGACTACTTGTAATCTGATCTCCACGTCTGGACAATTAATGCACCACAGAGCCAGTCCTGTGAGGCTAGGTTGCAGCCTTTTATACAACTCTGTAACCAGACATTAGCTATAGGCTATCTCCATACGGACAGGTAACCAACCAGGTAGCACCTGGTAGGCAGAGATGAATCTTCAGAGAAGGAACCACTGTATGCCATTAACAAAGAACTCAACAGCAGCCGGGGATAAGTGCACTGCTCAAAAAAGAAGACATGTGAAAGGCACCAGAATATACACTACATTAGGTATTTTTAATAGCCTATGGTCTACTTTATTCAATTAGTATTTATTGACCACTTACCAAATCTGGGCTCATCTTAGGCACTAGAAATATAGAAATAAATAAAACAAACAAAAAATCTTGCTCTATTGGAGTTTACATTCTAGTAGAGAGAGATAGGTAATAGACAAAGAGGTAATAGATCAGTAATAAATAAATTATTGATTTAATGTATCAGAAGTTAAGAAGTATGAAGGAAAATAGAGGAGGGACTACAATTTTAGATAGCATGATCAAGGAAAGCTTCATTGAGAAGATGTTGGAGCAAGGACCTAGAGGAGGTAAGTGAACAAGTCATGCAGATGTTCTGAGAAAGAACCTTCTAGTAGGAAGAACTACTGGCACAAATTCCTTAAGGTGAGAGTGCTGGTCATTTTAGAAAGACAAGATGCCAGTGTGACTGGAATAGAGAGATCTGTGGGGACAGCAAAAGAGATGGGATCTGGGACAGAGCAGCAGCAAGGCCAGGTAGAATCTTATAGGTCACTGCACATACTTGATTTTGCTTTGAGTATGATAGAAAATCACTAGGAGGATTCTCAGAAGAGTGACATGACCTGACTCACATCTTAAAAGAAACACTTTACCTGCAGTTTTGAAAAGAGGTGGGTGGACAGGGAAAGAACACAGACACCCATTAGAAGGCTATAACAGTATCTAGAAGAGAGCTATCTGTGGCTAGGGTCAGGATTAGAGCAGTGCAGGTGAGTGAGAATTTTTTCCAGATTCTGAATACATTTTGAAAATACAGCCAACAGAACTTGTTGACTGAATATGGGGAATGAGAGCAGGAAACAAATCAAATGTGGTTCTAAACTGCAACACTCATAACAATTGACCAACAACATTGATCTTGGTTTCAGACCCATAGTCAAACTCACTGGATATAGTGTTTCACTATGCATCATGCTTACTGAGCTTTAAGAAAGGATGTAGGAGAGGAATCCATGTAGAACTCACGCCAATGGCATAACAGAGATCTTGTGACTCACATGAGCAACTTTTAAAACCCCCCAAACACTTTGCATTTGGCATGCACAAGTTCATAAGAGAAGCTGAGTGAGAGAGGTTGACATCGGCTCAGTTAAACACATCAGTTCTGTAGTCCCTTCAACTTTTATACTTTGTGCCCATTTACTGGTGCAGCTGTATCTCATAAATATTGGTTAGTCATTACTTGATAAACAATCTCAACAATGAGATACAGGTGCTTGGTCCTATACATAATAACCTTGGCCAGAATCTCACCCAGCTTGGATCTGTTATACTCCCATAAGTTTCATGAGTTAGTGTAGTACAGGAAGATTTGATCAAGATTTGATTCATCAATTGTCCCTGAGAATAAGAGAGGCCACTAATCAGCCACTGGCACTTTCTTTCCATAAATATTTTGGCCACAGCAATTGGAAGGATGGAGTTGTCATCCTATGGGAGTTGTGGCTTTGGAAGGCATAGGAGGAAGAATATCAAGAATTCAACTTTGGACACATTAAATTTGAGGTATATTTTATACATCCAGTAGAGAAGATGAGTACAAAATCGGATACATGACCCTAAATTTCAGCAGAGAAGGGTTGGGATACAGATATATATATTTGAGAGTTAACAGCAAATAAATGGTATCCAAAGCCATGAGTTTAGATGGGACAAGGAGATCCAGAGAGAGTGAATATAGATAGAGAAGTATAAGAATTGAGAATTTTAGTTGTTGGAGAGATTAAAAAAAAAAAAAGGACTAGCAAAGGACACTGAGATCAAGAGGCCAGTAAAATAAGAGAGAATCAAAAGTATCTGATACTCCATATGCCAATGGAAGAAAGATTTAAAAATTAAGGACACAGAAATCAACTGCATCAAATTCTAATAACCAGATCATTAGAATGAGGACTGTTGGATTTAGTCACAAGAATGTCAATGCTGACATTTACAGAAGTGGTTTTGTGGAGTGGTGTAGAAAAACTGATTAGAGATGACTCGAGAAAATGGGAGGAAAAGAATTAGAACAGCAGTTATTGGTAAACTTGCTGTAAGAAGAATAGGATCACAGAATTGCAACATTAGCAATAGGAGAGATGGTCTTTGCTGTTGCTGCTGCTATTGTTTAAGATGGGAGCTATTGTGGGCTTGGGAGAATGATCTGTTAGATAAATAATGAAACTAATAATGAAGCAGAGAAGGAGAATTATTGGAATAATGTTCTTAAGTGGGCAAGAGAGGATGGGACTAATGGACAAGTGGAGGTGTGGATCCAGAAGGGAGTGCAAACAGTTCTTCCATTTTAATAGGAGGGGAGGAAGAAATGCATTGGCAAAGATGCAGGTCAGTAGGTGGAGACTGGAAGATGTTCTTTCCTCAGTTTCTATTTTCTGTGAACCAGAACACAAAGCAAACATTTGAGAAGGAGGAGGGAAGAAGAAGTGCTGGATGTTAAAAAAAAAAAAAAAAGGCTGCAAACAGGTTATGTGGGAGAGTGAATGGGAAAATAGGATTATTGGATGCAAGAGTCCACCTATGAACAGTGGCCAGGGTTTTACAGCAAGACAAAGCAGGATGGTTATACATTTTTCTCCAGCCATGTCCAATTCAGTGGTGAGGTTTAGTCAAGGCATGGGAAGAGAATTAGAGATCATCAAGGATAGATTTTTGTCAGGTGAGTATATAATGTGAGAAATGAGCAAAATATTGAAAGTGTGTACATGCAAGGGAGTTATTACAATGATAGGCCACGAAACCCAAACTGTTCAAGAATCCAAGTGAAGACCTAGAAGGTAGGGGGAATGAAGGACATTAAAAAGGAGACAAAATTGAAAAGACTGAAGGTCTTGGCAAGGTGGAATATTTGTTAGAGTCAAGTGCTACAGGGAGTAACTTGGAAAGATGGATTAAAGGTTATGGTCTAAATGTGGATTTCCTAAAATTTAGAATACAGAGGAAACGCATTTACAGGTCATAACTGTACCTAGGCTATGACTCTTGCAATGAGTAGTTAATGTAGGATAGAGGACACAATGAATCAGAGAATGCTAAGAATTTAAAGTCCAATATAATGGAACTCTCACCTAGATTGGCACTAAAATCACCAGTAGTTATGATGGAGGTAAGGTGGGACAATGAAACTGTGAACCAAAGGTTAAAATCTTCAAGGAATCAGGGAATTATCCAAGAATACGTAAGTGAGCACATCAAGGCTGGATGGCAGGGACTTGTATGAAGATAGGAGGAAGAATAGTCAGAAAGCAGCAATTGGAAACAGAGGGACAGAGAGTCCATACACTTGCAGCCCAATGGTGGGCTGCATGGTATGCAGTGTCACAGGAGAGCGTGCGTATTATACATGTAATGGCACACAGACTACCTCATTCATAAGCAATTCCAAATTCTGGGAGAAAGAGTCTTTTTAAATTTTTTTTTAACATTTACTTATTTTTGAGACACAAGGAGAGACAGAGCATGAATGGGGGAGGAGCAGAGACACACACACACAGAATGCAAAGCAGGCTCCAGGCTCTGAGTTGTCCGCACAGAGCCTGACACAGGGCCACGAACTGTGAGATCTGAGCTGAAGTTGGATGCTTAACTGACTGAGCCACCCAGGCGCCCCCTGGCAGAAAGAGTCTTGACGTGGTTTTGGAGTGATGGTGGAGATCCGGAGCCTATGGCCAAGAAAGAATTCTTGAGACATCTTCCATACAAAAAAGGTGATTTTATTAAGGCACTGGGACAGAACCCATGGGCAGGAAGAGCTGCCCTGCGATTGTGAGGAGTGACTGATTATATACAGTACTTGGCAGTTAGAGGAGATAAAGGCAAGGGGAAATTTCTAATTTTTTTTTATGTTTATTTATTTTTGAGAAAGAGAGACAGAGCATGAGTGGGGGAGGAGTGGAGAGAGAGGGAGATACAGAATCCAAAGCAGGGTCCAGGCAATGAGCTATCAGCACAGAGCCCAACGAGGGGCTTGAACCTACACTGTGAGATCATGACCTGAGCCGAAGTCGGACGCTTAACTGACTGAGCCACCCAGGTGTCCCGGCAAGGGGAAATTTTCAAAGGAATTTTCATAGGCTAAAGAATACTCACAGCACACTGGAAGCCTAGCTATTGTCCAGCTAAGCTTGCCATTTTCTTCTGCCTTCGTTTCCCACATCAAGTCATATTTGTCCAACTTGGCTTTGTTGATGACATCCCTGGGAGCAGTCATGAGGGACTAAGGGCCTTCTCCTGTTACCTTGTAGATAGGGACAGAATTCTTATATATACTTCCTAACTTCTTCCTACTAAGGAAGAATTGCTTCCTAAAATAGCATTAACCTTTCTTCTATAGTCTTTTTTCCCTTTTCAAAATTCTAAACCAGCCAATTCTCTGCTTATCTAGGAAGAGCTGAGTCAATGGTCAGGCAATGGTCCACATGGTTGAGTTCCAGTTGGACATCCTAACACCATTATCCATAATTACACAGCTACCCCACATACAGAAACTTCCCAGCTTGAAATGAAAAGCTCAGTAAGAAGCTGCGGCAACTTACCTGGCATTGGCACAGTTTATTGTTGTGCAAGCAATCTCGCTTGGCACAGGACATCTTGATTTGTGTTAACATTCTAATGCACTAATCTTCCTAATACCCCTTATATTTATTTATGACATAAATCAAATCTTGCTCAGAACTAAGTTGTTGCTTTTTTTTCTCTCCTACTCTCCTGCTGGGTGTATTTATGTTATGCTGTGTTGTGTTGCCACCCTTGCTGCAAATTTATCTGAGCTTCGACTTTTACTGCTGATTTAGCAAACATTTTATATTCTGCAATGAACTGTAAACATTTTTTTTTCTGACAGATCCATTATGACAAGTGTTATAAACTCTTCACTGCAGACTGTATCTCTTCTATTGAGCTGCTCTTTCTATCAATTTTACTATGCACAGAAAATGATGCTGGTAGTATTGCACCTATCTGAGCTTGGCCAGGACAATCAGTAAGTCCTGCGACATAGAGCATGTATATACTTAGTTTTATTACATCTGTTTCTGGTTTATACAGCATGTTAGTGGAAATCAAGTTTTAAGAGTAGTCAAATGAGCTGAAACTAGCCTGTGAACTCCAATTTCTTTCCATTTAAAAGTTTGTCTGTCTATAAACATACAAAATATTTTTCAGTAGCTCTTAAGGTTTCCCATCCCCCATCAGGTATAAGATGTCATGACATAGCTACATTAAACCCAGGTTATATCTGAGAATAAAAACTGATCCCAAAGAAAAGCCTTCATCCTGCCAAGCCACACCTATATCCTTTGCTAATCTTTGCTGGTGGTGGTGGGAGGGGATTCATTTACAAGAAGTTTTCAGTAAGTTAGAATATCAAAACTACTCAAAAAAAAGTGATGGAAAAACAAAAACACACAAAAAAGAAACTCATATATTATGTGCCAAATTTTGTCCCTACCAAATTTCATATGTAGAAGTCTTAACACCCATTATCTCAGATTGCAACTCTATTTGGAGATAGAATTTTTAAAGAAGTACTTAAGTGAAAATGAGTCAGCCCTAATCCAATATGACTGGTGTCCTTATGAGAAAAAATGAGATTAGGACACAGACACACACAGAGGGAAGATTAGATGAAGACACAGGGATTAGGCACCTGTCTACAAGCCAAAGAGAGAGGACTCAGAATAAACTAACACCGCCAACATCTTGATTTTGGACTTGTATCCTCCAAATTGTGAGAAAATAAATTTTTCTTTGTTTAAGCCACCCAATCTGTGGTATTTTGTTATAGCAGCCCCAACTAATTAATTCACCATGTTTTTTATTTCTAATTTTCACTGAAACCTTCACACATTATTTCATTTGTGCAATAATCCTGAGATGTGTCTACCACCTTCATTCTTAAAGATAAAGAGACTCAGAGACATTAAGCAATTTCTCTAGGTCATCCAGCTAAATGCTAGATTGCTGTGGTTAAAATCTAGGTTTTTCTGACTCAAAATCTATGCTCCTTTTCCTTTACATGTTGCTCATCTATATGTTTACTCCTCTAGCCCAATGGCTCTATGATGTAATGGGTAGTGAAATAGGATGGAAAAGAAGGGCATGTCTAGGCTATCCACAAGGCTTCAAAGAAGTTCTCCACCTATAGTTACTCCCCTATTCCTGCTAAATAAGGTGTGCATTTAGTGAGACTTTACTTCAAATACATATAAGAACAGCCCATTTAAGCCAGACATAATTTCATATTCATGGAATTGCTTCTAAGAAAGAAAAGACTAGAAACCAATACTTCATTTGAAGAAGACATTCTTTTTTTTCTTTTATTTTCTTTTCTTTTTAATTTTGGAGGGGGGAGGGGCAGGGGGGAGAGAGAGAGAGAGAGAGAGAGAGAGAGAGAGAGAGAGAGAGAGAGAATCTTAAGCAGGTTCCACACTCAGTGCAGAGCCCGAATGCAGGGCTCAATCCCACAACCCTGAGATTAAGACCTGAGCCAAAATCAAGAGTCAGATGCTTAGCAGAGACTAAGCCACCCAGGTACCCCTGAAGAAGGCATTCTGATTGAAAATATCACATAATCTGAGAATATTTCTAGAGTTTCACTTTTCATTCCTAAACTTAAAATTGAATAAATAGCTGTTGGTTACTATCTGCATTTTGGGCAAAGGATACAAAGTGGATAAAACAGATATGGTCCCTGCCCCCACAGAGATTTCCTTATGATAATCACACTGAATTTGGTGGGTTTTGTTTGTTTGCTTGTGTTTGTTTTGCCTTTGGTTTTAAACATGTCTTTCTTCCGTCTAAATGAAAACCTTTGAGGTCATGGACTATGTCTTGTTTGCCTTTGTGGCTGCAATGCCTTGGCAGAGTGCCTGGCACATATTAAGAGCTCAATAAATATTTTTAAATTGAATTGGGATTCCAAATTTATAGCTGATGAAGATGAATGAATATCCAGTTACCTGACAAAAGTTCAAGTGACATTCTGAAAACTGCTGATGGCAGCTCAGCCTTTGTGCATTACACATAAATACCAACCATCTGAATGGCTCATAAAGCTGCACTAATGTGCAAAGGTAATCTTAGACACCAGATAAGTAATTGTTGCTTTTTTCCTTACTTTTCCCATTCCTATTTTAGTAACATCATGTGATTTTATAACGTTTTTTACTTTGATTTAAAAACAACAATTAGAGGGAATATGAAATGCACAAAATATAAGATAGCTAATCTTTCTGTCATAACCTAGGGATAAACACTTTTACAGTTTCTGAAATTTATCCTTCTAGTCTTTTATGCCTAAAGTTATTATAAATATATTATTTTATATGTGGGAATCATACTATGCAGAAAATTCTGTAACATGTCTCTTTCACAAAATATTTATTAAAACATTGCCCCATACCATTAAATATTCAAGTGTGAGTTAACAGATTTGAACAGACTTAATAGATTTAATGGGTAGTATCTATTTTTCATTTATTTATTCAGTGCATATCTACTGTTTACCAGACACTATGGTAGATACTAGAGCTACAAAGATGATGAAGCATAGGACCTACTCTTAAAGGTTATATTATGACCTTTGGATATTCTGTCTTCACTGTATGCAATTATCTTGCGTGAACTTATTTCTTTGTCTGGTATTAATTTCTCCAGTAAATATTATTCATTGAACATACTTTATGTGCTAACCCCATTCCTTAAACCCATCATTTTACTCAAAAACATTTACTGAGTGTAAATATTTGAAAGGCTCTGTTCTAAGCAATGACAAGATATCAGTAAAGGAGACTATTCATGTTTGGGAAGATATCAGTGAATAAGACTGTCAATGTTTTTGTCCCCATGAAGGTTATTTTTAATGGAAGGACAGAGACAATAAACAAAATAGATAATGTCAGGTGTGTTTAGGGGTAAGAGGTACAGAGAAAGATAAAGCAGTGTTGAGGTGTGGGGAGAAAATACAGTATTATACAGAGTAGCTGGGGAAGACCAGACATAAGATAGCTGTGACCTTAGCAATGTGAGAGAACAAGTTCTTCAGATGTCTAGGGAAAGAGTTTCAGGCAGAGGAAACAGCAAGTGCAAAAGCCCTGAAGCAGGAATATACACCTGGTTAGCTGGAGAAATACTGAGGAGGCCTGTGTGAGTAATATGGCAGGGGGCAGTGGAAGGGAATGGGATGGGATAGGTCTCAGGAAATCATAGGGCATTTGAGCAGTAGGGAGATAAAACTTCTAGAAGTTCTTTTCTACATACTTTCATTTTCTTAGTTAATAAAAAAAAAATAAAGTCATCATTTGAAAGCAGAGAGTGAAAGGAAAAGTTTTGGAGATTTAAGAAAGGGGGCAGGAATCTTTGAAGGGAGGAGGAGCCTGAATGAATGGCCAGGATGTTGTACAGGACTGCAAAAAAGCACTAAGATCTCATTCTTGGAAATGTGACTCGTGACACTATTAAATGGCTCTTCCTATTTAGTCCCATGGGACTTTGCACATCACTCTTTTATGGTATGTATCCTGTGTTATTGTAATTAGTCTCTCACATGGGTTTCTCCCTGGGCAGACTGTGAGCTCTTCAAAGGCAAGGGTAATGCTTGATTTACCAGAGTAACCAAAGCACAGCTTTTAATGTACAGTAAACACTACTAAATCTTTTTGGCATGAACATGTTTGACAAGTGGATGTTTTTCATAACCTGTTTCCATTCCAATTTTTTCCAACAGTCTCAGCAACCAAGACCAAGCATGGATATTAAGATTTGTCATGCAACCTCACTGGAAGCATTTTGGTCTTTTTTAGAATTATTACTATTATTTTGGAATCTAGATTACATACTTTTGTCAGCAGCAGTTTTTTTATGCTTCCAAAAATGGTATGGAGATGTCAACATAGCACAAAAACCATGAATGAACCTAAGAGGTTTAAGAACATTGTCACCCATTTAGATTTAGTCCAGCATATGGAAGAAAAATAAGTTTTATGCCACATAGCAACTTCTGGTGGTTGGTAGTGGCTGCATATATAAATGGATTTTAACATCTTAGTTGGATTCAGAATGGAGGAGTAACATCATGAGTTAGGGATGTCTACCTTGGATTTGTAGTAATGGATGGTGGCATGAATGCTATGAAATGTCAAATATGGATTATGGTATTGTTAGACTTTTACTAAATCCCAAAATATGTTTTTTTAATCTTTCAGTTACCCAGTTATTCAGTACCATTTATTAAGAACTTCTCTGATTATTGTGGTATATCCTGAAAATACACTGATGAATGAATTTGGATTCTTCATGTCTGCTTACAGTCTACGGAAATAAAGCAAATAAGTCTAATTATAATGCAATGCAAAGGGAACTTCTTAGGGAAAGTTTAGGGTGCAGCAGGAACACCTATAATGAGGTACCTAAATCAGACTTGGGGGAAACAAAGAACCAGTCACTTCCAGTTTTCCATTCTGCATATTAGGAGCTTAGAAGTTGCCACTCTGTCCTAACAAGTAAAAAGCTAAACACACTGAATAATCAACAACTTTTCTCGGATCTGTAAGAGAGAGGAGGACTCAGGGCAAATCACTGCCCTCAAGATTGGAGAGAAAGGCAAATACTGGAAGTGATGGTTTGTTGGAACAGAAACTAATGGGAACCAGTGCTGGGTGGAAAAGTAGAACGTTGGTAGCTCAGTGTGGACAATTATTAGGGTTAAAATCTCCAGACCCCTCCCTCCCAAACAATATTGTGAGACTTAATTCCAGAGGCTTGACCAAGTTCTCACAGTAAATACCTGAGAAAATCCCCTCATGGTTGCAGCACAGGGAGGGGAGAAGGAACCATTTTGCATTATGCCAGAGCAACAAGGCCTGTCCTAAGGGAAAACTAGTTAACCAGAACCAAACAAGCTGTGGTATTATCAACTCCTAAAATACCTCAGGGAAGGGAAATACCCAACTCCAGGCTGCTGTAGCCATCCTGTTCTACCTAAGCAGGAAGAACATGGAAAAAATCTTGTGAAATTCACAGTTCAGAGGCATAGGCTCATTGAAAGACTGAGTCCTATGCATAGGACCATAGAATACTTCCCCTCCCCCTACGCCTCACAACCACATTACTAAAGGGCTATTTATAGCAGCTCCTTATACTGTGTCTGTCATGCCTGGCTATCAGGAAAAAAAATGACAAAGTTTACCCCCCAAAAAAGGAATTTCTGAGCTAAAAAAAATAAAGAATGGATGACTTAAGTAATGCAAAAGGTTGTCCTTTTTTTTTTTTTTTTAATCTACTGACAAGTTGCTCTAGTAACCTAAAGAAGTGAAGGAGAAAGCAGCTGCCTCACTGCCCAGATATTGATTTGTTTGGATGTTTCAATGCCTCATGATACAATAAAACCATAAAAAGTTTCTTAAAAAAAAAAAGGAATGGAAGTTATCCAAGAAAAAAATAAGAGCATGGTTCAAAACCAGTAAGAATACTCCAGGCGGAGAGGAAACTATATCCAAAGACCCGGAGGTAGGAAGGAACATGGTTACATTTGAGGAACTGAAAGAAGGCTAATGAGGCTAGAGTGAGAAGCAAGGGGAAGAACAGTGTGAAGTAATACTGCAGAGATAAGCAAAGTCCAGATTATAAATCTTCAAATTGGATTAATACAATTGGATGTAATTTTAAAGACACTGCAAAGACTTTGAAGAGGTGTAATAAGGAGAATGACAAAATTAATAATGCATGTTAAAATTACCATTCCACCGATGTTAGGCAGAGCAAACTGTCATGAACCAGGTTTGGTGCTGGGCAAACAACTAAGTAGTTGCTGCAAATATCAGACAACAGGTAATCATGGCCTACACTGGGATAATGTCAAGAAAGAAATGAAAATAAGTGAATGTAATTGAGTGGTATTTAGCAAATAAAATCAACAAGACTTGGTCTATGATTAAAAATTGGTAAAACAAGAGAAAGACAAATGACCTTTAGGTTACTTGTTTGGCCAATGAGATGAATTAAAATAACATCAATTAATATGCGGGGGAAGGAGAAGCAGGTTTGAAGGAAACAGATTATGACCTCAGTTTGGCAGGTTGAAATTTTGAGGTTTATGTAATATTTAAGAGGAGATGTCCTCTACACAGTTAGATTTAGGAATGTGAACTTCAAAGGCAAAAATACAGGTGGGATGAATAAGCCTGGGAGTCATAGCCATAAATAATTATTAAAATCACATATGATGATGAAATGATCCAAGGAAAGGATCAAGGAATGACATGAAAAATTGTTGCAAATATCTGCCTGATTCCCTAAGTCTCACTGCTGTTTTTGGTTCTGGAAAAACAAACAAACAAACAAAACCATCTATTCTGAATTGCCATTAGATGCCAAGCCCATGGCTTCTCCTCAGCCCATGACCATTGGACATCTCAGTTCTGGTCTCATTCACATGGCTATTGACTATCAAGGAGCATCAGCATCTAATGCTTCAAAGGCAGTCCCCATGCTCTTAGGGCAAACAATAACACCAGAGCTGGAATCCAGTATTTTGAATGGATGTCCCTTTTAGGTTGAGTGGCCATGGAAAATTGGAGGATACCTGCAAAAAAGAGATTTGGCCCTGAATGTTTCTAATAACTCTTAGGACTGGATCCCTATAGGAACTATTCTTATCAAGAGCAGCAAAAGCCTCTTTATTACTGAATCTTTTAGGCAGTCTTAAAAATTGTATCTCTTGACCTCTCCTGAACATTTATTAGTGTTGAGAATTCCCATCGACTTGAAACAATCTCTTCCCTTAATTTTGTGCCAACACATACTTCACAATTTATTGTGGCCTTCTCTGGATACTCATCAATCCCTTTATAGTTTCCTCCTTTTCTACCTGAAACACAAATTTTAGTTACTCAGGGTTATTTACAAAATTCATTTTTCTTTTTTTCTACGTTATTTTCTTGAGTCATCAATTTGCACGATTTCCTGCTTTTTCATTGTTAACCCCTTTGGTCATGTTCTAAGTTGTGGTGCTTTTCCCTACTAAAATACTGATTTCCATTCACTTATCTTCATTTTTCTTGATATTATTAACCCATTCTAGCTACTACCACATCTTGTCTTATCATTTCAATACATGGGTAGGTCTGTGAGGCATAGAGAACAGGAGCTCCCAACTCCACATATGGTCAATTAAAATAGCTATGTTATTTTCTGGCTTCTTTTAAAAATGTATTATTTAATTAACAAATTAGTAAGTTAAAAAAAAAAGTAATTTTTGGACTCTCCAGCTGCTAATTTTAACCTATTTTAGATTTTCTAAGACAGATGATTTCACTAACAAGATGTATCACAAGACCAGCTCAGAAGTGCATTATGAGTAATTATATCTCAAGACAATTTATACTCTGGCATACAGTCTCTTATGGCATTAAAGCCCCTTAGGAAATGATCCTATTGTAATATTAATTCCATTTCATAAAGCTTTGGTAGATGTCAATGAGATTATAACCAACACTATTCTTTTTAAATAATAAGTCATATCAATGCGTGTATAAAGCATGTTTTGACAAGACAGTACGATGTTATTATTATTATTTATTGTGTCCAAGGCACCTCTCAGCCTGTAGGAAATTAGCTTTAATATCACATTACTGCTCTTCTAGCTCCCGCTTTAATGGGCTTCCAGGCAAAAGCAGCCTTGTTTCCTCTCCTTCGTGATGGCTTAAAGAATCTGACTACTCCTGCTGAGCTGGTCTCTGTGAAGTGTGAAGTTTTTAATCTGATCTCTGTTCATCCTCAAGCATTTAATTTGCAGCTTAGGAATTTATAGAGGTCTGCCATGCAGATCAACAAGGGTAAAAGCTGTTAAGATTTGCCAATACATTTTGAAGAAAGCTGAGTGAGAAACAGCAAGCCAATTTCACTGGAAGAAACTATACACCAACACCTGAAGGACTGATTCTGCCTTCCATGTAGAGTTTGAACTCTTCCTGCACTGCCCTGAGACATTACTGTGCTCTCTTCGAGGAAGATCCTAAGGTGGAAAATTAGTGCAAGGATACCTTGATTTCCTGCAGCTCAGGAAAATGAAAGGTTTCAAACCAAAAGAAAGCAAATGAACAAAAAAAGGGAGATTCAAACCAAGAGAAAACAACTGGACCAAAAACAAAAACGAAACAAAAAAACAAGAGAGGTAGAAAGGAAAGAAAAGAAAAGAAAGGAAAAAAGAAAAGAAAAACCAAACACCTAATAATTACCCAAGGATCAATGTTGTTAAGTTTGTCAAAATAGAATGAATGAATATACACTTTATCACTGTCTCCAGTTCTGACCTTCTGATACCACAAGACAGGTCTGTTGCATCCACCCTCTACCAAAGCTCCACCAACACAACATCACATTCATTTTATTAAAGACCCTCCACCTAACATCCCTCCATCTGTCTCTCCATTATCTAAATCCTACTCACCGCCATGACTCAAACTACATATTTCCATATTCATACCTCCTTAGAAGATTTCTTGACTATGCCAAAACAATTCCACACCCAATTCTCTCTTATTTTACACATATAATACATCTAACTATATTTATATAAGTACATACAATTCAAAACAAGTGATACCATGTGTGATACTGATTATATACTGATTATACTGATTACAGTACTGTATCACATCATTGTTTTGAATTGTCTCAGAGATATTGGTTCTTCCTCCACAGTTAGATTATAATTTCAAAAAGAGCAGGTACATTCTCTAAGGGATGGCCTGGTTCTTAGCCCTGACTCTGATATTAACCTGCTTTGAGGCTTGCTCATGGCTGCCATAAAATTATATGCATCTCTGCCTTGAAAAAATCACTTCCTATTACTTGGAACCTTCATTTTCCACCTTCACAAAGATAGTGTTGGAGTAGATGAATCTATTTTCTTTGACAGCTCAGATTTTTATATGATTTATTATTCTGTTTCTCATATTTCCAACAAAAGTTCATATAATTCTGTATGCATTGTTATTTCTTAATAAATAAGTGGATTTCATTGTAGTGGTTGGATAGCTGGACATTTAGATGAATGGATGAAATAACAAAAGGATATCTGTATAAACTAGCTATTTGGAAGTCTTTCATTTCTTCTTAGCATTTGGTAGAAGGTATAGATTGACTTACAACTGGGTTCTTGCTTTACCCAACATTGAATGTTGAGTGGAACCCTAGACTCTTCTTTGCTGGAGACACCACAGGACAGAAACCAGCTGCCTGAAAAATAAACTTGTGTGATGTATTTCTATGGAGTAATAATAATCCCCAGGGGTTTCAAAGGTAGTACCCAAATACTAAAAGAGCCTTAGATTCTTATCTAGGGAATAGAAAAAGAAATATTACAAGCCATTTATTTTTTCAAAAGGAAAAGGCACCCACTTGTCCTGCATTCAGGTATCACATAATGAAAATGTCTCCCGGACATCATCAGAGTCCATTGAAACTCATAACCCCCAAGCTCATTTTTCACCCTGTTGCTGGCTGATCTATTTTTCATATTACCTTAGCCTTTTGACAAGTCATATAAAAGAAAGGGTGAGAGAATGTTTCTGGCGTCAAAGACTGCCTCTATCTCTGGAACACACCATATCAGGTGGCAGGTAAGAAATGACCCTATTATCATTTCCAAGAAGTAAAATGGCCAAGGCTTTCCAAAAGAGCTGTTTTCCCTGAACAAGTGTATACCACAGATGGATAGCAGCCTATTTATGTGCAAAGCCACAAACACCACTTGGCCACATCGCCCAGTAAAAAAGAGTCAAGTAACCTTACACAGGTGCTAATTTTTAGACATTGTCTGGTTGAGGGCCCATAACTTCATTTACAAGTGATCTAAATAAATCTATATTGATGTTTCCCATATGTTCCTGCTGCACCCTTACCTTAACTTTCAACATGAAATGGAGTAGCATAAGGTAACATCAATAAGGATGATCTGGATTGTTTCTGGGCTACTTAATGTCCCTTTGCTTATTAACAATCTCATTTTCCCTTAATAGATAAGCCAAACTACCTCACAATTTCCTATTCTCTCAGTTTATCCACTGACAAGAGAAGACTGACATGTCCAAGTAGAATACTTAGCTTTAATTTAATAGAATCTGTGTTCAGGAACAGTGTTGGGTTCCCTGGTGGACGCATTCATATTTTGAGCATTAAGATGTCTGTGTTTACAGGATCCAGAGTCACAGAGCTTAAAAACTAAATTAAACTAGTAGGTAATTAGGGATAATAACACATGGAATGACCTTTGTTTCTGTCCTTTGGTTCCTAGAACCATGTATACATACCTGACTGTATTCTACACATCATATACCAGAGCATCCCAACATTATAAAGCACTATCTCAAAGCTAGAGCTTACATGAGTCTCTCTAGCCATTCTACTATTATGCAAGTCTGTTTCCTTGGGTGATATGGATATGGTGAGACCAGTGATTCCTATAGATATGATTGCTTCATTCTTTCTCTGAAAAGTGAGTTTACTTTGCATGGCCCAACATGGTAAGATACTCAGTTTCAGGTGACAGTTCAGGCAAAAAAAAAAAAAAAAAAAAAAAAAAGGATGATAAGCTAGAGGAAGCAACTAACAACTCAGATGTGTTTCAAGTTAGCATAAATGACTATTTCCTACCTGATGGATGGGAGTTCACCTGTGGCTTTTTTTTTTTTTTTGAAAAAGTCATATTGTTTGGGGGCTGAAGTTCAATTTCTATTGTTTGCAAGCTGAAGAGTAGAAAGAGAGAAATCAACCTTGTGGAAGGAAGTCCATATTACTGAGCACATGCATAGTTTTCATGACTACTTAGTTCACAAGCCTAGTGAGCAATCTTTGGAGAGCTGAGGAAGAAAGTTAAGTTACCTGTCTTCTCCTTAAAAACCTTCTTTATGAAAAGGGTATTTAGTAAAATTTCACTTGAGAAACCAGTATTACCTAAATGCTGGGCCCATTTCAAGAAATTCACCCTTATAAGTCTCCACAGGTACCTTTGCCATGAACTCTAGCTCCTCCCAAGACTTTGACCATCCATCAAAATCTTTACCTCACCATTCATAAATCACTGAGAGGATTCCCCCTTCCCCCAGCTGTTTATCAATGTCTTATTGGCTAAGAATGTATTAGCAGTCATTTTCCATTGGATATCAATTTATTATGCATATATATATATATATATATATATATATATATATATATATATAACATTATTGACTTCTTTTTTTCTTCCTTAGACGACTGGTCACAGGTCACTACCCATGAGGCTAAAATTACAGGTTCAAGGAGGCATGACATTGAATTTGAAGTAACCCATTGAAAATATGTGTATGCTATGTCTTTAATACCTTTTCAACTTGGATCTATCACTTTCACACGATTATTAAAGGTTGTTGGGCACGACCAATCTGAAAAATCAGTGGATCAAATAATAAACATTTTATGATAGGTAACTTGAGCTACATGGTCAATGGTATCTCATACTAGGTATTTATTCTATCTTAGTGTGTCAAGGGAGAGAAAATCTGCTTTGTTAAATGACGGTAAGTTAAATTTATATGATGGCACAGTTTTGTCCCCAAATCATAAAGACCTTCACTAGAAATTAACCACTGGAGGGAGCATCACAGGTATGATGTAACATATCCATCTTCCCCAGACATTCCAAGCACCCCTGGGTCTCTCCATCTATAAGAACCAACTGGCAGTACTACTTGTTCATGTACTTACTGGAGTATCTTTTCATATCCTAGTTTCCTAACCCGAAACTAGAAGTGTTTCAGGTCATCTGGCAAATTGGTCAGAGTGTGGTTTATGTGGTTTATTCTGCTCTCAAAACTCAAAGATACACAGTAATCATTGGATATACTTCTTGGTATGGGAGTGGGCAATGTTGTAGGCACTGCAGGTGATATTCCAACATGTTTCAGGTTATTGAAAGCACAGAAACTCCACTAATGTGGCATATAAATATACTGAAGTTTATCTCTAACCTTATTATGTGCATATGCCATGCTGAAACATCTAGGATATCTGCTACTTCCTGCTTTATAGCTTCTATCAATATAAAGTTATCACTGAAGTCAGTCTGTATAATGACCTATGGGTTGATAAGACACTCAAGGCATCAGTAAACTAAATTGTGATACAGAGCTAAAAGGATGGCATAATTCTGATATTTTATAGCAAAGGTGTATTGCCATTTGAGCCAAATAACTATAGAATAGCTAGTATTTTCAGTTTATTAGGATAAAGGAAAAATATCAGATCAATAGCTGTACAAAGACACAGTGATTAATCTGACTTTCTCAAATGAGGAGACTATATCTGGAACCAAGCCATCAGCTTCCTTCAGTCCCCTTTTGAGAAGTGTGGAAGCTTTGAGAAGTGGGATGCTCCACTTAGGTCCCTCTTCAAGGAAGGCTCTGCTGCCCAGCTGCAAGGAATGGGTGTAGCAGACAGCTTCCAGCTGGTAGCACCTTCCAAATTCCCATTTCCACTCAGCTGAGGTCATTACTGTTTTCAGAGCAGCCCTGGCCAATGGCGTAGCAAGGTGATGGGTGGCAAAACAGCCTGGCACTTTTTGTTCAATGTGAGACTTCTCTAATGGGCCATCTTTGCCCTAGAGCTCTCCTTTGGGCTGACAGAGATTTTCTCAGATCTGCATCATGGTTTTATGGATTCCCTTGTGCAACCCTGCTTTCTCCGACTTTCTGTTCACAGATGTTACAGACCAATAAAACTTTTGTGCTCTTAACTCCATCCCAGCCTGTTTCCTAACGAATCTAACCTGCAGCACTAAGTTTGCATTAATTTCCTGTCTTTTTTTTTACAAACTGCCTATCCTCTGCACCCGAACTACAGTCTTGAAGGGAATTTTTAAAATGGAAACCATCCCCTCTCTACCTGTAAATTTTCTGGTGATAACATAAACTGTCAGGTTTTTCAGAGATGAGATATTAATTCAAATGTGCTATTTTGGTGGGAAAGATTAGCACTAGTGCTCCTTCCTTTGCTTTTCCTGCCATAGTAATTGCCACTCTATGGGTTAGGACATCACTCCAGGAATGCTACTAGGCTCCCAGTATGCACCAACTATATATTAAGGAACTTGGAAAGAGACAATAGGGTTATAATCTGCTCTGATCCCTGCACTGTTTCCTCTCATTTCTTTTTTGTTGTTGTTGTTTTTATTTGGTGTGTGTGTGTGTGTGTGTGTGTGTGTGTGTGTGTGTCTAATGTTACAGGATGCTCTCAAATGTTGGTGATCTTCAGGACTCTGCTCCTATTTAAGACTGAAACAGGAAAGGTTAATGAGTAATGTTTTATGCATAGCCTGAGTTTGTCAAATGGTGGACTTCACTATAAGATGATCTTGTTGAGCTGTTTCATAGGAAGGACATCTAGCTATTTATTTTTATAGGTACTTTTTTTTTTGAGCTAGCCAGTATGCCTACAAAAGAAATATCTATCCCTCTGCCTGAATGATTTAAGCCTGGCTACCAGCATTCTGGAAGCTTAGCAGAGAAAGAGGGCAAGTAGTCTCACTTTTCACTCAACCACCCTGTGTTAATTACGACAGCCCTGCCCAGAGCTGTGTCCCCTGTCACCAAGAGCAGTGCGTCTCACTCACTCTCTCCAACGAATCATCTTCCAGTTTCCTTTTTGAATATGGTATCTATATGATTCTTCTATAGGCTTCCAACCAATCTCACGGCTTCAGCCACACATTCAGGACTTTTTCAGAGTTATTTTTATTCTTAATTCTTGATGCTTTTTATGCTTCTGTGATGGTAATCCTCTCACTCTGGAACTTCTACCATACCAGTTTAGGTTTCTTTGTTATCTGGCCTGCCAAGCCCATTGCTAATCACCATACATTACTGCTCTCATCTCCTCTCCTTTTATTTGTGTCCTTGGGAGTTACAGTTTACTGCTTTCTACCAGGTTTCAGACATAACAATTGTGTCCAGTTCACTCTGTGAGGTAGAAATGTCCCTTGCTTATTTTGGTCACTCACTCCCAAGCATCAAACTGACAGAACCTAAATATATTCTTGAGCCCTAGCTGCTAGAATTCTCAAAAAACAAATCAGGGTGGCCTTGAAACAGGCATCTCTCACCAACACCGATACAATAGAAGCTCTAAACACTGAAGATTTCAAAAGAGTTTTGTAGGGGAGGCAGTATTGCACTGTTCCAGAGCTCCAATATTCTTCACCTAAGGCCATACCATCCAAACCTGTCATCAGTGAGTAGTTTCTTCCTGAGCTGGCTCTCCACCAAGCTGCCCCTATTCAAGGTTTCAATCCTCAAGATGTTGGTCTCCATACGTCTATGTAATTAGTAATGATGATAATGATAATAACAACAACACCTACATTGGTACATTGGTACAACTTGTACCTTGGTACATGTGCTTTTTGCGAGGTTAATAAACATTAGAAAAGTGTCTCATTCTCAAACCAATTTATACACTTGTAGTAAATAAATGTAAAAAGGCTTCTTTCTAATAGGACTCTTCAGATCCTTTTAAAATATATTAATGTATTAAAATGGAAATAAAAGAATGTAATAAGAAATGATAGAATACCAGAGCTGAAAAATGTATCAAGATCTATTTAGCCTAAAATCCTAAATTTACAATGATGTAACTCAGGTCTACTGTGGAAAATTGACTTGTTCCAGGAAATGCAGCCGAGTTTTGAAAATATCAGACAAGGTACCCAGGACTGCTAACTTCTAGTTAAAGGCTCTTTTGAATTTCTATTTCTTGCCTTCAAGGAACTTATAAATGGAATGTATGTGAACTGTTGAAGGTAGATACATTGTTATAATGTGTGTGTATTTTTTCCTAATACTTAAAAATTAAGGTAGATGTATCAATTAAGAACAAGGGTTAGGATCTGGAATGAAACAATTTTAGGTTCACATTGGAGTCCCAATATTTATTTGTTTGTTTATTTTGAAGCTTATTTATTTATTTATTTTGAAACACAGAGAGAGCGAGCACACATAGGGGAGGGGCAGACAGCGAGACAGAGAGAGAGAGAATCCCAAGCAGGCTTCACACTGAGGGGTCTTGAACTCACGAACCGTGAGATCATGATCTGAGCCTAAACCAAGATTCAAACACTTAACCAACTGAACCACCCAGGTGCCCCGGGTTCCGCTATTTAATATTTAACAACCTTGGACAAGTCACTTAATCACCTTAAATGCAAGTTTTCTCATATCTAAGAAGATAATGAAACTGACTTTATGAGTTTATTAAGCCTACATGAAAAAATTAATAACAATTTATATAAGTCCAATACCTAGAACCTAAGGATCACTTAATAAATTATATATTTATTATTGGCATTATTTTTAATTCCATTTTTATTTATGAAGTTCAAGTCAGATTCTAATGAACCATTTTATATGGAGGTACAGTTTCTATTGCCCACACCCATAATAACTTATTAAAGGAACTCCAAGATTTCTCGATTTGTCTTATAGCTAAGCTTCTAGATAAAGAATGGACATATTGCCTACAGTTTTGTGCTTTCCACTTACTTTCAACCAGCTTAAAATAGGTCATACCCCTATCTCCACAGAAAGAATACATGTTAACGTTATCAATGACCTTTATGTTGATAAATCCAGTACATGTTTTTTTCTTGCCATCCCGATCTTTTAGCAACATTCAACACAGCTGGGCCCCGTCTGTCTTTCTGTGTGTTTCTGATTTTTTTTCCTCACCCTACCCCTAACCCCTAAGCAGTGTCTTTTAGAATGCTGTGCAGTTTAGAGGAATGGGGTTAGTAAGGAAAGCTGGGGCTTGAAATGCAATAGACTTAGGTTTATATCTGCTGACCTCTTTATTTGACAGAGTCACTAATCATGTACCATGTGCCAGACACTGTGCTAACCACCCAGAGGTTTCTCCTTAGCCTCTTTTTTTCCCATTCTACATTCTATGTGGTCTAATCTACTCTAAAGGGTACAACTCTGAAGTCTACACCTCAGCCCAGACTTTGCTTCCTGAGCTTCTAATCCATGCATCTGCTTACTGACGTCCCCATTTGGATAGTTCATAGATAATCTCAAAGTTAAAGTATTTAAAAATGAATTCATCAGGGGCGCCTGGGTGGCTCAGTCAGTTAAGCGTCTGACTTCAGCTCAGGTCATGGTCTTGCTGTCCGTGAGTTCGAGCCCCACATCGGGCTCTGTGCTGACAGCTCAGAGCCTGGAGCCTATTTCAGATTCTGTGTCTCCCTCTCTCTGACCCTCTCCCGTTCATGCTTTGTCTCTCTCTGTCTCAAAAATAAATAAATGTTAAAAATTTTTTTTTAAAAATGAATTCATGAGCTATAAAGACAACATGAATCTGCTACTCTTCTGGTGTTTCCTATATTAGGAAGTGGCATCAGCAAACTTCCAGGAACTCAACGTAAACAAACACCTGGGAGTTTTCTATGACACCACCCCCTCCCAACAGTCTCTTCCCCAGCATCAATACAATTAAGAACCAAATTCAGTTTCTTTTCTTGGAGCCCTTCAGGTCTGTCAGCGCATTCATTTATTTATTCATCTTGCATTAATTCAGTGCCTCTTTGTGCTAGAACCTGTCCTGGATTCTGGAAAAATAAAGGTAAACCTGGGTTCAAATTATGATGGCAAATGACCATTTCTTTCTTTTTTATTCCAATAAGTCACAGATAGATTCTTTGATAAAATAAAATGAAATCAATTAGTAGACAAGTAAAATGAAAATGGAGATACAAAATACAAGCCCTAGTTTTCCTTATTAGATTCAATAAACATAAATTATTCACCAAACTGCTGTAAAAGTTTGTAAACGCTTCTTTCAATTTCTGTACCTATCTCCTTACAGACTAGTAAATTTTACAAACTGATGTCATCTATGATTGTACTTTGAGTACCACTGAGGAGAGAGCCTGACTTTTTTTTTTAACATCAAAAATATAACAATAACATTATGCCATTAATTTGTGCTTACACTGAAGAATCAAAAAGTAGAAGCGTGTAAATAGAAAAACCAGAGTCCCATTTTTCCTATTCCCTAGTCTCAGTTTTAAGAGTTTGTACATTTTTCTAGAAATTTCCATATGTTTGGAAGCATATTTATTCTATATGAAAAAAATAAGTGGATGAGGCACCTGGGTACCTCAGTCAGTTGAACGTCTGAATTTGGCTTAGGTCATGATCTCACCGTCCGTGAGTTCAAGCCCATCAGGCTCTGGGTTAACAGCTCACAGCCTGGACCCTGCTTCAGATCCTCTGTCTTCCTCTCTTTCTGTCCCTTCCCAGCTTGTACCTTGTCTCTTTCTCTCTCCAAAATAAACATTAAAAATATTTTTAAAAATAAGTGGAGTCATAGAGTGCATTTTCTTCTAAAATTTACCTTTATATTTAGGTAAGCAGATTTTGAGAACTTTTCTTTTGTAAAAACATAACACATCAAATTTCTTTCTTTTATACTGCTAGATATTGGGTGATGTTAGATGTTAGGTGAACCACATGGAATTGCTGATATTCAATACTTTTGATTTATAAAATGGCAATTCCAAATGGTTCAGTGTCATATTTTATTGTATGGCCATACCATAATGGAGTTGAACAATCCTCTATCTGTAAATAACATGATTGACTCCAGTATTTTATATGTAACATACTTACAAACTTTGAAAGAATACTACTCCTGGTCCATTTAATGGGAATGATCAAGGAAACATTCTTTCTCCTAAAAGTTTACATTGTTTTTAGAAACTAAAAACACAAATAAAATGTTGTTGTTTTTTTAAGTACACCCTGTCTAATTTGATTGTTGGCCTTGAAAAATCTGGATCTTTGTTACTATTGAAAAGATTATACCAATATGAGGGAGGTCTAAAGTATATTTTAATAACATGGGGCACCTGGGTGGCTCAGTCGGTGAAGCATCTGACTCTGGCTCAGGTCATGATCTGGTGGTTCATGAGTTCAAGTCTTGTGTTGGGCTCTGTGCTGTCAGTGTGGAGCCTGCTTGGGATCCTCTCTCTCTCCCACTCTCTTTGCTCCTCCCCCACTTGTGCATGCTCTCTCTCAAAATAAATAAATAAATAAATAAATAAATAAACATTTAAAAAATTTTAAAAATAAAGTACATTTTAATAACAAACTAATAGTTTCACACATATAAATGCAAATAACTTCAAATGGCAGAGGGAAGTATTTATAAAATTTGTTACTGTCAGCTCATATAGAGAAAAATGCTAAAAATATCGCTGCAGGCAGCAAAATAACTGGTAAACAACTAGCAAGAAAGGTTATCTGTAGTACAAGCTTTAATATTCATTTGTTACCAATTACAGGGTCCAAAATAAATATCTGAGATAATGAAAAAAATCTGATATTCTCTTTTTAAAAGCAGCAGCTGGAAGAATATGTTTATGATAGGAACAGGATGAAATAAAATAAATTAATAAAGTATATGTCTTCCAGACTACAAAACCTGGTTCTCAAAGCCCTTTTTTTTTTGATTTTATTTATTTTGAGAGAGAGAGAGAGAGAGAGAGAGAGAGAGAGAGAGAGCATGTGTGCACACAGTGGAGGGGCAGAGAAACAGGGAGAGGGTGAATCCCAAACATATTCCATGCTGTCTGTGTGGAACCTAATGCAGGACTCAAACTCACAAACTGTGAGATCATGGCCTGAGCCAAAATCAAGAGTCGGAGGCTTAACTGATTGAGCCACCTAGGCACCTCTCAAGGCACTTTAGAAATAGATGATGAGAACTTGGTTGTTATTATATTTTCCCTTTCGCTCTACTTCATTGTGGCATCTTAACACATTTTCTTCTTCATAGAACAAGACGAAAATGTGAAATTTTTAGTGAAAGAAGCTGGAAGCCTACCAGAGTGTTTGAGGTTGCTTTTATTTATTTGTTTATTTTTTGAAATTGGATAAGTACTAGAAAAATAATCTCTGGTGATAGTCTTAAGAAGAAAGGGTTATTGGATCCATTTAAAACCTGAGTAAACCTTTTGTTATAGTCAGATTTTCAGTCAAATGAAAGACATTTGCAAGAGTTCAGTTTTTCCCATTTCCCAAAAATGACAAATGAAAAGGGGCCATTTTGAAATTTCTAAGCATGTACTGATTATGTTTGGTCATTATTGTTTATAGTCTTAGCCCAGCCAGCTGCTGACTTCAGGGGTAGAGATGTTCTCACAGACTTAATTCCCCCCGTTTGCAATATTTGCATTCAAACTGTTCAGGCTATTTAAAGCTATTTTTAAAACAATACTGTAATTAAGATTATTAGTCATATTTCTAATGATCAGAAGACAGCTGATGTATGAATAACAGTTTGGTTAAATGACAAAATTGGGTACCTGAATCATTATCCTGAGTGACCAAAATTATTTCAAGAATTACAAGAGGGGCGCCTGGGTGGCTCAGTCAGTTAAGCTTCCTACTTTGGCTCATATTATGATCTGTCAGTTCATGGATTCAAGCCCCACATCGGGCTCTGTGCTGACAGCTCAGAGCCTGAAGCCTGCTTCGGATTCTGTGCCCTTTTCTCTCTGCCCTTCCCCTGTTTGCACTCTATCTATCTCAAAAATAAATAAACATAAAAAAAAAAGAATTACAAGAAAATCAGCTGACTGAAATAAAGGAGCCTTTAAAGTCATTCTACATTTAGAACATTATTGCTTAATCCTACATGAGGATTTTTATGGATATTGAGGGTCATGTCTTGAGCGAGTGGCTCCCTGTCCTCCTGCCTAGATTAGACTATAAATGTAGACCTGACTCACTCTCTCTTTCTCATTTGTTATCTGGGAATAAGCCAGCTTCCATATTGTGAGGGAATCTCACAATAAAGAGGGCCATGTAACAAGGAACTGCAGAGAAGATTCTAAGAAACCTATGGAAGCAAGAAAGCAACATATATAGTACCAGATGGATTCATTCATACCGTCATATATTTACTATTCACTTCATATTTATTTGCTTATGTATTTGGCACATATCCGTTGAGTGCATATCATGTGTCAGACATGGAAAGCAGTGAGGAATAAAAGGCAAGCATAGTTCCAGACAGATAAAGCACAAATGAATAATTACAAGTTAGGAAAAGTGCTAGGAAAGAGGAAAAGGAATGCAATGATGGAGAAAAACATTGGAGGGGCATAAACTACAATGAAGTGGTCATAACACTTCTGCGAAGGTGAAAATCTGAAACTAGAATAATGAAAAGAAATCACCATAGAAGGCTTATGAAGGATATTGAAGAAGTTACAAAGAAACGGAAAAACATTGTGTGCTTATGGGTTGGAAGAATAAATATTGTTAAAATGTCAATACTACTCAAAGGTATCTACACATTCAATGCAATCCCAATCAAAATTGCACCAGCATTCTTCTCTAAGCTAAAACAAGCAATCCTAAAATTTGCATGGAACCACAAAAGACCCCAAATAGCCAAAGTAATATTGGAGAAGAAAACCAAAATGGGAGGCGTCACAATCCCAGACTTTAGCCTCTACTACGAAGCTGTCATCATCAAGACAGCATGGTATTGGCACAAAAACAGACACATAGACCAATGGAATAGATAGAGACTCCAGAATTGGACCCACAAAAGTATGGCCAACTAATCTTTGACAAAGCAGGAAAGAAGATCCAATGGAAAAAAGACAGTCTTTTTAACAAACGATGCTGGGAGAACTGGACAGCAACATGCAGAAGAATGAAACTAAACCACTTTTTTACACCATTCACAAAAATAAACTCAAAATGGATAAAGGACCTGAATGTGAGACAGGAAACCATCAAAACCCTAGAGGAGAAAGCAGGAAAAAACCTCTCTGATCTCAGCTGCAGCAATTGCTTACTTGACACATCTCTAAAGGCAAGGGAATTAAAAGCAAAAATGAACTATTGGGACCTCATCAAGATAAAAAGCTTCTTCACAGCAAAGAAAACAATCAACAAAACTAAAAGGCAACCAATGGAATGGAAAAAGATATTTGCAAATGACATATCGGACAAAGGGCTAGTATCCAAAATCTATAAAGAGCTCACCAAACTCCACACCCGAAAAACAAATAATCCAGTGAAGAAATGGGCAGAAAACATGAATAGACACTTCTCCAAAGAAGACATCCAGATGGCCAACAGGCACATGAAAAGATGTTCAACATCACTCCTCATCAGGGAAACACAAATCAAAACCACACTGAGATACCACCTCATGCCAGTCAGAGTGGCTAAAATGAACAAATCAGGAGACTATAGATACTGGTGAGGATGTGGAGAAACGGGAACCCTCTTGCACTGTTGGTGGGAATGCAAACTGTGCAGCCACTCTGGAAAACAGTGTGGAGGTTCCTCAAAAAATTAAAAATAGATCTAGCCTATGACCCAGCAATAGCACTCCTAGGAATTTACCCAAGGGATACAGGAGTGCTGATGCATAGGGGCACTTGTACCCCAATGTTTATGGCAGCACTTTCAACAATAGCAAAATTATGGAAAGAACCTAAATGTCCATCAGCTGATGAGTGGATAAAGAAATTGTGGTTTGTATACACAATGGAATACTACGTGGCAATGAGAAAGAATGAAATCTGGCCCTTTGTAGCAACGTGGATGGAACTGGAGAGTGTTATGTTAAGTGAAATAAGTCATACAGAGAAAGACAGATGCCATATGTTTTCACTCTTATGTGGATCCTGAGAAACTTAACAGAAGACCATGGGGCAGGGGAAGGGGAAGAAAAAAAAAGTTACAGAGAGGGAAGGAGGCAAACCATAAGAGACTTAAAAACTGAGAATAAACTGAGGGTTGATGAGGGGTGGAGGGAGGGGAGGGTGGGTGATGGGCATTGAGCTGGGCACCTGTTGGGATGAGCACTGGGTGTTGTATGGAAACCAATTTGACAATAAATTTCATATTAAAAAATAAAAATAAAAATAAAAATAAAGAAATCACCAATAGTTAGCAGAGAAAGAGAGAGAGAGAGCAAGTATCGTGACATTGAGGTAGCAAAGAGCTTAGTATGTTTGAAGGACTGAAAGAGAGTCTATATATGGCCTCAGGTGAAGAAGAAAATGCAAAGTCATAACTGGAGATTATAATATCCTTCTCTAAGTAATTAGTAGAAGAACCAGACAAAGAAGTCAGTGAGTTATAGAATATTTGAAAAATACTATTAATCAGCTTGATCTAATTAAAATTTATAGAGCACCACATCCAGTAACTGAAGAGTACATATTCTTTAAGTACATATGTAATGATAACAAAAATATACTATATAATTGATAATAAAATGTCTCAATGAATTTCAAATGACTAAAATTTTATAGAGTATTTCTTATCACAACAGAATTAAATTAGAAATCAATAGCAGTATCTAGAAAATCCACAAATATTTGAAAAATAAACAACATAATTGTATATAACTTATATGTCAAGAAAAAAAAAACTAAAGGGGAAATTAAAACCATAATCTCAACTGAATGACAATAAGATTACAGCATATCAAAATTTATGGGATGAGCTAAAACAGTGCCTATAGAGACATGTGTAGCTTTATATCTTCATATTAGTAAACAAGAAAGGCTCAAAATTAATATCTAATCTCTACCTTAAAAACCTGGCAGAAGAAAAGTAAATAAACTGCATTAATTGGAAGGAGGCAAATAATGGTCAGAGTAAAAATCAGTGAAAAAAAAATTAATGAATAAAAGAGAAACAAAATATATAATGCTAAAAACTGATTACTTGAACAGATAAATAAAATTGATTGATTAGGAAAAAAGGAAGAGATATGACTAGACATCTTACACGTATTAAAAATACAGTAGGTAATATCACAAAAAGTATGCCAAAAAAGTTAACAATTTAGAAGGAATGTAACTGAAAAACAGAATTTTTCAAAACTGATATAAGAATAAACAGATCTGAATAAGTTTATAAACAAGAAAGAAGCAATATTCATAATCCAACACCCTTCCATAAAGAACATTCCTAACTTGATATTTTTTCAGGGAGTTCCATTACAAATTTAAAGAGAATATAATCCTAAATTCTGACTCTTTCACCAACTAATGGAGGACAAATACCTCCCCGACTTATTTTAGGAAAGCAACATAATCCTACCACCAAAATCTTATAACCATACTATAAAAAAGAAACAAATCAATATCCCTTATGAACATAGACATAAACATCCCAAAGAAAACTACCAAAAAATCAAATCCAGAAATATATAAACAGAATAATATATCACCAGTGAAATTTTTAAACTAACAAATGAATTTAAGCACATTAACAAAATAAAGGAGAACATCCATAGGATCATTTCAAAATGAACAAAATTCAATACCCTTCTATGGTAAAACTGTGTGGCAAATCACAAACAGAAGTTTCTCTTTTATGCCAATTCTGAATGTTCACATTTCTTTCCTTGGCTAAAGGAATAAATAATTTCTAGACTTTTCAGATGAAGCATTTTGGTACCTTCATGTAATGAAAACAAATGGAAAACCTCTTTTTTCAAAAAACAAAACAAAACAAAACACCTTTCTTCAAATGGGAAATGAAGTTTTAATTCTGTGGGGTTTGCCTACTTCATGGGTGATCTTTTAAAACAGATTCTACTTAGGTAAAGTCCTAGAGATCAATTCACATCGGAGCAAAATATTCATACCTATTTTAGTCCTTCTGGAACTCAATTATATATTCATTAGACTGTAACAATGTTCCACTGGTTATTTATAATCAGGTTTTTTTTTAATTTTTAAATTTTTTTCTATGAATTTCTGTTTAGTTAATTCTTACTGACTTGTTTTCAAGGTCACTAATCCTTGCTTTTGTAGTATTCAATCATCTATTAAGTCTGTCTAGTGTTTATTGTTTTCTTTTTTGGTTTTTGTTTCTTTTTTCAAGTATTGACTGTTTTTACCTATAGAATTTTGACTTGCTTTTGTAGATTCCCATTCTTTGCTGAGAATTTGCATCTGTTCACTTATTCATCTTTTCCTGTAAGTGCTTGACACATTTAAAGTAACTATTGTGAAGTTCCTGCCTGCAAATTCTGACATTTATTGTATATTTCACATTTTTAATTATAAATAAGACGTTGCATGTAGAAGAACAGTGATGTTTGAAATATACTATTTTTTCTGGTTTTCCTAGAAATACTGAGCTCTTTTCCTATGTCTGGCACCTGAGTTGAAGTGCCAAGTTGATCTACAACTGAACTTCAGATTTAATAAGATTAATGCATTTGTGGTTAGCTCACCCACCAACCAGTGTGTTACTGTGGCTCCTCTTATGAGGGGCTAATCTCTTTTATTTTATTAGGTTTGATCCAAGAGGCAGTTGGCTCATGCTTTCACCTTCAAAATCAGGGGCAGGGATCACTTTTTTTCCAAGCACAGTGAAAATGCTCAAGACGGCAGAAATTATACTCTGTAGCCCTGCCTTCACTGTCACTTACTTTGACAAATTGGGCGTAATTATGAATTGCCAATCTAAAATTATTACTTTTACTTTTATTGTACTTGAAACTCCAAACCTCCTTACCTTCCCTATCATTGCCAATAGCTTGACCTTGTTATTAGTCTCTCCTCAACCCTGAAAATTATCTAGAAGAAATTCTTCTATCGCCCACACCCCAGACTTGGTGTTTCTCTCCAGAAAAGACCAGGACTCTCACCTCACTTGCGAAGGACTCTCCTCTTCTGAAATTAGTGCTTCTGAACTTTCTTGAATTTACCATTCTTTTTTTAATGTTTATTATTTATTTTTGAGAAAGAGAGAGACAGAGCACAAGTTGGGGGGGGGGGCAGGGGCAGAGAGAGAGAGCGAGACAGAGTATCTGAAGCAGGCTCTAGGCTCTAAGCTATCAGCATGGAGCCCCATGCGGGGATAGCACTCACGAACCATGAGATCATGACATGAGCCAATGTCAGACGTTTAACCAACTGAGCCACCCAGGTGCCCGTTGATTTCACCATTCGTTAACAGTCTCACATACAATTTCAATTAAACTAGACTTTTTTTTTTTATGTGAAAATCCTTTTATGTCCTATCTTGAAATGGAACTTTTATCCACTCCTAGACTGTTCTCTGGAATGTTCCCATTTGTTGTTAGTTAATGGTTCAGTCTAGTCTCTAGTCTGATGCATTTACTAATGATTTAAAAGCATCTGACTAATCTCACCGCTGTTCATTTGTTTGTTTTAATCAATATGCTACAAAACCAGAGCACTGGATTTTCTTTAGCTCCTAAATTCCTAGATAAACTTTTGGGGTTGCATATCTTTGTTCTTCAATTCCTCACTGTATCATATTTGATATCCATTTAGGATAGGTTCTCTAGAAACAGAGCCTGATGTTGACATTTGTATGCACGTGGTTTACTGTGAGAAATTTCTCTGGAGAAGCTACTAAGGCTGAGAGAAACAGGATAGGAATAAGGTGTCAGTGAAATTTAAATTCAGCATGATCCCTCAGGAATGTCTGGAGTCTGTACTCTATCAGAGGCTGTCCTTTCTAGAAGCAAGGGGAGTAGAGTGACATAACTGCCAAGCCTCTCTAGGTAAGGAAGCTTTAATCTCTCAAGGACAATCTTCAGGGAAAATATGCCAGTGGGAGCCATCAGTAAAATACTCCTCACAGCTGGGGGATGAATGCTACAACAGACTTGGTGACAGGGATATCAGGGAACTGGGTGGGACACACATAACATTCTATTAATGTTTCTGATTCTTAAATGGCACATTGCTTCTACATTTAATCCTCCTGGGAACCACCCAGGAATAATCTTCACTATAGACAGGCTGTCAAAAGATCTGGAATACTAAAAGTTAATTACCTAAGACACAGGTTGTCTCTATCTTCCTACAGAAGATACTTATATGATGGGGAAAAAAGACAAATAAACCCAGAAACATTACCACTCCATTGCAGACAGAAATCCAAACAGTGTGGTGTCTTCAAACAACAGTTGGTAAACCAAAAGAGAGGTCAAAGCATAGGTCCCATGTTTTATTGAACAACATTATCTGTTTAATAATTGGGGGTTAAAAAGAATCTGTTGGCCCATTTGGACTGACTTGGGAGAAACTAAAGTTAAGTTTCTTAATGGATCATGACCCCCATTGCCAATTTTTTAGAGCCACTGATTCTAAAGGAAGAGACCATCTTAAAAGGCTATTCAAATATAAATCTTACTTTTCTTTAATAAATTGTATTTTACTCCCCTAAATATGTATGTATATAGTCCAATAATAATTTCTGGTTGAGCATTAATCACACTGCAGGGGCCAAAGGCAGGCCACACCAAGATGGACCAGTTTGGCATGAAGATTATTTCCAGCTGAAAGCAATTGAAACTTTGTGGGTTCAAGAGAAACTTTTGCCCCTCCCTTAACTACCTGAAGAATCTAAACTGGGGCTCTTTCCCAGTATAAGGGTTATTAGCAAAGATAAATTTTATGTGAGTGACCCATAATTACCAAACATCTCCCATTCTTATTACCCAATGAATTGCATTCCTCTCCTCTGAAGTTCCAGACACCCTCTTCTCCTTAGTTCAGGATGACATATATATTTCATTTTGCCTGTCTTTGAAATTTCCATGTCTGAGTATTTTTCCTGTATGTACAAAATTAAATTTGATTTTCTCCTGTCTCATGTCAATGTGGTTCTTAGTCCAGATAGAAGGACTTTTGAAAGGGACAGGAAATTCTTGCTCCTGACAACATAGAGACTGAAAGTCTAGAAGATAGTCTATCACATAGTTCTGTTCTTTAGAGTGTGTGGCCCCCTTTTGATGGAAGGTAAGGTTATAGAATGGGTTTTCTGTCTGGGAATATGGGCACAGTCTTTATAATTAGAACACTAAGTGATAAACTATTCTGGTTGTACTGCATAATTCTGTTTGGGATAAAATTATAGATATATTTTTCTTAATTTTTCCTGTGTAAATCCTTATGTAGGCTAGCTCCCTAACAGGTGGATAATTTCTTAATGCATTCTGAGGTGTGTACTGTGAGACACTATGACATGCCTCATAAGAAAAATCAATAAGATTTCATGGTCAGTTAAGTTACCATCCCTTACACCACCACATTAAAAGCACAGAAATGTTTTAGAGCAAAGAAATATGTTTACTTTTGAATATTTTAGTGTTGGTGGAATAATACTTTGGCAGTCTATATTTTTATGAGTGTTACTTTTATTTACCATTACTATTAACATTCAAAAAACTGGAATATCATTTGAGAAACAGGAATTGGAATGATCATACAGGCATTCGGTATAAATGAAATCTAGATGAAGTTAAAATTTAGAATGTTTTACTTCTTTTTTCTTTATTTTCCCTCAATGTTCTTTTTGCTCCTACTATTTTGCTAGATGGACCATGCTCCCACAATGCACTAATACCAATGGAAGAAAGATGGAAATAATAAATCTACATTAATTTGTTTCTTAGGTACTGGAACGCATGCTCAATTTGACTTAAGAAATCTGAATTTGAATAGCAGATCTGCTGGGGTGCCTGGGTGGCTGTTGGTTGAGCATCTGACATTGACTCAGGTCATGATCTCATGGTTCCTGACTTCGGGCCCCTCATCAGGCTCTGTGCTGACAGCTCAGAGCCTGGAGCCTGCTTCAGATTCTGTGTCCTCCTTCTCTCTCTGCCCCTCCCTCACTTGCACTCTCTCTGTCTCTGTCTGTCTCAAAAATAAACAAACATTAATATGAATATATTATGAATATAAACATGAATATGAATATATTAATGTTTGTTTATTTTTGAGAAAAAAATATATATTCAAAATAGCAGATCTGCTAATGACTAGCCATGTAACTTTGGGCAAGTTAACCTTCAGATTTCTATACCATAAAAAAGAAAAAGAAATCATGCCTCCATCTGCCTCACAGAGTTAAAATGGTAAAGAATGCAAAGCTTAAGTAATAAGTGCTCATTTGTTGGTAGTGACTTTTTTTGACATTAAAATGCTATGAAAGTTTAGGATAATTGTTATATGTATATAGTTGTTATACATACATAGAATATATTATATATGTTATATATCATGGCCTTGTTGCAAAAACATATGTCAGACAGTCTTAAAAATAAATTATTTTCATATATAAAAAATGAAACTAAAATCAGATTCAACAAAAGATAAGGACCAGATAGTGAAATGAAATCTGTAAGAGTTAATATACAGATGTGCACTCTGTATGGAACTGCCTGCTTAATTTATTGAATCATTACTATTTTTTTTTTAATTCCAGAATAGCTAATATATAGTGCTATATTAGTTTCAGGTGTACAATATAGTGATTCCATAATTCTATACATTACTTAGTGCCTATCATCATGGTAAGTGTACTCTTAGTCCCCTTCACCTATTTCACCCATACCCCCACCCACCTCTTCTCTGGTAACCATCAGTTTGTTCTCTAGAGTTAAGAGTCTTATTTTTTTTGTTTGTCTCTTTCTTTCTTCGTTCTTTTTGTTTGTTTCTTAAATTCCACATATAAGTGAAATCATATGGTAGTGATCTTTTTCTGACTTCCTATTTCACTTAGCATTGTACCCTACAGATCCATCCATGTTGTTGCAAATAGCAAGATTTCATTCTTTTACATTGCTAATGTTCCATTATACCACTTTTTTAATCCATTTATATATCCATGAAACTTGGGTTGCTTCCACAATTTGGCTATTTGAAATAATGCTGCAATAATACGTTTGGGTGCATATATCTTTTCAAATTAATGTTTTCATATTCTTTGGGTAAATACTGGATCATATGGGAATTCTATTTTCAATTGTTTGAGGAACCTCCATACTGTTTTCCACAGTGGCTGCACCACTTTGCATTCCCACCAAAAGTGCACGAGGGCTCCTTTTTCTCTACATCCTCACCAACACTTGTTGTTTCTTGTGTTTTTGATTTTAGCTTTTCTGACAGATGTGAGGTGATATCTCACTGTGGTTTTGATCTGCATTTCCCTGATGATGAGTGATAATGAGCATTGTTTACATGTGTCTTGTTGGCCATCTGTGTCTTCTTTGGGGAAATGTCTGTTTATGTCTCCTTTCCATTTTTAATTGGATTATTTGGTTTTTGGTGTTGAATTGTATAAATTCTTTATACATTTTGGATGCTACCTCTTTATATATATCATTTGCAAACATCTTCTCCCATTCAGTAGGTTGTCTTTTAGTTTTGTTGATGGTTTTGTTTGCTGTGCAAAACCTTGTCATTTTGATGTAGTACTAATAGTTTAGTACTTTTGTTTCCCTTGCCTTAGGAAAATATCTAGAAAAATGTTGCTATGTCGGATGTCAAAGAAATTACTGCTTGGGCTCTGTTCGAGGATTTTTATGGTTTCAGGTCTCATATTTATGTCTTTAATCCATTTTGAGTTTATTTTTGTGTATGGTGTGAAAAAAAGTGGTCCAGTTTCATTCTTCTGCATGTAATCGTCCAGTTTTCCAACATCATTTGTTGAAGAGACTTTTTCCCATTGCATATTCTTGCCTCTATGTTACAGATTAATTGACATATAATCATTGGTTTGTTTCTGGGCTCTTTATTCTGTTCTATTGATCTATGTGTCTACTTTTTTTGTGTGCCAGTACCATACTGTTTTGATTATTATAGTTTTTCAGTATAACCTGATATCTGGGATTGTGATACCTCCAGTTTTGTTTTGTTTTGTTTTGTTTTGTTTTCCAAGATAGCCTTGGCTCTTTGGGTTTTTTGTGGTTCCATACAAATTTTAAGATTATCTATGCCATTCTGTGAAAAAAATTCTGCTAGTATTTTGATAGGAATTGCATTAAATATGTGAATAATTACTAGTCTTAAATGCTCTAGTCAAAAAACAATTTTATAGCAAAAGTGGGGAAAATATGGAGGAATAGTTTAATAGAAAATAAGAATGGAAAGAAATTTCTTTAGGGACAAAAAGGTCATTTAAATCTGATTTCTTAAAACTCCAAAATTATCAGTAACATAAAATAAATCTATTCAAATGAAAATTATTTATCATGTAAAATTCCCCAAACATTTTGTAAATCAGTCAGAGAAGCTGTCAAGTCCCTGGTTTGATCCAATGGCCAACATTAAAGACTTTAGTGATTAGTGTAAGAATTCATGGGGCATAAATTAGCTTTTACTTTGTTAGCTATTGAAAAGTAAACATGGAAAACATATCTGGCTTTATCACTATAAAGCCTAAAGGTATTTACCCAAGTATTTGCCTGAGATAAATGCTTTCAATCTTTAACCCAGTGTTCAAGTAAAAATCTACTTTTAAAAAATATTTTACTTCATCTGCTACTTTCATAGCTTTGCATAGTTTGGCATTATTTATTAGATTTTTAAACTTATTACTATATATCCAGTTTGTAGCCTGAACAGTCCCAGAACAAAATACCATGACTTCTTTCTTTGCCATATTTTGCCCTCCAACTATTATGCTTGGCTTCCAATAACCACATATTGAATGAATATGTGAATAAGTTACTGAAAAGCTATTCTCTAACAAATATCTGGTTAGCAGATAAGTGTGAATGAATTAAAACATAAACATGATATTGAGTGAAAAAAAAAACAGACTAAGACAAAATTCTACCAAATGACTCCATTTAAAATAGTTTCATAAACAGGCAAACTCATGACATCAAAGTGAGGATATTGCTAATTTTTGAGAAGAATAGTTATGGAAGGGAGCACTATAGGGCTTCTGGATACTGGAAATGCTGTTTCTTAATCTGCTGCTGGCTACACAGGTATTTTCAAGTTTGTGTAAAATCCATTGAGACTTGACCTGTATACTTTTCTATATGTATGCTCTCCTTTATAAAAATATGTTCAAAATATACTTAATCACCTGGAGCAAAAATAGATTAGGTCATCTGACTGCCCTTTTTTTCTAGTGGGAAATATTAGGTGAATATTCTGTCAGTAGTCATAAAGATACTTCATATCCTCTCCTTAGCTTAGCTTTTATGAGACATTTGCAAGGAAAGAGGCAAACCACCAATGATCATCCAATCACAGATCTTATAGATGTGCACTTGAGCATGACAACCTTCATGGCAGACTCATTTTCTATTTCCTCAATACCTACTTCTTTCCTCACATTCCTATTGTGCTACCGACTTTAAACTGGATTTCTCCCTGTTCTCTCAGCTATATGCCATGAATTATATAATATCTTCTTTTCTACAATATCTCATGCTTCAAAGATATTCAACATATTCCCAGACACAGGAACAATGGAAATATTATACAGTAGTCAAAATGGACAGACTGCTCTATCATTCTTTCTTAAATTTTCCTCTCATGGTTGAAAACCATGTTGGTTCAGAGACTGGGTGTTGATTTTTTAAATTTCCAATCAAAACACAATCTTGGATCCTCCTCATCCCTGGAAAAACATCCATATCATTGGCATTTAAAGCAGTGCAAAAATTGTCTTTCTTAAAGACGGATGTCTTACAAAAGTGCTCTGGGATCAATCCTATGATGAAAGTTTGTTACTTCACATGGAGGGATTGAAAAATTCATAGTTTAGGTTATGTGTGTCCTGAATTAGGAATACACATTCACAAAATCACAAAGTAAATGCCATGGTTTTGCATCTACTTGCTAGACAGAAACACTGGCATCAGTAACACAACTGTGAAGATCCAGTCTTCCTATTTTCATATGTGTATATGCAACTCTCTTTGCATTACTATATACCAGATTCATTAGATACCATTTGTTTACCCCAGCTTGTTTTACTTGTCATCTGCCCAACCCTCCCCTACCAAACCTTGAAACTGCTAAAGAGGGATAACTGGCAAGACCTGTCTGGTGGAAGGGAGAAGAGTAGTTTAAGAAGTTTATGAAGATTCAACTTATTTCCTCAGGGGTTTTAAACCAATACAAAAAAATGTATGTTGAAGAGTTAAGATTAAGATTTGCGTCTGGGTTTCATTCTGATACACTTTACATGTCATGCACCCTTCGTAAATGTTAGTTTCCTATCGGTGAAGTGAAATATGATCATGATAACAGCAAACGTTTATGTGGATACTGTCTGTAAGAAACAAGTACATTAGAAGTACTGGAAATATATTGAAGACAGTATAAAATGTGAGTAAACATTGAATGATTTATTTGACAAATTATAACAAAAGGGGATATGTGGCAATTCCTCAGATCTTTCTTTGATATCCTTCCACAATAATCATAATTTTTCATTTTTTTAACTTTTTAAAAATGTTGATTTATTTTTGAGAGAGAGAGAGAGAGAGAGAGAGAGCGCGCGCAGGGGAGAGGCAGAGAGAGGGAGACACAGAATCCAAAGCAGGCTCCAGGCTCTGAGCTGTTAGCACAGAGTCTGAGGCGCGGCTTGAATTCATGAACCGTGAGACCCCATGACCCTAGCCAAAGTTGGCTGCTTAACCAACTGAGCCACCCAGGTGCCCCTCATTTTTTTAAAGGTAGCTTTAAATTACTTTCCTCCATTTTTCATTTTTATTTAGTGCATTAACATAATTGAGAGCAGAGTTATAGAAAGATTACTAGGACTTAACAATGACAAAAAAAAGTGTTGAGTGGCATCATTTTGAGAAAAAAAACCAGTAAATTTTAAATTGCATTTGTCTTTCTTATTAACCACATGTAAACTGTATTGTCTTTCTTATTAACAGATATTTGTATAGCACAATATTCACTTCAATAAGCATTTCACCAAAGAATAGTGAGTTACTATAATCATTTATTTCTCCCTATGAAAATTTAGAAATATATTTGTTTTTAGTGATCATATATTTAATGATTATTTAAAAACATAAAAGTTATGTAAAATTGACAGGGAAAATGATCCAATGGTGAAACTTCCTCAAGAGTGTGATTTAGGGACAATCCTTAAAATGTGGTTGATTATATAATATATTAATGTAAATAATAAATATATATATAATACATAATAAATATATATTATTTACATATAATATATACCATAATACATAATAAATATTGTATCTTTATTTTATTTCAGGTTTTCTGAAACTGTCCTGTTACAAAATATCCAAAAAAACCCACTATATAAATAATAAAATATTTGCCAAAAGAATAAAAAGTATATAGGCTAAAAAAGTACAGACTAAGGAAGTGCTAAAATCAAAGTTTTCTGATGTTGTCTGTCATCAAATTGGGTAACCAGGTGCTTTAGTATAAAAGGTTACATACAGTGGTCAAGAGACAAAATACTAAATTCATGAAAGAAGGAGAGTAGGATAGACGACACATGCATAAATCAGAGAACCAATGAATTACAGTCTCACGTAAAGTTTAAACAAGGAAGAAAAATCTTCCCACTAAAGAAAGATGGGGAAAAAATCTGATTGACTTACTCTGGGCTGCATATAAAGAGGAAAATATAGAAATAAAATTTCTTCAAATTTAATATCTGCAAAAAAGGCTAGTAATTGGGCCTAAGTTAAGGCTATCTTTGTAAATTAAAAAGGAGGCAAGCAGAAAATTTGATTTTTCCCAATGCGTAGTCAATTGAAGTAGATAAAGCTGATATGTGCTTTATGAATAATTAAGATTTATTTTGCTTTTCATTTCTTTCTATCTACAAGTAATACTGTCATTTACTTCATCCTTTTAATCTATATTTAACACATAAACGCTTATTTATTCTATCCATATTTAACATGTCCTATAGGTTAATAATGCACTTATTATCTATAGTTAATATTTCGTTTGAGTTTCATCTAACCCATTTGTTATTCTTTTCCTTAAAATCAGCAAAGACAATTCTGAAATAATGTAGCAAACACACTATACTATGGATGAAACATATATCTGAGGCACAGGGCATATATCTGAATCACCACAGTTTGGTAGTATGCCCAGATACTGTGAACTGTAGAGTTCCTACAAATAACTTTAAATAGCAATAGCTGTTAATAAAATTCATAGAATTTATCAGAAAGTAATTGGAAACTGACAAACAAAAGCCAGAATCAGATACTAGAATTACTGGGTGCATAAAATGAAAATCAATATTTATTATGTTTTAAGGAAATCTAATGCAGGAGCAAAAAGCATAAATTAAAAGATTGGCATCTATGAAAAATGATCAACTACAAGTTTTATTTTAATCAAATAAACTTCTATAAATGTAAAACATAAAATTAAAGTAAAAACTAAATAGCAATAGCAAACAATCCAATTAAAAAAATGCACAGAGAAAAACTACAGTGAGATACCACCTCACACCTGTCAGAATGTCTAAAATGAAAAAAAAAAAAACAAAACCAAAAACAAGAAAAAAGTGTTGGCCAGGGTGTGGAGAAATAGGAACATTTGGTGGTGGGAACACAAACTGGTGCAGCCACTGTGGAAAAGAGTATGGTTCCTCAAAAAGTTAAAAATAGAACTCCCCTATGATCCAGTAATCATGCTACTGGGTATTTACCCCAAAATACAAAAACACTAGTTCAAAGGGATATGGGCACCTCTATGTTTATGATTATTTACAGTAGCCATATTATGAAAGCAACCCAAGTGTCCATCCATAGATGAACAGATAAAGAAGAAGTGGTATATATACACAATGGAATATAATTCAGCCATAAAAAATGAATCTTGCCATTTTCAATGACATGGATGGAGTCAGAGAATATAAAGCTAAGTGAAATAAGTCAGTCAGAGAAAGAAACAACATATAATTTCACTCATATGTGAACTTAAGAAACAAAAGAAATGAGCAAAGGGAAGGGGAAAGAGAGGGAGAGAGAAACCAAGAAATGGACTCAACTATAGAGAAGAACTGATGGTTATGAGAGGGGAGATGAATGTGGGCATGAGTGAAATAGAAGATGGGGATTAAGGAGGGCACTTGTAATGATGAGCTCTGGGTGATGTATGGAATTGCTGAATCAATATATTGTACACCTGAAACTAATATAACACTATATATTAACAACATTGGGATTAGAAAGAAAGAAAGAAAGAAAGAAAGAAAGAAAGAAAGAAAGCAAGCAAGCAGAGTATCTGAAAAGAGATTTTCCAAAGAAGACCTACAAATGGCCACCAGGTACATGAAAAGGTGCTCAACATCACTAACTATAAGGGAAATACAAATCAAAAAACAGTTGCTACAATGGTTATCATCAAAAAGACAGAAATAACAAGTGTTGGCAAGGATGTGGAGAAAAGGGAACTCTTGTGCACTGTTGGTGGGAATGTAAACTGGTGCAGCCACTATGGAAAACAGTATGGAGTCTCCTCAAAACATTAAAACTACAACTACCGTATGATCCTGCAATTCCACTTCCAGATATTTATCCAAAATAAAAATAAAAACACTAACTGGAAAGGATATCTGTACCCCTATGTTCACCGCATCAATATTTACAACAGCCAAGATATCGAAGCAACTTAAGTATCCTTCAACAAATGAATAGATAAAAATAATATGGTATAGATCCATGATATAGTATTATTCAGCCATGAAAAAGAAGATCTTGACATTTGACACAATATGAATGATTCTTGAAGACATTATTATGCTAAGTGAAATAGATCAGAGAAAAACAAATACTGTATGATCTCATTGATACATGGAGTCTAAAAATAAAACCCAAAGAACAGAAAAACTGAGTTCATACATAACAGAGAAAAGATTGGTGGTTGCCAAAGTGGGTGCTGGAGGGTGGCCAAAATGGGTAAAGGTGGTCAAAAGGTACAAACTTGCAGTTATAAAATAAATACTACGAAAATGTAATATACAGCATAGTAACTGTGGTTAATAGCATTGTATTGTATATTGGGAAGTTGCTAGGAGAGTAAATCTTAAAAATTCTCATTGTTAGAAAAAAATTGCAACCATGTGTAGAGATGGATGTTAACTAGACTTATCATTGTGATCATTTCACAATATGTACAAATATGAAATCATTATGTTTTATACCTGAAACTAATATAATATTATAGGTCAGTTATAATTCACAAAACAAATAACACTTTAAAAAGGATATACAGATAGTAAATAGGGCCACAGAAATGTGCTCAACATCATTTTTTATTAGGCAAATGCAATTAAAACCACAATGATATACCACTACTTACCAACTAGAATGACTTTAAATTAAATTTAAAAGAATGACTTGATTAAGTCTCATGAGAATAAATGAATTGCTAATATTCCATTTGTATAAAAAATACTCTGTCAGTAATGCAAAATAGAAAACAAATTTGAAAACATTTTGGGAGTTTCCTTAAAAGTTAAATGTAAAGTACCATATGACAATCCAGTTATTCAATTCCTTGCTTCTAACCAAGGAAAATGCAAGTAAATGTTCACGTAAAGGTGTGTATGTAAATGTTCATAGCACTTTTTTTTTTTTGCAAAAGCAGAAACAACCCAAATGTCCATCAACATTTACCCAACAATTTATAAACAAATTGTATTATATCCATAAAATAAACCCCTTCTTAGCAATGAAAAGAATTAACTAGTGATAAGCACAATATGGATGAATATCAGAATAATTATGCTGAGTGAAAGAAGCCAGACCATAGAAATGTATAGCTTTTATGATTCAATTTCCATATAAATTTCTTGAAAATATAAACTAGCTTACAGGGATAGAATGCAGAAAAATAAAACTGCCTGGAATGGAATTCAAAAGGTCACAAGGAAATTTGAGGGCATAATTATTATGTTCACTTTCTGACCATGGTGTTGGTTTCATGGGTGTGTGTGTGTGTGTGTGTGTGTGTGTGTTAAAAATCAACAAATTGTGTATTTTAAGTATATATGGACACACACACACACATATATATGTGTGTGTATCCTTAAATAAAGTTACTAAAACATTTATTAAAAATCAAAACTGTAAAATAAACTATATATATATATATATATTTTATAAAGTATACAGTTTAAAATAAGAACCAAAATATCTTGAAAGAGAATAAGAACATACAATGTAAATACTAATTAAAGGAATATTCACCTAGCTATATTCATATGAGGCCAAGAATATTTTAAGGTGAGAAATATTAGTAGAGATAAATAAAAGTATCCCATAATATTTTGAGCTAAAGGATCAATTAGAGAAAAATAATAATTCTTAATTTATTGGTGCTATAATATGCTTTAAATTGATGTCAAGCTAACAGAGCTAAAAGTGATAACATAATGATCTACAATTATATTTGGGTATTTTAACATAGCTTTATGAGAAGTTGATAGAGAAAATTAATTTACAATTAGCAAGAAATAGATCTATAAAATTTCACAATAACATTCTTCTTAAATGTTATTAAACACTTACCACAACTATACATTGATCTAAAAAATAACTTCCAATAATTATCTAAGAATGAAACTATGCAGAGTATGTTCTATGAACTCTTCAATTACAATGAAACTCTATGAAGACATTATAACTTGATAAATCTTGAATGTCTGGACATGATGAAACTAACTTCCAAATATCCAATGGGCAAGAAGAAATATCAAATAAAAATTGGGAAATATTTTCAACTGAATTATAGTAATATTATGGCAAGATAAAATGTGTGAAATTCAGCAATTTCAGTGTTCAAAGGAAAATGTATGTAGTATAAAACAAGAAAGTTTAAAAATCAGGGATCTAAACTTTCTTTTCAAGAAGCGAGCAAAAGAATATCCAGTTAAATCCAAAGAGAGTAAAACAAGAATGTAATTAACAATAGAAAACATAGGGATGCCCGGGTGGCTCAGTCAGTTAAGCATCCAACTCCTGGTTTCATCCTAGGTTATGATCTTCTAGCTAAACTAATTAGAAATAAAAATTAAAGACAAATAGAAATATCAGGGATAAAAATGTTAACATTATTTCATATTGTACATAAATTACAAGAGTAACAAAAGTACATAATTAGCAAGTCTACACTATAAATTTGACAATTTGAAAACCAAGTAATCAAAGTTGATATGAAAAAAGAAAATTTGAATACCTATATTTTTACTAATAAATATGTACATTAAAATCTTCCCAGTGAGAAAACTACAGGAGAGGATGGTTTCACCAGTAAATTTTTCAAATGCTTAAGGAAGAAACACACACGTTTTCAGAGAATAGAAAAAGTGAAGACACATCAAAACTCATTTTATGAGCTAGTATAACTTTGGTATTTAAAACCTGACAAGAATCATATGCAAGAGAAAATTTATAGGCCAATATCTCCCAAGGACAAATACACCAAAAAAATCCAAGCATTATTTAAGCTATTGTAATCCAGTGTTAAATAAAAATGATTTTTCATCTTTACAAATGGGGTTTATTCCAGGTACATAAAACTGGAATTATAATCTGAAAACCCATCAGTGGAGTGCACCACATAAACAGAATAAAATGAAATAACATATCACTATCTCAATAAATGTAGAAAAATCACTTGATAAATTTTAATACCTATTCATTAAATAGGAACAAAGATACTCCCAGGAAACCAGAAATAGAAGAGCTATTGTTTAGCCTACTAAAAGCTATCTACAGACAAGGAAACAATAGACAAACAGAAAACAAAAACTGTCAGAAAAATGCAGTGGAATATTGAGCATTTTCCTTTGGAGGCTAGAAACAAGTCAAGAATGTCCATTACTTCCAATTCTATTAAACATTATACAGTGACAAGGCAGTCAAGGTTAGTGCGATAGGCGAGAAAATAAAATAGTTGCCACAAAAATCAGAAAAAAAGAGATTAAAACTCTCATCATTTACAGATGATAATCATGCAATTAAAAAATCAAAATGATTCTGAAAAAAGATGTCAGAAATAACAAAAGAATTTATCAAGGATTCTAAATAAAATTTCAACATAGGTAGAAATCAATTATATTTCTAGAGATTAGTAGAAGACAACTGTAAATAAATTTTACAGGTATTATTTACAATAATATTTAATTTTTTTTTACATTTATTTATTTTTGACAGAGAGAGAGAGAGACAGAGCACAAGTTGGGGAGGGGCAGAGAGACAGAAGGAGACAGAGAATCCAAAGCAGACTCCAGGCTCTGAGCTGTCAGAACAGAGTCTGATGCAGGGATGGAACTCAAAAACGGTGAGATCATGACCTGAGCCGAAGTCGGACGCTTAACCAACTGAGCCACCCAGGTGCCCCCACAATAATATTCAAAGCATCAAAAACCTCAGGATAAACCTAATGAAAGATGTGTACAACATATACATAGAAAACTACAAGAATTTTTAGAAACATCACAGAATACAATACAGAATGCAAATAAATGAAGGAACACACTGTGTCCATGATTTAAGGGTTAACTACTATGAAGAATAAATTTTCCCCAATTTTATTTAAAAATATAATGCAATCCCAGTCAAATCAATAAGGATCTTTAGAAAAAATTTGTAAGCTCATTTTAAAAATTAAATGGCAATGAATATTACCTATAATAGTCAACATAATCTTGTAAAAAAAAAGAGTAAAGTTAAATGACTTACAGTACTAAACATCAAGAAATACTGTGAAGCTAATGTATTAAGACAGTGTGATATCCATGCAAGAATAGGCAAAGAATCCAATAGAACAGAATACACAGCCCAGAAACAGACATGCATACACAAATAAGTTTTCAACCAAATCGCCACTGAAATTCAGCATAAAAGATAGTCCTTTAATGAGTGCTGCTTGCCTAATTTGATATCATATTACAAAAGGAGCTTTGACCCTTACTTCACAAGACAAACAAAAATTCATCCCATATGGAATAGAGTATAAATTAGGGGATGCAATATGCCATGAAATAGAGCTGGAAGCTTTTTAAAAGAGTAATAAAATAGAAAAATACTTGGAAAAATTCAAAGAAATATGTTAATTCTTGTTTTTTCCAAACATCCATAACCACTAAGAAAATGCGAGTATTCACATTCAATTTAAATTTCTCATAATCCACACTTACTACATATAACTTTTAAGTATAACATGGAAAATGGTACCTTGACTAAATGGTCCAAGATTGAAACTCAGAAAATAGGAATTAAAAGATATTTAGCAACACCAAAGACACAATCCATGAAAGAAATAATTGATAAGACAGACTTCATTAAAATTTAAAACTTCTGCAAAAGACAATGTCAAAAGAATGACAGAAGAAGTCACAGACTGGAAGAAAATATTTGCGAAAGACACATCTGATAAAGGATTTGGATAACATTCGTTATCCAAAATACACAAAGAACTCTTAAAACCCAACAGTAAGAAAGCAAACAACTTGATTAAAAGACGGCCAAAGACCTTAACAGATACCTCACCAAAGAAGATATACAGATGGTAAATAAGCATATAAAAAGATGTTCCATACCATATGTTTTCAGGAAAATGCAAATTAAAACAATGGTAAGATACCAATAAACACCTATTAGAATGGCCAAAATCTGGAAAACTCACAACATCAAATGCTGATGAGAATGTGGAACAGGAGGAAGTCTCATTCACTGTCAGGGATACAAAATGATATAGCCTGTTTGGAAGACAGTTTGATGGTTTCTTACAAAACTGAACATATTTTACCATGTAATGCAGCAATCATGCTCCTTGGCATTGCCCAACAGTGTTGAAACTTATGTCCACACAAAAACTGCACATGGTTATTTGTAGCATCTTTATTCATAATTGGCGAAAGTTGGAAGCAATGGAGATTTTCTTCAGGAGGTAAATGGATAAATAAACTTTGTACATCCAGACAATGGAAGAATATCCAGTCCTAAAAAGAAATGGGCTAAGCCATGGAAAAATATAGAAGGACTTTACATGAATATTACTAAGTGAAATAAGCCAATCTCAAAAGACTACATCCTGTATGACTCCGACTACATGGCGTTCTGGAAAAGGCAAAACTGTAGGGACAGTAAAAAGATCAGTCATTGCTAGGGTTGGAACTGAGTGGGAGAGATGAATAGGCAGACCATAGAGGATTTTTAGGGCAGCGAAACTACTCTTTATGATACTGTAATAATGAATACATGTCATTATATATTTGTCCAAACTCATAGAATGTACAACACCATGCATGAAACCCAATTTAAACTATGGACTCTGGGTGATAATGATGTGTCAATATAGGTTTATCAATTGTAACAAATGTTCCACTCTGGTGGGGCATGGGGATAACTGGGGAGACTATACATGTATAGGAGCAGGGGGTATATGGGATAACTCTTCACCTTCTTTGCAACATTGCTGTGAACATAAAACTGCCCTTAAAAAAAAAGACTTGTTTTCAACATATTAACATTTGTATGATTTTTAACAATAATGTGTATATCCCTGAGCAATATCTTTAAACTTAGAACGGTTAGTATTATTAAGATATTAAAATTTCAGAAGAAAGAGCATATAGTTTTTGTGTTGTACCTCCTAGGTTTAATTGCTTTGTAGTTGAAGGGGAACAGAATTTGCCACCCCAAAATATATCCCTGTGACATAAGGATTATCTTGAACTGGTTATTTTGAAGAAGAAACAGAACACAGAAGCTCTGAAAATCCAGTAGAGGTTACTTTTTGTCCAAGAAATTTATATTTATAAGGGAAATATTCATTTGTAAGTATGTCTTCCTTTCTGTACCAGGAAAAGAAGAATGACCAAATCTCCAGAAACTTTTATCAATGGAGAAGGCAAAGGCTTAGATTTGCAGGACAATCTACTGTTGTTACTTGTTACTGCTTTTCCTGGTAACCTTCCATTAACAGGCCACCCCCCTTTCCCTAACCCATGCCCACAAAACCTTTCTTTTGTCAGTAGCTGAAGATGACATTTAAAGTGATGGCTTGGGCCATTTTGGGGATCTTCTCAATTTTATGGCCATCTTCCATGTACACACAGGACATATACATGTTATTAAACTTCTGTTTGTTTTTCTCCTGTTAATCTGTTTTTTACTACAGAGGAGTCTCAGCCAAGAACCTAGAAGGGTAGAGGGAAAATTATTTTCCTCCCCTACAAAGTCTTGAAAAAGAAAGGAGAGAAAGAGGTGGGGATGTGAGGGAGGTAGGGATGAAAGAGGACTTAAACTACCTCCATTTTGACCTTAGTCTGTACTTCCTAATTAAGCCCTTCTTTCTAGTTTGTCTCTTTACTCAGGCAAAAGACCTAGCAGGCAAAGCATCTCATGATGGGTACCAAAACTATCCCCTTAAACAATAAGGACCGCCCTGCACCAGCAAGACCCTATGACTGACCCCAAGACAATGATCAACCTGGCTTTTACTGCCCACCTGCATGTACCCACTGACCTTTGTCCCACATTTTCCTTACATAAACCTAGAAGCATTTTCAGCACTTTGGAGGTAGTCTTTGAGACGTTAGTTCACTGTCTTCCTGGTGTTGGCTTCACTGAAATAAATTTTTTTCTTGTTTCACCTCCACTTTCTCTGCTTTCTGATTTTGTTAGCGGTGAGTGACCAAACATGGTTTGTTTGGGCTCCTGGAGCCAGGTGCTCTTGCACCCCTGCAACCTGGTGATGAGGGGAGGGGGAAGAGAGGGGAAAAGAGGAGGAGAGGGGAGGGGAAGGAGACAGAGGGAGAGAGGAAGGTAAAAAAAGACAGAAGGAAGAAGGAAGGGGGTTGGCAGGAGAAAATCTGTCAACAGCAGACTTCTTCTCAGGGAAAAAAATGGTACATATTTAGGAACCCGCTGTAATGGGTAGGTTTATTCATTCAGATGAAGCCCCCTGTGGTATTATTTTTCAGATAGGACTAGAAAAGACTTAGTCACACTGAAAGAAGTTAAAGACTGATGATGAAGCAGAATCAAATCGGAAGCATAACCGAGGCACTACAAAGAAGGCTGAAGGGTGAGCAGGAATTCTGTGAAGTTCCTAGTGGCATCTCAGCCACACGGAATTCGAAAGCCGGGCAACCTTATTTTCAGTTTTAAATTGTTTGCTGTGTTGCAACACAGGTTGCACGGGGTCTTCAGTAAAATTTCATATACTTGCAAATGTCCTTTACAAATAAGAGCTGGAGAAAATCAAGAGAACAGGGCAGAATATGGTGAGCCAGAGAGAAGAGAAAGAAACACTGGATTTAAGTGTCATTGAAAAGAGAGGCAATGGGTGAATATAAGCATGTGAAAAATTTGCAAAAGTCTTTGTGGAGAGCGCTCCTTTCACTGAATGAGGGGTAAAGCAGTTCAAACCAATTTTCTTTAAATATCAAAGGCCTGCATGACCTTTGATACCCGAGTTGCAGTATAACTAGAGGGTAGAATAAAGAGTAGGAGTAAATGACCTTTTAGGCCTCATCCAACTCCGAAATGCTTTGATTCTAAGAGGAGCATATGACTGTTTAGCAATATATCAAAGACTTGCCACTGTCACTGTGGTTTGGGCCAATTACTACATTTATTTATAGTTTAGGAACTTCATTTAGGGCTTGAGGTACAAGACTAAAATAACTCAAGTTCAAAGAAATAACAGTGACATTGACATTTCACACTGATCAGCAAGTCTTTCAGGGAGTTACAGAATGGCAACATTTATAAGCCACAGTTGCTGCTACTCAAGTAGAGTATGAGATTAGTAGAGAAAACTGTCCCTAAAGCCTCATTACAGAGTAAATCAAACCTAACCCGCTGGCCCAATGTTGCTGTCACATCAGGAGAGACCAAACCACTAAAAATGGCAAATGCAGTCAAGCCCTTATTGCTTCTTTGGGGTAAACCAGAGGAAAAAAAGGCTGAACTAAGCCTTTCTGAAAGCTCATCTTAAAATGTGGGAGGCCCTAGATACTGGCAGCTTTTCAATTGGATTACCCAGGACAGTTTGCAGTTAACAAAGAGAAAAATCAATGTCTCCTTATTAACTCTGGACAAAGAAGTTTTAAGTGTTTGCCATAACACTCAGACTCTAGTTACCTTACACACAAAAGCTCAATGATTAGCAAACATGGCCACTGTCATACTTAACTCTTTACACGCTGACATTTTCAGACAGCACAGAGAGAAACCATTTTGACCTAATGGTAATTTGAAGAATAGAGGGACTTCTGAGTTCTAATACTTTCATGTATAGATAGTATCACGACAAACACCACCACTCTAGGATCACGAAAGAAATGGCTAGGTTAGGCCAGACTATACGAAGCTTCTGAAAAAAAGCTAACTACACATTTGTCAATAAAATTATGTCTTGAACTCCAGAGAGGTGAGTGACAAAGACTGAAAACCAATAGGTATCAAACACTGTGCTAGACATATTTCATTGTGGAAAAAGTAAGCACCTTGCCTACAGATGCAGTAACAAAGCTATGCAGCTAGAATTGAAGCCCGTCTCTCCTTTGTTTGCATTCTAAACTATATAATATGACATAGTACAATGAAATGCAGGAAGGCTAAGATTTAGGAAGCTGAAGCTCTAATTCTTGCTCTGCCACTAATAAGCTGGGTGACACTGAGCATGTCATTTCACCTCTCTGGCGCCACATTTTCCTCACCTGTAAAATGAAGGAAATGGACTTTGTGACCTCTCTTCCAGATGATAAAGTTTAGGATTCATTTGCTACCTTTTCATTACCTCTACCTATGGTATAGAATTCTAATCTGAGTAATCAGAGGAGACCCTTTCTGGGGTCTAGAGACTTAAGGTTCATGCAATCAGTTACCTATGTCTTGCAGAAACATTCCTGTCTCTCTTTTTCCAACTTTAAATGCCCCACTGGACTCATTTAATTTGAAGGAGTGTTCCCGCTGAGCTGTGTGTGAAAAGAAACTGCCATCATATGAATATTTACCCATCCACATTAAACTAGACATGAAAATATTCCAAGTACTCCACTTCATTCTATTAATATTTCAGTCTAATAGATATGGAAGAGGCACTGACTCGTGATCACTTTCCCAGCTGGTCTCTGCAGAAAGAAGTGGAACAGTGTGTACATACATACATTTCACTTACTAATTGCATAACTGGATGTTTCAAGTTCACTCTGACCCTCTGCAGAGCAAGATACTCTACAGTAAAATATTTCTGTGTGGCAGAGACTACCGTAATCTTTCAAGATCCAAAGGATTATAGTTAGGAGCTTCTTAATTGCAAGAGACAAAATACTGATTTCCAATTGCCTCAAAAACAAAACAAAACAAAAAACAAAGTGGAGATGCATAAATGTTCTAGCTCATATATATGAAGAGTTACGTGATATGTAATTTGACTTTGTGTAAATCATTCTCTTTGTTCCCCACTTGCCATGCATTACCCACCGTTCTTCAGCCTTTTCTATGCCACTAGAGGCTGATTTTTGTTAACTGCTTCATTGACTTTCTTGCTAGCTCTCTTTCAATTGGGTGATGACAAGGGAGTTACTAGGAAGAGACTGGAGGGCTAGCTGAGAAAAATACCACAGCATTTCAGTTCTACTCACTCCATCCTTCAGGGGTGAGTTTCCTTCCCTTTACTACTAATATCCCCACAACGCACTTCAATATTCCAGCTTTTACTGAGCTGGAATAACACTGGGTCTTCCCCCTTGCCTCCTCAGTTCCAGAGATGGTAACAATTTTCCACTTTTCCTAGATGTTGAGTGCCTCATCCTTCCTCATTTATTCTTTTAATTTTGCCTACTGCTCTGTAAATGGTTGTTTCATTAAAATATTTTCATATCAACCATCTGGAGTGAATTCTGCTCCCTCTAGGACCTTACTGACACAAGCGAAGGGCTGTTTGATCTAGAACTCAAACCGTGTTATTAAGACCTACTCTCTCTATTTCTCTGCTTTATGCTCCTTCACCTTGGTACATTTTTAGGTTTCATGTGGTAGCATGATGGTTACTAATAACTCTGGACTTACAGCTTTCCATGTCGCGGTCCTTAAAAAAGAGTTTTCTTTAAGGGTGCCTGGATGGCTCAGTCTGGCTCTCGGTTTTGACTCAGGTCATGATCTCGCGATCATGGGAGCAAGCCCTGGGTGGGGCTCTGCACCCATGGGATTCTTTCTCTCGTCCTCTCTCTCTCTGCCCCTCCCCCGCACGCATGCGCTTTTTCTCTCTCTCAAAATAAATAAATACATTGTTAAAAAGTTTTCTTTCTGAGATATTTGAACAGAAAATCTTGAAGTAGCACTCATTAGCCCACAGGGTGGAGTCAACAACAAAGTTCTTCCACTGAAACTGATGGTTCCCAGGAGTATTTTTTGTGTACTAATTACAAAGGAAGGAAAAGAGGATACTGGTGAGTATAAATCATGAATGCACTAATAAAATGAATTTACTTAGTTGACATGAAGGCTGAGCCTAGAAAAAGGTTGTATGTTCCTCTCTTGTAGCTCACTCTATCCTCTTTACCCAGGCCCCAGACCCACCTTTCATTTTCCTTTTATCTCGGGGTCTCTGTACAACCAGCATGCCATAGTTAGATCACTACTTCCACTTCCAAAACATTTTGTGTTTGGAAATGGTGTTAGGAAAATTCTCTCAATTTTCACTTAAGTGTGCTTGTATTTAATTATTATTAAAAATAATACACTCTCAGAATAAAGCCCTAAGATCTTAGCATGGAAACCCAACTAAATTTGGTTCCTTCCTCCATGATTTCATTTCATGCAAGGATATCCTTTTCTCTCTACACCACAGCTTCATTGATATACTTAAGTTTCTGAAACATATTAAACTTGTTTTCTCCTCAGGGATATTACAAGTAGCTGCTAACCTTTACTTGAAATACTCTTTCCCCCATCTTCACAGGCTGTTTCCTTGTTCATTCAGGTCTCAGCCTAAATGTCACCTTTTAGCTGAGACCATCTTATGCCCCTCACTTTTTTTTATTCCATTTTATGGTCCTTTTATAGGATTATCTTTATTGAAAATTATCTTGTTATTTTTTTCTCTCCTACCAGATTATCTGGTAAGAGAGAGAATATTCATTTATTCATATTGTTCCTGTCACAGTAAATATTCATTGAATGAATAACCATGGTAATGAAGTAACTGAAAGTAATTAGCCCCTTCTTACTCAAAAGGAATGATAGATTTAAAATTTTAGAGGGAAGGACATTTGGGGATCTCTTGATGCCCTACAAATCTACATATTTATAAATATATTATTGTCAATAAAATTTGTAAATAAAATTGTAAATAAAATTTTAGAAATGAAAACAGATAGAAGTATATTTAATGATGTATAAAACAGGTTTGTCAAGTTTTTTGTTTTGTTTTCTGATCAAGTATGGAAAGTGAACAATGGAAGTGAACAGGATAGAAACATAATTATTTATGCTAACATTGGAAACTACTGTTGTTCTTAACAGACATATTAAGCAGTTCAGGAATGGCCACAAAATGACTATTGCTAACCTATCTCCAGATTCCAATATTTCTAGTGCAAACGAGCCCTCCACCCCACTGCACCACACATGCAGGACTGAGGAAGAGTACAGTCAAACATCTAACAGAAATTGACAATTGCTATGGAATGACTCGTGGTATACATGAGAATAGAAAGTTGGGTTGATATGGCATTTTGGTAAATGATATTGTAGTGTATCAACAATATGTGGTAACGCAGAATTGAAAAATCTCAGATCAGCATAACACTGTGATTAGGCTGTATAAAATTCTGGACCCTTCACTTTCTGCTTGAGAAATTGGGAAAATTTCTTTGTCCTTCTGAGTCTCAGTTTTCTCATGGTGAGAATGGTAATGATATTGTTCCTATAGCAGTATGATATCAAGCATAAAACATACATTTTGGTATGAGAACTAATGTTATAACCCATGGAAAGGACTTATAACCTATGTCTGATACAGACAGTAAGCTCTCAATAAATTGTGGTTTCTATGAATATTATCGTCATTACTGCATGCATTACTCTAGGAATTCTAGTTATCAATACCTATTTTCAGTGTCTAATAGAAACCAAGTCAAAATGAGGATTTATTCCTACATACATTATTCCTACCCAAAAGAAACATGATTTAAAATAAAGATTTAATAATAAGTAAAAATATTGCTAGCATTTACATTTGTGTGAGTTATGAAGAGTTTATCTCTTTGAAACTTAGTTTCATTATTTGCAAATTAGAGACACCAATCTATGGGGGTAATTAAGATGATTGAACGATATAACAAATATAAAAGAAACTTAGCAGGGAGGAGATGTGGCAAACACAGTAAATGGGCATTAATGTTGCCATTATTATATGTTAGGCTTAACTTTTATTAATTTTTATTTTAAACATTAGGATTAACTTTTTGGTAGTTTTAGCAAATTTTATTAGCACTATCATATGTATCAGGATCCTGACACTCAGAGAAACTAAGCTTTCACTTAGGTAGAAGCTAGAAAATAGGATCTTGACCTCAGGTTTTCTCATGTCAATAGCCTTACTCTTTCCATCACACTGTGTCACTTCTGATTTGGGGTTTTATTTAAAGTCTCTGGCATGGTGAAGAAGATGAATCTATTATCTGTCTCTGGCCTTACTAGAGGATAAAAGTAAAGGAGTCCTTCTATAAGCAGCACCAATACAACTCAGATATGTTCCCTCAGTTACAACCATGGTAAGTCTACATTTACTCAGCAAAGGAAGAAATTCTGTAATGGCCAAGAGCAAAAGAGACTTCTAAGCAGTATCCTTGGTCCACTTCTCATTTCTGAAGGAAGATGGTCCGGGTCTCAAGAGTGGTAAAGCACAATTTCTCTGTTGTAGGGATATGCCAGGTCTCTGAATTCCTCGAAGAATGGTGGAACCAGCTCTGGAAGCCCTTGTCATAAGGTTATATTTGTATTAGCTGGAGCTGATCTTTACAAGCTGAAGAAGCTGCCATTTTCATTAGTTCTCTGCAACACAAGACATTCTCCTTCACTGTGTATGGTGACCTCTTCCTTTTGCCCTTTTAAGGTAGATTGCTTTTACATCGTGTTCCTGCGTCTTCTGTAAGCCACTTTTCAACACTTACCATCCTGTTTCACAGTCCTATATGCATTTGCATACATCACCTGTGCCTGGAAGGTTTCATTCTCCCAATCCTAGTCCCTGTTTCCTATTCCACACCTTCCCACACAGCATCTCTTCACCCATCAGAATACTGACTCTTCCTGCAAAAAGTCTCTCCGTGAAGACTCCCCCAAGGCCTTCTCACTCTTTTACAACAGAGTTTACCAGAGTATGATGCATTGAATATTGTCCCATTTGTAGTAAACTATCCGATATTATTTTTAATATGCTTACCAAAATTTGTACAGTTGTCTGTCTCAGGACTTATTCCAGACTCTTACACAGTGAACAAATCAAATGCAGTCCCTGCTCTTGTGGTTTTGCCAAAATAGTTTCTTTTTATAAACTGTTTATCTCACCTTAATATATCATGCATACCATGAAAGCAGAGTATGTATGATTCATCATCAAATCTACAATGTCTAGCACAATGCCGGGCACATATTAGTTACTGATTAAATATTTGCTGTTTCATAATGGTTAATGAATTTTATTCTGTGTTATTATAAGAATTTGTGCTTCAGAGTTATACAATTAAATCTAAGATGTGACTTTAGCTTCTTCTCTGAAGATTCCCAAAGGACTGGCTTCTTACATTAGAGGCAACTGAATCTGCCCTTCAGCACAATTTGTTGACTTTGACAAGTAATTCCCTCAAGTACAACACCAAGTTTTGCTTAACGAGATGCCAGAGGTGCTGGGATCATTGTAGACAGTATTTAGTAGCATGATCACAGCCTTTGTAGCTAGGGAAAGCTGGAAGGACATATGAGGAACATTATAGACAAGGGCAGCCTGGTTTTTATTACGAAAGAAGCAGGAATAAAGTCTCTTTTTCAGAAAGTGTTTTGGCACAAGCTTTCCATTTATAAAAAGCAATTGGAAATAAGCAGGGAAATCTTTTAATTTCCTGATTATCCTCAGAATTGCATTAGGACATCTTCACTTATGGTGGTATCTGAAACCCTTCTAATCCTGTCTTCTCTATCTCTTACTATGAACATATCTTTGAACACAAATATTGTATAACTTAACAAATACAAATAGTCCTTAAATATATTCACTCAACCAATATTTACCTACAAGATGCCAAAGAATCTACTAGATGTCAGAGCCTATGATAGGCATAGAGATTACATAGATAAGTAAGATAGTCACAAATTCACTAATATTCTCTGTTCTTTGGGGGAAGCAGACTCCAGAGCAGAAAAATGTAGTGTCAATTCACCAATGTCATATTGAAGGTAGGACTACATGCTGAGAAACCCCAAAGGAAGCAGCAATTAAGTTTTGCCCATGACTGCAGGGAAACATCCAGAGGTAGATGTTTAACATTTAGCTGAGAATTAAAAGAGAAGAAGAGTGGTACATGGACTCAATGTTTGTGCCCCCTTTCCCATATTCATTTGTTGAAGCCTAATCACCAATGTGATGGTATTCAGAGATGGGGTCCTTGGGGCTCCTGGGTGGCTTAGTTGGTTGACTGCACAACTTTGGCTCAGGTAATGATCTCATGGTTCACAGGTTTGAGCCCTGTGTCCAGCTCTGGGCTGACAGCTCAGAGCCTGGAGCCTGCTTCAGATTCTGTGACTCCCTCTCTCTCTGCCCCTCCTCTGCTTGTGCTCTATCTAAAACAAATAAACATTAAAAATGATTTTTTTAAGAGATAGGGCCTTTGGAAGGGAAGTACATTTAGATAAGGTCATGAAACTGGAGGCTCCAGAAAGGAATTAGAGTCCTATAACAAGAGACAAAAGAAATCCTCCTTCATGTGAACATACAGCAAGAAGGTGACTGTTTGTAAATCAGGAGGACGATCATCACAAGACACCAAATCTTCTGGCATTCATGATGCCTGCCTCCATAAGTTTGAGTAATAAATGTTTGTTGTTTGAGCCACTCAGTCTATGGCATGTGTTACTGAGCAGACTAGGTCATAATGGGAGTAGACTAAAACAGAAGTTGATCCCAAGAAATGGGGTGCTGCTATAAGAAATATCTAAAAATGTGGAAGTGGCTTTGGAGCTTGGCAATGGGTAGAGGTGAAGAACTTCAAGGTGCATGCTAGCAAGAGCCTAGATTGCCCTGAACAGAATTTTAAAGGTGATTCTGGTGAGAGCTTAGAAAGAAGAGACGAGAGCCTCAGAAAACCTTTCTATCTTAGAGAATACAGACATAATCGTGAATAGGCTGTTGATAGAAATATGGATGGTAAAGGCCATTTAGGTGAGGTCTCAGAGATAAATGGGAAACACGGTATTGGACAATGGAAGAAAGGTGATCTTCATCAGATGGCAAAGAACTTGGCTGAATTGTGTTTGTGTTCTAGTGTTTTGTGGAAGACAGAACTTTCATGCAACGAAACTGGATATTCAACTGAGATAATTTCTAAGCAAAGTGTTGAGGTCATGCTTCGTTCCTCCTGGCTGCTTGTTGTAAAATGTGAGAACAGAGAATTAAATCAAACAAAAAATTGTTAATCAAAAGACAAGTGGAACTTAAAGATTTAGATAATTCTCAACCTTCCATATTGCCAAAAAGAGAGAGAGAGAGAGAGAGAGAGAGAGAAACTTGTTCAGAAGAGAACACTAAGAGAATGGGGAACCAACCATTTGATAAGGAGGTTAGTGTAGGTGTGAACCATAGGTGTGAACCTAATCAGCCAGCTCAGTGGGAACACTGTCAGTTTGGACTGAAGGGAATGGAGACAGAATGAAATGAAGAAAAGCTCTCAGACTTCTTGAATTTTACAGGACTGGACCGTTGAGCTCTTTGGCTGTGAACATGTAAAATTCTTTAAGAATTCACACAAAGGACTAATGACCTTGAACCAGGAACAGAAATTATTACCTCCTCAGTTCCAAAAGCTTGGGGCAGGGCATTGCCTCAGTGTCAAGACCGTATAGCTTCTTCTGTAAGCCTTGGGAGAGGGACTACCTAGAGCCTATTCCTTGGACAAGCCAATCTCAGTTTTGTCTTGGTAGCTTTACACATGCTATCTCTTCCTGTCTGAATGTCTCAGCCACCCCTACCCTATTTACATGGTTAACTTTTTGTTTGGTTTGGTTTGGTTTTTGCCATTTAAGTCTCACTATAAGAACTCTGCCCAAAAAGGCCCCCTTTAAATGTCCAAACTAAAGATTACTCTTCCCCAACATATCACTCTTTATCCTGATTGTTTCACTCTTAAATAAAAATTTGAGCACCAGGAAATAATTGGTTGCTGGATTCAATCTGTCTTGGACGTGAACCAACTCACAGAGCAGTCCCAGTACACAGTAGGTTCTCTTTAATCTTCCTTTCATGATTGATTTCTCATCTCTCATCCCTTATATGTTGATTTTTTTTTTTTTGGCAATGACTGTCCAGTTTTTATTTATTATAAAGTTTAGTTATTGTTTTTCTTCCTGATGATGACATTTTTTCAAGGTTAAATTTTTATTTTTTTTATTTTTTTAAAATTTTTTTAATTTTTTTTTAATATATGAAGTTTATTGTCAAATTGGTTTCCATAAAACACCCAGTGCTCATCCCAAAAGGTGCCCTCCTCAATATATATGTTGATTTTTTAATGCAACTCTCTCAAGTATACTTTATTGCCCATATTTTTGGAGCTCTTGGGAGACTCCAAACTTCTTTTGAGTTTGCTATGGCTGCCATGAGAAAGTGCCACAGGTTAATTGGCTCAAATAACAGAAATTTATTTTCTCACACTTCTAAAGGATAGAGGTCTAAGATCAAGGTGTCGGCAGTATTGGTTTCTTCCAAGGCTTCTCTCCTTGGCTTGGAGATGGCTGTCTTCTCCATCTGTCATCATAAGGTCTTCCCTCTGCGCTTGTGTGTGTTTCTGTGTCCTAATATCTTCTTCTTATAGGAGTACCAGTCACAATAGATTAGATCCTAATGACTCTATTTAACTTTAATTATCTCTTTAAAGGTCCTATCTCCAAATATAGTTGTATTCTGAAGTAAATACCTCCACATATGAATTTTGGAGGGACACAATTCAGCCCATAGTACCACGTAATACATCCCCAAAATCTTATAGGAAATTAGAGGTTACCATATAAAGCAATTTTTAATTCTTAAAACTTTCTTGATTCAGACAACGGATGTTGATTTTTTTTTTATTTCAATAAACACTGATGAAATCGGATATATGCTAAGCTCATGTAACAAAGACGCCTCTAAATACAGTAACTTAAGCAGAATAAGTGTTTAGTTCTGTCTCAGCCCAGAATTATATGGAGAATTCAGTAGGTCAGCAGTTCTGCTCCAGGAGTTTGTTCAGAAATCCAGTTCCCTTCCATCTTGTCACTCTGCTATTCCACTACGGTGGTTTTCTCATGTCTGCATAGTTGAACCTACCTTCCTAGCACAACTTTCTCTTTTAGCACAACAAAGAAAGAGGCAGAGAAGAAATGTGGAAAACGCAATTTTCTATTATGGATGTGGCATTGGAATTAAGCCCTCCACTTCTGTTTTCATTCCATGGAATTAACTTGCTGACATGGGCGTATCATATGCAAAAGGGGCTTAGAAATGTGTCTATTCAGGGATCATGTCCCCTGCCATGTGAACAACCCCATGAGTGGTGGACTTCTATTACTAAAAGGAAGAAAGAGGGGTTGTAATCCCTGTCACAGTGGTTTACAGCAATATTTTAGACAGAATAGTATAAGACACAGTCCCTGTCACTTGTGCCATATTCTGATTTAAAAGTTTAAGATTAGCTCAATTTGTTATAATTATCACTGGAAACTGGGATTACTTTTTCCCCAAGTTTGACATAAATTCCATTTACTTTGATCATATTTCCTGATCACGCTAGGGTTATCTAGGATACAAATTTAGGCCAAAATATTTTGCACAAATGCATGGCATTTTATATAAATTAGAAGCATAAGAGGAAGCCAGACAAAGAGGCAGCATGATATACTTTAAAGGACACTGTTTTGGAAGTGACACGGAGTGTGCAAGCATTAATTACCAGAACAATAACTGCAGGCAAGGTCTCTCATGTCTCTGAATCTCAGTTCCCACAAGTCTACGCTGATTATAATGTTTACCTTGAGGGCTGTCCTAAAGGCTTAGACTAATGTCTGAAAATCATCCTGGGAAAACTCAGTAAGCCCTCATACAGTTTGGCAGTTTCCTTCACGTAACAATATGGTCTGTAGGTGGGATTGCTTCTTAGGCATTTAACATTTGTGACATCAGATTCTCTTAATCTCTTTAAGTCCCATTTTTCTCCACTACAAAATGAAGGTAACAATAGGACTAAGTTTTTAGTGATGGGAAGTTTGAGTAAAACAATGTAGTAAACTGCCTACTGCTTGGTATATCCTAAGGGTTCAGTAAATATTCCTGACGTGATTTTTTCTCAGCTGAGTATTATGGCCCATGTCATTAGACAGGGTCTTCTTCCAGCCTCATCTGATGCCCTAGATATCTATAAACTGGCTGTACTCCTGGAGAAAAAGTGAAGATGCACAGCACATCTGTTTCCCATTTAGGAGGCCTTCAGGCTGGGCATCTTAAAAATTAAACTGCATTATTGTCATTATCCATGTGAAGTCTTCTTTTCATGGTGAAGCTGTTCATACTTAGAGTGGAAAATTACAACTTCCAAAATTGTCTCCCCAGGGGAAATCTAATGGGTACGTTTTTTATTTGGTGTCTCTCGTAAATGATCCCTACCAAATGAAGAAATCTGATTAAAGTAATGGAAACTTTTCAACAGACAGTGACTGGAAAACTGTGGAACACGCCCTTAGCCACATTCATGGTCTCATCCTCCACTCTTGATCTATTAATTTAACAAGACTACTTAGCTCCCTTTTTCATGGAAATGAAAGGACAAAAAAAGTTAGAAAATTTCTGACTACAAGTAATTGCCCATTTGGGGAAAATAAGGTCAGGTCACAAAAATAACTGCCAAGAGACATCGTTTAGCTCTATGAACATTCAGAATTGACATAATCCATTCTCGTAAGACTTATTATTTTCTATAGCAGATGTGCCTTTGGGATACATCCCGATAACACACTCCTGCAGATCCCTGAGACATATCAATTTTTCTTGAGTAATGCTACCTGGGCACTGGTGATTCCCATGTCAATTCCAAAATTCACATTGGAACCCATTAAAATATTTAAGAAAAAAATAAAGCAACCTAATTTGCCACCTTATGGCATTCTGTGCACTTTATCAACTGAATAGACAGAGAGGTGACTTTCACAGCCTCAGGAAGGAAAAACCATCTAGGATTAAAGCTAATGTCAAAGTCATAGGTACCCTTGAAGCTTGGTTTAAAATTGTTAAATCACAAGCATTTTGTTGTGGGTGGAATGAATCATAATACGAAGTGTTCTTCTTGACACAGGGGTACTTAAAACTAGGAAATCAGATCTTGTCACATTCTGGAATTTGTGTTTCCTCATCATTAGAGTCCAGTTAAACAATCATGGTGGGAATACAATATAGAGATGATTACTCCTTTTTGCATCATGTGAGGAGACATAGATGGTAAGATCTTTCTACTATTAATGACATCAAGATTGATAACCTGGTTAATATGATTAGTGAATCATCCCATATAAAAGCACATTTATTCTTTGAAGTATTAGGTAAACCATAGAAAGATACTTTGAAATTCAAATGAGATTGATATAAAGAAATACATAGTTCCAGAATCTGAGTAACATCTTTCTATTCTTGAATGGCCAGATAGGGAGAGGAGAGGGGCCCTTTATGCCCATGTCAGAGATATTCTCAAATCATATTAAAGAACTGATATCCAGCTTCAGTGAATGTTTTCCACTTAAACAAGGAAGAGAGTAATATTAGAAACTAAAAATCCCTGCAGAAACATACATTACACTGATATCTAGTCAATGGGACTGGTGCTGGCATTTGTTAGCTTTATACATAAACCAAGTCCTGGCTTTATGATTTGTTTAGAAACATATCATCTCAAGAAGCAGAAATGCTATTTCCTTTCAACAGATTGTAAGGAAAGGAATAGTACAGCAAAACTATTTTAAAATGTAATTCAGTATTTATATTCTCCCTTAATTACTCAGTGTTTTGTTTGAAAAGAATAAAAAAAGCAAGACAGTTACTCATCTATAGGTCTGTAAATCTTTTCTCAAAATCATTTGCCATTTTTCTTCCGGCAAAGTGCATTCAGTGCCAAGAAAATGGTTCCACATTAACGTGCCATTTCTGTTTGATGTTAAGCCAAATTGTCTCACACTCCAAGAATGATTTTTGTGAGGCACTGGAGTGGAGCTTTCCAATTGTGCTGCTTTAAAATAGCACCACAAGTTCCTGGGGAGTTGGTTGAGAGAATCCATTACCAATTGGCCAGCCATTATTGTTCTCTAATCCATAAGTCTGGTCTATTGACCAAATGATTCAATGGTTTACAAGAAAATGTCAATGGACCAAACATTTTGACCACCCTGACTGGCTTGCATCTCTAGCTTTTAATCAAGGCATTGATCCATTCAGCTTAGAACACCCTGTCTATAACAATGAGATATTGAACCCCTGCCAGGTGTCACTATGCTGAGCTGAACTGCTGGGGTAAAATGTGGAAGGCACCACAGATCATGGCTACCACCTCACCCATCTGACGGGTAATCCTGAATGCCTCTTGCAAGGCACCCCAAACCTTGTCACAAAGCTTACACAGTCTCTCCCTAATTACTCTATAAAAGAACTGCAAATACTTTGCTTTCCACAAAATGCTAATGGATCCAAAATGCTGGTAAATGAAGGCATTGAAATGTGTGCCTACTTCAAAGAACGTAATATTTTTCAAAAATTATTTACCTAAGAGTTGCTCGACAACAGAATGAAGGAAATAAAAATAATATGAAGGTACATGTTGGCACTTGTTTACTCTTAGTACTACAACTCTCTGCCCTCATGTCCCCGAGAAGTGTACAGCTCTCAGAAGAGGGAAATAATAATAATGGGGAAACATAAAACTATTCTAAATATTCCTTTAAATTAAAAAAAAGTGCATGCTAACAAGATGTGGTAGAAAAGCTAGGAGATAGGATTCAAAAAACTTACCATCACTGTTGAACTATTGGCGAGTTAATTTCTCAATACCCATACCCTCATCTGTAAAACTACATTAATAGCCTCACCTTGCATACGTGTGTGATGATTGAGCAAATAAAACAGATAAGACATCCAGCACAGAGTCAAATCTAATCATTACATTGGTAATTTGATACAAAACAACATTTGAAATCTATTAATCTATCAAAGCCTCCCTCAGCAACCACCAGGTTCCTAATTACTACTCATTCCTTCTTCCATTAACACATACTGAGTACCTGTAATGTGTCAAGCATTGTGCTAAGACAAGATAAACACATTCTTAGTTCTCCAGAAAATTCAACCCATAATGGGTGGCACAGACAAGTACAAAGATGACTGCCATTTTGTAGAGCAGTGTATAATGGAAGCACTATTTAAAGACTTGACGTTGGCTTTCTAGATCAACTCCACAGCTATATTATAAATTGCCTTCACAGAAAACACTTAAAGAAAAAATGGTTTCACTTAAATTAGAAGTCACATAGGCCCCAAATCCAAGTCCCATTCTTCCAGTGCTCTCCACTCATTAAATTGTATGACCTTGAAATAGTTATGTAACATCTTTTTACATCATTTCTTCATCCGTAATATGAGGTAATAACATAGTTATTTTATTGGTTCATTGTGAGAATTTAAGAAAACAGCACCTAGAACAGTGTGAAGCATGTTTAAATCCTCAATAAGTGGTAGCTGTTATCATAAATTCAGTGATACATGTTTTTAATGAATAGTTATGGAGTGTCTTTTGTGTTGGAATTCATTACGTTATTTTCACTATAATGGCACAAATATAGTCATAGGTCCTAAACTCATGGGACCTTTGTTCTTGGGGGAAAAAAAATTACAGAACTTTAATGGATCATTTAGTCCAATCATTTTATTTTATAGATAGTAAAACAGAGTCCCAGAGAGACATAGATAATAGAAAAAGCTAATAGTTACCGAAATGTTATTATGCATATGCCTGGCACTTTTACAAGTGCTTTAGATGTTTTAACTCATTATATTTACAAAAAAAAAAAAAAAGACTACAGCATATTTACTAGTAGTATCTCCATGTTACCAATAATGGAACTGAGGGATAGAGATTTTAAGTCAATGGCCTAAGGTCACACAGCTAATAAGCCACAGAGATATAATGTGAATTAGGCAGTCTGGCTCCAAGATTCATGCTTTTGCCCACTAGGCGATACTGTCTTTCAATGTAGATTACTTATCTAAGGACACCCATCAAGAAAGTAGTGACAAACGAAGGACTAGAAGCAAGTGGGCCAGATGCAGAGCAGTGGTGGTCACCACATACCACCCACCCCACTATGTATTTAAGTGCCTGTTAATGAGGAAGTAACTTCAATTCCAACCTTTCCTAGGTTGTCAGGGTTTTTTGTTTATTTATCTACTTTTCACCATTCAGAAAGGCCAACAAAGACAATGTGTCAACAATTAAGCACAAAGTGAAAAGTAAATTAATTCCTTTAAATCTGAAGTACTTGGTCTTTTTTCAACAAGAGACAAGTGGAACTGAATTTTAACTGTTCTAATCTATTCAAAATACCTGAACTCTTTATCAGGTCTTATAATTATATTGTCTGTCTTAGGTTTCTAGAGTTCACAGAACAAGAACTATTTCATTTTTATTGTTTTTGACGTAAATTATTGCCTTTTATGTTAGTCACCAAGGAGTTATTGTCCACAAAGGCCTTTTAAGAGAAGAAATGATTAAAATGGTTCTTGTTCTGGAACTCAGCATTAACTATTACTTAAGTGTATTAGTCAGTATAAATTAAGTAATGCTGCAGTGATAAACATTCCGAAATGTCATTGGCTTACACCTTACAAATATATTTATTTCTCACATAATATCTACCCAGGTTGTTTAGGGTTCTGTGCTACCTAGGATCTGAGCTGAGGGAGGCTCCATTATCTTGTAGTTATTCTATCTGGAAAAGGGCCTTCGTGATGACTATAGCAAGGACAGGGAATTGTTGGTTTACCTGCTGGCTCTTTTGTAATTTGCCTAGATGTGAAACACATAGATTCTGTGCATAGTTTCTTGGTAAAAAGTAACACTTTGCCCTACCTAATTGCAAGAAGTTGGGGATATGTACTACTACTCCAGGAGCACAGGAGGAAAAGGAACAAGATCTGGGTAAGTGCTAGAAGTCTCCACCACAATGAATCTGTACAGACATCCTGTTGTACCGATAATGATATAAGATAACTAGGTACTACTAGGTGTTCCAGTGCAATGCAACTACCCCTACTACTATTTCCACTATTGCTATATTACTATTATATCATATAGAGAGCATGTACTATGTGCCAAGAATATGTGAGCAACTTTTATATATCTAACTCCATAAAAATAACTCTGTGAAGTCAGTATTGTTCCCAGTCCATAAATAAGAAACCTGAAGTTCAGAAAGTTTAGCATCTTGTTCAAGGTCCACAGATAAGAAGTGATGGATTCTTTGTGCACCTTCAAAGCATTTGCTTTTTTCACCATGAAATATTGCCTTTCTCTAAACCTAGAAAACCAGCTGGAAATATAAAGCAAAGTAAATTAGATAAAACTTCCATGTGGTAAGCAGAAGCATGAAGCATCTCTCTCTCTCTTTTTTTAAAATATATTTTTTAAATTTTTTTTAATGTTTATTTATTTTTGAGACAGAGAGACAGAGCATGAACAGGGGAGGGGCAGAGAGAGAGGGAGACACAGAATTGGAAGCAGGCTCCAGGCTCCGAGCCATCAGTCCAGAGCCCGACGCGGGGCTCGAACTCACGGACCGCGAGATCGTGACCTGAGCTGAAGTCAGACGCTTAACCGACTGAGCCACCCAGGTGCCCCAATCTCTCTCTCTCTTAAAGAACTTACTATTTTATTAGATAATCAACCTATATGCAAAACACAAATATATTTTCTTAGGTCTCTGTATTTAAAAATAAAGCATGAGTAACATCATCTTCCTCACATGGTATGAATTCCTTCCCTTGGCACTTCTGTACTTCCTTTCCTTCCATTTTCTTTGCATGTTTTCATTGACGATAACCACACTCATATTGTATTTAGTGCATATACTCCAGCCAAAGTGTGAGGGCCAGTATACCATCTTAACGTTTACCTAAACCCTGAAAAGTTCTTCTTTTTTGCCTTCATGTTATAGATGAGGAAACTGAGACTTAAAGAATTCCAGTAACTTGAACTAGGATACAAATTATAAATGGAAGATCTGGGATTTGGAAAGTAATCTTTTGGGCACAGGACTCCTCTGTTTTGAACTACATTAGACCACTTTAATCTACTAAACTTTTCAATATCCTGGGCTCAGCTAAAGGATTATCTGTCGTGTGAAGCATTGTAGACATCCTTAGTTAGAAGTAGTTGTGTTCTCTATTCTCAAAGACCACTGAGGAAAAGCCAGTTAGCACATTCTATTGTAGCTGTGTAACTGTAACATGACTGTTTCATAGACAGACTGCAGATCCTTTGAAGTAAGCCTAGGCAAATGGAGTGGCTCTGATCAGCCTTTGAAGGCTAGGATTTGCAGAGTTGCCCTTGCCCCCGGCCAGACACAAAGGATATTAGCCTCAGAGTAAATGGACCATCCCAGATTTTGGCAGCAAGTCAGTGTCAGGCTGCTCACACAAGTGCCTGCCTTTGTGAATAGGCTCAGGGTATGAGCACAACTGGCAGTGACAGACTTTAAGAGTGAGACATAACAAGGACACAAAAATGTTCAATTACAGCATGCATATTTGTATGTCTATTACATGCATGAGCTGTGCTAGGAACTAGGGATGCAACAAAAAATAAGATAGGCATGGCTTGTGACTTTATAGAGTTTATACCATAGTGAAAAGAGAGATAAAAAACTAAGAAGCAAACTATCATAACAAACAAATGTGACTTTGAAGTAATTCTTTGAAGAGAAGTCAACACCAATCACAAAAGCAACACAATAAAATCATAGATAGACAGACCTATTAGGCAGAGTATGTGAGAGACAGAAGTATCTACTTTTGATGTGTAATCAGAAGAGACATTTAAACTAAGACCTGAAAGATGGAAAACAGCTGAATCGATAAAACCAGAAGGAGAACATTTCAGGCAGTGGGAAGTACCTTAAGGTGGCAAGGTCAGATATATTCTGACAAGTCCCAAATATAATTACAGCTCTCAATTCCCCCCAAATTCCAAAAGGCATATTGACATTAGCACTTATCTAATATAAATTTTAACTTTAATAAATTATTTTTTAAAGTTTATCTATTTATTTTGAGGGGGTGCAGTACAGACAGAGGTGAGAGAGAAACCCAAGCAGGCTTTGCAGTGTCAGCACAGAGGCTGACACGAGCTCACAAACCGTGAAATCATGTGCTGAGCTGAGTCAAGAGTCAGGGACACTCAAATGACTGAGCCACCCAGACACCCCTCAACTTCAATAAATTCTTGATTTTCCCGAAAACATGTTTCTTCCCCACTATTGGCAAACAAGACTACAGTTACATACTTACTGTAGCTAAAAAGTTTGAATCATTCTTTTTAATGTACAGAAAAAAACTTATTAGCTTTACCTTCAAAATATGTTCCAAATCTTTTTTTTTAAATTTTTTTTAACGTTTTATTTATTTTTGAGACAGAGAGAGACACAGCATGAACGGGGGAGGGGCAGAGAGAGAGGGAGACACAGAATCGGAAGCAAGCTCCAGGCTCTGAGCCATCAGCCCAGAGCCCGAGGCGGGGCTCGAACTCGCGGACCACAAGATCGTGACCTGAGCCGAAGTCGGACGCTCAACTGACTGAGCCACCCAGGCGCCCCAAAATATGTTCCAAATCTAACTACTTGTTATTATCTTCATCTCTCCCAAACCACACTATCATCATCTCCTGATGATGAAAAACATTAAATTTGGTCTATTCTTGCATTGCTACATTTTATTCTTTGCACAGCAGCCAGCGAGTTTGCATCTATTTTCTGTCCAAAATACCCTTTGCCTCCCTACTTCACTTAGAATAAAATCCAGTCTTTACCATTGGCAACCCCTTACTCCCTTTATACCTGCTGTCTTACCAACCGCTTTCTTTCTTTGCTCTACTGACTCTGACTTCTTGTTGTTCTCTAAACATGCTAAAACTGTTCTGTCCTTTGCACTAGAATGTAAAATAAATAAAGACAGCATGTGCTATTTTCTCCACTCTGCAATCTTTAGCATCTCTGTCTGGAACATAAAAGTTCAAATATTTGTTGAAGGAAGGAGATGAGGAAGGAAAATGGAAGGAATACAGAAGAAGGAAGGGAAGGAGGGAGAGAGGAAGGAGGAAAGGGAGGAAGGAATGAAAAGAAGAGGCAGAGAAGGAAGGACGGAATACAGGTAGGCAGTCAAGAAGGCTCCCTGTGTATTCTAGAAGGTCGTGAGTTTGGAGTACAAGAGAAAGAAAGGATAATATGAGGGGCTAAGAATGGAGTTGAGTAGAGAAGCGAGGCTTTATGGGCATCAGAAAGAGTTTCAGGTTTTATTCTAAGTATAGTGGGAAGTCCAGAAAGCCTTTTATGGTAAACATAAGTACACTCAGGCTATAGCTACACTTATAAATGATTTTAACTTTCTTCCTTAACCACCCCCGCCCCCCAACTACTGGCAAAGTCTTGGTTTTCCTGGCTACTTGAATTTCATTTTAACAGTCAAACTGATAATGTTTACCACCTCCCCCAACAGAAATAACTGATACAGGGCACACACACATTTCCCATCTAAACTGCACCAAAGTACACATTAGTCAAAATGATTCACTGTACAAACATAGACTTCATACACTTGGATCCCTGCATTAGAGAGAGCCATGGATTTAAGGATTAGAAAAACTGGAGTTCAAAGTCATGCCCCCTCTCAAGCTGGGTGACATTAGTCACATAATCTACTTTTTCTAAACTTCAGTGTCCTTAGCTCTAAAATGGCAGTCATTATACCTAAATTTCAACTTTCTATGACTAGTAAGTGAAAAATGGATACAGAAAGGACCTGGAACACAGTAGGTCTCTATGTTTCTACAGCAAGTGGAGGATAAGAAAGAGGGACCTTGATCACTGAGTACTTGCTTAAAGGACAAACATGACCTAGTAACATGCTTCTGTTTTGTGAACTTCCACCATCTCCTACTGGCAAATCATAAAGAGAGAGAGATACCACTTCCTTATAACCAATGGGGGGGGGGGGGTATGATATAAGAAGGCAAAGCAAAGAACTATAAATTTCACCATATTTGATCCTGAAATCAGACCTTCTGCCCATCTAGAGAGGTTAATAGGAACATACTACATAAAGACACTGAGTGGCTTGTTTTTGAGGACCAAGAGAACCCACATACTAGTCTGTCGGATTCCCAGAATTATGAATTATGGTGTTAAGATAACACACCCATCATGTTTTCAGTGGCTAAAGGCTTCTTTACATGGAACCAAGTGGCTAGTGTTTCTTTGGGTGTACAAGGGAGTAGCCTTAAGAGCTGCAATGGCCACATTTTCAAAGGGAAGCTGCACAATGGTGTCCTACCGCTTTAAGAAGAGCTTACACAAGGCCATTTAAGGCAGTTTTGTGTAACATTTCCAGTGCTTTCAAATTCATTTTCTTAACAAGCATTAAACGTAAATGTAAAATCTGGTCACGACTACTTCAGAAGTAATGAAAAATGGTTCCATTGGACAGATACAAATATTTATTGGACTGAACTAAATGTCTTTCAAGATTATCAGGTGTTGCTAGTGTTTATACCCAGAGAAGATGTAATCATTCTGTTTTCATCACCTGTTGCTTTTTAATTTCCTTTCTCATTGAGAATCCTACTGCTGTACAGACAATAACATCACTGTCTATATGTATATATACCAACTGTATGGGAGCTTTGGTGCTGGGACAAGATATGCCAAAATAATAAAGCAAAACAGATTATGCCTTCCAAAGAGCTGTTTGCAAATACTGAAGATGTGCTATCAGTGGCCATGTTTACACAATGGAAATCATAAGAAAAAAAAAGAATCATACATTTTCTGAAATTTATTTGAGTATCTCTCAAGGATAAATTAAATTTGTCTAATAAAATTCTCATTACTGTTTAGCTTTGCATAGATTACTTTAAATAAATATGTGACTGCAGAGGGGTACAGATTTAAAGAAACCCAGGTTTTAGATCCAAGATGTTAAACACAAATTTGCTATGTGGCATTGAACTCCATGATGATTTTCCACAAACTCCAGTCTCCTCATTTGGAAATGGGGTAGCGAGTACTTGGTCCTAGGTTTGCTATGAATATAACATGAAATCACTTAGGTAAAAGCTTTGGGTACACTTTAAGTTAGAGTATAAAATACTATGGTATATTATACAATTTTATATGTATATATATAAAATAACAATAATAATATTTTTACAGAAAACTAGTACATATTGAGTCCCTCCACTGCTTGAACATTAATTTTTCCATAATTATTTCCTAGAGCTCACGCCAATAAGTTTTAGTCCTGTCAGGGACATACGGATCTTCAGCTTACCCTAAAATAGTCTGGGAAAAGGCCAGGCTCAAGATTTATATAGGAAATCCAACTTCATATTACCCCTTTAGAGATCAAAGATCTGAACAGAATGAAAATAAAAGTCACAACTGTTTCACCTCCCCCAAGGAAAATTGAATATGGAATGGAATAATTTAACCTCTCATCCCTTCCAGAGCATTCTGGTGCTGGAAAGGCAATGAAAATAAAGACTTTGAGACTATAGCTGTGTCTTTGGGGTCTACTCTAGAGAAAAACATAATGCAGGACCTGTGATTCAACCCTGATTTTAATAGGGTAATTTTGTGTAGGGATAAAAGATTCAGTGAGGAAAACACATATTATTGGAGCTGATTTTCTAACCCTTTGGTGAAGGCAGAATATCAAGTACCATGCCCACAGAATGTTTTTTGTATTCCTGTCTACCAAGTAACAGGTCCCTTGTCTTCAAAAAAACAAATTGTCAAGAAAGCTTTTCCTGACCTCCCCCATCTCCAACCTACCCTGGTTTAGGTATTTTTTTCTATTAATCTGCCTCTCATCCCCACTAGACTACTAGCTCATTGGGGGCACAGGGCACAGGAGAATCCATTCAATTCCCATTGTTATCACAATGCCTATTATCCTGCAGGGCAAATATAAAGCATTCAGTAAAACGCTGGAAGAATTAATAGTGGATAGGAATCTGTTAGAAAGAAGTACCAGTCTTTAAGTCCTTAGACATGTGATTTTACTATGTTATAGATCAGAGCAGAATAGGATGCTGTTAGATAGATACATACTCCTATCGAAAACAATCCCAAACAAGAAAACAAGTTACTAGTACCATCGTAAAAAGGGAATCAGATAACATAGATCAGATTTTCAAATGTCAAACTTCAGTCAGATATTTTGAGCAGTTACTGCCTCTACTTTCTTGTGTTCGTTATACCATTTTCCTAAAGTGATCACAAATAATATCCCTCTAAATGAGAAATCTGTAGGCCAGTGCTTGTGTTTTGTTTACAAATACGTTTACCAAGGTAGGTGTTTACAATATCATCAGTGTCAAAGTAGAAGGAAAAAAGACAACATTTATTATACAAAAAAATGGGTGAATGGGTAGTGGCAAGATGGATAAATAAACCAGTGAGAATATGCTGGCAGCACAGAGAAAAAAAAAACCCTACAATAAATAGATGACACACACATTAATTTATATGTATGTAAACACGCACGTATACATGAATACATGCATGGATGCATACACAATGTATAATATTTTATATAAAATTTATATAGAGAATAATATATAATATTGAAATATAAATAATAATATAAGGAAAATATTATGTTTTAATATTACATGTAAGTTTTATATGTAAAATATGCATATATGCACACATACATCCGTGCACACAAGAAAGGAGAAACACAGGTCAATATTTGGACCTAAGTGAGACATCCTAATATTTAATGTGAAAGCTTAACACTTAACTGTTGGAAATGAATGCTTTTTTCAGTAGTATTAAGACGGTATTTGTGCTCAGGTGAACAAAAGATGTTTACGTTTATTATATGCAATATAGTATAAATTCTTTCTGTCCCCAAAATAGGAATATACAGGGACAAAGGCAAACGAAACACTTTGTCATTAGCTACATTGTTCAATATAGAGCAGAGGGGTTCTGTTTTCCCCTCTATGCACATTCACAGATCTCAGTAGATTAGAACAATCATGGTGAACGGAAGTCAGGAAAGAGAAAGAAAGCTGGCCAGACTTATTTCAAACTTTGAGTAATGCAGAGTGTCATCTACATGAGACTGGAATGAAGAGAAAAATGACTAGGTCAGGTTCATGTTCTTTTTTACTACTTTTGTAGCTTTGGTGAAAAATGTACCATAGAGAACACCAGATGTACTACAAGTTGGGCACGTGCAAGGAAAGACAAATATCTCCATACCTGTAGGGTGGCTATACACTCTGCTATGCAAGAGATAATCCCAGTATAAACTGTTGGCCCAGTATAATTTTTAATAATGCTTCTTTCCTTTTTATTTTATTTTTTAAGTTTTTTAAAATTTATTTTATGAGAGAGAACAAGTGGGGGAATGGCAGAGACAGAGGGAGAGAGAGAATCCTAAGCAGGCTCCACACTGTCAGAACAGAGCCTGATACAGGGCTCAAACTCACAAGCTGTGAAATCATGACTTGAGCCAAAATCAAGAGTCAGACGCTTAACCAACTGAGCCACCCCAATGCTTCTTTTCTTTTTAAAGGTCTCCTGGTTTAGATGGTAACTATATAGATACTCTATAGATCATCTTAATACTCGACACGTGTATGGAAGAGTAGAAAGAGCACAGAAGATTTTAACATAGACAACCACCCATCTGGCTAATAATGTATCTAAGATTTAACTAGATTATAAATTCTTCTTCTTGGGATGGGTGCAAAGGGGAGAGTGGAATGCTTAAGAACCTCCATCCCCTTTGCCTTCTGATACACACCTACAATTTTTAAATTCCATTAAAAATTTGCTCACTTCAGATACAGTACTTCCTTCTACTTTATCCCTCATTTCTATCCTTTTTTAGTGTATGAATTAGCAATTGTTTTTCATCCATCCTTGTCATAGTGGAAATGCTAACAGAAATACTAATGGCAATATTTATTAATTTCCCACTATGTGCCAAAGATAAATTGCATACATCATCTCCTTGATTTTTCTCAGTAAGAAGGAGGCAAAAGGATCAAAGGAGAAAGTGGAAGTGACAACGGAAGCAAGAAGTGGGAATGATCTGAAGAAGGGATCATGAGCCAAAGAATGCAGGTGGCCTGCAGAAACTAGAAAAGGCAAGGAAACAGATTTTCCCATAGAGACTACAGGAAGGAATCAACCCTGTCGACACTTCAGCCCAGTGAAACTGATTTTGGGCTTCTAGCCTCTAGAATTTTAGGGAAATAATCTGTAAAACTGAAACATTTATAGGACTATAAAGACGTGATTACAGTGGGCTCACTTGGCTGATCCAGAATAATTTCTCCATCTCAAAATCTTTGAAATAATCACACGTGCAAGTCCCTCGTGCCATATAAGGCAATATTCACAGGTTCTGGGGAACAGGATGAGGACATCTTTTGATGTGAATACATTGAATATTTTTTTTAGTCCCTCTATGAATGTCTTGTTCAAATACCTTGTACTTTTCTGTTGGGCTGTTTGTCATTATTTATTTGCATTGCATATTCTAGCTGCTAATGCTTTGTCTGCTTCTGCTAAAGGATTGTAAATGTGTCTTTAAAAATCGAGTATTCAAATTTGTCAATCCTTTCTTTCATGTTTCATGCTTTTTGTGCATAATTTTATAAATACTTCTATATTGAGGTCAAACAGATGTTCTGTTCTAAATCTTTCTGCAAGTTTTAAGGTTCTGGCTTTTTTTTTTTGTTTGGTTCACTTTCCATGCTTTAGTTTTTAATCCATCTGGAATGTATATTTGGCTTGTATGTAAAATAAGTACCAATTTACTTATTTTTCTTAAAAAGAAAGTCAAATTTTCCAGTATTTAAATCTACCTGTTCACCACTGATTTGCTGTATCACTTCAAATTTCCATGTATGCATGGTTCTCTCCTCTGCTCCAATAGATTTCTATTACTGTATCAATCCTATATTGACTTAAACCACATATATTAGCAATTCTTTTTGGTTGGAGGCACATTCTCCATGTCATGTCAAATTATTATTTATGTATTTAAAATCATATGTATGTTTAATAATATAGTTTTATGCTTAACGAGGTTTCCAAAAAGTGTTTATTTAATCCCTCCTCATATCTGTCAATTTACCCTTATATATCCATTACTTGTTTCTTCATATTTATCTTATCTTATACTGTTAAGGTTATACATATACATACATTTTCATGGTGGATTATTCATTATTTTTATCAGTGTAAAATACTGTTCCTTGTACATAATAAATTTCCCTTAAATTTTTACTTATGATTTTATCTGTTATTAATATTGCTATAATATTGGATTTGGTTATAAGTTTCCTGGCACATTTTTCTCTAAATCTTTATTTTTTTATTTTTTTTAATATATGAAATTTATTGTCAAATTGGTTTCCATACAACACCCAGTGCTCATCCCAAAAGGTGCCCTCCTCAATACCCATCACCCACCCTCCCCTCCCTCCCACCCCCCATCAACCCTCAGTTTGTTCTCAGTTTTTAAGAGTCTCTTATGCTTTGGCTCTCTTTCCCACTCTAACATCTTTTTTTTTCCTTCCCTCTCCCATGGGTTTCTGTTATGTTTCTCAGGATCCACATAAGAGTGAAACCATATGGTATCTGTCTTTCTCTGTATGGCTTATTTCACTTAGCATCACACTCTCCAGTTCCATCCATGTTGCTACAAAAGGCCATATTTCATTCTTTCTCATTGCCACATAGTATTCCATTGTGTATATAAACCATAATTTCTTTATCCATTCATCAGTTGATGGACATTTAGGCTTTTTCTACAATTTGGCTATTGTTGAGAGTGCTGCTGTAAACATTGGGGTACAAGTGCCTCTATGCATCAGTGCTCCTGTATCCCTTGGGTAAATTCCTAGCAGTGCTATTGCTGGGTCATAGGGTAGGTCTATTTTTAATTTTCTGAGGAACCTCCACACTGTTTTCCAGAGTGGCTGCACCAATTTGCATTCCCACCAACAGTGCAAGAGGGTTCCCGTTTCTCCACATCCTCGCCAGCATCTATAGTCTCCTGATTTGTTCATTTTGGCCACTCTGACTGGCGTGAGGTGATATCTGAGTGTGGTTTTGCTAAATCTTTATTTTTAACACATTTGGGTTACGTTGTTTCCATTGTGTTCTACCAAATTACTCTTGTACTATATCATAGAATTTATTCTATGCAACTTGTATTATTTCACATTGCCTGATATATATTGAACATTTGAACTATGCATGATGAGAGAGGAAATACATAATAATCATGTTAATCATGTTAATACACAGAAAGAACCAAGTTTTGGTTTGAGACATATCAGGATACACACCTTTTTACCATGTTGAGGCATTAGGTCACTTCAGCAGATATGAGTTGTTAGGATGATGCCTTCCTTCTTCACCTCTCAATGGTTTCCCTCCCAATTCTCAACAGAGGAAGAAGTGGGTTTTCCTGAGCGTGGTAGCAGGTATATATATGTCAGTGTAATCACTTCCTAGTTTTATAATTATGCATAAGGTGCTTAAATAATCCTGTCCCTCAATTTTATCATTTTTCAAATGAATTACTCCCACTATATCATGATAATTCTACAGTTACATGGAATACGCATGTTCAAGACACTTTCTAAGGCACAAGGAAAGGAACTGATGTTCCCTGTAACACCTTTTTGTATGGTGGATACTAATTAAATGCATGTGAAATGATGTTGAGCTGCTTAGGCTGAAAAGCTATTTCCACATTTCTGAAGACCCATGACATTTATCTAGTATTAACTACATGAATGTCATAGACCTTCATTCTACTCTGAAATTCATCCCTGGTGAATAGGTTGAATAAGCATAAATGTTGTCACTCAGATCAAAGATATAATAAAAAAATTACAAAGATTTGTTTTTCTTCTCGAGGGACAGGACAAATCTCATAAAGGTATCATTTATCATAAAAAATGATGCTTCACTGGTTTAAGATCTGTCTGGCCCATCACCCACAAATCTCATTTATAATAACCTGCCTTGTTTTCTGTGTCATTTATAGGAATGTTCCTCAGGGAAAACAGAACAATAGATATAAAATATTATTATATGAGGAAGATCACAGATTTTCTTCTCTCCTTCTCTTTCTTTTCTTACTCTTCCACTTACATTCATACATGCCAGGATTCCTTATTAAAATGAGTGTAGAAAAATTGTTAAATTTCAGCACAAACACAGTGGTGTTAAAATTTATAGACAATGGAAAGAATGTGGTCTTCAAATGTTTCTTAGATTATTTATTGGGGCCAACAACTGGCAAAACCACACACTCAGTATCATATATTTTCAACACTCTAACACCTACCTCTCTTCTGGGAACTAGCTTCCTACCATCTGATACATTCCCAACCATATCCACGATTCTTATATGCACATACAAGTGCTGAAGTCAAGAGAATTAGATTGGAAACCTGTCACCATTACATACTAATAAAAATCTTGCACCAGGCAATTCAACTCATTAAGTCTTACTTTCACATCTGTAAAATAAGTTAGGTATTGCTATTTTGGTCATCTCACATCAAGGACTGTCAAAGTATAATTTTCAAAAAATGAGAAACATGCCTCTTATACTAACATACAGTGAGCACATGTCAAAGTTTGTTTAACTCATTAATGAAAGAAACAGTGGGATGGTAAATCTAGTTCAAAGGAGAATTAGAGAAACTGAGTAAAAACAGGCACTGAAAGAAAGAATGTTGGATCACTACAGGGCAGGCAATAAATCCATAAGCTTTATAGATATCTTTTCTACCAGAAAAAAACATCTCAAAATGTGTAATTTTACAAATTCATGGTTCTAATAAATACTAAATAGCAAGTCAGTCAAATGTGCATTCACTTAGGAAAAGTAAATGATTCTTAGGTGGACCTGTTAGATAATACTCTGGTATAATTTTGAAAAGACATAGAATCATCCTTTTCTACATCCTTCCCATATTTTGGGTGATATTTCTTAATAGTACAAAATATTTGTCCAAGTTCTTTAATGTGCTATCCTTTTTCAAATATTCATGATTACTGAAATTGCTACTACTACCAACACAATCATTATTTATTTTGAAGGCGCTCATATGCCTAGAAGTCTTTGTAAATTCATAATTTCTTCTATTTATGTTTTTCCATTTATTGTCCTAAGTGATGCAGATATAGAAATGAGGAGAGAAATTGTCACAGCTTTAAGAACCTTTAATCCTAGGATGGGAAAATGTAAGAAAAGATTGAGTATGAGTTATGTACATTACAAGGGTATGAAGGAGCTGGCAAATTTGTCTAATTCTTCCCAGGGGAGGCAAGAGACTCCATGGATAAACTCTTGTTTCAGATGTGCAGCCAATGGCCAGGAGATAGGACTCTACCTGAAGAATTATACAGAGACAATGAAGACTGAATTAACTCATCATCCACACCGGGAGAACTGAAAATAAGTTATTGTGGCTATAGCACAGAAGGTGAGGATATAGTAATGAGAGAGGACAATGGCAAGGGGATATACAGTCAACTTTCAAAATCCTCTCTTTCCAGTTCACAAAAGTTACAAACAAATGGCAATGTTTCCATTATAGGGAAAGAGGACTGAATTAGAGGCCCAGATACCTGGATTCTAGAAACTATTCAGCCAATGACAAACAGTGGTTCTTTGACAAATTTCTTTTCTGGGTCTCAATTTTCTATTTGTAAAATGAGGGTTGCTGTACAGCATGATGAGCTAATCCTAGATATGTGATGATGTCTATAGTAGGCTGAAATCCCTGGGAAGTGGATTTTGAGACAGTTATTAGGTACTGCCTTCAATATCAAAACCTTTGGAGTGAAGGTGAAGGGAGCAAGAGTAGTCAGAAAGAGTTGTTGAACTGTGATTCAGGGCCAAGGAAAGTACTAGCCACTTCATGGGGTGCTAAGGGGCTAGAGTGGCCTTACAAAGTAGTCCCAAGTTGGGTGGACATGGTCAGATTTTTATCCTCTCCCTCACATAATGAGTAACCATTATGTATGGGCCCAAGAAAGGTTATGATTTTGAGCAATCCCTGAATGGCAAAGTGTTGCTTCCCTAACAATGAAGGCTATTGGTCAATAGCACTCCCAATAGACAAGAAAAGAAATGCTTGGAGGGAGGTGTGGGTGGGCATCACAGTGTCCACCAAAATGTAGGATGAGATTAGTCATATAACCTGTCCATCTCATTTATGTATTACCTTTCCTACCCTATCCTAACTCTACTCCACCTGTATGAAATTATTTACAGATTCTCAAACTTTCCCTGGAAGCATATTCTCTATCCCTAGCACCACTTCCCTAATCCACTCACCTCTGTGTTTTCAACTTAGCCATCATTTCTTTCCAAATGCATTCCATTGCATCCTGAATTTAGGCAGAGTCCCTTACTTGTGTTCACTATTGGGACATTAGTCATGCATCTGACTTGCCTTCTAACTGTAAGCAATTGGAAGCTGTTTAATGGGACTTCTAATATCTAGCACATAGGGAGTATGTATAGTAGGTACTGAATGTATATTTGTTGGAGAAAAAGATAAATAAGTGAATATGTTAATTTCAGAGACACTAAATTAGAGTCAGAGTGTGAGTATTTCAACCCAAAGGATTGGGGAAATAGTCTCAAAAAATTAGAACATAAAAAGTACCATGAGGGAGGGAGCCAAGATGGCATGGAAGGTTTTTGTGTGTCTCACATCCATGAAATACAGCCAGACCAACACTAAACCATCCTGCACACCTAGAAAACTGATCTGAGGATTAACACAACAATCTGCACAACCTGAATCACAGAATTCAGCAGGTACGGGGCACAGAGAGGTGAACTTGGGGAGAGAGAAGCCACAGAGGGCAGAGAGGTGCTTTTACATGCAGAGAGAGGATAGAGATGTTGGGGAGAATACAGGAAAAGCACCCCTCCCCAAAAGCAGCTGGAGAAAAAGTGGAAAATTGGAAACAGCCACAGGGACTGAACTACAAAGGGAGAAAGGAGAAAGGAGAGGGTTTAAATTCCATTAAGACTGTAAACAAGGGAAGCGCAAAGTCAGCAACTCTGCAGCTCGATACCTGGCGGTGCTCTGGTGGGAAGGGTGAATCCCCAGGAGTAGAGTGGGGCCCAGGAGGATCTTGGGCCACATGGAGAAAAGAGGTTCCACTGCTGGAATGACATTTGGTAGAGGCTGTGAGGCAACCTGGGCCTAGCAGACTGCATAAAATGGCCACATTCAGTGGCGCTGGAACAAGGTCGTTAAGGGTGAAGCCTGGTGCCAGATGCGTGTTGTGATTTTCCATAATCCCTGAAATGCTGCTGCTACACTATCTCGTGAACTTTTTCTGGGGCAGGCTGGCACCTAGCCACAGTCTCTGGGCATTGGCAGCAGCACAGTCCAGCGAACTTTCCTGGGTGCAGCCGGCATTCAGCCATTGCTTGGTGAGACCCTCTGCAGAGGGGTAGAATGGGTCAAAGCCACAGTCCCTCAGAAATAAGGGGCTGGGGAAAATAGCCACATCTTAGATGGAACTCAGAAGAGAGGTACTACCTGGGGCTTGGTCACGGACAGTGTAAAATCGGGGAGTGGACCAAAGCTGAAGACAAAGGATGGGTGCACGATTACTGATTGGGGAAAACAGAGTTCAGATACTAGAGACTTGGTAGCTGGGTGATGCCATATTCACCGCTCCCATGCATGCGCATACACACCTACAAGCACCATCACAATCCACCCCAGTAGGCTAGCAGCGCCATCTAGTGGAGAACAGAGCTGTTACACTAAGCCCCGCCCAACTGGGCCAATCTTGCTCTTCAAGAACAGAAGTCTCACCGCCTGCTTAGTCTATGGACTATAAGGCACTTCATAGTCTGACTTCTAGGGGAAAACGAAGTAATTTCAGTTGTATTTCAGTCTGTTAGCAGGTCCATCTATTCACTTTTATTTCTTTTTCTTTCTTTTTTTCTTTTTTTTCTTTCTTTTTCTTGAATACAGAAAGAGAAAAGATTCATTTTTTTAATTTTTTTATTAGAAATATTTTCCTTAATTTTTTTCTACTATATTTTTTACTTTTGTGTCAATTTTTTTCAAATTCTAGTTTACTTCCAACATTTCATTTTAGTCTACTTCAGTGTATTAATATTTTCAAATTTTCAAACGATTTCCATTTTTTTCTTCTTTCCCCTTTTTTCTCTAATCTGTCAAGCCCCTTTCAACACTGAGACCAAAACACACCTAGGATCTAGCATCATTTATTTGATTTTGTGTGTGTGTTTTTAATTTTTTAATTTTAATATTTTTTAATTTTAATTTTTTCTACCTCATTAATTCCTTTTCTCCCTTCAAAATAACAAAATGGAGGAATTCACGCCAAAAGAAAGAGCAGGAAGAAACGACAGCCAGGGATTTAACCAATACAGACACAAGCAAGATGTATGAACCAGAATTTGGAATCACGATAAGAACACTAGCTGGAGTCGAAAATACATTAGAATCCCCCTCTGTGGAGATACAAGAAGTAAAAACTAGTCAGAATGAAATAAAGAATGTTATAACTGAGCTGCAATCACGAATGGATGCCATGGCAGCAATGATGGATGAGGCAGAACAGAGAATCAGTGATATAGAGGACAAACGTATGGAGAATAACGAAGCAGAAAAAAAGAGGGAGATTAAGTCAAAAGAGCACAATTTAAGAATTAGAAAAATCAGTGACTCATAAAAAGGAACAACATCAAAATCATAGGGGGTCCCAGAAGAGGAGAGAGAAATAGGGTAGAAGGGTTATGTGAGCAAATCATAGTGGAAAACTTTCCTAACCTGGGGAAAGACACAGACATCAAGATCCAGGAAGCACATTGGACTCCCATTAGATTCAACAAAAACTGACCATCAACAAGGCATATCATAGTCAAATTCACAAAATACTCGGGCAAGGAGAGAATCATGAAAGCAGCAAGGGAAAAAAGTCCTTAGCCTACAAGGGAAGACATATCAGGTTCACAGCAGACCTATCCACAGAAACTTGGCAGGCCAGAAAGGAGTGGCAGGATATATTCAGTGTGCTGAATCAGAAAAATATGCAGCCAAGAATTCTTTATCCAGCAAGGCTGCCCTTCAGAATAGAAGGAGAGATAAAAAGTTTCCCAGACAAACAAAAATTAAAGGAGTTCATGACTACTAAACCAGCCTTGTGAGAAGTTTTAAGGGGGACTCTCTGAAGGGAGAAAATATGAAAATATCAATCAATCAATCAATCAATAAAGACCAAAAGCAGCAAAGATTAGAAAGGACCAGAGAACACCACCAGAAACTCCAACTCTACAAACAACATAATGGCAATAAATTCATATCTTTCAGTACTCACTCTGAATGCCAATGTACTCAATGCTCCAATTAAAAGACATAGGGTAACAGAATGGATAAGAAAATAAGAACCATCTATATGCTGTTTACCAGAGACCCACTTTAGACCTAAAAACACTTTCAGATTGAAAATAAGGGGATGGAGAACCATCTACCATGCTAATGGTCAACAAAAGAAAGCCAGAGTAGCCATACTTATATCAGACAATCTAGATTTTAAAATAAAGATTGTATCAAGAGATGAAGAAGGGCACTATATCATAATTAAGGGGTCTATCCACCAAGAAGACCTAACAATTGTAAACACTTATGCACAAAATGTGAGAGCACCCAAATATATAAACCAATTAATCACAAACAAAAAGAAACTCACTGATAGTAATACCATAATAGTAGGAGACTTCAACATTCCACTCACAACAATGGACAGATCATCTAATCAAAAAATCAACAAAGAAACAATGGCTTTGAATGACACACTGGGCCAGATGTACTTAGCAGATATATTCAGAACAATTCATCCTAAAGCAGCATAATATACATTCTTCTCCAGTGCACATGGAACATTCTCCAGAATAGACCACATACTAGGACACAAATTATCCCTCAGCAAGTACAAAAATATTGAGATTATACCATGCATATTTTCAGACCACAATGCTATGAAACTCGAAATCAACCACAAGAAAAAAAATTGGAAAGGTAACAAATACTTGGAGACTGAAGAACATCCTACTAAAGAATGAACAGGCTAACCAAAAAGTTAAAGAGTAAATTAAAAAGTACATGGAAGCCAATGAAAATGATAATACCACAACACAAAACCTCTAGGATGCAGCAAAGGCAGTCATAAGAGGAAAGTATATAGCAATCCAGGCCTTCCTGAAGTAGGAAGAAAGATCTCAGATACACGATCTATCCTTATGCCTTAAAAAGCTGGAAAAAAAACAGCAAATAAAATCCAAAACCATCAGAAGATGGGAAATAATAAAGATTAGAGCAGAAATTAATGCTACTGAAACCAAAACAAAACAAAACAGTAGAACAGATCAATGAAACCAGAAGCTTGTTCTATGAAAGAATTAACAAAATTGATAAACCACTAGCCAGTTTGATCAAAAATAAAAAGGAAAGGACCCAAATAAATAAAATCAAGAATGAAAGAGGAAAGATCACAATCAACACAGCAGAAATAAAAACAATAATAAGAGAATATTCTGAGCAATTATATGCCAGTAAAATGGGCAATCTGGAAGAAATGGTCAAATTCCTAGAAACATATGCACTACCAAAACTGAAACAGGAAGAAATAGAAAATTTGAACAGACCCATAACCAGTAAGGAAATCGAATTAGTAATCAAAAATGTCCCAAAAAGCAAGAGTCCAGGGCCAGATGGTTTTCCAGGGGAATTCTACCAAATATTTAAGGAAGAGTTAACACCTATTCTCTTGAAGCTGTACCAAAAAATAGAAATGGAAGGAAAACTTCCAAACTCTTTTTATGAAGCAAGCAGTACCTTGATTCCAAAACCAGACAGAAACCCCACTAAAAAGGAGAACTATAGACCAATTTCCCTGATGAACATGGATGCAAAAATACTCAACAAGATATTAGCCAACTGGCTCCAACAATACATTAAAAAAATTATTCACCACAACCAAGTGGGATTTATACCTGGGATGCAGGGCTGGTTCAATATCCACAAAACAATTAACATGATTCATCACATCAATAAAAGGACAAGAACCATATGATCCTCTCAATAGATGCAGAGAAAGCATTTGACAAAATACAGCAGGCTTGCTTCATAAAAACCTTCAAGAAAGTAGGGATAGAAGGATCATACCTCAGGTTCATAAAAGCCATATATGAATGACCCAATGCTAATATCATCCTCAATGGGGAAAAACTGAGAGCTTTCCCCCTAAGGTCAGGAACAAGACAGGGATGTCCACTCTCACCACTGTTATTCAACATTTAATTGGAAGTCCTAGCCTCTTCAATCAGACAACACAAAGAAATAAAAGGCATCCAAATCAGCCAGGAGGAGGTCAAACTTTCACTCTTCGCAGATGACATGATACTCTATATGGAAAACCCAAAAGATTCTACCCCAAAACTTCTAGAATTGATTCATGAATTCAGCAAAGTTTCAGGATATAAAATCAACACACAAAAAATGGTTGCATTCCTATACACCAACAAGGAAGCAACAGAAAGAGAAATCAAGAAATCGATCCCATTTACAGTTGCACAAAAAAACCATAAAACACTTAGGAATAAATGTAACCAAAGAGATGAAAAATCTATACACTGAAAACTATAGAAAGCTTTTGAAGAAACTGAAGAAGACACACACAAAAAAAAGAAAAAGATTCCATGCTCCTGGATAGGAAGAACAAATATTGTTAAAATGTCGATACTACCCAAAACAACCTACATATTCAATGCGATCCCTATCAAAATAACACCAGCATTCTTCACAGAACTAGAACAAATAATCCCAAAATTTGTATGGAACCAGAAAAGACCCTGAATAGCCAAAACAATCTTGAAAAAGAAAACCAAAGCAGGAGGCATCACAATCCCAGACTTCAAGCTATACTACAAAGCTGTAATCATCAAGACAGTATGGTACTGGCACAAGAACAGACACTTAGATCAATGGAATAGAATAGAGAACCTAGAAATGGACCCACAAACATATGGCCAACTAATCTTTGACAAAGCAGGAAAGAATATCCAATGGAATAAAGACAGTCTCTTCAGCAAGTGGTGCTGGGAAAACTGGACAGCGAAATGCAGAACAATGAGCCTGGACCACTTTCTTACACCATACACAAAAATAAACTCAAAATGGATGAAAGACCTTAATGTAAGACAGGAAGCCATCAAAATCTTCAAGGAGAAAGCAGGCAAAAACCTTTTTGATCTTGGCCGCAGCAACTTCTAACCCAATACGTCTCTGGGGGCAAGGAAAACAAAAGCAAAAATGAACTACTGGGACCTTATCAAAATAAAAAACTTCTGCACAGGAAGGAAACAATCAGCAAAACTAAAAGGCAACCGACAGAATGGGAGAAGATGTTTGCAAATGACATATCAGATAAAGTGTTAGTATCCAAAATCTACAGAGAACTTATCAAATTCAACATCCAAAAAAATAATAATCCAGTGAAGAAATGGGCAAAAGACATGAATAGACACTTCTCCAAGGAAGACATCCAGATGGTCAACCGACACATGAAAAACTGCTCCACATCACTCATCATCAGGGAAATACAAATCAAAATCACAAGGAGATATCACCTTACACCTGTCAGAATGGCTTACATTACCAACTCAGGCAACAACAGATGTCGGCGAGGATGTGGATAAAGAGGATCTCTTTTGCATTGCTGGTGGGAATGCAAGCTGGTGCAGTCACTCTGGAAAACAGTATGGAGGTTCCTCAAAAAGCTAAAAATAGAACTACCCCACAACCCAGCAATTTCACTACTAGGTATTTATCCAAGGGATACAGGTGTGCTGTTTTGAAGGGACACATGCACCCCCATGTTTATAGCAGCACTATTGACAATAGCCAAAGTATAGAAAGGCTGAAATGTCCATCAATGGATGAATGGATAAAGAAGATGTGGTATATATATGTATACACAATGGAGTATTACTTGGCAATCAAAAAGAATGAAATCTTGCCATTTGCAACTATGTGGATGGAACTGGAGGGTATTATGCTATGTGAAATTAGTCAGTCAGAGAAAGACAAATATCATATGACTTCACTCATATGAGGACTTTAAGAGACAAAACAGATGAACATAAGGGAAGGGAAGCAAAAATAATATAAAAACAGGGAGGGGGACAAAGCATAAAAGACTCATAAATATGGAGAACAAACAGAAGGTTACTAGAGGGGTTGTGGGAGGGGAGATAGGCTAAATGGGTAAGAAGCATTAAGGAATCTACTGAAATCATTGTTGCACTATATGCTAACTAGTTTGGATGTGAATTTAAAAAAATAAAAGTAAAAAAATAAAAATAAATAAAAAAAATAAAATGAACATTAAAAAAGTACCATGAGGAGCTAGTATGAGAAAATACCAGTTTGACACAGGAGTATTTCTTCATCATGAAATTCTCTGCCATAAAGTGAAGGAGTACTGCTACCATCACAGATTGCTGGAGGCGGGGTGGGTAGGGGGGAAAAGAGAGGGAATAAGCTATCTATGACTCATGATTGTTTTCATAACTCTGTTTCTTAGTGTAATCTTCTACTGTGAGATGTGATTTCTTCAACCCTGTTGATGGTTGCTCACTTTTGCCTTCAGAAGTCAAAGAAATGGGGAAAAAATGTCTTCTTCCATGTATATACTGGGTCCTGAATTAGCAGTAATAGTTTTTAAATCAATACTCTCTGAAAAGCTGTGAAAAATGTTTCTATTTCTGGTCCTTTAGATATTCTGACTACTAAGGCATATTTGTGAGATAATGTCTATTGATATTTGGTAGCACTTATGTTTCAGTCAAATGCTTTCACATTTTAAATCTATCATTTAAACAACACAGTGTGGGATACACATACTTACCAGAAAGGACAAAAGTCTCAGAGAGGCCAAAAAGTTGCTTACCATCACACATCAGGGTAAAACCTGGTTCTAAACCCACTTAATTGAAGTCCAAGTCAAGTATTCTTCCTATTTTACCATAGCTGGGATGTGAGCCTTAATAGGCTGTCTCCAATCACATCATCAGTTATATACTTATTTGATACTTAAAGGCTTTTGGTGCTCCATGTATTAAAAGATAAATATCTCTAGGAGGGAATATGTATCTAAAGCCTTAGATAAACACAGAAAAGGAAAGAGCAATTACTCTAGCATAATGCATAATGATTTTAAATTGCCATCTCCTATACTTTAAAAAAATATAAAATACACATCATTATCTCTATTTTAATGATGAGAAAACCAAAACTCAGAGGCATTGGACTACTTGCTTGAGGTCCTCAACAATTATGGAAAAACTGTAATTTGAACTCAGTTCTTTTTGGCTCCATAGCCTCCCACATTAATGTTATACCTTCTTTTATATTTGTATAACCTCCGTATTTCAGACTTCCACCCTCCTTCACACTTAGAAATAGCATCAACAAGTTTAAATCTGTCCAAATTGGTCTGTTCCCTTGTGGGAACCAAAGTGCAAGTCCCCACCTGCCATCCTGAGTGAGATTGCTGGATCCAGAGCTATGCATCATTTAAGATCATTAGTGTAAAATCAATAGCTGCAGGAAATAATTAATTGTAGCTATCCCTGCGACCTTGCCCCCTGTGGTACTTCATCCTTGAAGGTTATTTAATTAAAGTCCAAGCAAGATGGGTTAGCTCTGGAGTGGTGTATAAGTGGAAGTGACATGACACCAGAGGGAAACAGCCTTCGCTCCCAGCAATGCAATGTGTGGCTTGGGCAGAGATCTCATGATTCTTGGAGCCAAAACACAAGGTTGTGTGAAAGGCACTGTCTTACAGGTGGTTAGATCTTCTCTGACTTTAGGAGAAAGGAGTGGGCAGTTACCATTTAGCAAATATTTATTAGGGTGTCTATTGGAGAGCTACTGTATGCTACATGCTCAACCTGTAACAAAGCTGAATATGACATTATCCATGATTAACTTCCAGGGGTTAATTTGAATGGAAGTAAACAGCCCAATAGCTATGTAAGCCAAATGTCTCCTGGTTTGATGCCTGCAGAGGCAATATAGCTAGACCTATCTTCCAATTATCTAGATTCTATAAAATCTGGTAAACTTGTGGGAGGGAGGTAAGTTTGAGTTTTTGTCTCATGTCACCTCCCTTCTGAATTCAGGTCACAGCCTATAATTCTACTCCAGCATCACTATTTCCAGGATTACCATGGCCCCCGCTTCCCCTGGCAGTGAATGATTTGTTTCCAGTGTTTCCAGACCATTATCCACCTTTAAATTTATACTGTTGCTATTTTGTAGTAAGAGCATACTTACCTACTTTGTACCAAGTATGCATTCAGAGCCTCACTTTATTTTTGTTCGCAAAGAGTGAAAACATTTACTCATTATTCATTCATTATTTCAACAAATATTCATTGAGAATTTAGTTATGAAATCAACTACACGATCAGCTGTAGTTCTTATTCATACCTAATTATTTGAAAATTATATTAAAATAAAAGTTTTATTTTATTGCCAGGATAAATTCTGCTCTAATTTAATTCATGTAACAGACATTCACAATATCCCCACTAAGTACCATTTACTGTTAAAAATGCTAGGGATACAAAAATAAATGAAACAGAGAAAGTTATTTGCTTTGAGAAACTTACATTCCTGTTGGGGAAACATACAACAAACTAAAGAAATTTAAAGAGCAAACAAATAAATAATTGTACCTACTAAAAGTTACTATGAAAAAAATCTAATTAAATTAGATGTATTGGGTTAGACAGTATGCAGTTGGGTACTGAGGTTCCTATTGATTGGGTAGTCTTAGAAGACCACTGCAAAGAAGTGCAAGTTGAGATGCACGCTTTAATAAAACACTTACTGAACACAAGCAAAACCAACTTGAACCAGAAACTAGCTATGGCTCACCTCAAGTCTGTAGTCCCAGACCAGTTCAAAGCCTGCACTTCTGCAGTAGAGACTTGTGCTTATATTTTACACTGTTGGCATGGTTAATCCAGGAACATTATATCCTAAAATCCCCTTCCCTATGTGATTCTGAGATACCGTTGGCTAAAAGAAACTCGTTTGAGGCTTCAATGGCAGCAGTAAAGCAGCTACCATTACAATACTGAAGGTCGTCTACAAAGTATAATGGACAAATGTGGAAGGTGTCCTCTCTGCCTCTTCTCCTGTCCAAGTCCTGCTGTTCTCCTGGTTGCTGGCCTTGTGTACCAACAGCATCCCAGGCTACCACCACAGAGATAAGCAATGATTCCCATGGACACCTCCACTAACCTCCCCTTGGTGAGCTCACCTGGTTATTGGATGTACTTGATGTCTTAGACTCCCCTGCAAACTCTGATACATTCAACTGTGCCTATGTTATACTTAGGGGACATTTTTGTGATCTTTCCACTCATTTCTAGACCTTCATTTTCCTATTTCTTCCCGTAATTGTATAATTTCTAATTCCTTTAAAAATATTTTATCTCATAACACTTATAGTGCCTCTGTTTCTCTGTTAGATACTCATATTGACCCTACAAGTGGAGCCAGAGGAACAAAATCTTAAGGATGGGACCCATAATTGGTTCTCTGATGGGTTAAATTTTAAAGGCACTAATAACATGGGTGCTAGCAGTAAATGGAGTGCTGGTAGTTTAAATTTTTTTTAATGTTTATTTATTTTTGAGAGAGAGACTGATAGAGCACAAGCAGGGGAGGGGCAGAGAGAGGGAGGGAGACACAGAATCTAAAGCAAGCTCTAGGCTCGGAGCTGTCCACACAGAGCCTGACGCAGGGCTCGAACTCATTACCTCAGCTGAAGTCAGATGATCAACCAACTGAGGCACCCAGGTGCCCCTAGAGTGCTGGTAGTTTATAGCAAGTGGTGGCAAAATTGAATTATTCACCTGTAGTTATCTGGAATCAAATGTCTAAGAAAGATAAGACTTTGAGAGAACTTAATTCAGTAGAAATAAAAAGTAAAAACTCTATGAAGCTATTTGGTTACTTGCAAGGTTCCTAGAGCAAGTTTAATTCCCAGCTCCAGGTTTTGCTTGTTTTCAGAACCCAGAAAGCTTTTACTGCTAGAGGGAGGGACTTTGGGAATGACAGAATGAGGACCCCTGTGCATTTGTTCCTCCATAGAGGCAACAAAACTGTGGGCAAAATTGTCCAAGTCAACTTTTGCATAACTCAGGAAATGAACCAAAGGATTCTAACAGTATAAAGATCATTTACCTAAGAAAACCTGCTGAACCTCCATCAAGAACAGTGGATGTTTGGGACATTTAACTTGGCTTCCTTTCATCCACGTCTCCCCAGCTCCATGGTAGTCTTGGAAACCCAGTAGTCCTAATTTTGCAACCACAGAAGGGGCAGACTGGGTTTGGCTCTCCTCAAAAAGCTCTATCTCCAGGGTACTATTATAATTTGACATATCCCATAGCTTCCTGGTAGAGCCCCACGCATAGGGCACTGTCATTTTTTGACCTGATGTGAAACTCACTCTGTGGGAAAAAATCCTACCCCCTGCCATGCTGCATAATGTAGAGCAAAGTCAGTTCCTAATGGGAATAGAAAGATATAGCTTGTTTTTTATTTATTTGATTTGAGCTGGGTGGTTGGCAGCTGGCTTAACACATATAAAGTAAATTTAAGAAGAACTTACCAAGATGGAAATTCAAATAGGCAAGAGGTCCCAGAAAAGAGAGAAGAAATATATAGAAACATTTTAAGTAAATATAAGAACACACTTCTGACTCATATTTTTATGAGGTATGAATATTAGAGTTTGTGACTTAAGATTGCAGGCTGAGAGTAACAGCATCTTTTTTTATGTTTATTTTTTATTTATTTTTGAGAGAGAGAGAGGGTGAGAATGGGGAGGGAGTGAGAGAGTGGGAGAAAAAGAATCCCAAACAGGCTCTGAGCTGTCAGTGCAGAGCTCCAAGTGGGGCTTGATCTTACAAATGGTGAGATCCTGACTTGAGCCTAAATCAAGCACTAGACACTTAACCGACTAAGCCATCCAGGCATCCAGAGAATAATGGCATCTTAAAGAACTGGGGTTTGAACTCAGGGAACATGAAGTAAAAGGGAAGGAATGCCAGTTTCCCAGGTACAAAGAAAAGAGGATGGTAGGGAGGTTTTTAGGGGGCCTGATGATGCTCTATCATCGCCATTTTGCTCTGTGAAGTGAGAAAGAATTTTTAATCCTCTCTGCCAAATAGGAAAAATGAAGTGTACATTCTCTAGGAGGGAATTCAGTGTTTCTAGGTTGGAGATATTCATGGGAAAGGAGGATGAGCAGGTATCACAGTAGTTAGCAGGAGTCTGGGCATTCTGTACAAATGACTAGGATTGAGATAGAATAGAACTAAGAAGATTATGATATGATAAAAAAACTGGTGAATGTTATTCATCAGATGGTAGAGAATATGTGGGTTCAACAGAGCAAATTGGTAAAATAGTGTTTTGATGCTTACTGATTGAGACTTTTTTTGAAAGTTGTTGTTGTTGTTGTTGTTGTTGTTGTTGTTGCTGTTGTTGTTTGAGGTCTGCTATCATTGAGACAAAATCTGTTAGTCAGTCAGTATGGTCTGTGTAGCTAACTAGCTACTACCACTTTGGATTTTTTAAGTTTCTGATATGTTTTTCATAAGAGCTAAGCTATTGATTTGCAATCACCTTGGACCCATTTCAGGTTAGATCATTAGATGTTGCCAAGGACTTTCCTTTGTGATTTCATGTGACAACAAAATTTACTGTCCCTTCCAATGCTACTGAAACTCAGCTGTATCTATAGAGTATCTGTTAGCCATGCTCAAAATCCAGGTTTAGGAAAATCTGTGATATAGTGAAAATATTTCTAGTTTTGTTTATGTCTTAGTTTTTTTCCCATTATTAAAAACTCTACCTGTTTTATAGAAAACATAGAAATTCAAAGGAAAGAGTATCAAAACCTCACAATCAGAAATATGGAAAAAGTATGTTCCATAATTGCAAGGTTTTTCTTATTCTCTTTATTATAGTCTCAATATCTATTTGTTATAGCATAAAGGCCCTTTGTAAATATCATGTAAGTAAGCAGAGAAGTAAATAAAATTATGAATGAATTATAGATGAATGAGTTAATATTTTGGTGAATTTTGTTCCATACTATGTTTTCTGGATAATAGTGATTTTCTTGTTAATTTTTTTACATAGTTTCAATTATACTATGTATATACTATTGCTTCATTCACTTACTATTAAGTGAAAAATTAATATGTCATTATATATTCTTACAAAATAAGAGTTTAAATAGTTATACAATATTCCATGGAGAGATTGATTATTTAGCTCACCAGTATTCTCTCTTTGGTCTTTGAAGATGCTTTCTATTATTGCTTATTATAAATAGCATTACCAGGAATATATTTATTCATAACCACAAATATCATAGTTAATATGTAGTATAATAATATGGAGGACTTTTTTCTCCTCTCAAATACATGCATCACACCCTAGCTACAAAGACCTTGTCTTAAAATTCTCAAAGTTTTCTTTTGGTGGAAAATATTGAAGGCTTAGATTTTGCCCAAAGGAACATTTTATTTTGTTTATTTGTGTGTGTGTGTGTGTGTGTGTGTGTGTGTGTGTGTGTGTGTGTGTTTGTGTTTGGAGGAAAATATTCTACTGTTTTTGCATGCTTAACACATTACACATTGTATTACATAACAGTGTTTTGAGGCCATTTGCATGATCTGGATGCTGCCATAAGGTTGAAATTTGGAAAAATAGCCCATATGCCTGGCTGCCTTTTGGAGAGAAAATTACTTGACCGGGTGAGAGAAAAGGTAGAAGGCAGGCATTATTCTAGTTGGCATATTTTATATGTGCAACAGTGTGTTAATTTGCTAAGCAAGGAATAAAGCTTGGACATCACATCAGTTCAACTAATGTTTCAAAACATTCAATTTCTCCAAAGGATATTTGAAAGAGTTATTCTAACTTAATCCCAGATCTTTACTGTACACAATAACCACGGTCCAGTATAGAAAGACCTCCTTACTTTGTGAGCTGATCATGGAACAGCACCTGATTCAAATTGCAGCACCTGTTACTATGACTATTTGATCTTAACCAAATATTGGCTTAATATCTGAACCCCAAATCAAAGGCACAAAGCAGCTGCATTTAAATATGTTGGATTAGTTAAAAGCTAATTTATCTGTTACTTGGTGAAATTACAAATACATATATTGTTAACCAATTTTACTATTTTAATATAAATTGACTGGTAGGCAGAAGAACAGTTATAAGAAATGGAGTAAAGATTATGTTATAAATCTAAGGCAACAGGCTAATAAGTCACATGAAAGGGTAGGATGCAAACTGAGAAAACTTGGTTATGATATAATTTCTAAACCCACTACTCCTCTTCTTCTTAAATACATTACTCATGATTCTCTTTTTAATGTTTTATCTATTTTTGAGAGTATGCATGAGTGGGGGAGGGACAGAGGATCCTAGGCGGGCTCTGTGGTGATAGCAGCAAGTCCCATGAGGGGCTTGAACTCAAGAGCTGTGAGATCATGACCTGAGCAGAAATCGAGAGTTGGACACGCAACCAACTGAGCCACCCAGGCACCCCTAACTCATGCCTTTATTGTAACTTATTACTGATTTTCTAAAGTCTTTTTCACTTGTCTGTCTCTCATAGTAGACAGTGAGCTTCTCAAGGACCATTTTTTTCAAATTTCTATACCTGCATGATTTAACCTAAGAATCAAAAACACACTTGATAAATTTAAGCTATCAAATAAATTTAATACTGATCTATAACAATGGTGTACAATAATCTGCTTAGAAAAAAAGAGCAGATGATATTTCGGGTGCCAACATCAGTTTGGTGGAAAATTTAGATGTGACCATGAGATGATCAAGCAAAGAGTCATGCTGGTAAATTTTCTTAAAAAACAAAAAAACACTGGAACCCTTTTTACTTTCTTACTTTCAAAAATGAAACAGAAAATCAACTATAGCAACATATATTAATTACAATATTGAGCACAAAATTAAACAGCAAGTAAATCATGAAGTACAAAAAAATAATAAGATTTCCCTATCATTATTAACCCATCCACGTTAAGCAAATGTTGGATTTTAATTAGTAGTCAAGCTCTAGAATGCATTCTTTAATTAAATGAAAAACCTCCTTTAATACAAAGTTACATTTCCAAATTTAAGGCACCAAAGTTTAAGAAAAAATCCAAAACTAATCTCGCAGGAGCATGAAGTACATAATAAACAACAAGAAAATAACATCTTATACTAGATTTGCATGATGTGAGCAAATATTGTTGCAAGCAGCTTACTGTCTGTATACACTTAACAACTTTGTTGCTCTCATTTGCAAGATTAGGTCCCTTCCAAGGCTAATTCTTCTTTATAAAGATTTTTTTTTTCTTTTTTTCAGAGGTGGTGGTAGATGAGATGGGATTTGGGGGTGGTTGTACTTTATTGGAGGTGGAGTTTGAAAATCTTATTCTTAAACTGGACCTCTTTAAAAATTGCCTGCCTCAGTTCTGTATTGCAGCACAGCCAAATCATTCACCTGCCTCCCAATTTCCAAAGGAAGAATGCTTGCTGATCCCACCTCTGTTTGTGGCAAATGTGCTGGTTCCTTGTATTTCACAGCCCCCTTTCTTCCTCATCATCTTTTTATTTCTCTATCTTAGAACTTACTCTTGGAACTTGGCCTTCGAACCCAAACAATCCCCAACTTCGAAGATCTCACTTTGGGCATGAATCTGAATCTCCTCTAGGACTTTCTGACCCTTCAAAAGATGGGCACCAAAGATAAACTAGCCAAATTTATATAAATAAATTTATATAAAAGTGGTCACTCTTTTTATTTTTCTTTTAAATCTCATCTAATTTTACACCAAGTCCCAAAGTCCCAGAAGTTCAGCACGCAAATCTGTGAACGCTTATCTATTTTTCATTTTTATGTTTCCACCAATAATCATTAACAGAAATTAGGACATCTGAAATCAAATTAAGGTTTGTAAACTAATACCAAACACCATTAGAAATAGATGTTAGCCCTCTTTTGCGTTTTTTGACAGGTGTGTGGATATTCAACAATGAATTGGGTTCCCCCTTGCTAGGATGCTTAATAAATACTAACAGCAATTATATAAAATTAAGATTTTATATAGGCTCCATTCAATCCCAGGAATGGATATAGGAATGGATATAGAAATAAAGACCGGGGTGCCTGAGTGGCTCAGTTGATTAAGCATAAGGCTTCCGCTCAGGTCATGATCTTGCAGTTAGTGAATTTGAGCCCCGCGTCATGCTCTGTACTGACAGTTCAGAGCCTGGAGCCTGCTTTGGATTCTGTATTTCTCTCTCTCTGCTCGTTTTCTGCTCATGCGCACACACACTCTCTCTCTCTCTCTCTCAAAAGTAAATAAGCATTGAAAAAAAATAGTAATAAATCCCTTGCAATTACTCCAGGAGAGGATGCCTTCAGAATGTGGTCTTTCTCTAACAAAACCACCACCTAGTCACATGCCATTACATTGCTGTTGGAGAATAGCATCACCTAGCATTGCCTTTATTCTAATTATTTCTTCTGGTTAGTCAAGGGTTCCGGGGCAGTCAGGTGGGATTCTTACCTTAGCAAAGTTAATTTAGTTATCACAAACCAGAATGTTCAGAATGCAAAATTTTGATGAAGGCTGCTGTTGCCAAAAGCATGAGGGCTTAGTAGGGGTAGGGGGACACTAAATCTTGCTTTACCATTTACAAGGTGGACAATCTTAGACAAGTCAATTTACCTCTTATGATCTTAGATTCCTCATCTCTAAAATGGAGAGAATAATGGTTTCTATTTCATATATTTAAGTTACAATGTGCAACTTAAATGAATGTATATAATATGGCTGACATAACAGATGACACATAGTAGGTCTTTAAAGTGGTAAAATAACTATTATTGTCACTGTTATTAACTTATGGTGTTGGCTCTGCAACTAAGCTGTTTTGCAACTAAAAAAAAGAAAGACAGGGCTTTTGATCCTGAAGATGGTGGCGTAGGAGAACACTGGGCTCACTGCGTCCTGCTGATCACTTAGATTCCACTGACACCTGCCTAAATAACCCAGAAAACCACCAGAAGACTAGCAGAATGGATTCTCCAGAGCCAAGCATATACGAGAGGCCCACGGAAGAGGGTAGGAAGGGCGGCGAGGCATGCTACATGGACTGGTGGGAAGGAGCTGGGGCAGAGGGGCGGCCCACCAGCCAAGCAGAGCCCCTGAGTCTGGCTGGCAAAAGCGGAGGGGCCCAAAGGAGTGTGTTTGGACAGCAAGCGGGACTTAACATCTGGAAGGTTACAAGCTAACAGCTCTGCTCAGAGAGCGGGAGGGCTGGAGGACAATGGGAGGGAGAGTTGTTGAGCCGGGGACGACAGAGCACAGCTTGGTGGGGAACAAAGGCACTCACCAGCGCCATCTCCCTCGCCCATCCCCTAGCCAAAATCCCAAAGGGAACCAGTTCCTGCCAGGGAACTTGCTTGCACCTCGAAAACACCCAACACCGTGCTTCTGCAGATCCATCCCTCTGGTGGCGGGTCCGACTCCCTCCAGGTGCCACAGGGCCCCTCCCGAAGAGGATCTCCGAAGGAAAAGCGAGCTGAGCCTGCCCCTCCCGCCCCTGTGCACCTTGCCTATCCACCCCAGCTAATACGCCAGATCCCCAGCACCACAAGCCTGGCAATGTGCAAGTAGCCCAGACGGGCTGCACCATCCCACAGTGATTCCTGCCCCTAGAAGAGGGGAAGAGAAGGTACACACCAGTCTGTCTGTGGCCCCAGCAGTGGGCTGGGGTCAGACATCAGGTCTGACTGCAGCCCCGCCCACCAACGCAAGTTATTCAAGACAGCACGGGGAAGTGCCCTGCAGTTCTTTCCAAAATGATGAAACGGAAGAATTCCCCTCAAAAGAATCTCCAGGAAATAGCAACAGCTAATGAACTGATCAAAAAGGATTTAAACAATATAACAGAAAGCAAATTTAGAATAATAGTCATAAAATTAATCGCTGGGCTTGAAAACAGTATAGAGGACAGCAGAGAATCCATTGCTACAGAGATCAAGGGACTAAGGAACAGTCAGGAGGAGCTAAAAAATGCTATAAATGAGCTGCAAAATAAAATGGAAATGACCACGGTTCAGATTGAAGAGGCAGAGGAGAGAATAAGTGAACTAGAAGATAAAATTATGGAAAAAGAGGAAGCTGAGAAAAAGAGAGATAAAAAAAAAATCCAGGAGTATGAGGGGAAAATTAGAGAACTAAGTGATGCACTAAAGAGAAATAATCTACACATAATTGGTATTCCAGAGGAGGAAGAGCCAATGGAAAAAAGACAGTCTCTTTAACAAATGGTGCTGGGAGAACTGGACAGCAACATGTAGAAGGTTGAAGCTAGACCACATTCTCACACCATTCACAAAAATAAACTCAAAATGGACAAAGGACCTGAATGTGAGACCGGGAACCATCAAAACCCTAGAGGAGAAATCAGGAAAAGACCTCTCTGACCTCAGTCGTAGCAATTTCTTACTTGACACATCCCCAAAGGCAAGGGAATTAAAAGCAAAAATGAACAATTGGGACCTCATGAAGATAAAAAGCTTCTGCACAGCAAAGGAAACAACCAACAAAACTAAAAGGCAACCAACGGAATGGGAAAAGATATTTGCAAATGACATATCGGACAAAGGGCAAGTATCCAAAATCTATAAAGAGCTCACCAAACTCCACACCCAAAAAACAAATAACCCAGTGAAGAAATGGGCAGAAAACATGAACAGACACTTCTCTAAAGAAGACATCCGGATGGCCAACAGGCACATGAAAAGATGCTCAACGTCGCTCCTCATCAGGGAAACACAAATCAAAACCACACTCAGATATCACCTCACGCCAGTCAGAGTGGCCAAGATGAACAAATCAGGAGACTATAGATGCTGGAGAGGATGTGGAGAAACGGGAACCCTCCTGCACTGTTGGTGGGATGCAAACTGGTGCAGCCACTCTGGAAAACAGGGTGGGGGTTCCTTAAAAAATTAAAAATAGACCTACCGTATGACCCAGCAGCAGCACTGCTAGGAATTTACCCAAGGGATACAGGAGTACTGATGCATAGGGGCACTTGTACCTCAATGTTTATAGCAGCACTCTCAACAACAGCCAAATTATGGAAAGAGCCTAAATGTCCATCAACTGATGAATGGAGAAAGAAATTGTGTTTTATATACACAATGGAGTACTACGTGGCAATGAGAAAGAATGAAATATGGCCCTTTGTAGCAAAGTGGATGGAACTGGAGAGTGTGATGCTAAGTGAAATAAGCCATACAGAGAAAGACAGATACCATATGGTTTCACTCTTATGTGGATCCTGAGAAACTTAACAGAAACCTATGGGGGAGGGGAAGAAAAAAAAAAAAAAAAGAGGTTAGAGTGGGAGAGAGCCAAAGCATAAGAGACTGTTAAAAACTGAGAACAAACTGAGGGTTGATGGGGGGTGGGTGATGGGTATTGAGGAGGGCACCTTTTGGGATGAGCACTGGGTGTTGTATGGAAACCAATTTGACCATAAATTTCATATATTGAAAAAAAGACAAAATAAATAAAATAAATAAAAAAATAAAAACTGATCGCCAAATCCAAAAAATAAAAAAAATAAAAAAAGAAAGACAACATTTATTTATGTTTCATGTTTAAAATATAAGTGAATATATTTTCTACATTTTAACCTTCTTATCCCTGATTATTTTGTTTATTTTCCTGAAACATTAAGTGCCTGCTATCTCAGGCACATATCAAGTGTGTATTAGAATATGGTAACAAAATATATAAATGAACAAGGCAAAGAAATCATAATCCAATCAATTTCTTCTCTTAACCATTCACATTAGTGGGTGTTTTAATCTTATTAATTTAATTACCCTTTTTGCTAGAAAAAGCAAAAAAGCAGTGATGAAAGGTATAGGTTCTTGAGCCAAACTGCCTTGATTTTCTATTAGCTTTATGACCTTATGACCTTGGACAAGTCACCTAATTGTTGTCTTGGGTTCCTCATAGTTAAAGATTATTGTAGTATTTCTAGGAGTTTTTAATAATTTATTAGTCAATATTCTTGAAGAACGTACAACAGAGCCTAGTCATAAATAACCAAGCACAACAAATGAATACAATGGAATTAATATCCTAGAAGATAATTAGGATTTTCTGTGCTGTGTTGCCCAAGTGAAATTGAGACCTTTAAGCAGGAAATGTTGGGAAGAAAGGAGGGATTAGAGGCTACAGCCTTCAGTCGTATCAATCCTATGTCATTTCAACTAGTACACCAAGTTCTAATAAGAACGTATCATCTGGGTATGAACATGTGAAGTGTATTCAATCAACCCAAATGCAGATCTAGAGACCAGAAGTCACAATAATTTGAAACACTCTCAAATCAACTGATGGGTTTTACTCCATCTTTCCAATTAAAGCTATTTATCCCAATTATAGTTTCTGTCAAGAACTCTATTACACAAGCAGCCTCCTTATGGGCTGATGCTGGGTGTCTACCAGGGCCAGAGGCATTTACACCCTGCACAGGCCTACAGAAGAAGAAAGAGGTAATTCTGAGCAAGATATCTCAACTGTGGTACTATTGACATTTGGGCCAGATAATCCTTTGTTTTGGGGGTTTGTCCTGTGCATTGTGAGATATTTAGCAGCATCTCTGGTCTCTACCCTCTCGATTTCAGTATTGTCAAATGTCACTTGGGAGGCACACTCTCACCTGGTTGAGAACCACTGCTCTAATGATGTAGGAAATGGCCCAGTGAGCAATAAAAAGAAACCATAAGTAACTGTATTGGCTATAATTGATCTCATTATCTCCATATGAAAACCTTAGATAAAATATCACCAAATAGAATACACTAAGGCATTAAAACACAACAAAACCCAACACAACTAGAGTGGACACTAAAAATGAAAAACAGTTTAATATGAAGAAATCTGTTTATATAAGACATGAAGTGTTTGGTAGATCACATAAAAATAAAAGGACTTAATAATATCTCCATTCCTTCCAGAAAGGCATTTAAGCTCAAAAATTATTCCTAATGAAAAGACACATATATATAAAAAAAATAAAACATACTAAGGTATATTTGAAATATGTTAAAATGATCTATTTTGATACATGCATTAATTTAATAAATGTTGAGTGACCAGACTATCTTACCAAGGGGCTTTCATTCTAGATGTGTATTTGGAATGAGGAAAATAAAGGAATATACAAGATGATTAAAAATGTGAGGTTAAGGAAAGCTACCATAGAGTGGTCAAGAATGAGTCTTGAGGCAGGGTACCCTTTTAGGTAAGATCTGAGGGCTAAAAAAGCACTAGCCACAAAAAGGCTGAAAAATTCAAGTTGAAAAGAACATAGAACAACAACAAAAGAAATCAGGGTGATAAGTGTGTCAGTAAAGGAAAGATGAAACACAAAGAGATTAGAGGAACAAACAGAAACCAGGGCTTGGTGAGAAGTTTGGATTTTATTCTAAGTGCAGTGGCAAGGTTTCAAGCAGGAGGATGGTGGACTAGGATTTCCATTTTGAAAAGATGCCTCTGCTGCAAAGCAAATGGAATAGAACAGAGGTTACGGGTAGAAACAGAGAAATCAGTATTTAGAAGGCTAGTATAGCAGTTTATACATAACATGTTTGTGCCTTGGACAGAGGACTGGTGATGGAATCAGGGGCAAGTGGTCAGATCTGAGACATTTTGAAGGCAGAACTGATAGAATTTGCATATCATCCAGATGAGGCTACTAGGGAAAGAAAAAAAATCAGGGCCATCTTTTACATATTTGGCTTAAGCAATTGGAGAAATAGTCGTATTATATCATTTGTGGACATGAAGAAGACTGGGGAGGACTGCGTGTGTTTTCTGGGAGAAGTCAGAGTCAGAGATCAAGGTTTCAATGATGGCAGGGAGACAGCTGGATATATGAACACGGATCTGTCCTATGAGCTCCAAGAGAAGTCATTAATTGAGAAAATGCATTTGCACATCACCAACAAATGAGTGGTATTTAGAACCATGGGAGAAGATCTGAATTCTTAGATAGTATAAAGAAAGAGAAGGGGAAGATCCCAAATTCAGCCCTGGTGTACTCAAACATTTAAGATACTGAGTAGATGGTTTGGAGAAGGCAGGAAAATAAAGTAAGAGTTGCAAGAAAAGGGTTAATAAAAC